>NC_053040.3:469926746-470550741 GCF_002575655.3 Aegilops tauschii subsp. strangulata | reverse complement strand
TAGGCACACAGTTCGGGACCCCCTACCCAAGATCCGCTAGTTTTGACACCGACATTGGTGCTTTCATTGAGAGTTCCGCTGCGTCGTCACCAAAAGGTTTGATGGCTCCGTCAATCATCTACAACAATGCAGTCCAGGGGGAGGTTTTCCTCCCCGGACTGATCTTCGTATTCGGCGGCTTCGCACTGCGGGCCAACTCGCTTGGCCATCTAGAGCAGATCAACAGCTACGCCCCAGGTCACCAGATTAGTTTCAGAAATCTGGATTATGTCGCTGATATCCGAAGAGACTTGTTCTTCCAAGGAATCACGCCTCCTTCCTCCGCTCTGGCCTTAGATCCAGAGCGTATCGCCAGGTCCGAAGACGGGCTCTCCGAGCTCGTCGGACTGTCTGCGACCATTAGGCCCATTGTGGAGGAATCGGAGGAAGTGGTGTTGCCGGCAGCCATTATGGAGCCGGACCCTTCTCCGGACACTGGCTCTGAATCCTCGGAACCAGCGTCGTGTGAGTTCGGCCAAGGGGTCTCCCTCTCTCCGTACTCCACGGGCTCTCTTCTCTCGGGCTAAACCTCGTCTTTAAGCGAAGCTATGGACTTAACACGATCCCTTGTCATTACAAAGGAGCAACGTCCGAACCATGCCCAGCCCGGACTAGGGTCTGAGAGCAGGGAATTTTACGACCCACCCGCCACCCACTTTATAGCCACTGTCAAGGACTTAACCGACATGCTCGATTACGACTCCGAAGACATCGACGGTATGGATGACAATGCCGGAGAAGAACAAGCCCAAAACCCGCCATTCACCGGACACTGGACGGCAACCTATTCGTACGATGTGTACATGGTGGATAGCGGCGATGACAAGGAAGATCCAATTGAGGACAGGCCTCCTCAGATACAGCCGAAGTGCCGACGTCAGCAGCGCCGCTCTAAGCCACACCGCGGAAAAGACAGCAATACCAGCACAGGAGAAAACGATACCCTCGACAATGCCGAAGACAATGAAGACCCCGTTAGGCCAACCTCCGAACAGGACGAACAGGAAGATGAGCGAGTTAGCCCTGATGAACAGGCCATGAACGAAGACTCGGAGGACAGTAACTACCTTCCGCTCTCCGAGGATGAGGTGAGCCTCGGCAACGAGGATTTTATCGTGCCTGAGGAACCTCTCGAGAAGGAGCGCTTTAAGCGTCAGCTAATAGCCACTGCAAGGAGCCTGAAAAAGAAGCAGCAGCTTCAAGCTGATCAAGATCTGCTCAACGATAGATGGACTACCGTCCTAGCAGCCGAGGAGTACGGCCTCGAGTGCCCAACCAGAAGTTACCCGAAGCGCAAATTGCTACCTCAATTCGACGACGAGGCACCTGAGCGCGTACCATCAGCGCGTAATACGGCTGACCGACCACCGCGTGGCCAGGACAAAGCGGCAACTCAAGCCGAACACCAGCCCATACCACCTCGTGGTAAGGGTAGCGACATGACAGCTCAGGGTCATACATACGACTTGTGGCAGGACCTAGACAACAGAGCAGGTCAGACCAGATCGATATATGGATCACGGGGACGTGCCAGGACGCGCAACGACGGCCATCCAGTCGGACGTGACAAACACAACCACGCCCAGGCCGAACACTGCAGACGAACTCCATCCGAGCTACGTCGCGACGTGGCCCGACATAGAGGCGCCGCACACCCCCTTTGCTTCACTAATGATGTAATGGACCACGAATTCCCCGAAGGGTTTAAACCCATGAATATCGAATCATACGATGGAACAACAGACCCCACAGTATGGATTGAAGATTTCCTCCTCCATATCCACATGGCCCGCGGTGATGACCTCCACGCCATCAAATACCTCCCACTAAAACTAAAGGGGCTAGCGCGGCACTGGCTGAACAGCCTCCCTGAGAACTCCATTGGCAGCTGGGAAGACTTGGAAGACGCCTTCCACAATAACTTCCAAGGTACATATGTTCGGCCTCCGGACGCCGATGACCTAAGTCACATCATCCAGCAGCCCGGGGAGTCTGCTAGGAAGCTCTGGACTAGGTTCTTAATTAAAAAGAACCAAATTGTCGATTGTCCGGACGCCGAAGCCCTAGCGGCCTTTAAACATAGCGTCCGAGATGAGTGGCTCGCCCGCCACCTCGGTCAAGAAAAACCAAGATCCATGGCTGCCCTTACCGCTCTGATGACCTGTTTTTGCGCGGGAGAAGACAGCTGACTAGCTCGTAGAAGCAACAACATCGTTGATCTGGGTACTTCCGAAGTTCGAGACGGCAACGGCAAGCCACGACGCAATAAACATAAGCGTCGCAATAACAATGAAGGAACGCAAGACACGACGGTCAACGTCGGATTCAGTGGTTCCAAACCCGGTCAACGGAAAAAGCCATTCAAGGCAAATAGAGATGGACCATCCAATTTAGACAAGATACTGGATCGGCCCTGCCAGATTCATGGCACCCCCGTTAAACCAGCCAATCACACCAATAGAAGTTGTTGGGTCTTTAAACAAGTCAGCAAGTTTAATGCCGCACAGAAGGTGAAGGGGCCGCCCAGTGACAGCGATGATGAAGAGACCCGCCAACCGAACACCGGGGGTCAGAAGCAATTCCCCCCCCCCCGAAGTAAAGACAGTGAACATGGTATATGTGACGCACATCCCTACAGGGGACTGCAAGCGCGCGCTAAGGGACGCCGGCGCCATAGAGCCAGCCGCCCCAAAATTGAGCCGATTGGCGGCCCGCCCGATCACTTTTGATCGCAAGGACCACCCGGCCAGTATCCGTCACGAAGGTCAGGCAGCTCTCATCCACGATCCACTTACCGATGGGTTCCATCTCACGAAAGTCCTTATGGACAGTGGTAGTAGCCTTAATCTACTCTACCAAGACACTGTCCGCAAAATGGGCATTGATCCTTCAAGAATTAGGCCCACCACAACTACCTTCAAGGGAACAATATCCGGCGTAGAAGCTCACTGCACGGGCTCGATTACATTGGAAGTCTTTTTCGGCTCGCCAAACAACTTTCGAAGCGAAGGCTTGACCTTCGGTATTGTCCCGCTCCGTAGTAGCTGCCATGCACTACTCGGGCGTACCGCTTTTGCTCGCTTCAATGCGGTCCCACATTACGCTTATCTCCAACTTAAGATGCCCGATCCGCGCAGCATCATCACAGTAATCGGAAATACGGAATGCTCCCTCCGTACAGAGGAGCATACTACGGCTACAGCGGCCGAAGTACAAAGCGGCCTTATCAAGCCGCACATTTTGTCGGCCGTCAAGCCGCCGGTCTCCATTAGACAGGGCCGATCAATCTCAGAGCTGGAATAGCAGTTCGGCCTCCGCCGTCCGCCCCATATAGCCGCGAAGTCCGTCCCGCGCACACATAATTATGCACTTAAAATACCCTCGTTACCGGCGGAGGCACAATGCGGACAGACCTATAACACTATCCGCACTCTCATAGTCTTTTCCTTT
Organism: Aegilops tauschii subsp. strangulata; assembly: GCF_002575655.3. Taxonomy (NCBI): domain Eukaryota; kingdom Viridiplantae; phylum Streptophyta; class Magnoliopsida; order Poales; family Poaceae; genus Aegilops; species Aegilops tauschii. The sequence goes on along the minus strand of NC_053040.3, from coordinate 470,547,252 downwards.
TTCTAACCATTTTTTATCTTTAACCACAGGTGACTTTATTTGCTGAGAATTCCTTTAACCAAGGCAAGGCAGCGCAGACGTGCGACAGGAGGTCCAATTGCTTTTTGTAGACCGCACTCCTTATTTCAAACCTGTAAAGTGCCCTTTTTCTCAGCTTTCGACCCCCGGCATTTCAAATTGCCTTGGTAGTAGCGTTATAATCTGTAAAGATCGCGCTTGACGTATCATTCAGATACCAGTCCACATAACCCGTATTCAGTATACGCTTTTCTCAAAGAACTGAATTTTGCTTCTGCGGTTATTTCACGCACGCACCTCGGCATATATTGCCAGGGGCTTGATATGGCAACATATGAGTTGCCTACAAGTCCGAACAGCTTTATAGCATACTTCGGCGTCACGAGTTTGGCCTTATATGCATCAGCTCCGAATCATGTCTTTGGTCAATAGTTGGGTTGCCCGGCTCCTGTGCTTACTACCTTACGTTCCGCTCTATCGGCTAGGGTAGTAAAGGGAGAACTATTGCGATTGTGTCCCGGTTTGTCCGGATGAGCACCTCAGTAGAGAAAGCCGAAAACTGACTATCATGATGCGGCGAGAGCTGGTCAACCACTCGATGATTCACCGGAATCTTCGCGATTCCTTCCGTATTACACGAAGGACCGTTCTACTGGTCACGTATGTAAACGCACCATATTCGGATAACCGCGTACATACCAGGGGCTATATCGTAGACCCATCGTCAAGCTCCTATGGCTAAGTGAAAGTGTTAAAGCCCTATAGTCTGATTGCCTGGTTCGCTGCATTGGCACCTCCTTAATGGACCAAGACGTTGGGTCAAGAGTGATCAAGTGCTTTCCCGAACACCCCCGCGTTATACGCGAGGGGGCCGAAGCCGACGACTGGCAAACTTTCAGATTATACAAAAAATGGCCGCACAGGAGATACCAAAAACTTTTGGGCAAAAGTATAAAAAACATAACCCTAATATATCATAATATTGTTTTTACAATTTTGGTACATTTCACTCGAACATAATATCTTTCGAGCACTGGCCCTCTATCAAGCGGGCACCCTCTAGGACATCCTCAAAATAATGCTCTGGTGTGTGATGGTCCTTGCCCTTGGGTGGACTTTTCGCTGCAATATCGGTGGCCTTCATCTTCGCCTAGTACGTGTTGACGCGGGCAAAGGCCATCCGTGCACCTTCTATGCACGTTGACCGCTTAACGGCGTCGATATGCGGCACCTCATCAACAAGTCGCTGCACCAAACCGAAATAACTATTCGGAATTGCCCCAGTCGGCCACAACCGGACCACGACGTCCTTCATGACAGATCCGGATATCTTGTGGAGCTTGGCCCACTAGGCCATCTGTTCGTTCAGCAATAGTGGGCGCTTTGGCATGCTGAACTGCGACCAGAAAAGCTTTTCCGTTGCATGTCCTTCTTGCGCTTGGAAAAACTGCGTCGCATTGGAGACACACTTCGGCAAGTCCAAAAATGTGTCTGGAGAACTCCACATTTGATTAAGCGGGGCATACTTTGGATCGCCGAATTTAGTTTGTAATAAGAAGGGCTTACCGGCCGCGATCTCCCCAGCTTGCCGGATCTCCTCCCGAGCCGCTCTAGACTCAGACCGTGCTTCCCTCGCCTCTTGTAAGGCCTTGTCAAGATCGGCCGCTCTGGTTTTGTTATCTTTCTCGAGAAATTCGCATCGGCTAGTGGCATCCTTTAGCTCAAGCGCCATAGTAGATATTCTCTCCTCGCACTGGCGCCGAGCAGCCTGTTTGGCCTTTAATTCAGCAGCTGCCTTTTCGGCAGCCGCATTACTCATCCTGGCTTGCTCCTTGGCCCGGGCAAGCTCAGCCCGAAGGGTCTCAACTGTGGCGGCACTGTCTGCAGTTATGCATATCTCAGTATACAATCCTCAGCGTCATGCTCATATTATAGTACTTGCATAGACTGACTGCCCCAAGACATACCTTGCGCCTTGTCGAGCCGCCTGTTAATAAGCGTGATGTCATCATCCGCCACATCAAGTTTCTGCTTCAGATCCGCAACCTCTGTAGCTTGGGCAGTTGCCACGGATGTAACAGCCTGTGTTCCAATTAATCAGATTATTTCCTGGGCATATCTTTCTTGATCCTCTGATCGCCTCCCTTTGGACGCCGACCAGAGTCTCAGGGGCTACTATCTATACACAGACGCATTTGGCGTTTATAGCACAATTGAAAATATTACATTACGTACCTCGAAGCCTCTTAGCAGGCCCGTAAAGGCTTCATTCAATCCGCTTCTCGCGGACAGAATCCTCTCAATTACCGTACTCATTATGGTACGATGTTCCTCTGAGATAGACGCACTTTGTAATGTGTCCATCAGAGTGTCCGGCACCTCCGGATTCCTGGAGGCTGCTGCGGGAGTATGGAATCCCTTCAAAGGGATATGCCTACTCGACCCTAGAGTCGTCTTCGGCTGTATGCTGGATTGTTCAGGACTCTTATTTTTGGTCCCCTCGGGGGCTACGCCCCCTGGGCCCTTGATGGTCAAAGTATTGTCATCAGATACTGTCTTCATTGTCCCCCGCACCGTTTGATGGTCGGGGGAGACTCTCCAGGACGACACCTCGTAGTCGTCCACCCTAAGGGGCGAGGAAGCTGGTGGAGGCATCTCGCTTTCCATCATCCCCGGAGTCAAGTCCCCCGATGAGGAGGATTGTGGAGGAAGGCAGCGGGCCGGACTGCAAACATATAGTTTAAATGTTACTCTTGTAACTCGAAAGAACGGAATATGTCTAGAACATCCTTGTTCACTTACGGTCCCGCAAGGGGCTTGTGAAGGCGCTTTGTGGCGACATCGGCTTCCGAACCCGAACCATCTGACAGGGATATTTTCCTTCTCTTGGGCGCCCCCACCTCCAAGTCTTCGGAGGCAGTCCTTTCCTTCCCGTGGGGAGAAGGGTTATCACCTTCTTCTTCCCCTTCATATTCATCTTCAGAGGAGGGAGCTTCAGTCTCCCCGGACGTGGCGTCCAGTATGCCTTTAGGGTGGAGGTCACCTCCGGCCTCTTTGCTCTTCTTCTTGTCCTCCTGCGCAGGCACTTGATATGGCGCCGGGGCTAGCATCCTCATCAACACAGGATCAGCTGAGTTTTCGGGAAGTGGAGCCGAATACCTAATTCATTCCGTCTTCTTTATCCAGCCCTGGTCAAAGATAAAACCCTCAGTACATAACTATGGGGGAATCAGCCGAGTTGCGTCCAGAAATTGGGTGCTTACCGAGGTATCCGGATGGTTGCAGTCGAGGCCGACGTCTTCGGATGTGTCTGGCCACTGCTTTCGCGACTTGAAAAATAGTTTCCACATCCCTTCGTGTGTTGTGCCGGAGAATTGCCGAAGAGTCCGCGGTCCTTCCGGATTGAACTCCCACATACGGAGAGGCCGTCGCTGGCACGGGAGGATCCGGCGGAGTAGCATCACTTGAATCACGTTGATGAGGCCGGTGTCCTTTTCGAGGATGCTCTAGATACGGCTTTGCAGTGTCTGCACTTCGTCCGTTGATCCCCAGTCTAGCCCCTTATTGATCCATGATGCGAGCCGCAGTGGAGGGCCAGATCGGAACGCTGGCGCGGCTGCCCATTTGGTACCGCGGGGTTCGGTAACATAGAACCACTCCTGTTGCCATAAGTTGAAGGTTTCCGTGAAGGTGCCTTTTGGCCAGATAGTATTGGCAAGCTTGCTCACCCTGGCGCCACCACACTTCGCGTGCTCCCCGTTGATTATCTTCGGCATCACATTGAAAGTCTTGAGCCATAGGCCGAAGTGTGGGGGGATTCGAAGAAAGGCTTCACACACGACGATGAACGCCGAGATGTGAAGAAAGGAGTCCGGAGCTAGATCGTGAAAGTCTAGCCCGTAATAGAACATAAGGCCACGAACGAAGGGATGGAGAGCAAACCCTAGACCGCGGAGGAACTGAGGGATGAACACAACCCTCTCGCCGGAGTTTGGTGTAGGGATAACCTGCCCCTTAGCAGGGGGTCGGTGGGGGATCTCCGCAGTCAGGTACCTCGCCTCCCGGAGCTTCACGATATCCTCCACGTTGACCGAGGAAGCCGTTCACCTGCCTTGGGAGCTGGATCCGGACATGGCTAGGAGGCCTGGTAGCGATGAAAGAAATCTAGTCCTGGGCGCTGGGCTTGGGGAAGAGGAAAGCGTGGGGGAGAAAGACGGGTCTGTACCCCTTTATAAAGGCGATGAATATCAAACGCCTCCTCCTAGGCCTTAAAACCTGCCTATTCCTAAGGAATCATGCCAACGGAATGGTTGGGTTACCCACGCCCTTATTGATGAGAATCCCGCAATAAGGGGACACGATCTCTGCTTTGACAAGACGTGCCAATAGAACTGCGTCTTGAAACATGGAGCGACAGGCTAAAAAACGGTTTGAAATAATAACCGGGTGGTGACGTGATGTCACGCTACAAAAAGTTGTCAGCAGATTGGACTCGTGAAATATTATACTCTCTGCGGTTGTGTGTGGAATTTGTTTTGTAGAGCCGGACATGATTCTTGTGTTCAAAGACTATTTTGGAGTATTCACAGAAGGAACCTGCCTTGCAATGCCGAAGACAATCAGCGCGTCGGACACCTCATCATTGAAGCCTGGTTCAGGGGCTACGGAGGGAGTCCTGGATTAAGGGGTCCTCGGACGGCCGGACTATGTAGCATGGGCCGGACTGTTGGGCCGTGAAGATACAGAGAGAAGATTCTCTCCCGTGTCCGGATGGGACTCTCCTTGGCGTGGAAGGCAAGCTTGGCACCTGGATATGAAGATTCCTTTCTCTGTAACCAACTTTGTACAACCCTAGTCCCCTCCGGTGTCTATATAAACCGGAGGGGCTTAGTCCGTAGAGGCAATCATAATCATACATGCTAGACTTCTAGGGTTTTAGCCATTACGATCTCGTGGTAGATCAACTCTTGTAATACTCATATTCATCAAGATCAATCAAGTAGGAAGTAGGGTATTACCTCCATAGAGAGGGCCCGAACCCGGGTAAACATCGTGTCCCCCGCCTCCTGTTACCATCCACCTTAGACGCACAGTTCGGGACTCCCTACCCAAGAGATCCGCCGGTTTTGACACCGACACTCGCCGAAGAGAACAAGATCATGACAATGAACCGCAATGACATGGACGACCTCACCAAAGAAAGGCATGATAAGGCAAGGAGAGAAATCTTGAAGAGGAGAATGATTGCGTCGGCCAGTGCGTGTTACAGTGCCGGAGATGTTTTCTCTGCTCCATATGGTGGCAATGTTGATGATTTCGGTGCGGGAGTTGGAACAAGCGCCGGAGGTGGATACGATGGTGGCGATGAACTTCAAGATGGACTCGATGGCGCGGAGTGAAGATCGACCAAGATGATGCCGGACGTGGTCGTCACTTTTGCAGGACCCTCTTTTGCGTTTGTCCTACTAAACTGGAGCTTTTATTTGCGCGTAAACTAAGTTATGTTGTTTGAATTTGAACTTATTTGTGAGAACCTATGTGAAATTTGAAAATTGGGCGTCTTCGATTTGCGGGTCGACGCGGCGGTGCCCGAGCAGACCGCGCAAAAAGCCGACCCGTAAAAAAGTATATTCCGCGAATATCCTTTTATACGGGTACGTTTGGGGGTTCTGCATCTGAGGCCGTCCGAGCCAGCCCACAAAGGCCGTTTTCCGCAAACTGCAAACGGGTTTTGCGGGCCGGCCGGATGCAGGGTCTGCTAGAGATGCTCTAAGCCTTAAGGTTTCTAAATTAAGCACCAACTCTTTAAAAATAACATGCTACAAATAAATGCAGTTATCCCAAACAATCTGGTACCCTGCTCTAAATAATATGTTTGCAGAAAAGAGTGATAACAGAGACTAGACACATAATAATCTTGTTGACAATACCTACATCTAGAGACGGGCAAAGCATAGTGGTAGTGGACCGCAGCGAGTAAGTGCAAAATGTATAGATGTATACTAAAATAAAATACACTTAGGGCTGTTAGAACTAATTCCTCTTTGTCTGGGGAAACCGTGATATATTTGAAGATGTACTCAATTGCATGATTGACGCCATGAAAGTTGGGCACTGCCTTCATTGGCGCGAGCACAACCTCCATGGGTGATCGATAGTTGGTGAGGGATGAGATGTGTGCGAGGGGGCAGTGAACGTTGTGTGGTGAAATAGGAGGAATATAGGAGTTTATATGATGATGTGTCCGAGATTGATGCCCGTTTTTTTTAGGTAGTTTTGAATTTCCCAAAACCACTCATACAATTCTTCCATCCGTGCATCATTCCAATTCAAAGCCTACCAAAGTATAAGACCATATGAGTAGTACGTGATGATTGATTGTATGTGCTGATTGATCGCTTCTATGGTCTGATGCTTAACATGTTGGTGAAAAAGATAAGAATATCCTACTTCACGTGCTGGTTTTGATTCCTTTTCGTACTATGATAAAGAAATAATTTCATTTTTTTCCTTTCCTTTTCCTACTTCATGGGCTGCTGAACTAAAATGAAAGAAATAATTTCCTTATTTTTCTTTCCTTTCCCTAGTTCATGTGTCGGTCATGTTCATAATATGGCGATGCTTGATTTTGATTCCATCTCGCTCGAGCCAAAAGAATCAGCGCTGGATCATAGTTTAAGTAAAACAATTAAAAACTACAGTACTCCATCTGTTCCATAATGTAGTGCAGGTAGATTTTTTAAAAAGTCAAACCTCATAAATTTTGACCAAGTTTGTGGAGAAAAACATTTACATCTAGAATGCCAAACATATATCATTAGATTCATCGTAAGATGTAGTTTTATATTTTATATATTTGGCATTGTATATATAAATAGCTTTCTATATAAACTAGGTCAAAGTTTGTAAAATTTGACTTTAGAAAAAAAAATCTATAGGCACTACATTATAGAACGGAGGGATCATATTTCAAAACCCGCATTATTCAAAAATAACATGTTTTGATGCATAGGCACTATATATCATAGTTCGGACCACCTGCCAGCTAGTAGGTGCATATTCCCTTCTATTCTAATACCAGACTAATGAGACCCCTCTATCTGAATGCCTTGCAATTTGTGTGTTGCCTTGAGCTATACCGTGGCAACTCCTATCATTTTGCATCGCGGCCCCTAGTACCTAGGCTACCCTTTTCAGAGAAATCCATGGCCATAAGGCCTTCCACTATGTTGGCCATAACCGGTGCCAAGTTTGCTTTTTGACATTTAGCACCGATGCCCTACATTGTCCAGCCCGGTGCCAAGTAAAAAATTCTAGGCATCGATGCTTTTACTAGGTCCGGTGCCAAATTTGTTGAGCTAGTAAAGTAAGCATGTCACTGTCCTTTCTTACAAGAACCAACAGCCCAAGACACTGTTTGTTGGGTAATTTATTACTAGTTTATATGTGCTTGGGCCCGAGCTGGCGTCGATGCCAAATCTCCTACACTGTGTGACCGGTGCTAAAAAAAGTTCAACTGGCATCTGCATGTACGTGGCCCCGCTTTTCAGTAATGTGGCATCGAGCACATAATGGAGGGCCTAATTAATATTCCTGGTAGGGACGACAGTGCTGGAAGGATGGCGTGCCAGTTTTGTAATACAACTCAGGCTCACTACTCATTCATGACTGACAAATACACTGTTTATTAACGACGGTGCAACAAAGAAATTAATAAGCAAACAATAGTGTAGCAAAAGCAATGGTTAATTATGCCAAAACACCACATAGTATTTAAAGCTACATATATATAAGACATAAGACAATATATTATCTATTTATCAATATCAAAAAGTAGATAATTCTTGATTAGCCCTAGAAAACTTAAATAGCGATTATTTTCTGACATTTATGCATGCATTAGTCGATCTTCAGTCGTTGATGACCCCCAAGGCCGCTCTATTTTCCTCTGGGCTCCGGGATGGGATCACATGCTTCATTATGTTTGATCGTCAGCATCTAGACCACCAGTTCCTTCCTGAGCTGTACTGGATCCTAGAAATGATGCAAAACCACAATTATTAAATAAACGGCTGGAAAATAAGCGGCACACCGAAACACATCATATATTTACTTACGTCGGTGGTGAACTTGTTATTCCTAAGAGTACCATTCCAGTGGGCCATCTCCTGTAAGACTATGAAACGAGAGTCTTTGTTGTGACAAAAAGAACTTCATATAGTAAAAACTATGTCGGTGTGCATTTAATGTATGTGATCTGTTTAGTAGATTACCGCGGGGCGTAAGAAGAAATGTTATCTTCTAGCCAATCCATGAGTTGGGTATTTCATCCAGGGGTCCTCGTTTGCAACATGTCGTTGAATTCCTGATTCAACAATCTAATTTACTTCCTTATTTATTTGTTATGAAAGTCCTCTTCAACTCGACATGGGTTGATGCATGGATCAGTCATGAGAGTCCCCCCACGCATGTTGCGTACAAATAGCCCGTAGGAGGAATCCACGTGACCCAATGGTAGTAGATACTACAGTAGGTAGGCACATGTTAATTGCAAATATAACAAGCGAACTAAATTTTAAGAATGAGAATCACTTACAATTGTAAAGTTAAACATGTTTTCTAAATATAACATGTTTAACTCTACAATTGCAAGTGATTCTCACTCTTAAAATTTAGTTTTCTTATTATATTAGCAATTAACATGTGTCTAGCTATTGCAGTCTCTACTAACATTGGCTGCCATGGATTCCTCCTACGGGCTAATTGTAGTCAACATGCACAAAGAGGATTATCGTGATTGATCCAACCATCGACCGATATTGAGATGAAGAGGACTTCCATGACAAAGAAATGAGAAAGGAAATCACATTATTAAAGCAGGAATTAAACAATGTGTTGCAAATGAGGATTCCTGGTTAGAATACCGAACTCATGGATTGGCAAATAGGCAACATTTCTTTACCGCCAGACGGTAATCTAATAAAATTATCATGTATATTAGATAAACATTGATATTATTTTTAATATATGGAGTTATTTCTATCACAACAAAGACACTAATTTCATAGTCCTATAGGAGATGGCCCACTAGAATGGTACCCTCAGGCATATTATGTTCATCACTAACGTAAGTACATATATAATGAGTTCTGGTGTGCCATTCATTTTCTAGCCATTTTTAAAATGACTTTGGTTTCACATATTTCTAGGTTCCAATATAGCTCAGGAAGCAACTGATGGTCAAACACAATGAAGCACGCGATAACATCATGAAGGAAGTTAGAGCGGCCTTGAGGTCATAGGCGACTGAAAGATGGACCGATGCATGCATAATTGTCGAAAATGGTTGCTATTTAAGCTTTGTTTGGGACCTAATCGAGAATTGTGTATTTTTCATATAGATAATTAGATAATATATTCTCTTCTATATATGTAGGTTTTAAATACTTTGTGGTGTTTTGGCATAATTAAACATTGCTTTTGCTACCATATTATTTGCTTATCAATTGATTTTGTGCACCGTCGACAACAGACATTCTATTTGTCTGAAGTCAAGGACAATGAAGCACTTGATAACATTCCAGGTGAAATTAGAGTGGTATTGAGGGTCATTAACGACCGGGGTTGGACTGATGCTGAATATATTGTGTATATATAAATTAGAGTGATAATATTGTATTTGCTACAGTATTGTTTGCTTATGTGTCTTCTATCTATATATATTGTGTATATATTGTCTTTGTGTGCATGCATGAGTTGTGAGCCCTAATTGTATTAGAAAAATGGCGCGTCCTCCTTCCTGCATTGTCGTCCCTACCCGAAATACTATGGCCATGAATTTTCCTCAAAATGGTAGCCTACGTACTAGGGATTGCGATGCAAAATGAGGAGTCGCCATGGCATGGCGCAAATTGCAAGGCATCCAGATAGAGAAAACTTAGACTAGCCACAGTGGGTAGTAACATAGAGTGGGCATGTTACTACTCTATGTTACTACCTTTATAGTGGGGAGTAACATATGTATGGTAACATGCAACACTTCATTTATTAGGTTATAGACTCATCTTGCCTTGATATGTGTGATGCTACTCATACTAGTAGTAACTAGCTATGTTACCACATCTCTCTCTTTCTTCATTTATTGCTTGCCACATCATCTATTTTATCTAAATATATGTGATGTTACTACCTATGTTACTCCCATTGTGGGTAGTCTTAGCAGCCTGGTAGTAGAAGATCCTGGTCCAAACTACGATATATAGTGTCTATGCACAAAACATATAGTATTATACATTTTAAACTATTTTGCTTCCAAACGCCACGGTAGCGCAACCCGAGTACCACGACTGAAAACCCACTGAACCACCGCTTGTCGGTGTAGACCTGACCGGTTCAGTGGTCAAGGTGAACCGAAGGCTTGTTGGTGTAGACCAGACCGGTTCAGTGGTCCAAGTGAACCGGAGGCTTGTTGGAGTGGACCATGTCTGGTTCACGTGGTTCATATAGACCAGCATCTTGTCGATGTAGACAAGACGCAGTCTGCAAGGTTTTGAGCCATATCGTGTCTCGCATCCGATACTTCCTCATATCGTACAACTCCATCCATACCCACACATAGGCCCTACACACACATATGATACGAGGTTTACGTCGTCGAAAATCAACACATACCAGCTACCGAAGATTGAACTTTAAAAAAATATGTATTTGAACTTCTAATCAAACTTGAACCAAGTTAACCAAACATAATGAGAGATCATTAACCCAACAAATAATGGTTTTTGAGAACATACCGTCTACCAAAGTTGCAATGTCAACCACATGATTCTTTAGTTCTCGTCGATCTTCCTCTCACCCCATGCGAGCACATGATCCAAAGTTTGCTTTCATGTCCATGATGTCTCCAATACTCCCTGGTTTTTTTATGTGTTCCTAAGCAGAATAACCAAATACAGCGTAAATATAATCATATTTAAATTGAAGAACAACCTACAAACATACGGATAACGAAGCTTTCACAATGTCCTGAGATTGTAGGTGCCCGGGGCGAAACTAAATTTTGGGGCCCCTTTATATGGACATAGTAAAAATAATAAGTAATATACAAAATATTGATGGGACGCGGATTTGGTGAACATGGGTGCGCGCGCACCCTTTATGAATAGTAAATTAAAAAAAATGGTAGAAAAAATAAAAAAAATATGAATTTATTTTTTAAATATACATAGTCAACCGGTATACTCGCATATGAAGTTTCATGAAGAAATCACATCCGTGGTATTCTGGGCAAAAATGACAAAATCGAAGCTATATTAAAAAACACTGTTTAATGAATAGTATGATCGCATTTGTATTTTCTTCACTAAGAATACCATGGGTGTTAATACATCATGAAACTTCAGACGATGAGTAGAATGGTCGACTAAGATTCATACCGCGATATTTCAGATTTTTTTAATTTTTCCAGTATTTTTTATGAATTTACTATTCACATGGGTGCGCGCGCACCCATGTTCACCTTTGTATTTTCGATATTGATGTTATCAAGAAACACTTAAATGGCAAAAAAATCAAAATATCACATCAAAGGATGAACAATGAACAGTGCATGCATCGTGTATGTGAAGGCAAATTACTTTGGGTATTTCTGTGGTGTGCAACAGCGTAATCGCTCAACCGTGCGACGACCGACCGATACACGTGAAACAACCGTGTACACATGCCTGCATCACCATCGCGGCGCTACGTGTCGAGATCGTGGGTGCAGATCTGATTGCGGTAGAAGGACAGATTACACACGTCCGCATGATATTTATCTCGAATTACTAAATAAAAAATATAAGTGTATATATAGAGCGAATAAAGAGTGATGATATGGTATACCTCGAATAGTTGGATCGAGTCTACTAGACGAAAGAGAGCGCTCCGCCCCTCCCTCCCTGCCTCTCGCACCACCGCGCCGCAAGCCACTCCGGCCGCGGCGGCCACCTGCCCGTGGCTGCCCGCGTGGGCAGCTGCGCCTCCCCAACGGCTGATGGCCCCCTCCTTGTCGCTGCCATCAACACCCGTCGCCCCTCCTGCTGACCACTCGGCATGGCCTTCGCCTGGATCTGGGGGAGATCCATCTGCATCCTCCGGTCCGTCCGAGGTCCCGGATTCGCCGCGGTCGCCCCGCATCCCATCTCCGGATCCGCCGCGTATCCTGCTCCGGGGCGAGTGCTCCCATGCCGCACCCCTCTTTTCCCCTGCGGATCTGGCCGAGTCCCCCCCTTCTGGGCGCCCCCTGCTCAAATCCATTGTGATTATCCCCTCCCGGCCGCCGGCCACCCCTCTTCAGGCAACGAGGACGGCTGGAGCACTTACCACTCGCGGAAAAACCGGCGCGCCATTCAATCCCCGCCGGCTCCTCCAGCTCCCCAGCGTAACCCCCGTCGCCCCGGCTTCAATGCATCGGCAGGCAGATTGGCCTTCTTAAAGCGCTTCAAAGGGCTCTGTTTTCGCTGCCTCAGCACGGAGCACCGCCGCATCGACTGCAGAGATCCTCTCCGCTGCATCTACTGCAAAAACCCCGGCCACTTTGGTCGGGAGTGCCACCTCAACCCACGCAACCGCCCCGCCGGCGGCCAAGCGCGTCCCAGAGTGCCAATGCACGAGCGCCTCCGCTTCCCGCCCCCGCCTCCCCCTCCAGCCCCGCTTGCACCCATGGCCGCCAACCGCCACTTCCACACCGACCCTTCCCCCCGCCCACGCGAGAGCCATAAAGTCATCATCTCCACGCCGGCCATGGAGCAGCAGGAGTCCATCCTCCGCCACCACGTCGTGCTGCTCACCGCCGTCGACAAGGCGCGCCCCACCAACCCCATGGCCGTCGCCAAGGCCCTTGAGAAGCAGCTGCGCATCCCCCCGCACCTCCTGCGGGTCACCTACCACCACCCGGAGGATTTCTTCGTCCGCTTCAACCTCCCCGCCCACCACGACCTGGCTATCCGCCAGGGCTCGGTCACCGTCGATGGGAGCGTGCTCCGGATCAAGCCCTGGGACGAAGACGACCACATGACCCACGACAACTTCAAGCTCCACGTCAGGGTGGTCATCGAAGACCTGCCCATGCAGCTCTGGTCGCTCGAGGGTGCGGAGGAGGCCCTCGGCGACCGGTGCCGGGTGGACCGCCTCGACAGCAGAACCTACGAGCAAGGGCACACGAAGACGTTCGGCGCCTGGATCTGGGTGTGGGATGTTGCTCACATCCCAATCAAGCGTGGCGCGGGCAGAACGGAAGAGATGTACGGCTTCTCTCCCCCGAGCCGCGACGCCGCTCCTCCGCCGTGGGTTCGCCGCAAAGACCTGCTCATCCACGTCGACCTCGTCGAAGATTGGACGCCCCTGTCCCCGCGCTCCTCCTCCTCCCCGCAGAGTGGCATTCCATCATCAGAGTCCAAGGGCGACACCAGGCCGTTCCCTGCAACATACCCTGGTACCTGGGTGATGAAGATCGAGGATGGTCAGGCTCCTGACGACCAAGGCCGTGCGCACCGCCCCGGGCCTACCGTGGCCAGCACTAGCTGCCATGGCATGCCTTTCGGCGGCCCCAGACGCAGCCACAACGGCGACGATGGAGGGGGCCGGCGCTCCTGGAAAGACATCCTCCTGGGACACGGGCGCTCCTCCCATGAAGCTTCTGCGGCGGCGCATCCCCAGCAACGACATCAACGCCAACGTAGCCGCACGCCCACCAGCCGGCACGGCCAGCACCACCACCGTCACAACTCCTCCAAGGACAAGCATGCTCCGGCCGCGCGCGCCCGGACCCCCCCCCTCAAACTGAGGCTGCACCCAGGCACGCTTCCCCAGACCCGGTCGTAGCTTTCTTTGAAGACGCAGCGGCGCTGGCTCCCCCTCCACCACCGCCCCCTATTGTGGCAAACGGCGTCGACATTGTTGCCGCGGAGGCGACGACCGAACCTCACTGCTTCCCCGACAACCAGAGCGACTGCAACTCCATGCCTGTTGCTGCCCTCTCTTCCCGGGCTTGCCATGCCCCTGCCCCATCCACTTCTGTTGGTGTGCAGGTGGGCGCGGTCACCCAGAGGGTTCAGCAAATGGACATCCAAGATCAAGATGGTGCCGCGACCCCTCATCGTCTCTTCACCGACGTCCCGGCGCCCCTTCTGCCCCCTCCACGCCCATCTGCTCCGAGGAAGACGCGGACTGCCTCTGCCCCGGTGCGGCAGAGCGCCCGCCAGGCCAGCAACCGCACGGAGGTGCCGGTGGCGCACCGTGCAACGCTCCACATCATCCGCGACCTCGGGCTCCTGGGGCCAAACGACAAGATGACCCCCAAGGCGGCCGAAGCCCTAATCAAGAAGTTTGATGAGCCTCTCACTGAAGACGACATCATCGGCCTTGCAAAGCTCACGCGCCAGGACCCGGTGGCTCTTCGCATTGCTGCCGGCCTCGCCGGCCCTGATGGAGTTCCCCTTGGGGAAGTAGCTTAGATTATGTTACTACATCGTAGTTGCTCTCTCCAGAGGCGGTCGGTCTTGGACTGGCTCAAGTTAGGATTCATGCATAGTTCTTGGATAGAGGTTCAGTGCTCATGTCGACGGAAGTTGGGGCCTATTGGTGGCCGTCGACATGCCACGGATGTAGCAGAAGTGTACTTGTGTGTCATTAGTATTTCTAGTCTCTGGAGCATCTTTAAGTGTCCAAATGAGTAACATCAATTGTGCGACCATGTCCTGGAATGTCCGGGGACTAAACTTAGCGGCAAGGCGGGAAACAGTTAGAGAGGTAGGGGCTGCGCAGCGACTCGCCATCCTCTGCATCCAGGAAACTAAGATAGAAACGTGGTCTCAGGCCATGGTTAGTGACATCGGCGGTAGTTCTTTGAAAGATTGTGTAGTTCTGCCAGCGATAGGCTCAAGGGGAGGCATCACGATCTTCTGGAACCGGGACCTTGTGTCTGTCCGCTCCCAGGCTGTTGGTCAATTCTCGATCACGGCCACTGTCACTATAGTTAGCTCGGCGACTAGCTTTGTTCTAACCTCTGTCTACAGCCCCTCCGACGGCAACAACAAAGACACTTTCTTCGCTGAATTAGCTAGCACGGCACCCCCTGTAGGCACTCCATGGCTAGTTAACGGTGACTTCAACGTAATTTACGAAGCAAGAGACAAGAACAACCACAATCTCAATAGAAGGTTGATGAGCAGATTTAGATCGGCTTTAGACTCCGTGGCGCTAAAAGAGATTAAATGCAAAAATAGGAGGTTCACTTGGAGTAACGAGTGGGAATCGCCCATGTTAGTTAGCATCGACAAATTCTTCGCTAACCTAGAATGGGAGGCCCTTTTCCCCTCCTTGCCAGCGCCACCACTCCTCCTCGGCGAGCAATATTTCGCTTTGAAAGCTTTTGGGTTAGCTTTCCTCATTTCAGAGAAACGGTGCTGCGGGCATGGCAACGCCCCGCCACACAAACTTGTGCCTTCAGCAGAATTAAAACAAGGCTCGAGCGGGTGGCCAAAGATCTGAAGATTTGGAGCGGCAGCTTATTCAGTGACGCGAAGTTGCAGTTTCACATTGCTTCAGAGATAATCCTGAGATTCGATGTGGCGATGGAAAAGCGTCAACTATCTCCAGCTGAATTCAACCTCAGAAAGCTCCTGAAGCAAAAGATCATTGGCCTTGCGGCTGTTGAACGAGCTCGTCGACGCCAAGCCTCTCGGATAACATGGCTCAAGGCTGGAGATGCAACCACTGCCTTCTTCAACGCAAAGGCCGGCTCAAGAAAGAGAAAAAAATTCATTCACTCCCTGCGAACTGGTGATCACGTGGCGATCGAGCATGACGAGAAGGCCAACACCATTTTTGAGCACTTCAATAGGATCATGGGAGCTGCTGAGCCCAGAAGATGCACCATTAACTAGGCTGATTTGAACTTACCAACTATCCAGGCCGATGGTCTGGACGCTCCTTTCACCGAAGCAGAAGTCTGGAGAGCAATTCTGGATTCCCCGGCAGAGAAAGCTCCAGGGCCCGACGGCTTCAATGGGCAGTTTTTCAGAAGCTGCTAGGACATCATAAAAGATGAGGTGATGGCAGTGTTCAACCAGTTCCATAGCTTATCCGGAGCCAATTTCGACAAGATAAATTCTGCTTTTGTGGCCTTGCTACCCAAGAAAGACGGAGCTGAATCTGTGGGAGATTTTCGGCCCATCAGTCTCATCAACTCCATTGCTAAGCTCATTACCAAGGTGCTCTCGATCAGATTGTCTGAGAAGATCTCACCCATCATTTCGCCAGCTCAGAGTGCATTCCTCAAATCAAGATGCTTACAAGATAACTACCTCTATGTCAGAAACTCAGTTCGATCCCTCCACCATAAAAAGAAGCCAGCTTTACTGATCAAACTGGACATCGCTCGAGCGTTCGACTTGGTATCCTGGGAGTTCATGTTTGAACTGCTACAACATCTGGGCTTTAGCAATCGATGGAGGGACTGGATTGCCATGCTGCTCAGGTCATCCTCATCTGCGTTCCTGCTAAACGGCGATCCTGGAATTCCTCTGATCTACCGGCGTGGGCTGCGGCAAGGAGACCCCTTGTCCCCGTTGTTGTTTATCCTAGCCATCGACATCCTCCACCACCTCATAACGAAAGCTGCTGAAGATGGCATTCTTGCCCCCCTGCCTGGAAGAGAGCTGAAACTGCGCACCAGCATGTACCCTGATGACGCAGTCATTTTTGCAAACCCAGTTCGAGAAGAGTTCGACAAGCTGCTTGACATCATCACTCGCTTTGGGGAGGCTTCAGGTCTGCACCTCAATATCAGCAAGTGCACCGTCACGCCCATCAGATGTGATCACATTAACCTCCACGAGGTTCTGCATGCTTTTGGCGGGCAGATAGTGGCCTTCCCAATAAGATATTTGGGATTGCCAATAAGCCTCGGAAGAGCCAGACTTCATTTTCAGTTCATCTTGGACCGCATCCGAGCTCGCCTGGCTGGCTGGAAAGGGAAGCTGATGCATATCGCAGGGAGAAGAGTGCTTGTTAGAAGCGTCCTATCTGCAATCCCAACATTTGCACTCTCTGTTCTTCGGCCGCCCAAGCTTCTTTTCAAAGAGATTGATAAAGCTCGCCGAAAGTTTCTTTGGACGCAAGAGGATGAGCTCAGCGGCGGCAAATGCAAGGTTGCCTGGAAGCACATCTGCACACCGACTGAGTATGGAGGCCTTGGCATCCACAACCTGCAGAAATTCTCCTGCGCCTTGCGGCTTCGATGGTTGTGGTTGTCATGGCAAAATGAAGACAGACCTTGGAAGGGATCGGAACTACCATGTGACAAAGAAGACAAGGCCATGTTCGACAATGCAACCACTGTGATCCTCGGAAACGGCAGGACGGCTTCCTTCTGGCAATCCCCATGGATCACCTCTCTAAACCTTGCCATTCTGTTCCCGGAGCTGTTCAAGCGATCACGAGGTAAAAACAGACCTGGTTCACAGCTTCATCATCCTCTGGAGAGCTCTACGGGCTCAAGCGGTGTTGCTGCAACCCCAGGTGGAAGATAAGATCACCTGGCATCTTTAGAGCGCAGGCATATATAGCGCAAAGTCAGCTTACAAAGCGCAATTCAGCAATCTACAGAAGACAGAAGACAAGCAGCTCATATGGAAAACCTGGGCACCCGGCAACATAAAAGTTTTCTTTTGGCTATTGCTCAAAAATCGGCTCTGGTGCAACGATAGACTCCAACACAGAGGATGGGAGAATGGATACTTCTGCACTCTATGCACAAGAAATCTGGAGACATCAGTACATCTCTTTTGGGATTGCCCGGTCAGTAAGGAAATATGGAGAAGGATCTCAGCCTGGAATGACTGTGACAGGCTCATGTGCCTCGCTTCGTCCTCAGATCACCTCACCTCCTCCATTTGCAGAATGCGCAACCTCATCCAACAATCAAGACCAAGGCTCAGAGAGAGGCTCAAGACGATGATCTTTCTTGTCACATGTCACATCTGGAAGGAGAGGAACAACAGAACTTTCAGACATGAGTCAAGCCAAATCTGCAATGTGATCGCCGCGATCAGAAGAGATGCAGAGAGTTGGAAGCTAGCAGGGGCAAAGTGCCTTGCAACGCCACTAGGGGATCCAGGCTAGGCTCTATTTTCCATTCAGCCCTGGTTTTCAGGGTTTTTGATACCCCTCTCTTGTAACCAATCATGATCACTTGATCATGAACATATTTCCCGTCTTCTACCTGTTTAATATATGAATGCCGGTGGTACACCGGTTCTTTCAAAAAAAAGAATAGTTGGATCGACAGCGGCGATGGGATGGGCTCGGCGCTCGGCGATGTGCGTGCGCCAAGAGTCCCCTGGCGTCTGGAGAAGTGAAGACCGGAGGCGCTCGGCGAACGGCGATGTCAATTGTCCATGCCCGAGCGAAGTGCGTGTGCGCCGACGACCAGCGCCTGAACTGCTGCCGGCTGCCTCTGCGACTCGCGATCGGGGCCCTGGCGAGTTGAATAGGGAAGAAGAAAACTGAACATGGTCCTAAAATATTAACGGAAAAGTATCTAAATCTACCGACTGATTTCGTCGTCTCGTAAACCCCCTCCTCCACGCGCCACGTGCCCTGTGCCAGCGTCCACATCCACATGTGCCTGGCATCCCACCGCTTCCCCCAACCTTATCTCTCCAGCGACGAAGCTGCCTCATCCACATGTTTTCTTTTCTTCCCTGAGCCAGAGGATAGGACCCATGGAAAGCACCACCACAGCAGCTAGGAATCAGCAGGGGCCGCCGCCGGCCGCCGCCTTGATGCATCCTCCGCCTCAAAGCAGCGTCCGGTGCGACGCGCTCGTGGTGCTTCACCGGCATCCCGACGCGACGTGCTCCGCTCGCAGTGCTGCAGTAAAGTGCACGGGGCTGCAATGGAGCACTACGGGAGGCTGCAATGGAGCGACGCGCGGGGTCGTTGAGCTCCGACGGGGTTGCAATGAAGCACGCCGGAGCTGCAATGAAGCGCGCATGGGGTCGTTGAAGCTCGTCAGGGGTTGCAATGGAGCTCCGGCGTCATGGCCGCTGCATCGCAGCTCTGGCGGTCGACGACCGCTGCACTTCAGCTCCGGCGGCGTCGGCGACCACTGCATCGCAGCTCCGGCGGTCGACGACCGCTGCACTGTAGCTCCGGTGGCGTCGGCGACCGCTGCATCGCAGCTCCGGCGGTCGACGACCGCTGCACTGCAGCTCCGGCGGCGTCTACAACAGCTGCATCGCAGCTCCGGCGGCATCGGTGTCCGCTTCATCGTAGCTCCGACGGCTGCTGCATCGCAACTCCGGCGCCGACAAGGCCGCTGCTGCCGTGCGGGGCATGCTTGGAGCGGACAGTGGGCGTTGTACCTGCGGAGAAGTGCAATCCGCGGGAGACCAAGCGAACGGCTACGATGTTCACAATCAGACAGTTGTCAAGGCGGCCGATAACTGCGAGTTATCAGCCGGCTTACGCCTAGCATCCCCCAATATTAACTCGTGCAAATTAATTGGCCTCGGCTGGTCGCCAATTCCTGTTGCTCATCTACATATTAGGAAACAACTCCATCTAAAATAAGGAAACTGGATTACAATCCCCAAATATCTCTCGACAAATCAGGAAACGAAATCAGCTTTGACGCTTGGACTGGAGGAGGCTGATGGACTTCGTGCAGCTGCGAGGCTAAATTTGGTGGTTTGACCCTTTTGACAAAGTTTAGTCGGATCTGCCCCCATCCAAAAATATTTTGAGATCTGACCCTTTTTCTATCGTCGTAGTCTCTAACGGTAGGGTAACACTACCTACCGTCATGGTCTTCGGCGGTAAGATTTAACTGAGTTATGACGTCGTTTAACATGAAAAATATCCTACCGCCAAAGTCTTCAGCAGTAGGGTCTGCTACTACCTTCCATTTGAAATGTGGTCGTCCGTGCATGCATGCCGGCTGGGGGCTGGCGTTTTGCGATTAGAGCATAGTTAATAGTATAGCTGGTTGTTGGCTATATAATCTTGCCTCATCATTTATAGTCAGCTTTATAGTCAGCAAGTATAATAGATGCATATTAATTTGTACTACTTTGTTGATACACAACCCACCTTTTTCTCTCACAAAGTGTCTAGGAGCACGTGTTACTGCCGGCTGTTAGTGTTTAGCCCGCTTCTCTTCTCTCTCCTCTACTCCCTCCACCAACTCATCAAAAATATAATATTTAAAGCCTTACAGCCCCCCTATATCATCCTATTATACTTGCTCTTAGGGCATGTACAATGGTGGCATATGGATACATATGCCTCATGACAAAAAGTAATTTGAAGCATATGTGTTGATTTTTTCTCCCCAATGCAAGCTACTACTAGTAGACCTCATCAAAGAATAGAAAGTGACTCTCACTACACATGCATCCCTCCTCTTCATTTTAACTTTTTCAACTTTATGCACTGGACCACACTTTTTGTCTCTAAGCACCCGCCTCCTGAAGAGGATCCCGCTTCCCCATCCAAACCTACTTTTTCTGTTATCCGATCCTATATGGCATGTGAGGCATCACCCTGATGCTATGCATTGGCCATGCCCTTATGTGGTTGTCTGCTGCCCTGCCTAGCTTTATGAAACTAGCAACTGGCTAGCCTGCTGGCTATCTAGCTTAGCTAGCTGTGCAGTACATCCATTGTTTAATTTTGTGGCAGTACGAGCTAGGAGCTAGTACTACTAATGATGCATGTGGGAGGAAAGAGTAAGGGAGAGATGAATACTGGTGTCGTGACGGAACAATTAAGTCCTACCGCCACAGATATTGGCGGTATGTTGTGTAACCCTACCGCCAACGATTATGACGGTAGAAAAAAGGTCAGATCTTGAAATATTTTCAGATGAGGGTTAGATCCGGCTAAAATTTGTTCAAAGGGTCAAAACCCCAAATTTTGCCCAGCTGCGACACCTTGTTGCCTCGACCGGCGGCGCCGCGACGGTACAAATGAAAAGGCTAGCAAGAGTATTCTTTCTAACATGATGCAACGAAAACGTGCATACATATGCACATATACTTATCCTTATGAACGCAAACATGCACATTCTATCCTTATGAGCACCTCTGAAAGACTGAGCCGTCACATCATCTTAAGATTGACAGTCATCACTGAAGCCTTTGTCGTCGACAGTAGGTTCTCCTTCCATTGAATCCACATCACCGAAATGTCTGAAATAAATCAAAAAAATGCAAGCACCAGTGCCAAGTCTACGACTTGAACTCTGATGGGTTGAGGATACCACTGCACTCCTAACCATCCAAATCTCCGCTTGTGCGAGGCGTCAGCGCAACCGCTTACCTCTCCTCCCCCTCCTCCTCCTCCTCCTCCTCCTTCAGCACAATGGATGGGACCCACGAAGGGTGGTGGAAAAGCCTCTCGCCGTGGCGCCGGCACGAGACCGTTGAGCCTGTCCACGAGTGGGATGCCGAGCGCATGCGTCACACAGAGGCGGGACTGCCTCCGAGCTCGTTGGAGGAGAGATCGGAGGACGACGACCCGACGATGGAGGAGGCGCTTGACGACGAGACTGCGCCCCCGCCGGTCGCTGGCTTTACCATGGGAATCCGTGCGTCATGGACCGGGCGCTTTGCGTGTTCGCACGTAGCACCCGCGTCACCCAGTGGCAGCGCCATGTGCAGGCAGAGGAGGATGTTGCAACAGGGCTGGCGGTGGCGGCTGAAAACAATGCCTCCGTCAAATGTTCGGATGTCGCGGTTGAGAAGAGAGTGGGGATGTCTGGATGTCCGGCATGGTGGTTTCGGTTGGCTAGAGTGCTAGACGGATGTGCGAACTCCCCAAAGCCCCCTAAATTTGTTGGAATTTCGATATGCGGATCACTCTGTGGATGTTTGAGGGATATTATTGGATAACAGAAAGTGTCCGGAGTCCCGCAAGAGACACATAGGGGCGATGGGCGATTTGAGGATCCACGTTTGAGATGCCCTTATAAAAAAAATTCAAGATGAGAGGGGAAATATGCACAAGGGCAATATCGGGAAGAGTATAGCAAGTGATTTCAATGATTTGCTTTGCGTGATTGGTTTAGCAGACAGAACTTAATCAACTGGGATCTGTTGATCCTGATTGCCATAACATTATTTGTCTCGCGAAGCTAATCAATCTACTAAATCAAATTCCAAGAGGCTGAAATGATGGAGTAATCAGGACGCCCGAGTCCAATCAAGTTTAAAATTATTTGCCGCTTCTTAATTGCGAGCCGCGTCCCTCTCCCCATGTGGCGGTCCGGCAGACGCCGGTGCCACGCGCAATAGAACAATAGAAGTGGCGACCAGTCGCCATGCATAATGATAAGATTAGTTTACTACAAATTTAAGGTTCGTAGGCCAGCACGTAGAGGGAGGGAGCGAGTATCATTGATTAGCTCTTTTGTTGAGACCGTGTCGTATGCATCGCTGTCACGTACTCCCTCCGTTCCTAAATATAAGTCTTTTTAGACATTTCAAATAGACTACAACATACGGATGTATCTAGACATATTTTAGAGTATAGATTCACTCATTTTGCTCCGTATGTAGTCACTTGTTGTAATCTCTAAAAAGACTTATATTTGGAAACGGAGGGAGTATAAAATAGGCTTAGGATCGAATCCCTTCTGAACTAAGCAAAGGACGGTGGCATGCATTCAGCATTCAGCATTCTCTATCCACTGATCGATGTCTAATCACCATTTGTTTTTCTCCAACAGCGCATGGGCGGCGAATGTTGTTGCACTAGGAATCATATGCGCAACATTTTTTTTTCTTTTGCAAAAAAAACTTTCAATCTATTCATCTTCAATCATGATAGTACAACGAACACTAGAAATGATAAAAATTACATACAAATCTGTAGACCACCTAGCGACGACTACAAACACTGAAGCAAGCCGAGGGGGCGCCACTGTCATCGTCCCTCCCTCGCTGAAGCTAGGAAACCTTGTTGTAGTAGATAGTTGAAAAGTCATCGTACACAATCCATACTCGACGACAAGATACGCATGTAGCACGGTGGCAAATTGCACAGCCGCAAATCTGCCACCTCTGCTCCGATGGGAGCCCGCGTCAATCGTCATGGTCGTTACATGGCGCGTGGAGGTTTGCGGAGCAATTTGCCAGGTTTCCTGAGCTGGCCGCGCAGACCGCAGAGTTCGTGCTAGTTTATTTCAAAGTCTCGCGAAAATACAATGATATTTCTGCGCAGGTACTACTAGATAGATTACACGAGACGCTCCACGTGCCGCCGTGGGTTGGAACATTCGGTCCACCGCTGTATCCTACTATGCCTCGTCGCAACAGAAAAAAGAGTATCATATGCGTCGTCGATGCCACCATGCATACGGTTTTCTGGGTCATCATCTCTGCTGCAACCAGCTACCATATAAATACACTTGTACAATAATTTGGCACGACCCTACAAAGAACAATACAAGTGCTCGTCTCCTGTATTTGAAATTTGAAAGCTCGAAAACCGGCCATGTGCGGGCCAGAGCATGCATTTGTTGTATGCTTTCATTTCTCTTTCTTTCTTCCCTTGATTGCTCTTTTCGCTCGGTGAAACCGGCCACTTTGTCTCACACCTGCCGGCGTATAGCGCTACAGAAATAGTAGCAACAGTAGTCAGTAGAGTCGCGTGCTTGCTTTACTCCGGTCACACGGCTAGGTGAGGTAGATGGGTGCGGTAGCCCCCGCCGTGTCAGCCAGGTGCCCCGCAACGGCTACCTGGGCTGCACGGTGGACGCCCGCTGCACCGCGTCGTCGTCGGTTGCCTGGACGGTCGTACCTGCCCGTGCACCACCGGTACAGGGACCGCGGCTGCGGGAGACGAAGACAACCTCGGGTGAGGCCACCACCGCACCACTGCCCCGGACCCCGCGTAACCTGCCGAGGATCGCCAGCAAAACATCGGACCCCAACGAATCGCCTGGCTGCACGCACATTCATCTCTGTGGGTCGCCCTTTGCCTGACTACGGCCTCAGTCGCGCACGGCCCTGTACGAGATCCTGAGCAGCACCGATGCATGACACCGCGCGGTCGTGTTGCGTTCGTGCTGGGCTGCAGCACTGCACGGGTGTTATTTCCTGGCCAGGCTATTCCTGACCAGCTTTTCCAAGCATCATGCTCTCTGCGCGGCGGCACACATGGGTACTACTAGTAGATTTTGCTGCGCAGATACGTTTCCAAGCATCTGGATCAATCTGTATCTCTTCCCACCACTCCTTCGTTAAATCTTTCCCGTATAATAATCAATCACCTTAATTTATTTACCAAACTTTTGATCAAAATATTAGATAAATCACATGTAAAATTTGATGAACATTGCTTACACAATCGCATACTATGGACAGGTAAATCATTTCTGATCAAACTATAAGGTAAATCACATGCACAATTTGATTACCATTTATTTACACAATCACATATTATGTGCAGGTAAATCGCAAGCTAACATACTAAACATTTAGACCCCGTTGCAACGCACGGGCATTGTTCTAGTTATATCCACAAACGTTAGAGTTCACCCTAAGAGTTCAATCATCGAGCTTACAAATTCTTTCTATTCATGCAAATCCTTTCTGGGTTTTTTTGTGCAAAACAAATTCAAAGAATAATGATTTCCTTTCTGCAGTAAACATGGTTGAGTGTTATACTAATGTGTGAAGTTTTTCTCACGAAAAAACATGTGACGTTTCATCAAAAAATGACTTCCGTGTAATTCTGGGTGAAGAAACAAAATTGTAAGTTCAGAAAACTTGAATAGTAATTCAATATATCATCGGGTTTTTTTGTTCCGAAGACAAGGAAAGTCATTTATTCGCGAAACTGCATCCCCCCGCTGCATCGCAGGGGACAATTGCTGTCAAATTTGCTAATCAGGGGGCTTTCTGTTCTACTCGGCCGCAGTCCGTGTCGGCCTGCAAAACCATTTTTCAGGGGCCAATAGCTCCTGTGCGACGTTTTTCATGTGAATTGGAAGGAGTGCGACGTTGTTGGAAAGAATGGCTGTGGTGCGACACATTTGAGCGTGTAAATAGCCCAGGGCCACATGGGGTGTTAAATGTGGTTAAATTGGTCGTCAACCAAGCCCGCCCGTTTAGGTTAGGATATGTGGGTCCAACTTAATTGTTCCTCAAAACAGCTGACCGTGTCCTGCCTCCCGACCGTGTTGGGCCCGCCACTCTGCCCCCCTTCTTCTCCGGTGGCGGCGGATCTTACGTTCTCAGTGGCGGCGGCGGAGCTCTCGTTCTCAACGGTGGCGGAGCCTTCGTCCTCAGAAAATGGTGAGTGAATTCGAACCCTAGTCGCCCTCCCGTTCCTCTCTCGGGCCCGTAGATCTCAGCTCGTTTCCTCTGTTTTCGCTTGTTGAATCGATAGGTTGTGAGGGGAGCCCGTGGGCATACTGAGATGGAGCAGCCAGATTCTACTTCGAATAGGTAATGCGCCTCTCTCCGATCCAATTTTGCATGCAATTAGGGCCTCGTCTGCTCTTTCTCACGGGCTCACACTGTCCGCCACTGACAGAGGGGATGCTGCCGCTCGGACCTTCGAATTGACAGTCAATTTCTTTCCATCAAAGGCAAAATTAGTTGATGGTAGCATACAGAACATTGAGAGAGACACAATTGTTAAATGGGAGGTTGAGTTTACAGAGATTGATCCACAAGTTGTACAGAACATGGGAGAGACTGCAGTGAAGAAATGGGTGGAAAAAATTGGGGAGAATATTGTTTGGGGTCCAGAGCAAGAAGTATCACTGTTGCGGTTGGATGATTGGAAAGGAGAGTATGTGAGAATAGAAGATGGTGAACAGATTGTTGAAGAAATCGATCGGCAAAACGGCTGGACAATCAAACGGGCTAATTTTTTTGCTGAGCTCGTTGATCTGAACATTTTTTCGAAGGTTGGATATGTGCCATCACAATTGGCTGCGCAGATGGTAGATGATGATTGGGCTACACAGAGGCCATTGATTCCCATGTGTACTGAACTTACAGTAATAGCCGAAGAGGGACAGGTGACTGGAACTGAAACTGAAACTGCAGCAACTGTTGATTGGAATGTAGTTGAATTAGATGAGCCTACTGTTTTGGTCATTGCACCAATGCCTGACATTGAGATGGCCAAACTTTTTGGCATTCCAGTCGATGACAGAGATAAGCAGGAGAGGGGCGAATCTAGTTTGTCTGCTAATGCTGATGAAGAAGTAGATGGACAGTTGATGGAACAAGCTGTAGATGAAGTAGATGATGCACATGATGATGAGCTGGTGCATGTGTATGACAAAGAAAACCCTGTCATTGAAGTAGGCAAGTTGTTCCCAAGCATGAAAGAGTTTAGGATGTGTTTCAAGACTTATGCAGTGAAACATGAGTTTGATGCCAAGACTGTTTGGACTGATAGAAAGAAGTTTTATGTGAGGTGCAGAGGATTTGATGGTAGTGTGAAGCCTTGCAAGTGGTACATATCTGCTAGACTGCAACCTGATGGAAGTACTGTCAGGGTTAACCAAATCCCCAATCAACATACTTGTATTACAAGTTCACAGAGAGTATCAACCATGACATCACAAATTTGGGGTGCAGAAAAGATCACCCCAATTTTAGCCAAAGCACCAAACACTACTACCAAGAAACTCAAAGTAGACTTGGAAAAGATGTACCCCATTAAACTGAAATATACCACAGTGTGGAAGGCAAAACAAAGGGCAATGAAAAATTTATATGGTGATTGGGCAAATACATTTAGGATGCTTTACAACTTCAAAGCAGAGGTGGAAAAGAGGTCACCTGGCAGTGTTGTGGAGATAGATACAGAGGTATCAGCCGAAGGTGAAGTCAAGTTCTCCAAGTTTTTATGGCTTTGAAGCCTTGCATTGATGGGTTCAAAGCAGGGTGCCGTCCATATTTGAGCATAGACTCATCATTTTTGACAGGCAAGTGGAATGGTCAGTTGGCAGCGTGCAATGCTCTAGATGGACACAACTGGATGTTTCCTATTGTTGTTGGCTTGTTTCAGTCAGAAACAGAGGCTTCATGGACATGGTTCATGATCCAGTTGAAAAGATGCCTAGGGCCAGTGTCACCTTTGGCTATACACACAGATGCATGTAAGGGGCTTGAAAATTCAGTGAAAAATGTTTTCCCACATGCTGAGCAGAGGGAGTGCTTCGGTCATTTGTGGATGAATTTGATCAAAAAATTTAGAGGAGAAGAATTTGGGCGCATGTGGCCAGCAGCAAGATCTTACACTAGACAGACACACAAATATCGTCTTGATAAGATAATGGCAGCATGTGATGAGTTTGGTCCATGGCTGAACACCTACCATTCTTTGTTATGGTACAGGTCAGCATTCAACACTGCCATCAAGTGTGACCACATCAACAACAATTTGGCAGAGAGTTTCAACAACAAGGTGAAGGAGTTAAAAGATTTGCCTGTGCATGACATCGTTGACCAAATCAGTATCATGCTCATGCGGTTGTGGGAATTGAGAAGAAGGATAGGTGATTGTCTGCAAGGTGATAAGCTTCCAGCAGTGGTACAACAGGTGGTCAATAGAAGCAGACATCTTTCACATTTGTTTGTTGAAAAATCTTCACCTTGGGGTGCTGAAGTTAGAGATAACAAAACTGGAAGGAGACATGTTGTTAACACTGAATTGCATGATTGCACTTGCCTCGAGTGGCAACACACTGATAAACCATGTGAGCATGCCATTCTTTTCTTAGCATCCCAACCGAAGATAAACATGCACCCATATTTGCATGAATATTATTCGGTAGCAAGATTCAAAGCTGCATATGCTACTCCAATTCCAGCACTTACAGATCAGTCTCAGTGGCCTGAAGTGGACATTGAATTTTCCATGTGTCCTCCCTTGACGAAAAGAAAGGCTGGTTGGCCTAAACAGAGTAGATTCAAGGCATGGTTTGAGAAAGGTGGGAGTAGTAAGAAGGGAAAAAAAGATGGAAAGCCAAAAAGGGCCAAAAAGGTAACAAAAACAGATGCAAGTTGTGCCAGGAACTTGGGCACTGAGTGGGATCTGTCAAATGCCGTTACACTCCTGATAAGCCAAAGTATGTTCTTGTTTATTTATCTGTGTTTTGATTTGGTGCTTTTTCCAATTATTATATCTATAACATTTTCCCAATGGCCAGGAGGAAGCGAGCAAGTCAGCCCCTTGTTGTTGAACAGTGTTGGCCAACAAAAAAAGCAAGAGTCAATGGCGGTAGAAAGAAGAGAAGTGTGCCTGAGCCTGAGAAGACTGAAGAAAATCCTGCTGCAGTCAACATTCAGACTGAAGAAACTGATGTGGAGGTGCACACCGAAGAAACTGAAATTGTAGTCAACATTCAAACTGAAGAAACTGCTCTCGAGGTTGAAACTGAACCTGAGCGTTTCGAGGTTCAGACTGAAGAAACCAATGTTGAGGTACACAGCGAAGAAACTGAAACTGCTTTCAACATTGAGACTGAAGACACTGATCACGAGGGTGTTGGCGCACTAGTAGAAAAAGGGTCAAATGTGAAGCACATTAGTGCCGGTTTGATTTTGAGCCGGCACTAATGTGTCCATTAGTGCCGGTTCCAACGGCTAGGCGGGCGGAGATCATTAGTACCGGTTCGTGAGCAACCTTTAGTACCGGTTCGTGTCACGAACCGGTACTAATGAGGCTGCGTCAGGCTGTGGTCAGGCTGGGGCCCCACGGGCACCTTTAGTACCGGTTCGTGCCATGAACCGGTACTATAGTTTCTTAGTAAGCTGTTTTTTAGTCCCACCTCGCGAAGAGAGAGGCACTAGGAGCGGTTTATAAGCCCTGAGTGCAGAGACGATGAAGGAGAGGCGCAATGCTCATCTGCACGTTGCTTAGCTTTAAGCCTTGAGGAATAGTGTAGACTGCACGAAGCTATGTGCAGTGCAGTTTGCACTATTCCGAAAGGCTTGAAGCTAATTAACGAGCATTGTGCCTCTTTTTATCTTTAATAACTTATTACAACTCCGGACTTCTTGGGTTACAGCAAAAACTGGACGCACTTTGTGTACAAACTGGACAATCTCTTTTGAAGTATCAGGGTTTCTGACGAGAACTCATCGGTTACATGGGCACTTCATTTTTTTAAACTTATTAAGACTCCAGACTTTTTTGCGTTCCGTACACACCATTCAAAGCGACGTCATCAATTTTCAAAACTTTCTGACATCATTTGCTATTTTTTAGTCATTTACCGATTTCTTTAGAGAGCTAAATGACCGTGAAATTGAAAATCACTACAAAATGAACTCTGAAAATGTCGAAACTTGGCATGGTATCATCATTTCACCCACATAGTATGTGCAAAAGAGTAGAAAGGGTTACGGCAAAAACTGGACGCACTTCGTGTACAAACTGGACAATCTCTTTCGGAGTATCAGGGTTTTGGACGCGAACTCATCTGTTACACTGGCACTTCATTTTTTTAAACTTATTACAACTCTAGACTTTTTTATGTTCCGTACACACCATTCAAAGCGACGTCGTCAATTTTCAACACTTTCTGACATCATTTGCTATTTTTCAGTCATTTACCGATTTGTTTAGAGAGCTAAATGACCGTGAAATTGAAAATCACTACAAAATGAACTCTGAAAATGTCGAAACTTGGCATGGTATCATCATTTCACCCACATAGCATGTGCAAAAGAGTAGAGAGGGTTACGGCAAAAACTGGACGCACTTCGTGTACAAACTGGACAATCTCTTTCGGAGTATCAGGGTTTCTGACGAGAACTCATCTGTTACACTGGCACTTCATTTTTTATTAAGTGCGAATACTGTGAAGACCAGCGCGGCCTGTGCGACAGAAATTTCCTTGTTGATGATAGGCGCTTCAGCACCAAGCTGGATGAGACCTTCGAAGTGGATACAGTAAGTCACAACGACAAGTCTTTTTTCGTAATTAAGCATGACTTATGCTTCATTTGCTTCAACTTATAATTTTTAATTTTCACTATTGTACTAGCGCATCCCCTGCCATGCAAGAATTTTTGTCTTGGATAAGATAGGTTTCAGTGCTATGAAAACTATGGAGGTAAAGAGAGTTTACCTGAAGACCGAGCATGGTTATACTTTCAACGTGAAATTATACAATGCAGACACATACACCTATTTTGAATGCAAAACTTGGCAAGCACTATGCAAGACTTATGCATTTGAGCCTGATATGGTTATCACCTTTGATATTCGTCCGGAAGATGATATTGAAGGTAATAGAGACATCTGGGTCGATGTGCAGACGCCTCCAGTTCTACCATTATGTGAGTTTCTCAACCATATTTATGTCTTCGATATTGTTTATTCAAAAATAGTTGACAAGTAATTTCTATTGACAGCTTATTTTGATTCAAGCAAACATGTTCGGCGCTTGGTAGACAGGACCATCCACTGTTCCGGGGCTGAACTAAACTGCGAGGAGATAAGTCATTATGTTTCATGGCTTGAGGATCTTGATGCTGTCAAGAGAAATCATTTTCCTGAATTTGAAAATCTTAGTACTCAAAACGTGCGACCAATACTGATCGTATTGAACTACGGTCACATGTATTTAGGAAAGATGGTAAGATTTTTACTATTAGTCCTCAGTGCATCTTTTGCATACATTATTTTTCAAGCTAAACATTCATTGCTAAGTATATTAATTACTATAAGATGTTCTTCAACAGGGACTCCCGATGACAGTTGTGCCTCAGTGGATCGAGACTAAAGGTCGCATGTCAATTGTTAGCTTATGGCCAAGATATCCTACAGTGCACATGAGTGCATCCAGGATTTCTAAAAGCGATGAATGCTTAATAGTGAAAGATTGGAGCAAAATTGTTAACGATCGCAGAGAAGTACTAGGGGGCAGCAATCAGAAGCGCAGCCCACGATTAGGAGACAGGTTCATCTGCATGCTTCAATATGATGAATCAGGAGAGTTATACATGTTCTATGCTGTTTTACCTGAGAGAGAGCAGCAGGAGTGATTTAGCTAGTTATCATGCTCTTAGTACTTGTTGTCCTCTCATGCGTGTCCGTGTTCTTCGTCTTGAACTTAATCTCAAAGAGTGATTTGCTTTTGTCGTGTTATGAACGCTTATAATATCATGACCATGTTGAACTCGATGATATCTTTGCTAGCTAGTATATACTGTTGTTGGTGATGATATGATGCAAGAGTTTTTATATTAATATGATGATGATGATGCGTTATTATATCATTTATGAAAGAAACCGCATATTAGTTTCAACTGGATGGATCCTAGCTAAGTGATCAAGTATATGCCATATCCATATTACTTGATAGTGATCTAAGTAATATGGATATGGCATATACTTGATCACTTAGCTAGGATCCACATGCATCCAATCGAAACTAATCTGCGGTACTTTCACCTAATGATTTAACAACTCATTATAATGTAAAACAATCACTAAATTAAATTGAAAACACAAAACTAAAGGAAAAATAAAAATTAAAACCAAAACACACCCAAATATTTAGTACCGGTTGGTGTTACCAACCGGTACTAATGTCCTACACGCACCCGGGCCTGGCTCGTGCCATGTGGTGGCACGTTAGCGCCGGTTCGTGCCGAACCGGTACTAAAGGGGGGGCCTTTAGTACCCACTCTTTAGTGCCGGTTGCAGAACCGGCACTAAAGGCCCTTACGAACCGGTGATAAAACTCCGTTTTCTACTAGTGGCGAGGTGTTGAAAAGACCAGTGAAGAAAACCAAGATGATCAGTGAACTTGTGTGTGTAGTAGAACCAAAAACAAGAAGTGCTAAGGCAAAGAAGGGCACACGAGAACAGAGAACAGTTTGAAAATTTGGGGCATGTAGTAATATTTGTAACTTGGTGCGTACTGGTAGTCACTATTTGAACTTGTTTGTTGGTACCTTGTCTAAACCAGCCAAATAAAATTCAAATTTAAATTCAAATTTGGGCTCAAATTTTAATTAGGGATGGGGTATTGATGTTTTAATGCTATCTAAAGTACCTCAACTGAAATATGTTTGCTTGCTGATCATTCCGAGCCCTTTTGGTAAGTTGAACTCATAGTCATGAAAAGTGTGTCTCAAATGACCTTCAAAAGTTGGGTAAACGGCCTCATATTTAAGCAAGTTTTTTGGCACCTTGTCTAAACCAGCCAAATAATTTTTCTACACATCTATTCTACCTATATAGTGTAAATCTAAAGTATCACTATTTATTGAATTAATTTTCTATTATTTTCTTTTCTTTTTGAAAAAACAAGGTTTAATAGAAAATTATATATAAAACAAGTTTAAAACATGAAAATGAGAAAAGTAAGTTAAGATCTTTCTTAGTCAATCCAAAATGAAGTTTTGGTGAGGTTTTCACACTTTTCATTTTCAAAACCCCACCTACTCTCGGGTGCCCACTACTCTCTCCCTTGAACTCCATACTACATTGTTCGAGCAATGACAATTTTGTGAAGGATTTTTCGTAAAAATGTATGTAAACCATATTTATATTTTTTTTCTCGTTACTATACGACATAATAAGACTATGTGCGCAAGTTTTATATTTTTTTGATTTTTTTTGAATTAGTTATGCTCAACCCTAATCAGTCAAAACCCCTCAAAACCTCTCAAAACCCCGCACACTACCGGGTCGTCGATCTTTGTGCGTGGACGGTTGAGATCAGGCGCTAGGGTTAGCTACAGTGTGCATCGATCCGCATGAGACGCGCTGATTGGTTGAATCAGTGTGCATCGATCTGCATGAGACGCGCTGATTGGTTGAATCGGTGGGGTTTGGATCAGCCTTTCTCATTGGGGCATTAGGACCGTTCATTTGAATCCAACGGCAAGAGTTGACGCGGTGCATGGACCAAGCCTACGCGGTGCCCTTTCCATCGTTGCATGCGTGCCCGTGACTACCCGCAGCATGCATGCCCACCCGCACAACTGCGCCCGTGCGTTGCATGCATGCCCTCGACGTAGCCCTGCTCCGCCACCCCTATCGACGCAGTAAGCTGTCGCATGCCTACCATTAGAACCGATGCAGCGTCGCATCAAAGCATGCACCCGGCCACAATGCAGCAGCCCGATGAAGACAACCAAAAAGCCAACGCTGCATGGCGTGCTGTACATGGCGTGCTCCTCTTTGAGGACGCAATACTGGCATGGGGTATCGATGTGGGTATCGATGCAGTTCAAACGGCGTGCTGCCCGTTACAAGATGGGTAAATGAAGGCGTCCATTATTGTCACGTCTCGCATCGACCGAACGTTGCCCTCTAGCCAGGCCCTAGCAAGATGGGCAAATTAATGGGCTACGACATGAATGCACGGGCGGCACACGCAGAGAACCCGGGGAAGGCGTGTCCCCTTGACCCACGACGGCACAGACGCGTGCGTGAGCCCCTCCCCCTTGACCCGCGACCGGTGGCACATAAGGATCGCAACCCGTTTCCCACGCTCGTGTACACACTTTCATGGGGCGCCACCAAACGCCGCCCGCCCATTAACTCTACGGGGTGAAACCACGTCGCACTTGGGCTATTTAAGCCGGGCACTATCGTCTTCCTCTCCCTCCTCATCCACACCCCATCCTCTGCCTCCTTTGCGCTCCTTCTTCCTTCTTCTCCATCAAACCCGATCGAGCCCTCGAGCCACCCCGCCACCATGCGGTACAACGCCCCCACCTACCGCTTCCCCCCAACCGTGCCGGAAAGGCTCTACCCGACCGGAGTGTATGTAGAGAGAACCCTTAGGGTTTGGGCGATCTCGAGGTGGAGGGGCGCAAGGGAGTTAACGGAGTTCTTCCTTGAGGCCGGCTTCCGCCACCTCCCCCGCGGCTCTCCTCGGATGTACCATCTTGAGGAGGTCAACCACAACGGCGTTGTGGTTGGGCTCCTCGCCACGTTCACTAACCCTTTCGATGCTTTCCATCTCCTTGGGCGAGCGTATTGGGTTGGTTGTGAGTTCATAGCTTTCACCACCTACAATATCTTCACCGACTTCAACGGCATCTTCCCCAACAACGGCGTTATGCACACGCTCCCGTACCCCATCAACAGCGGGGAGGAGTGAAGGGCGGCGCCCGGAGGAGCTTGGTGGCCCCGGAGGAGGAGGAGAAGAAGAACCCGCGTTTGGTGCCCCCACATCTATCTAGCTTGCTATAGATCTATCATATTAGTTTTTTTAAAGTTGTAATCGTTATGCTACTATTATTAAGTTTTATTAGTACTTTAAGTTGTAAGGCTATCATGGAGTTGTAAGGCTATCGTGGAACTATGGGTTGCAACCGTTATGCTTCTATATAATCGTTATGCTACTATATATATTGTGTGTTTCGTGCTATTATTTGTGGATTGCTATGGGTTGTTCTTGCTTATTATTCATGTATTGCTATGGGTTGCTACGGGTCCGGGTTGCTACACCCCAATCACCACACACACCATCTTCAAAATATTGGCCAAACCATGGACATGCAACTAGAAGCCCCATGCAAACCCACTATGGACATGCAACTAGGAAATGCAAACTAATTTACTTCGGGCACTTCATGCAAGCATGCAACTCATTTAGTTCATGAAACCGTAGACATGCATAAAAACAATTAACATTTAGTTTTAGTGCATCAAAAAATGATCCATCACAAAATTTAGTGCAAGAAAAAGGCCAAAGGAAAAACAAGTAACATTTTATTGGGCCCCATTTTATTTGCCGAAGTTAGAGGTGGGCTGGTCTTGGGCATGGTTATTTTCTCAGGGCCCATTTTCTCACAGCCCAACATCTATTCGGCAGCCCAGTTTTGTTTTTTACTAGAAACTAAATTTGAGTGTGTACTCTGTTAACTGAAGAACAGAAACAGAGGAAACAAAGCATGAACACTGAATAGGGTCCCTGAGAATATCATTACAATAATTCAAGCAAGTTTTACTTCACACAAATTCAAATTCATCTAACAAATGATCCATGGCTAACTCAAACTACAGGGCACCCTTGAAACTAGCTGACACACTAACTGAAACTCTAACAAATTCTAGCTATTGATGAACATCAAGTAAAATAAACCCATAACAATGACACAACCATAAAATGCTCCAACCATCATATTTGCTTGCTGCTTCAAATCGATCAGATGCTTTAGT
Organism: Aegilops tauschii subsp. strangulata; assembly: GCF_002575655.3. NCBI lineage: Eukaryota > Viridiplantae > Streptophyta > Magnoliopsida > Poales > Poaceae > Aegilops > Aegilops tauschii. Next base: position 470,512,023 of record NC_053040.3, on the reverse strand, counting down.
TGCTTGCCAATTTTCTTCAATTCACACTTCAGTTCTGCACTGTGCATCATCGGATCGGCTCTGTCCGCCGCCAAATTGAGGGCTTGTTCCACGGCAAGCCGCCCCCCAAAATTGAGCTCTTGGGTTCGGGTTGATCCCTCCAATTTCAACCTTTCAACATAGTCATCGAGCCACTCAAAATGCCCACATTTCTTCAGAACCTGAAAAACAGGGGGCCGGCGGCGCATGAATCCTAGATCCACCACCCAGATCCACCGCCCTAATTCGAGGAAAAAAGAAAGAAATCGGGAGAAATTAGACCATAGGATTGGTCAAGAACACAGATCTAACCTGCCCCGGCTGTGACTTGCTCAAGCATTTCACAAACTCGCGCCCACGGTTGCCATTTTCTTCCCTCACACAAGTCAAACGCTTCAGAGGCTCCATGCGCGGGCAATCGGGGCATCTTGTCAACGGCAGTGGACCGTACTGCGTCCATGATTGGCGGGAGGCCGAAGTCGAGCTAGACATCACTCGCCGGCGGCGCGCTTCGTTGCCGGAGCAGAGGAAGAAGAAGGTGGGAAAGGAAAGGGGCAGGGCAAGCAATGGAGGGGGGGGGTGGCTCGGGTCGGGGCACGCTGATGAGCACGGGCATGCTTGCGTGGATAAGTTGTGGGTCCCACCCGCATGCGAGTAACTGCTAGGGCCCGCGTGTCATAACTCGAATCGCTAACCCCTCGTGTTTTTCATTTCATGGTTAAACAGAGCCATGTCGCATTGGAGCTATTGTTTGCTTCTAAAACATCGCATCACAGTCATTCATTCCAACAACGTTGCACTCCTTCCAATTCGCATGAAAAACGTCGTACAGGAGCTATTGGCCCATTTTTCAGCGAACTGTAAACAAGTTTTGCGGCTCGGCATTATACAAGGTCTGCTAGAGATGCTCTGAGCGGTATATTTTATTGTAACTCCAAAGTCCTGCGATCAAATTATAAAAAGTTAACTATCTGCGCAGGTACCGTAGGATTGCGCGCTCCACGTGCACGCCACGGCCGCCGCGCGTTCGAACATTCCGCCACACAGCTGTGCGATCAACAACCTGCTGCTGCCCACGTGGTGCCGTCCGGAGCTTTACACATCCAAGGCATGGCATGGCACGGCACCGTCGCCGTCTGCTCCGCTGAGATTCCTGATCGAGGCAGAGGGTGGTTCGAATTTGAAAAGGGACGTGCCGGCTGGTGGATGGGTCGCGCGCGCGGCAGATAGAGCGCGAGAGAGGAAAGACGGCCATGTGCCGCGCTGCCCGGCCAGCGCATCCATGTACGGGTTCCTTTTCTTTCTCCCCGGCCGTTTGCTCTTTTCTTTTGCCCGGTCAGCGAGAGAGACGGTCGTTCCCTTTGGTCTGACGCATGTCGGAAGATGATCGATGGTGCTCCGCCGTCTGTAGATGAGTCGCGTGGTTGGGTGCCGGCTCGACCGGCTACGCATAGACGTGCGTGGTGTACTGGTGCACCATTGGAACATGGACGATGGACAATATGGTACCCCCGATCGACTAGCGGTGTCGCACCCTCCAGTGTACCGTAGCGGCGTAACCCTGCCCGGTGCCGTGTCAGCCATGGGGTTCACGTCGTTTGCGGCAGCCGGGACGGACCTGGACGCGCGCATGGCATGATGCCATGATCCATTCGTGCCCAGGCCAGCGCGCGCGGCACCACGCGACCTGCCCACCCTAGGCTTAGAGTTGGGCCACCGGCTAGGAGCCGAGACAAACAACCTCGGCGGAGGCCGCCCCCACCACGCCGCTGCGGCCAACCAGCGGTGCGGATCACGGTCGGCTCCCGTGGCTTGCACCTAGGCCGCACGGCGCACGCATCTTTCTGAACCGATTCCCTTGTACCCGCCGGCTGAGCACGGGCCTCGATCTCTTCTTTCCTCCCACTGCCGGACAACGGGGCCGTGTACAAGTCTGATGGGCTGCATCACGGAAAACCACACTATCTACTATGGGCTGGGCCCCTGAAAAGGGCAAATAATGGGCTGAGCATTACTATTTGCTCGCCCTGATTCTTTTTTTTACATTTTCACTATAAATGTTCTGCTAAAAAATGAAAGTCAAAACTCAAGAGGAGACGATGTTTCTCCTATTTTTGGTATCATTCACCTGCTGCGGTCTGCAGCGATACTTCTGAGGTACATGTGATTTCCTATGAATAAAGGTCCTCTGGCTCCATTAATTAAATGCTGGTTTGGTTGGAGTGCTTCTCTTCCCCGATTTCTTTAGGCAATCTCGCTCGCAAAGTTTTATTAAGTTGTCATATTTTATAGGGTCGAATAAAAGATCATCGGGTTGACCTAATCAAGAATGACAGCCAACCCCTAAAGAAAGTGCATGCTCACAATGCAAAATGAGTGGAAGCCCCCCCCCCCCCCCCCCCCCCCCTTCTCCTCTCAATGCCCCCAACAATGCAATGGTGAAGCAATTTTCCAAGACCGCAAGGGTTAGTCAAGTGAATGCGCCTAAGGCAGAAGAGACTTCCGAATTGATCATGGGTACTCTTTCAGTCAATTCTAATCCGGTGAACCTTTTATTTGATTAAGGAGCTTCACATTCATTCATTTCGAGACCATCTACCGCAAATCATGAATTGGTTACAGAGTTGATGCCTAAGCCTTTATCAATTGTTTCTAATGGACATGCAAATGAGTTCTCACTTGAGGGTTCCAAATGTTGATATTGCGATTGGGGATTATTCTTTTCTGGTTTCTCTGATTGTGTTGGGTAATTCACCAATTTCAAAAAATGTTCACAAATTTCAAGAAATTACTCATGAATTTCAAAAAATATTCGCCAGTTTGCAAAAATGCTCAGGGCTTTCAAAAAAATGTCCTAGAGTTTTAGAGAAATGTTCGCAAATTCCCAAAAAAGTTATAGAATTCACCTCACTCGTCATGTTTGCAAGTTCCGCACACCCCCACACTTTAATATGTTTTCTCTGCCATGGCACCATTTCCGTATTCGTCGCCGTGGCACCCAACCTTTCCGTCATGGCGACAAAATACTCCATATCATGCGATATGTCTATATTTTTAGGAAATTGCATAGAACTTGAATATGTCACCCCCATGCATGTTAACAACATTTAAAATTGATGTCTAGACAAATAACATTAATTGACTTTTTAAATATGTAGAATCATGGAATTGCTTTATATAGTTGGTTCCTCTCCATTTAACTTGTGTAACTTTGTTTCTAGCTCATTTCCGTAATCATAGATTGCCACGAAAATGCTACGCTAATAAAATTTAAAAGTTTCCCACTCACAAGAGTTTCATGATATGCAACTATTGTATGGAGCTTCATTTAATGTGTAGTTAATTGCATGTTGCACCCTTACCATGCAATGCATCTTTAACTTGACCTGCATCACGAACATGCTATATTCCTATTCCTCGACCTTTTTTTTTGAAAGGTCCTATTCCTCGACCTGTGAGTGGGAAATGAGCAAACACGCACGCATCCACACACTTTGGGCCGGCCCATTGCGGGCGCAGACACACCTGTTTGTTACATCACATTATGTTTCCTTGTTCTGTTATGTATTTTTATTTTTTAAATCAGATTTTCAAAATAGTAATCTTTATTTTTTTAAATGTTCACGAATTTGGGATTTTTTCCTTTATTGGAAAAAAAAATGTCCATAAATTGAAAAAATGTTCATGATTTCAAAAAATAAATGAATTTGAAAAAGTTCATGAATTCTAAACATGTTCATGAATTTTAGAAAATAATCATGAATTATAAAAATGTTCATGAGTTAAAAAAAATGTTCAGGACTTCCGGCAATGTTGGACTCATTTTTTTTCACAAATTTTAAAAGAGATTTGTGAATTTTAGAATTTTTTCACGATTTATAGAAATATTCATGAGTTCAAAAAAAATGTTCAGGACTTTCGGATAATGTTCACGAATGCAGAAACTAGTCGTGAGTTCAAAAAATATTCACTAATTTCAAGAAATGTTTAAAATATTCAAAAAATGTTGTGCAGGAATTTAAAAAAATATTCGTCAGTTTGAAAAAATATTGATGCCTTTCAAAAAAAATTCACGAGTTATAAAAATGTTCACAAATTTCCAAGAAAAGTGCTGGAAACTAAAAAGTGTTCAACATTTGTAAAATATATCCATGGATTTTAAAAATATTCATTAATTCAAAAAAATTCATGATTTTTTGAAAATATTATGAATTTTGAGAAAAAAGAAATAAAAAGGAAAACCCGGTTCATGGAAGTTGAAGGTTCCAGAACATTCTGGCCCATACAGGTGTTGAGGCGGCGGCGGGGGGGTTGATCTCTATTCCCCGACCTACGCAGGGAATAGGATCCGCTGTTTGAAAATGTGAACAAACCACATACTACACCTGGATGACACAGAAACCGCATCATTATACCAATTTAAAAGTGAGGTGATTTGACTGGAAAATGGGTGAAAGTCAGAAAATGGTGTTTGGGACAAATATGCTGGACGGTACCAACACCGGTCAAGAAATACTACCATGACAACCAAACACATAGACGCAACGACAAAAAATGCTTCCATGACAGCAAAAACGAAACAATAAGAACAAATATGGAACGTCTCTGCATTTCCCATTTTTTTGCCTTTTATCAACACGTTCCCTTTTCCCTGTCTCGAGAACCGAACGTCGTGCACCGCATCCTTTACAGCACCACTTATCCGTGCCTTCCAAAAGGTCAATCATCAATCATCTAGTAGTTGAGCATGTGCCAAAAACAGAGGATGGGTATAGAATACTTGAGTGCACCGTCCGGCCGGGACATATAGTAGTAGTGCACTCAGCGAGCAACACTGCAGCAAATCCGGCAATGTTGGAGTTGGTAGTCGCTACGAACACGGAATAATGCCCACAAACTAATCGCCGGCAGCGTGTAGTGGTACTCTCCTACGTAACACACCATGACTACACGATTACCAGTAGTCATCCAACTGACTAGTACTAGCTGCTCTGTCATCTGTGTAGGTGCATGGTCCTTCTTGCCAGATTACTCAACTCTCAACTTCAGTTGTTTCCTTTGACAAGAGGTCAGTACATCAAAATTGTTTCTTCTCCTGCTTACATTTCAGTCTGCAGAGATGCACAAGTGGAGCTAATAAGCTAGCTTCGCAGTTGCTATCCGATCAAGCTATCATCATCACCATGTGCTCACTGTCTAATAAGCTTACATAGCTTGCAAAACCTCTTATATTGTGGGACGGACAAAGTACAAATGAATGGTAGCCTGCAGTGCAGCCGCTGCGACTGACTGACTAACTAACTAGCTGTTTAGTGTTTGTCAGTGGTGCCTAGAACTGTGAACGGTTCGAACGTAGTAGTCTTCATGGAACTCCGGCACGTGGGCCACTGCCCTAATTTCGCTCGCAGCACCGGCGCTTTTCATTGTCTCGCTCTCGCTTACCGAGCTTGTGGTAGAACCCTTGACCAAATCATCGCTTGGTTTCTGCAATCATGAACACAAGCAAGTTAATTAGCATCTGCAGAAACTATCCAAAGATTAAGGTCGACGATGGATGAAAAGATCATCAGAACCACCACTTACATTGTGCACTGGGTTGCTGCTGCTACTGCCGACTGAAGCCCGGGTCTCGGCGTCTAGCCGGATGCCTTCAGCTTCCGTGGCCGTCGTCAGTACCAGAAGCAAGACCACGGCTGCAGCCAGTGACAAGTAGCTGGAACTGGGACTCCTCATCTTTCAGAGATCGCTGACCAAGTGAGTACTGCACTGCACTATACTTCAGTGTTCAGCTCAGAAGAGAGAGTGTGGAGCGGAGAGCCTAACTAAGTCTCGTCGTCTGAACTGGAGCGTTTAACCTCATGAAAGATGGTGTCTGTATATATGCATCCTGCTTTGCAACACGTCCCAGTGTTTGCTGCGCTAATGTCTAGTTAGCTGCATGACAAAATTAAACAACTAATTCTTTTTTATGAGAAATTAAACAACTGATTCTACTTGCACATGTCTCCGGATCACTGTCGTTAATTAACTAACTTGAATATATATAGAGCCCGTCCTTGCATGTCGCCCTAAATGGGAGGATGCTTGCACAAAAGTTGGGCCATGATCAATTGTTTAGGCCACTGGATTGTTAATCAGTAGTGTAAGACTTGCTAAAGCGCAGCACTCTCAACTGCTAAGCACATGCAACGTCTGTTTTTTTGTGTCTGCTCTTGCAGGCGCCGCCCGCATTGCCCGGCCCCGCGCAAGTTTGGATGCCGGCCGGTCAGCCGACGAGTGTTTAATTTGGATGTAGCGTTTAGATACAGGGAAAAACAAAGCATATTTTTTTCAAAATGAAGTTAAAACCCCATCTCTGCATCCAAGAAATTATAGTAGAAAGAATTATCGGCTGCATTTGGAGGCTGCGTCTCCTCCGGCCTCTTCGGCTTGCTGGTATCCTGCCGGACTCGACCCCAGCTCAGATCTGCGACCCCCTCCAGCCTGTGAGTCGCCAGTGTCGCCGGTCGCCGTCACGTCCCATGTGCGGGCGCTCTCCACCTTTGAAACGCGGCCACCTTGATGCCCCCCTCATATCTAACAGTGCTACTGTGACCGCCTGGGCGGCCTGGGACCTGCCCCTGTTCTGCGGGAATGTATCCGGTGCACCCGCACTTGTGGTGCTACCGGTGCACCGGATGCCCAAGAATATTTTAAAAAATCTAAAAAAAAAATTCTAGTATGTTAACATAACATCAATGTATGATGTCAAAAATTTCATATAAAAAGTTAAAATATTTTTTGAGATGCAAAAATGACAAATTTGACATCAGTGTGATAATGGGCCAAATCTAAAGCCCAAGTTTTGTTATGTACTCCCTCTGTAAACAAATGTAAGAGCGTTTAGATCACTAAAATAGTAATATAAACACTCTTATATTAGTTTACGGAGGGAGTACTATTTAGTGTTGAATTTGTCAATTTTGTTTTTGGAGCTATGTTTCGAATTTTGACTTGAAATGTTGTGACAATCCACATTGATGTTGTGCAAGCATACTAAATTTTTTTTAGAATTTTTTAAACATTTTAAAAAGTACAATGTGAGTTTGGTGCACCGGTAGCACCACAAGCTCCGGTGCACCAGATATCCCCCCCCCCCCCCCCCCCCCCCTGTTCTGTGGCCGAATTCAGACAGATCCACCGAAGATGAATGAAAGTTGCATCCAAACAGATTGATCGAAGACCAGCACCGATGGAACCCCGTGAGATCTACCAGAGACACACCTTCACACACCCTCCGACAATACTAGATAGGTCGCGAGATAGGGGCTAGACGGGAAGGACATTATTCCATCTTCATGGAGCCCTCGCTGCCTCACCTCCTTGAGCAAAACACAAATTCTAACCAAACTCAAAACTCTACCTAAAAGCCAGAGCAGGATCCCTCCCGCCGGCAAGGGTCGTGGTCCACTGCGCCTCTATGGCCCTAAGGCCACTGAAGACAAGGCGGGCCGACATTGGCACCAAAGGAGTTAGGGGAAAACCTAACCATCTTGTATGCCCGGGAGGCGCGAGATGAAGGAGTACACACTTCAAAATTGTTGCTCACAAGCCGGCCCGGCCCTAAGCCACATCCAGGAGTGCGGCCGCCTAGGGCCCACCTGAATCAAGGGTGTCGCTCGCGCTTGGGCTTCCAATCCTGACCGTCACTTACCGTAGTCATAAAGGAGGCCTGGTCGCGCGCCATCGCTCTTGTGAATTTGTACTCTTTTCGGACAGCGGTGATCCGGCAGTCTACCTTGCTGCATAGGCGCAATCGTGCAGGAGTGGCTAGGGCCTGACTCTCGGCCCCGTGCACACGAACACACTAACAAGCGGTCGATCCTCCACCGGTGAGGATTGGAGCTTGAGTGTGGTGGCGGGCTTGGCTGAGGCGGGCGCTGCTGCAGGAGCTTGAGATGGTGGCGGCCTGCCTTGCTGGCGGCGAGCAGGGACACGTGCATGGGCGGGTGAGCATCTCCTTGAGGCGCTGATTCGGGATGAAGGATTGGGGGAGCCGTTGATTCGGGATGAAGGATTGGGGGAGATGAACGTGAGGATTAGGTAGAGCAGAGACATGCTGTTGCAAAGAACATGGTGTTAGGTCCACAAGAGGGACGCGTGGCGCACAACCGAGACGGCAGAGGCCCGCTTGATTATCCGTTAGTTTTTTTTAGGAGTTGACTTAATCGTTTCCCATTCACACATTCCTGGGAGCCACTAGTTAACGAGCGCTCCTGAGCCTCGCAACGATCAGCGTCACTTGACGCGCTCTCAGCCGTTTGCCACGTGTCGCGCTCTGGGTGTTCCCTCGGATGTTGTTTTTTTATTTTTTCCGCACGCGTTTCGGCTATTTAAACGGTTTTTTTTGGGTTTTTTCGACGAAAAAAATGCAATTTTTTTTTTGCGCGAAAAAACACGTTTTCTTTTTTCCCTTTCGCGAGTCATGATTTTGTTTCCGCGAAAGGCACGGTTTTGCTTTCGCGGGACTCATGGCCGTGCCTCTCGAAAATGAAAAAAAAACGCGTTTTCTGCTTTTTTCCTTTCGCGAGAGTCACGGTTTTGCTTGCGCGAGAGTCACGGCTGTGCCTCTCGGAAACGAAAAAAAACGTGTTTTCTGTTTTTTTCCTTTCGCGAGAGTCACGGTTTTGCTTCCGCGAGAGGCACGGGTGTGCTTTCGCGAGAGTCACGGCCGTGCCTCTCAGAAATGAAAAAAAAATGCTTTTTCTGTTTTTTTTTTCTTTCGCGAGAGTCACAGTTTTGTTTCCGCGAGAGGCACGATTGTGCTTTCAGAGAGTCACGGCCGTACCTCTCGGAAATGAAAAAAACGTGTTTTCTTTTTTTTTTCTTTCGCGAGAGTCACGGTTTTGCTTCCACGAGAGGTACGGGTGTGCTTTCGCGAGAGACACGGCCATGCCTCTTCGGAAATGAAAAAAACGCGTTTTCTTTTTTTCTTTCCTTCTGCGAGTCACGATTTTGCTTCCGCGAGAGGCACGGTTGTGATTTCGTGAGAGGCACGGGCGTGCCTCTTTCGGAAAGCGAAAAACATGTGCTCCCGGTTCAATTTTTTCGTCCGGTTTTTTTGCCGGTTTTTTCGTGAAAAAAAGTTCGTCAAAACCTATCAACATGGGATCTAGTTTGAGAGATACAACGTTTTGAATAAACGGATCTACGAAAAAAGGGAAAACTCCCAGGTTGCGACAAGTGGCGCGCTGCATGTGCACCACTCGTGACAATCTGGGGAGTTGAAGTGATCTTTCCAATGAGTACTCCTCAACTAGTGATTTCGCACATTCCTGGTATTCTTCTCAGTTCTCACAAGCTACCTAGGCCTACTTCAGCCCATGTAAGGAGTGAAGTTCAATGAGGCGCGAGTAAATAGCATAAAACTACCATAATTCGTGTTAGGGTTCCAAAAAACTACCACAATTTTGTTTGTGACTGATAACTACCAAAGTCGGCGTCGACTGTTTCAAAAAACCCAAAACACCCGTGGCTAAGAAATTAAACCGGTTTATGATAGGTCGGGCCCGCACCTAAACAAACCGTTTGTTTGACCGTTAACTGACATGTGAGGCCCACATGTCAGTTATCTCTTCTTCCTCCTCCTTCTTCTTCTCTCCCTTATCTCTCTCTGTTTCTGCCAGCCGGCAAGGTGCAGCAGGCGCGGCCGGCAAGGACTCCACCTGAACCGAGCCCGTCGCCCACCTGGAGGAGCCCCGCCTCCGCGCCGACGCCGGCGCCACCACCTTGAGCCGGCGCCGCCATGGACCACCACCTCGAGCCGGCGCCGAGGTCGGCCACACCGCCACCATGAAGAGCTGCACGGGCCCGACGAGCCCCGTCTCCCCGCCGAGGCCGGCCACACCGCCACCACCTCGAGCCGGCGCCGCCATCGACCGGCCCGTCGTGCTTCTCCACCGCCGACCACGTAGCTGCCCACGACCTGGCCGCCGACGCGTCGAGCTGCTCCACCGCAGACCACGTTGCTTCCCGCGACCTGCCATCGCCGAGCCGCCGGCGCTTGAGCTGCTCCACCGCCAGCTACGCTGCTGGGCACGACCTGGACGCCGCAGAGCCGCCGGCGCCATTCCTCATGGCGAATGTGGCTTCTCCAGGGACCCGATTGCTTTTTTTTAACTTATAGGGACCCGGTTGCTTTTTAAAAAAACTTACAGGGACTATTCTGTAAAACAATTAGGCCATATATTTCGATATTTTTATTGAAGTGTAAGAGACACTGACATGTGAGCCCCTCATGTCAGTTAACGGTCAAACAAATGGTCAAACAGACGGTTTGTTTAGGTGCGGGCCCGGCCTCTCATAATCGCGATCAAGTGCAAAGCAGTCGGCGATTTGGGTTTTTTGAAACAGCCGACACCGATTCTGGTAGTTATCAGTCACAAACAAATTTGTGGTAGTTTTTTGAAACCCTAACGCGAATTGTGGTAGTTTTATGCTATTCGCTCATGAGGCGCAAACTGTAAGAAAACGGCCATGCTGGCCCAGTTATAGCATCTTTCTTATTTTTTCAGCGTGTATTTGTACTTTTCAGCAATTTTGTGGATTACTCCCTCCGTTCCTAAATATAAGTCTTTTTAGACATTTCAAATGGATTACAACATACGGATGTATGTAGACATATTTTAGAGTGTAGATTCACTCATTTTGCTTCGTATGTAGTCACTTGTTGCAATCTTTAGAAAGACTTATATTTGAGAACGGATGGAGTACAACCTTTAGGGAAGCTCGCCATATTTCACAAGAATGTCAGCGTCGAGCCCGGGAACATGCCCAGGGTGCCCGGACGATAAATTCACCCCTGAATTAGAGGGAGTAATAAAATAAACTCTATCACATAAGTTGTACTATGAAAAACCTCTTTTTCGAAGAATTCAATGGCATACTTTTCTTAGCATATACAATATATTTTTCCAAATAGATAATAAAAATTTGGCCCAAGATACCAAAGGGCCTAATAAACTCAAACTGGATTCCAGTATGCTTAGTATTAAAGCGAACAATCCCCTGGTGCGTGGCACCCGGGTGCTCCAATGCATTTTTCACAGCGGAAGAGAATTTGAGGCTTTCGGGTGCCACACACCCTTATATGGATATAGCATTAAAATATATATTAGGAAATTTTAAAAAATTCTAAAATTTTGAGTTATGAAACCTAGGTGCCCATTGTACACCCGTGTTCAATTTCGTTGGGAATGGGTACCCGTGGTAATGTCATTAAAGAAGGCAAAAAATATCGTATATATATTTAAAAAAATTGGATGTATTGTATGTCAAACCATAATTCCTGCGCCGCGGCTAACACGGACACCCGTTGCCCATGAAAATGAACATGGATATACAATGGACACCGAGGTTTGATATCCTAAGATTTTAGTTTTTTTTTTAAATCTGATAGTTTATTAATGCTATTTTCATATAGGGGTGGGTGCTCCAATGCATTTCCCACGGCCCTCTGGGCCATTAAGTTGGGTATTGCCAAGGTTTGTAGTCTGGACTGGAAGACATTAAGCACTTGATTTTCAGCTGCCCTCGAGCGGTGTCAATGTGGCGTCCACTTAGCTTGGGTGATGTTGTTAAACAGGCCCTTACTGTGGATCACTCTGGTTCTGTCGTTCTTAAAGAATTGCTGCGACGACCACATGGTTCTTCACCGATGCTTGGCCAATTGGGACTACACGAGGCGACGACCACATGGTTCTTCACCGATGCTTGACCAATCGGGACTACACGAGACATTGGTTGTGGCCGCGTGGTATATCTGGTGGGAAAGGGGAGAAGCATGCAAGGGATAGACGGTCAAAACTCCCAACAACATAGCTTTGCCGACAACATTGTTGTGAAATTTACGTGGAAAAAAACAGGCCCAGAATCATACAAACTGAATGCCTCGTTCTTCGAAAATGGCGTTGGAGCTATTGCTGCGATCATCAGGAACTATCAAGGAGAAGCAGTGGCAGGAGTGGCAGAACTGTTCACATTTGCAGATAGCGAGGCTGCAGCAGAAGACATGCTTTTGATTCAAACCTTATGTTTAGTTCCGACGATGATCCCCCTAATTTCCATTTACCGCATGTTTTGAAGGATGTAATTCTCTTAAAACTCATGATAATGTGCCAAGCAGGTTTTCCCTTCAAAAAAAAGTTGGGTATTGCCAAGGGTAAATTTGGATGTAGCGTTAGATGCTTGCAAAAGGAAACACAAGAACAAACAAATCATGTGGAATGCCAGCTATCTCTGTATGTGTTCTATTATTTTTCTTGCGATCATGTAATATGTTAGTATTTGTTTCTGCTGGAATGCTACCAGTGTTTCCTCTTTCCTTGCCTTTCTCCTTCAAAAAATAGAAAGAGAAGCTCCATTTTTTTTGCCCCTTTCTGAAATAAAACCGCCCAACAACAGAGATACCCAACATGTAGTACTTTTTTTATGCAGCAGCCAACCAGTGATGACAATTTGTTCTGCAAGGACGATCATCATCAAATTTGTTTATTCGTCTATTTTCTGCAGAAAATGTTGATCAACCTATCTCCACTATACTGCATCAACGCACTGTTTACATTCTTCAGATCATCTCCACGCGACCAAACTGTACCCGACCCTGAGAACCAGCTAGAGCGTGATCTACTCATTGGGATCAAGGTATCCCACGAGGCATTTCTCCAAGAGGAACTCTGCGTTCACCCAGGCATGGTATTTATCTTGAGGAAGTCAAGGAATCATATCAAAATTTGCATAATATAAGCACACAAATTCTTTTCGTACAACTACGATAGTTTACAATCACAATCATCATGTTGTTAGTTCGCCGTGTGTTGCTATTACTACATGTTAAAGCATGTTATGTTCATGCATCAATCTACAAAAAGCGGCAAGCTATTCTCAATTTAACTGTGACGTCAATAATAATACTATCAAAAGGATACTGAACAAAGCAGTGCAGTCTTTTCCAGCACCCTTCATAAGCATATCAACTCCTGCAAATACCCAACGTGAAGTAAATGTACAGTTTGTTAGTATTTTCCAAGGACCAACAGAAACTCTAGGGCATGTATATTGGCTTTGATACTCAAACAGAACCAAAATCTGCATAAGACTCAGATTTATAAGTTACCTCCAGGATGAAATTTCATGTAGGGACCAATATTGTACACACGACCTTTTAAAACTGTCCAGACACAATCTCCAGTTTTATGCTGCTTAACTTCTTCCAAAGAAATTAACCTTCGATTTGACTGTCCCTTGAGCCCTACAGACAGAAACAGGAACATCTGAGGAAAGGAAGGCAATACACTAGATCCAGATGACTAGTTGAGAAGAGAACACTTGAAAGCAGGGTGGAAAAGAGAAGAGGAAAACAAAATCAGGAACTGACACAAACAACTAAGTATGAGAGTGCAACCACAACCAGCACTATTTCCCATTTTAAAAGTTACTGTTCACAAGTCACAACTTCACTTCCAGTCGATACAATACAAAATGCATGCGACATGGATTTGGGCAGCCATTTAAGATCTTTAATATCCTTAGCTCACCATTTATATATTCATCATTTCAAGCAGCATCACACACATTTAGCACAAGTCCTGGTCTTTCTCAATGTCCATATTGTAGTTAAATGACACAGGAAGCAAAAACAGTATCACCAGTTACTTCCGCAGGATGTAACATTTTTGCCTTTTCTGACATATAATCTTGTCTTGTTTATACCACAAAATTAAGGGGCCAACTTATGTCAGAATAAATCTCTAGAAGATCGTTCCATCTAACTCTGAATCCAGTTCATATATCCATGAGTAATAGTGTAAAACTATAAACTAAGGACCCACTATGACCAACAAATAATGAAATAATCACTGAAACACTTTAACCTAGCTTACTTGAATAAAACTACATTGAGCAGTAAAATTCAAAGCTTCAACGGTCTAATTCACATGATATATCACACGGTGACAATGCCACACAGTACAGACCCGAAAATAAATCTTAGCTGGCACAAAGGAAATGTCATTGGTAAGCAATAACATAAATTCAGCTATGGGATTATATCACACAGTTACAGTCTAAGTCTGCCTTTTAACTTTATTAATAATGAATCCGAAGTAGCATCAAACCATCCAAGAAAAATAGGAGACATTGATGATCAAAAAACAGTACCAGCTATGTGTTTCATAATTTACCTGCCAGATCTGGATGTGTACGAGTCAGCTTAAGCCAGTCCATTGGGCTAAAGCCCTTCTCAAAAGGAACCTTTGCCCGTACAGCAGATTTCTTTAAAGGTTTTGGTTGAGCTAATACATTTGACTGCACAGACTCTCCACTACTGGTTGGTACAACTGGTTCTTTTAAATTGGACTCTTGAAGTGATACACCATTGGCGCGACTAGATATGGAACTAGATTTTTCATCAGTAACTGGACTGACTGTTTGCTTGTCATCCTGAACCTTCTTAGTCTCACCATCACCGGCAACATCCTCCAGTGTCATACTTGCCACAGCGATGGAATTAGGGGAGTCCAAGCGACCATCATTTTCAGCATAGTCAACCTAGAGAGCAAAAATAAACATTGAATATCAAACATGTGAGAAACAGGCAACAATAAATTGACATCAACTAATTTCCAAGTCAAGCCACTAGGAACTCATTTCAATAATTCAGAGCAGAACATGTCAATTATACAATTATATAAGTACAGTAGGCAAAGAGCACTTGAGCAAAATGACACCAAGCAATTAAACGCACTCGACAGGTTTTAGATGGTAAAATCTCTATATGTCTGCCAGACTGGAGCCACTGAGGTATCCAAACTTCAGACTGGATCTATCACAAACAAAAGCAGGGAAGAAAGTTGCCCCCAATGGACTGGGCAAACCATATGTTTGGACCTTGGAGATGATTATACAACACATGTATAATTCATTGAAGCCCCCACTACGAGCACTTATCAAACAGAGAGAGAAATAAGAACAGTGATATGATATCACACAGAGTGAATAACTGAATACTCTGCTGACTTGACTTCTTATGTTCTCTTCTCCCTCTTCGATTTCCATCTACTAAATTGTTCATTTACAAACACTTAACTCCTTCTGTCATTATCTGAATTACTGAATATCACCTCTGCATCTACACTAATGCACATTATCGAGCTAACACAAATAACTTCACATCCCTAATGTAACACAAGCAATCTCACAGGTCCGGCAAGACAAGATATATCAAATGTTCGCATCTTCATACACAGCAACATATAAATGTTTAAATGGACAAGCAACACATGGAAGGAAGGGAGGAACATGCCTTGCAGAAGGTGAAGTCGGACGAGTCCCCATCTGCCATTCCGAGCACGAGGCAGCCGGCAACGAGCGCTTCTGGCCCCGGAGCGCGTATCGCAGGTAGTAGAAGATTGGCAGAAACCTAGAGCCGGGGGCGGACTCGGGCTGCACGCCACGCTCCACGCCCGCGCCTACGCTCCACGCCCGCCGACTCTGGTAGATCTCCCGCGCTGAAGAGGCGCTGGAAGAGGTTAGTCGAGCCTTGATGGATCGATTGGATCACGGCGCCGCAGGGTCGGGGACGGAGTGGGGGCGGCCGCCGGGGTCGCGGGCGGGAGAGACGAGCAGGACGGCCGGGGCCGCGTCGCCGGGGCTGGTCGGGTGGGGGCGCGCGTGGGAGCTCGGGGACGGAGAGCAGGGCAGAGGGGGGAGGAGGAGAGATGAGACCGGATGGCGGACGAATCTGGGGACACGGATCGCGGTAGACGGAGAGGGGAGAGAGGAGGAGAAGGAGGACCGGCTTCCCGGTCGGTCAGCGTTGGGCGATGATCAACGGAGGGTAGGTGCCGTGTCGTGTCGTGCGGAAACGAGATTCTAGGTCCATTGTTGTGTGCTAATTTGATTTGGGACTTAGAGAGACAGTTGTATTCTCATAAGGTTTAAGTTCTGGTGCTCGCATTATTTCTGAATTTATTTTAGGATTTTCGACGATGATTTTTAGTGAGAGGAGATATTCCTGTTGACGACGAGACGTCTACGGTGACTTCGTAAATCTCAAGATGATATGCCGGCTTAGTCTCTCGAAGGTGCTTATAAAGGTAGGGTGTGCGCGTGTGCATTTAGAGAGGTGAGTGTATGCACATATGTATGAGGGCTTGCATTTATACTGTGTTCAAATTTTTTTTTTTGATTTGGAACTTGGCAAATTATTTATTCGCATTCTCTTCTGTTCCGCGACTCCTAACGGTGAGTCCGATCCAAGGTTAGGGAGCAGGAGTGATCCAATCTTGCAGCCACGTAAAATTAACAAACTACCATCCAAAGCGGAACATGTATATCCACGAAAAGATGATCACCTAGCATCGCACAGAAGACAAAAGGCAAGAATAGGGATTATTTTTACTCATGTAAAGGGAATAGCAAATTTAGAATAAACAATGTAGCCAGAGGTAAAATATAATGGATGTTTTCCAAAATAGTTGCTACATAAATGGCAATAATAATTTGAAAGAAAAACCAGGCCACAAATGCAAAAAAATGTCTAGAATTTCACACAGGCAACATAAAAAATATAAGTAAACACCATTGCATAATAATTGAAAAATGGCGTGGAACATTTTTTTTTGACGATTTACATGAGAGATTCAAATAACATCGCTAAAGGGAGCAGTATCGCTGATGCATCTTTCAAACAGCCATCACTCAAGATGAATTAGCTTGTCAGAAGACACATAGTATTATAGAACCTACCTCAGCACATGAAGACAGACCAACTTTGTGTCAAAAGTGCAAAACATACAATGAATCTCACCACCATGTTCCTGTAGCACTAATCCATTGTCAAACCAAAAGAAAGCAACTGAAATCATAAAGCAAGGGGTCCAAATCTCAGCTGCTGGATGGTCCATAGTCATAACCTTGTTTCTTCCTCATCAACGCGGTCCTCTCCTCCATGATAGTTTACTGGCTCGCGATGTTTGAGCTGCCGGTTTGGACCCGTCTACAGATTGATAAGCTGCGCCGCGCGTGGTTATGGCGCGGAGAAGAATCATCCCACGGTGGCCACTGCAAGGTTGCCTGGCGCACGATCTGCAGGCCCAAGCAGCTTGGCGGCCTTGACATTGTCGACCTTCAATCTTTCGGCACTGCAATACAGCTCCGCTGGCTCTGGCAAGAGAGAGTGGCCCCGGAGCGACCTTGGGTTGGGCTGCCAACTCCATGCACCACGTCTGACCGCCTCTTCTTTGCTATGGCATCACACTGTCAGCTGGGCAATGGGAAGCTGGCTCGTTTTTGGTATGACGCTTGGTTGGATGGTCACGCCCCCTGCCTTATTGCCCCAGATGTGTTCAGAATCGCCTCCAACAAACTCCGATCGGTAGCTTCGGCATTCCATGGCAACAGATGGGTTCGTGATCTTCAAGGCCGCATCACAACTGATACCCTCCCATCCTTCGTCGCCCTTTGGAGTAGGATCGCTGCCTTGCCGCCCCTAGCACCTGATGTGGTTGACTCCTTCCTTTGGCGGTTCTCCGCAAATGGCTGCTACTCAGCGGCCTCGGCCTACAAGCTACACTTCATGGGCTCGACGGCCTACGCTCCGATTTCGGCGATTTGGAAGGCATGGGCACCGGCCAAGCACAATTTTTTTGCATGGCTATGTGCGCAGAACAGGATCATGACAGCCGACAGGCTATTGGCAAGGCAGTGGCCAAATTCCTATTTTTGCCCGCTTTGCAGGCGTAACCTCGAGACAGCGGAGCACCTCATGAAGCTATGCCCGTGGTCCTGCACCCTCTGGAACCTGGCAGCTACCAAGTTCAACCTGCCTCATTTCTCGCCGGAGGCCTGGAGGACGGAGTCCTCTCTACAGGACTGGCTCTGCGAGCTTTCAGCCACCCAGACGAACGCCAAGAAAGCGCGATCCTTGGCGCTGTTGCAGCTCTGGGAAATATGGCGCGAACGGAACGATCGCATCTTCAGGAGCGTCAAACTACCTCCCTCTTCGGTCCTTCGACGCCTTGCGAAAGAACAAACTACCTGGGCGCTGGCTGTTGGAAATATGTCCTAGAGGCAATAATAAAATGGTTATTATTATATTTCCTTGTTCATGATAATTGTCTATTGTTCATGCTATAATTGTGTTATCCGGAAATCGTAATACATGTGTGAATACATAGACCACAACATGTCCCTAGTGAGCCTCTAGTTGACTAGCTCGTTGATCAATAGATGGTTACGATTTCCTAACCATGGACATAGGATGTCATTGATAACGGGATCACATCATTAGGATAATGATGTGATGGACAAGACCCAATCCTAAACATAGCACAAGATCGTGTAGTTCGTCTGCTAAAGCTTTTCTAATATCAAGTATCTTTTCCTTAGACCATGAGATTGTGCAACTCCCGGATACCGTAAGGGTACTTTGGGTGTGCCAAACGTCACAACGTAACTGGGTGGCTATAAAGGTACACTACGGGTATCCCCGAAAGTATCTGTTGGGTTGGCACGAATCGAGACTGGGATTTGTCACTCCGTATGACGGAGAGGTATCTCTGGGCCCACTCGGTAAGACATCATCGTAATGAGCTCAATGTGACTAAGGGGTTGGTCACGGGATGATGTGTTACGGAACGAGTAAAGAGACTTGCCGTAACGACATTGAACAAGGTATCGGTATACCGACGATCGAATCTCGGGCAAGTGCTATACCGGTAGACAAAGGGAATCGTATACGGGATTGATTGAATCCTTGACATCGTGGTTCATCCGATGAGATCATCGTGGAACATGTGGGAGCCAACATGGGTATCCAGATCCCGCTGTTGGTTATTGGCCGGAGAGATGTCTCGGTCATGTCTGCATAGTTCCCGAACCCGTAGGGTCTACACACTTAAGGTTCGGTGATGCTAGAGTTGTAATGGGAATTGTATGTGGTTACCAAAAGTTGTTCGGAGTCCCGGATGAGATCCCGGACGTCATGAGGAGTTCCGGAATGGTCCGGAGGTGAAGATTTATATATGGGAAGTCCAGTTTCAGTCATCGGAAACCCTAGGGGGCCGCTGCCTCCCCGGGGGCGGGCGCCCCCCTAGTTGGAAACCCTAAGGGGGCCGCTGCCCCCCCGAGGGGCCGCCGCCCCCCTTAGGTGGAAACCCTAGGGGGCCGCCGCCCCCCCTCTAGATGGATCTAGGGGGCCGGCCCCCTCTCCCCTCCCCCTATAAATAGTGGGGTGGGGGTGGGAGGGCAACCGCACCCCTTCTCCTGGCGCAGCCCTCCCCCTTCCTACACCTTCTCCTCCTCCGTAGCGCTTAGCGAAGCTCTGCCGGAGAACCACGAGCTCCACCGCCACCACGCCATTGTGCTGCCGGAGCTCTCCCTCAACTTCTCCTCCCCCCTTGCTGGATCAAGAAGGAGGAGACGTCCCCGGGCTGTACGTGTGTTGAACGCGGAGGCGCCGTCGTTCGGCGCTTAGATCGGAATTAACCGCGATCTGAATCACTACGAGTACGACTCCCTCATCCGCGTTCTTGTAACGCTTCCACATCGCGATCTTCAAGGGTATGAAGATGCACTCCCCTCTCTCTCGTTGCTAGTCTCTCCATAGATTGATCTTGGTGATGCGTAGAATTTTTTTAATTTCTGCAACGATCCCCAACAGTGGCATCATGAGCTAGGTTTATGCGTAGTTTCTATGCACGAGTAGAACACAAGTTGTTGTGGGCGTCGATTTTGTCAATTTACTTGCCGTTACTAGTCGGCGGCATCGTGAGATGAAGCAGCCCGGACCGACCTTACACGTACACTTACGTGAGACAGGTTCCACCGACTGACATGCACTTGATGCATAAGGTGGCTAGCGGGTGTCGGTCTCTCCCACTTTAGTCGGATCGGATTCGATGAAGAGGTTCCTTATGAAGGGTAAATAGCAATTGGCATATCACCGTTGTGGCTTTTGTGTAGGTAAGAAACGTTCTTGCTAGAAACCCATAGCAGCCACGTAAAACATGCAACAACAATTAGAGGACGTCTAACTTGTTTTTGCAGGGTATGCTATGTGATGTGATATGGCCAAAAGGATGTAATGAATTATATATATGTGATGTATGAGATTGATCATGTTCTTGTAATAGGAATCACGACTTGCATGTCGATGAGTATGACAACCGGCAGGAGCCATAGGAGTTGTCTTAATTTATTTATGACCTGCGTGTCAACATAAATGTCATGTAATTACTTTACTTTATTGCTAAACCGTTAGCCATAGTAGTAGAAGTAATAGTTGACGAGACAACTTCATGAAGACACGATGATGGAGATCATGGTGTCATGCCGGTGACGATGATGATCATGGCGCCCCGAAGATGGAGATCAAAAGGAGCAAAATGATATTGGCCATATCATGTCACTATTTGATTGCATGTGATATGTATCATGTTTTTACATCTTATTTGCTTAGAACGACGGTAGCATAAATAAGATGATCCCTCATTAAAATATCAAGAATTGTGTTCCCCCTAACCATGCACCGTTGCTAAGGTCCGTTGTTCCGAAGCACCACGTGATGATCGGGTGTGATAGGTTCTAACGTTCGCATACAACGGGTGTAAGCCAGATTTACACACGCAATACACTTAGGTTGACTTGACGAGCCTAGCATGTACAGACATGGCCTCGGAACACGGAAGACCGAAAGGTCGAACATGAGTCGTATAGAAGATACGATCAACATGAAGATGTTCACTGATGATGACTAGTCCATCTCACGTGATGATCGGACACGGCCTAGTTGACTCGGATCATGTATCACTTAGATGACTAGAGGGATGTCTGTCTGAGTGGGAGTTCATTAAATAATTTGAGTAGATGAACTTAATTATCATGAACATAGTCTAAAACTTTGCAATATGTCTTGTAGATCAAATGGCCCACACTAATGTTGCCCTCAACTTCAATGCGTTCCTAGAGAAAACCAAGCTGAAAGACGATGGTAGCAACTACACGGATTGGGTCCGTAACCTGAGGATTATCCTCATAGCTGCCAAGAAAGCATATGTCCTTGAAGCACCGCTAGGTGATGCACCTGTTTTCCCAGCAACTCAAGACGTTATGAACGCCTGGCAGTCGCGTAGTGATGATTACTCCCTGGTTCAGTGTGGCATGCTTTACAGCTTAGAACCAGGGCTCCAAAAGCGTTTTGAGCAGCACGGAGCATATGAGATGTTTCAAGAGCTGAAAATGGTTTTCCAAGCTCATGCCCGGGTCGAGAGATATGAAGTCTCCGACAAGTTCTACAGTTGTAAGATGGAGGAAAATAGTTCTGTCAGCGAGCACATACTCAAAATGTCTGGGTTGCACAACCGCTTATCTCAGCTGGGAGTTAATCTCCGGATGATGCGGTCATTGACAGAATCCTTCAGTCGCTCCCACCTAGCTACAAGAGCTTTGTGATGAACTTCAATATGCAGGGGATGGAAAAGACCATTCCTGAGGTATATTCAATGCTGAAATCAGCGGAGGTGGAGATCAAAAAGGAACATCAAGTGTTGATGGTGAATAAAACCACTAAGTTCAAGAAAGGCAAGGGTAAGAAGAACTTCAAGAAGGACGACAAGGGAGTTGCCGCGCTCGGTAAGCCAGTTGCCGGGAAGAAGCCAAAGCATGGACCCAAGCCTGAGACTGAGTGCTTTTATTGCAAGGGAAACGGTCACTGGAAGCAGAACTGCCCCAAGTACTTAGCGGATAAGAAGGCCGACAATACCAAAGGTATATGTGATATACATGTTATTGATGTGTACCTAACCAGCGCTCGTAGTAGCTCCTGGTTATTTGATACCGGTGCGGTTGCTCATATTTGTAACTCAAAACAGGAGCTGCGGAATAAGCGGAGATTGGCGAAGGACGAGGTGACGATGCGCGTCGGGAATGGTTCCAAGGTCGATGTGATCGCCGTCGGCACGCTACCTCTATATTTACCTACAGGATTAGTTTTAAACCTCAATAATTGTTATTTAGTACCAGCGTTGAGCATGAACATTGTATCTGGATCTCGTTTAATGCGAGATGGCTACTCATTTAAATCTGAGAATAATGGTTGTTCTATTTATATGAGAGACATGTTTTATGGTCATGCCCCACTGGTCAATGGTTTATTCTTATTTAATCTCGAACGTGATGTTACACATATTCATAGTGTGAATGCCAAAAGATGTAAGGTTGATAATGATAGTCCCACATACTTGTGGCACTGCCGCCTTGGTCACATTGGTGTCAAACGCATGAAGAAACTCCATGCAGATGGACTTTTGGAGTCTCTTGATTATGAATCATTTGACACGTGCGAACCATGCCTCATGGGCAAAATGACCAAGACTCCGTTCTCCGGAACAATGGAGCGAGCAACCAACTTATTGAAAATCATACATACTGATGTGTGCGGTCCAATGAGCGTTGAGGCTCGCGGTGGTTATCGCTATGTTCTCACCCTCACCGATGACTTAAGTAGATATGGGTATGTCTACTTGATGAAACACAAGTCTGAGACCTTTGAAAAGTTCAAGGAATTTCAGAGTGAGGTTGAGAATCAACGTGACAGGAAAATAAAATTCTTACGATCAGATCGTGGAGGGGAATATTTGAGTCACGAATTTGGCACACACTTAAGGAAATGTGAAATCGTTTCACAACTCACACCACCTGGAACACCTCAGCGTAATGGTGTGTCCGAACGTCGTAATCGCACTCTATTGGATATGGTGCGATCTATGATGTCTCTTACGGATCTACCGCTATCAGTTTGGGGTTATGCTATAGAGACTGCCGCATTCACTTTAAATAGGGCTCCGTCGAAATCCGTTGAGACGACACCGTATGAATTGTGGTTTGGGAAGAAACCTAAGCTGTCGTTTCTGAAAGTTTGGGGATGCGATGCTTATGTCAAGAAACTTCAACCTGAAAAGCTCGAACCCAAATCGGAAAAATGCGTCTTCATAGGATACCCTAAGGAAACTATTGGGTATACCTTCTACCTCAGATCCGAAGGCAAAATCTTTGTTGCCAAGAATGGATCCTTTCTAGAGAAAGAGTTTCTCTCGAAAGAAGTAAGTGGGAGGAAAGTAGAACTTGATGAAGTATTGCCTCTTGAACCGGAGAGTAGCGCAGCTCAAGAAAATGTTTCTGTGGTGCCTGCACCGACTAGAGAGGAAGTTAATGATGATGATCATGAAACTTTAGATCAAGTTGCTACTGAACTTCGTAGGTCCACAAGGACACGTTCCGCACCAGAGTGGTACGGCAACCCTGTCCTGGAAATAATGTTGTTAGACAATGGTGAACCTTCGAACTATGAAGAAGCGATGGCGGGCCCGGATTCCGACAAATGGCTTGAAGCCATGAAATCCGAGATAGGATCCATGTATGAAAACGAAGTATGGACTTTGACTGACTTGCCCGATGATCGGCGAGCGATAGAAAATAAATGGAACTTTAAGAAGAAGACAGACGTGGATGGTATGTAACCATCTATAAGGCTCGGCTTGTCGCTAAGGGTTATCGACAAGTTCAAGGGGTTGACTACGATGAGACCTTCTCACCCGTAGCGAAGCTGAAGTCTGTCAGAATCATGTTAGCAATTGCCGCATTCTATGATTATGAGATATGGCAAATGAACGTCAAAACGACATTCCTTAATGGTTTCCTTAAGGAAGAATTGTATATGATGCAGCTGGAAGGTTTTGTCGATACTAAGAATGCTGACAAGGTATGCAAGCTCCAACGCTCGATCTATGGGCTGGTGCAAGCATCTCGGAGTTGGAACATTCGTTTTGATGAGATGATCAAAGCGTTTGGGTTTACGCAGATTGATGGAGAAGTCTGTGTTTACAAGAAAGTGAGTGGGAGCTCTGTAGCATTTCTCATATTATATATATATATATATATATATATATATATATATATATATATATATATATATATATATATATATATATGTGGATGACATACTATTGATGGGAAATGATATAGAACTCTTGGAAAGCATAAAGGCCTACTTGAATAAGTGTATTTCAATGAAGGACCTTGGAGAAGCTGCTTACATATTAGGCATCAAGATCTATAGAGATAGATCGAGACGCCTCATTGGTCTTTCACAAAGCACGTACCTTGACAAGATATTGAAGAAGTTCAATATGGATCATTCGAAGAAGGGGTTCTTGCCTGTATTGCAAGGTGTGAGATTGAGCACGGCTCAATGCCCGACCACGGCAGAAGATAGAGAAAAGATGAGTGTCATCCCCTATGCCTCGGCCATAGGGTCTATTATGTATGCCATGCTGTGTACCAGACCTGATGTAAACCTTGCCGTAAGTTTGGTAGGAAGGTACCAAGGTAATCCCAGCATGGAACACTGGACAGCGGTCAAGAATATCCTGAAGTACCTGAAAAGGACGAAGGATATGTTTCTCGTTTATGGAGGTGACGAAGAGCTCGTCGTAAAGGGTTACGTCGATGCTAGTTTCGACACAGATCTGGATGACTCCAAGTCACAAACCGGATACGTGTATATTTTGAATGGTGGGGCAGTCAGCTGGTGCAGTTGCAAGCAAAGCGTCGTGGCGGGATCTATATGTGAAGCGGAGTACATGGCAGCCTCGGAGGCAGCACATGAAGTAATCTGGATGAAGGAGTTCATTACCGACCTAGGAGTTATTCCCAATGCGTCGGGCCCAATTACTCTCTTCCGTGACAACACTGGAGCTATTGGCCTTACCAAGGAGCCCAGGTTTCACAAGAAGACCAGGCATATCAAGCGTCGCTTCAACTCCATTCGTGAAAATGTTCAAGATGGAGACATAGAGATTTGTAAAGTGCATACGGACCAGAATGTCGCAGATCCGTTGACTAAACCTCTTCCACGTGCAAAGCATGATCAACACCAGAACTCTATGGGTGTTCGATTCATCACAATGTAACTAGGTTATTGAATCTAGTGCAAGTGGGAGACTGTTGGAAATATGCCCTAGAGGCAATAATAAAATGGTTATTATTATATTTCCTTGTTCATGATAATTGTCTATTGTTCATGCTATAATTGTGTTATCCGGAAATCGTAATACATGTGTGAATACATAGACCACAACATGTCCCTAGTGAGCCTCTAGTTGACTAGCTCGTTGATCAATAGATGGTTACGGTTTCCTAACCATGGACATAGGATGTCATTGATAACGGGATCACATCATTAGGATAATGATGTGATGGACAAGACCCAATCCTAAGCATAGCACAAGATCGTGTAGTTCGTCTGCTAAAGCTTTTCTAATGTCAAGTATCTTTTCCTTAGACCATGAGATTGTGCAACTCCCGGATACCGTAAGGGCACTTTGGGTGTGCCAAACGTCACAACGTAACTGGGTGGCTATAAAGGTACACTACGGGTATCCCCGAAAGTATCTGTTGGGTTGGCATGAATCGAGACTGGGATTTGTCACTCCGTATGACGGAGAGGTATCTCTGGGCCCACTCGGTAAGACATCATCGTAATGAGCTCAATGTGACTAAGGGGTTGGTCACGGGATGATGTGTTACGGAACGAGTAAAGAGACTTGCCGTAACGAGATTGAACAAGGTATCGGTATACCGACGATCGAATCTCGTGCAAGTGCTATACCGGTAGACAAAGGGAATCATATACGGGATTGATTGAATCCTTGACATCGTGGTTCATCCGATGAGATCATCGTGGAACATGTGGGAGCCAACATGGGTATCCAGATCCCGCTGTTGGTTATTGGCCGGAGAGATGTCCCGGTCATGTCTGCATAGTTCCCGAACCCGTAGGGTCTACACACTTAAGGTTCGGTGACACTAGAGTTGTAATGGGAATTGTATGTGGTTACCGAAAGTTGTTCGGAGTCCCAGATGAGATCCCGGACGTCACGAGGAGTTCCGGAATGGTCCGGAGGTGAAGATTTATATATGGGAAGTCCAGTTTCAGTCACCGGAAAGGTTTCGGGGTTTATCGGTATTGTACCGGGACCATCGAAGGGGTTGCGGGGGTCCACCGGGAGGGTCCACCTACCCCGAAGGACCTAATGGGCTGTAGTTGGGTGGGAACCAGCCCCTTAGTGGGCTGGTGCGCCCCCCCAAGGGCCCAAGGCGCCTAGGGTTGGAAACCCTAGGGGGGCGCTGCCACCCCGGGGGCGGGCGCCCCCCTAGTTGGAAACCCTAAGGGGGCCGCTGCCCCCCTTAGGTGGAAACCCTAGGGGGCCGCCGCCCCCCCTCTAGATGGATCTAGGGGGCCGGCCCCCTCTCCCCTTCCCCCTATAAATAGTGGGGGGTGGGAGGGCAACCGCACCCCTTCTCCTGGCGCAGCCCTCCCCCCTTCCTACACCTTCTCCTCCTCTGTAGCGCTTGGCGAAGCTCTGCCGGAGAACCACGAGCTCCACCGCTACCACGCCGTCGTGCTGCCGGAGCTCTCCCTCAACTTCTCCTCCCCCCTTGCTAGATCAAGAAGGAGGAGACGTCCCCGGGCTGTACGTGTGTTGAACGCGGAGGCGCCATCGTTCGGCGCTTAGATCGGAATCAACCGCGATCTGAATCGCTACGAGTACGACTCCCTCGTCCGCGTTCTTGTAACGCTTCCGCATCGCAATCTTCAAGGGTATGAAGATGCACTCCCCTCTCTCTCGTTGCTAGTCTCTCCATAGATTGATCTTGGTGATGTGTAGAAATTTTTTAATTTCTGCAACGATCCCCAACACTGGCTGGGTGCCGGCATTTGATGCCGCGAGAGTAGCTCTATCTTCTCCTTCTTTTCTTTTCTTTTCTTCTTCTTCTTCTTTTGAGGTCCTCCTCATTGCTGTACAGTTGGCGTTTCTTTCTCCGTTCCTCTTAATGAAATGCGCAGTTCTCCTGCGTCCTTTCAAAAAAAAAACCTTGTTTCTTGTAACCGTTGAGAAAACCTTTCTCGCATTTTACTGAAATTTTGGAAGAAAGTATTTGAACAAAATAGTTCGATGTAAACCAAAACTATGCATAGAGCCTTTTGGGTTATCTCCAGCTTGACTCGGCAAAATGATAAAATAATGCAGTCTAAATAGAATATGATTTTCATTTCTAAATTGTACTATTGTAGTCTAGGAATTTATTACTTCGAGCAACTAAGGAAGCTATTTAGAATCAAGCATAAAGCATCAATTTAGTTTGGGAGTCCCTTATGACCAACTCAAACAAGAGGAGCATGACTCTTTAAATTTGCATTATTTTTAAGACAAAGTATAACCAAAATCCTTTAGTGGTCATTATATTTGATTGGACAAGGACAGAATCTATGAAAAGGAGCGATACGGTCTATTTGTTGCCCATTGCAGATCATTTGTTCATGGTTCTAGAACTAAAACGAATGGAAGAAAATTTTGACTGAAGTATAGAGAAGATCGACAAACCTAATACTTGCATAAGGTTCAACGAGTAGGCCACCATTGACGGGAGACATGTGCTGATTGAGGCTGGGGAAGCACAAACCTTACATCGATGGATTCCGTGTTGAAAGAGTCACCACAACTCTGGCCTTTGCTTGGACCCCATGCCCATGAGGTTGCATCCTGTGGTGGCGATGACACCAACAATAATGTTATAAATGGTATCCAAATCTAGTTATCATACATAACTAACCCATACCAAATAAGAAAGAAAGTTGGCTGAATTACCATGTCCACCTTCTTCCATGGATGAAGGAGAATGCACACATCAAGAACACTAAGCTTCATTCCTAAGCTTGGACTGTGTGCCTGTGCTGCTTTGAAATTGGATGAATGTATGGATAGAAAAGGTAATACAGCCAGGAATACTGAAAATTAATATCCACATAAGAATCCCCATATGTGAAACTGAATCTGCACATTATATAAAAAAAATTACTTAACTGACTTGAAATTAGTGTTGTGAAGTAGGAACTCAATCACAGTACCTTATACCAAAAACACTTAAGAGCTCAAATGAAAGGGGAAGGGAAACACGGACGCTTGCCAGTCGCAGGGCAACAAGTTACACCGTGGACCGGAACCCAGGGCGAACACAACCACTGCAAAAAATTATAAAACCGGAGGGATAATCCTAACACTTGATCGTTGTTAAATTCTGAATCAGCGTTATCAGCCTATGTCATGAACTGAAATCTTGTGGGTGGAATTTTGCGATTTACCTTACCCGTTGTCCTTCTCCCTGCCACCCTGTGGGCAGCTATCAAATACATGGACGGCCGGGCCTTCGAACTGGAATTAAGATGTGAGACCTGGCTCTCAAATGCATGGACAACAGGGTTGTCAAACTAGAATCAGGATGTGAGACCTCCGTCAAATTTGTAAGCATTTGGAATAAAAGAGGGGCGAGTTGTACCAGCAAGGGGACGCATGACCGACATGGAGGGAATGCAGAAGCACGACGGCCGTCTTGGACGGTGGCGCGCCTAAGCATGCTGATTCTACAAGTCCTGCAACTGGCGAGCTACGTCACGGCGGGCGCCGCCGGACGCCACTCGCACTGAACAGTTGGATCACCGCTTCCCCTTGTCACTCAGATCGTTTGGTCTGTCTTGCTTGACATTTCTTTGTTCTCCCAAGTAGATGGCTTCGTGTAGGTAAAAGGCCCAATCAGCCGCAGGCCAACCCGATTAACCAGAGGCCTTCAATTCAGCCACGGGAGTAGCAGTCCTATAGGAAACAGTTGGCCAGTTTACGGGATGCTACATGGACCCAACGACCAGAGATGACCAGATGATGACATCGGCCGGTCAGAAATGCACAATGCGTGAGAGGGGTGGGAAATGGTTCGATTATACTGTCCTAAATATGGAACCAACCACATAAAAAGAGAGTAGAATGTGGAACCGGGAGGGGTTAGGAGATGCGCCTTGCGTAGACCTCCACCGCCACACCATAGGTGGGCCCAATTTTCCAACACTCACTCTTAGATAATTATCCGTATATCTATGCCTTAAAACTCCAAAAGAAAAAACAATGGAAAACAATGAAGACAAAGCGCATAGTATACATTGTTGTATTGCACGAATTGTCTCGTCAAAAACCTCGTGTGAGAAACATAAAAAGAAAACTCACTCAAGGAAAAAAGAGTGCAATCCACTAAACCATCAAGTTGAGTACTCGATCATCCGAATCGAGATTCTAACGACGAGTTTGTTAAGTTTTTCCCCTGAACATTGCATCTCCTTAAGTATCAACATACCGATTCCACGCACGCATCTCTCAAAGGGTGATGTCAGTATATCAGCAAGATTGTCACATGACTTAGTAAATTCTCACCTTGTCCAACTGTTGTTGCTCATGTGCATAGAAGAACTTGATACTAATATGCTTTGTGAGGTTACTCTTCAGTCTTCACATAATCCATCTGAACTTGTGCAAGACAAACAAAAGTTTATCAATGCGATGATGCATGCTGAAATCTCCCTCAGTTGAGTCATGTATCTAAACTAATCTATGCTAAAGTTTATTAACACAATGATGACGAGATCATCTGGTTCGTTGGTTGTCGAATTATTAGCTATAGGATCTTCACATCATGCGAGTAGCTTGGGATTTGGTTTTGTGGTAGGCGAAGCATAAGGATGGCAATGAATAGGGTATGGGCAGGGTAGAGTAATACCATACCCATACCCGTATAGTCAGTGGGTACAAAATTCTATCCATACCCGTATCCATGGGTATGAAACTTTACCCGTACCCATACCCGACGGGTACCCGTACACATTTAGTACCCGACGGGTAGAACAAATAGTACACAAGTTGTTCACATTTTTACACTCATTGATAGCACATTTGACAAAAAAATCAATTATCTCAGCTCAATAACAGGTACATGAGTACAACATACTGAAAAGTCAATAGGAGTAGACAAGTCACATGACAAGTTAATGATTAATTAACGACAACTTAACATTATTTCACAAGCGGGCATGATATGGGTATACCCGCGGGTACAAGGCTATACCCGTACCCTACCCATGACTTAACGGGTAGGGTATGAGTAGTAACCATGGGTATAAAAGTGTGTCCATACCCTGCCCATGCGGGTACGGTACCCGCGGGTACCCATACCCGTAGGTAAGATTGCCATCCTTAGCGAAGCAACATTGTTGGGAATTGTAGACCTACTATTTTTTTCTGGTAAACAACGGCACACGCTAGACGTGATTACAACATTGAGTTGTGCACTCGTTAAACAGTCCGAGGCGTTGGATTCTTTGCTGCTCTGCCTTGGACTAATTGACAGATAAAGTGCAAATCTTAGGAATTCATAAGGATCCAGGTCCTCCCTCTAAAGAAATCCGGTAATTTTCTTTGAGCTGAGCAAGGGAACACAAAGTAAACAACGTACAAGCATACCAAGAAAAAAGAGCTCTTGTTCCAGGTTATCACTTGACTAGTTTAATTAACTCAAAATCCACAATATACATATTACATAATGACGACGATACAAGTTTAATCCAGAAGTAAAAAGACCCAACCAACTAATGATCCTCATAGAGTAGTACAGTAGTAATAACGCTATATATATAGGCCATCTAGACGACGACGATGATCTACTGCGAC
The DNA here is from genome assembly GCF_002575655.3 of Aegilops tauschii subsp. strangulata. NCBI lineage: Eukaryota > Viridiplantae > Streptophyta > Magnoliopsida > Poales > Poaceae > Aegilops > Aegilops tauschii. The sequence goes on along the minus strand of NC_053040.3, from coordinate 470,481,358 downwards.
TGGACGGACGGCGTTGTGTTGGTCGTTGAGACGTGGTCCTTGGCGCCTCCGCCGAAGTCGGCGAACATGGAGCTGACCTTGCTCTTGATGCACTCCCAGTGCTCGCTCGCCTGCGCCTCCGCGAACTGCTTGTACTGGTCCTTGGCCCGCTCCATGAACGACGCGCCCTCCCCCACCGTCCACTTGAAGCACGTCGACGACGCCGCCGGCGCCGGCGCCTGCGCCTCCTTCTCCTGCACCGCCGCCGTCCCCTTGTTCTCCATCAAGCTCGAAAAGCTGAGATTGAAAACTTGTCTAGGTGAAGAGAAGAAGACGATGTCACCGGTTGTGGTTGTGTTGATTTGGCAGCCATGGGCCTGCAGGGGCGTGGCTACTTATATGCAGGGGAGGTCGGGCTATGTTGAGGAGGAAGCCGGGTCCGTCTCGGGCTTGGAGTAGGGCTGTAGGGGAAAAGAAAGAAACAAAGAGATGATATGATCACAACTTCACAAGTAAACACGGATTCTTGATCACAAGTAAAAACGGACTCTTTTTTCTTTCTCCGATGAGATGATGATTTCCCAAGTGCAAACGGGAACGGGAACTACTCCTTTTCCCCGTCCCTTCCTTGCTTTAATAATCCCCTTCGTTAACAATGTGCCAAGCTTAGTCTAGGAAGTAGAGATACTCTATCCCTTTCTTTTTACTCCGCTTATAAAATTTGTTTGACGCCAAACTACACAAAGTTTGACCAAATTTATATCAAAATATATGAACATATACAATATAAAACTATATAGTATGAAAATACATCTCATGGTGTTCCCGCAAAAAAATAATACATTTCATGGTGCATCTGATAATATTTATTTCATAGTGCGAATGCTGATTTTTTTTAATATAAAGTTAGTCAAATTTTACAAAGTTTGACTTTGACCAAAATTTATATGCAGAGGGAGTAGATATGGGGGCTAAAAGTCCAGATGGGCCTTCATTCTTTTTCTCCGTCAATTCAGTGATGTATGTAATGACGTTGATAAAGCTTATCGATGCGGAAATCTCCCTTAGTTGAGTGATGTATCTAATCCATAGTTTAAAAAACCGAACCGATGAGGCTGTCGGTTCAGTTTTTTACCGGTCGGGTGTCTGGTTCACCGGTTCGATTGTTGGTTTTTCAAGCAATAAAATAATATATATTTTCAATAAATAGGTAAAAATGTGTAATCACATTTACAATAACCAATGATTACATGTTAATGTCTAATTCATATACATAATAATCTCTTACTCAAATATAGTAATGTAGTAGCATTTACCAAGGTAATTAAACGACATCAAGTAGTAGCAGCAAGCAACATCAAAATCAAGTGGTAACAAAGGTGGAGCCCTGGAGCTCCTGCTCGGCTGCTCCTGGTCTGGACTCTGGACCGGAGGGAGGCCTGATCGATTTTAAATGCAGCGGAGGGAGATTGGAGTTGGACGGACATGTTCGACCACGCGGCAGCGGCCCTTCTCCCCAGCTATCAACGGAGGTGGTGCAAGACGGCGGGAGCATGAGTGGCGACGTGAGCTGGTGGCCTAGTGTTGCCACATGGAGCGGCGAGGGAGAGGTGGCGTAATTGTGCGTCGCGGCGCCAAGCAACGGTGGTGGCGGCACCTGATAGGCTTTGTTAGTGGACAAAATCGAGAGTCCTAATTCGGCCGAAAGCCTACCAAAAGAGTTTTCTTTTTCTTTTTCGGTTCTACCCTCACCTTGTTCGCACGAAAACGAGTTGATTGAAGGGCCTTTCTAAAAATGACATCGAACCGTCTATCTTTTTAACCGCCCGGTTCAACCAGTTTTTTCCGGTTTGATTGCTTGAATGGTCTGATTTGCTTAAAAAACCACTGGGATCGTCGGTTCCTTTTTTTCCGGTCGGACCGCCGGTCCGGTCCAGTTTTTAGAACTATGATCTAATCTTATATATGCTCCTTCAACTAATCTATGCTTATCTTCATAGATAATGTTAGGGGTTTGTACAGTATTCAGCCAACACGTCTGCTGAATTTGGCCGATCACCCACCGAAGCGATACGCACTTTTTTGGTGCCTCAAATAGTGCCATGATTTGTGAGTGGTTCGTGAGAGTCGATACAAGACTTTGCTTGAATGATTTCCAGGAAAACATAGTTCCACCAAAAAGGAAAACATATCCGGTCTGTGACTTACAAGTATGTGGGTCCGACAGGTACCCAACTTCAGCATAGCCTATAAGAGATAAGACTTGATTCCTTCTATAAAACAGGTCAAGATCTTTGGTCCCTTGCAGGTAACGGAAGATGTCCTTCATGCCCTTTCAATGTCTCTTGGTAGACTCAGAACTGTAGCTAGCAAGGAATTTGACTGCGAACGCAATGTCCGACCGTGTACAATTTGTGAGGTAAATGAGTGCTCCAAGTGCATTCAGGTAAGGAGACTCTGGTCCAAAAAATTTCTGCCCCTATTCCTTAGGCCTGAACGGGTCCTTGTCTGGCTGTAAAGATCTCTCGATCATTGGTGTCTTAGAAGGATATGCATATCTGTTCCAAATCTTTCCAACGCCTTCTAGGTGTAGGTCGACTGGTACAGACGTAGACGATATAGTAGGCGTAGACGAACGAAGACGAGTAGTCGCGTAGGAGACGCTCCCCAAAAACCTAATCGCCCCACTCCCGTACAGCCGTGCACCGAATGGGATCACCGGCGGCGGCAGCGATTGGAACGGCGATGGCGCAGTGCGCATGGAGGCATAACATATGTGACCTCTTCTTTGTGGTAGCTAGGGTTGACCGACGCCTCCAATGTATAGGCTCGGCCGGATGAAGAGATGTGGGCTGGACCCACGTCCGAGTCGGCAAGCGCAAGCGCACGAATGACATAGGTTTGAGCTCGGCTCGGCTCATTCAGAAAATAGGACGCACCACATCCCTTATCATGACACCTACATGGGACCTTCGAGCTTTTCTGAAATTGTTGGATGGGCCTAGAGCCCACCCCATATTTCTAACACACCCAGGGCCGAAGCCAGGATTGAGCTAACCCCAAGGCCCCAGGCTGCTACAGTGCCACTACAGTGTCTCTACAGTGCATAATATGCTACAGTGAATGACGTAATTCATATTCATGCCCCGGGCCAGCCCCGCCTGGGTCTTGGATCCGCCAATGAACCTATCCTAGTGAAAATTACACAAAGCACCCAAGAAAAAAAGATACAAAGAACTCCCTTATAAAATACCTGTCAAGTGCAACAACACTAGAAAAAATAGAGTAGTTTTTGCACTGAAAAAAAAACCTTTTTAAAGGGTTCAAATAAGTTAGTTACCATTTTGATGTATACTCACCCCTTAATTTTTTATGTATATACTCCCTCTGTAAATAAATATAAAAAATTTAATCACTAAAGTATACTCACCCGCGGGTCTAAGTTTGGAATGAATTGTTCCAGGTTAAAAAAAAACATGTCTAAGGACGACTGCACAATCGTGAACCAGTGTCACCTGATGCGTTCGGAACTGTCCCAGAATACGGTTGTTCGCCAAATACCTTTTCCGAAATTCATGTCTTCCGCTTTAATGAAGGTCGCGTAGGTCGAGCCGTTTTCCCTGGTATAGTATCCCAACTTAGCAAACGACAGCCACGCAGCTTGCTCCGCCTCGTCTTTCGCCTCGCCGGCGAGGCAGAAGTAGTGCTTCAGCTTCACGGGGGCCTTGACATCTTCGTCGAGGAGTATACCGAGGGATACGTGGTCCGCGTAGGCCGCGTCCACGCCGTTTGGGAAGTAGGTGACGCACCAGTTGTGGCCGCCGACTTGGAAGGGTGGCGACCTGCAGTGGTTCCCGGTGGGATGGCCATCGATGGTGTAAGTGTGGTGGCCGCTCTCCGTGCGGCCAACGATGACGGAGCTCGACCGCTTGCCGGTGGACAACATTGTGGACCTGCTCGACCTCAACCGGTTCTTGCCGATGGACAAGATTAATGGGCGATGGATCGATTCGACCTGCTACTCGGTGGAATTATTAGGAGCTGAAAAGGTTTGTGCAACTGCGATGCCTCTAGTTTGCCGCTGCATCACCCTAGTATATGTACAAGTGCTGGTTCGTATACGATTCGGTAGATCAAAGAGCTATATATGCGAGTCAAGTCCGAGTCAAATTAAACGTAGGTTAGCTATTCCTTTCCTTTCGACGCGTAGGTTAGCTATTCTTTGTAGTATTTCGAGAGAAAATATATATTCTATAGTACTAGTACTAAAATTAGTGTTTTTTTAACACAGTACATATCCAAATGCTCATACATCCACACATACACTTGTCCCTATAAACAAGTGCACGCACACCATGTCCCTATGAGCACCTCCGAGAGACTTAGTCGGCACATCATTTTGAGATTCATGAAGTCGTCACAGACACCTTCGTAGTCGACAGAAACGTCTTCTCTCACTGAACGCACATCGCTAGATGGCTTGGAATAAATTCAGAAAAATGTGAGCACCAATGTCAAGTCTGGGACTTGAACTCTGGTAGACATGGGATACCACTGTCCTCCTAATCATCCGACCACAGATTGATCTGCAGTACTAAAACTAGTTAGCTTCAAGCTGAATACGAGAAGGTTTAGACCTATGCTTGGGTGTTCGTCAACTATACTGAGCAAACTCATTGTGAGCATCTCTAGCAGATATCCTCGAAGCTATATTTGGGTAGAATTTTTTTGTTAGTGGATTAAACACTAGCTATAGCAGATCCAAATTAAAAAAAAAAAGGCTGGCACTACGTGTAAGTTGGCTGATAACTCCCCAGTTATCACCCTTCTTACCGTTGGATCGTGGGATCAACAGTTGTTTGATTTCCATATAACAGCCCAAACCACATTGTTTGTCGATCCACCAGTAGCCTCCGGATGAACAATATTGTTTCTGAATTTGTGAGACTACTCTCCATAGTACACTGATTTGATAGATAATACTTCCGTTTTTGAGTTATGCCATACCACAAAATCTTCCAGGCCACCCGCTAGAGGATTGGTAATATTGCTTCAGCGTCAATTGGCCAAAACATAGACGGAACAAGATCCTCGTCCCACTCACCTGAAACTGGATTTATGAAATCACTAACTTTGTGCACCAAATTACCATCTTTTGGAGCAAGGACACGATGATAAGGATAGATCGGTATCCAATTATCGCACCAAATGACATGCATTTTGAGTTCCATCACCTACTTGTCAGATATACCCCATCTTGAAAGCTTCTAAACCTGACATGATAGTTTGCCAAGTAAATGATGCCCCACACTTCAAATTTTTTTTTCTGTCAAGAAATTTCCATCTGGATAATATTTTGCTCTAAGCACAATGACGCAAAGGGAATCTGGTTACTCATTTAGCTTCCAGCACTGTTTTGCCAACATTGCCAAGTTAAAGCAATGAAGGTCCCGAAAGCCCAGTCCACCAAATTTTGGCTAGCGAAGTTTCCACCATGCCATAGAATGAATCATCTTCTTATCTTGTTCATCACCCCACCCAAAGTCCCGCAAATAGCATCAGATATTTCTATGAATATTTTTTTAGGCTTAGCTAGCTTTAAGCTGAGTATAGGTTCAAGTTAAGTTCGAGTAGGTTTAGTCCTAGGCTTGGGTGTGTGTCGAGCTTCCTGCAACCCTTGATCGATTATACCAAGAAAACTCGTTGTGAGCGTCTGTAGCAGATCCTCAAAGCCATATTTGGGGAGAAAAATCATTTTAGTGGATTAAGCACTAGTTAGCATATCAAATAAAAATAGGCCGACACTATGTGTCAGCCGTCTGATAAATCCCCGGTTACAGTTGGTTCATTTTTTTGTCAGTGGTGCCTAGGGCTGTGAACACTCGGAACATAATAGTCTTCCTGGAACTCTGGCAACCCATGGGCCACTGCCCTAACTTCGCTCGTAGTACCAGCGCTCCCTGTCGCCTCGCTCGCCGATCCACCGGAACCCTTGACCAGATCATCACCGGAACCCTTGACCGCATCATCGATTGGTTTCTACATGCATTGAGCAACACAAGCAGGTTAATTAGCGCCTGCAAAAAGGATCATCCAAAGATTCAGACAAGGGAACAGAAGATGAGAAGCGCTGCTTACATTGAGCACTGGGTTGCGGCCGCCGCTGCTGATGGACTCCTGGGTCTCTGCGTCTAGCCGGATGCCTTCAGCCTCTGTGGCTGTCAGTACTAGAAGCAAGATCACAGCTGCAGCCAGTGACAAGTACATGGAAATGGGACTCCTCATCATGTCAGAGATTGATGTCACTGACTAGCTAGGAGAGTATACTTCAGTCAGTCTTCAGCTAAGAAGAGAGTGTAGAGAGAGGAGAGGCTAATCAAGTCGTTTGAGCTGAAGCATGCATCTAACGACATGAGAGATGATATATATACATCCTGCTTTTCAACCCGCACCAGTGTTTGCTGCACTTATGTCTGTCATGAGTTGTCTATCTACAACATATACAAATTAAACAATTATACTTACGAGTGCAAATGTCGCTGGATCACTACCTTTAATTAATGGAGTACGTCCTTGCATGCCACCCTAAATGGGAGGATGTCTCCACAAAAGTTGGCCCATGAACAATTTGTTTAAGCCACTAGTTTGTTCATTAGTATTTAACAAAATGCATCACTTTAAATTAGCTGCTAAGCACAAGAAGCTTTAGGTTTTTGTGTTTGGTCACAGGTGCCGCACGCATTGCCCGGTCCTGGAAAGTTGGGTGCCGGTGTGTCTAGTCTAGCTAGCGGCGTAGGTGCGACCGAACCCTAAACCCTAGGGAACCTGGGTCTTCTGAAAGCTTCTAATACATGTGGGGCTATCAATAAGTTGGATTTAATGATGTGGAGGGTTTCAATGTGTTTACCATCTGAAATGAAATACATGAACAAAGAGAACTAAGAGCATCTCTAACCTGGGGCGAGCCCCCCTTTTCGAAAAAAAAGAGCATCTCTAACCGAACTCTAAAAAACGGTTAACTCCTCAAAAAATTCCATTTTGAGGAGGTAAGCCACAACTATTCAAAGGCTCAAAAGGTTAACTCACAAGTTAAGTCTCAAAAGTTCCCCACTCTCTCTATTTTGAGCAGTGGCCACCAACTCTCATCAAAAGCTTCCTTTTCTCCTCTCCCACTCACATGGCGCCTCTCCCGCCTCCGCCGCTACAACCACCAGGCTACCTGAAAATGGAACTGTTGGCCGCCTTCGCACTCTGGTGAACACTCCTGCTGGCGTTTGACACCCACGCCAAGGAAGCGGCTTAGGACGAAGACAGTCTTGCGCTCCACTACGTCGTCCACGAGGACTGGCGGCAAGGCCATGCCATTTGTGAAGACGACCGGCCACCCTCTAGTTGCTCCGGCCATCACCAAGCGGACAAGGAAGCTGACGTCGGTGGGCAAGTCCCTCGACGAGGCAATGGCGAAGAAGAGGAAACAACCATCCACTCCAACGCCTTCTCTTCCGTCTCCGACCACTCCATCACCTCCTCCGCCAACACCTACGACCACCGCAACCGCCGACAAGGATCATGCCCACCAAGTGTCCGACACGATTCCTGAAAGGTAAAAAATAGCATTTTTTTAGTTTTATTGATGAATTTTTGTGATGCAATGCGATGATGACTACATGACATGTTGGTTCTTGGTGATTTAGTGTAGATTAATGTGATGTTACAACTTTCATGTCTCAATTTGATGAATCGCACATACTCCAACTTGATGACATATCGATGTCTATGGCTGATGTCGTGAGAGGGAGGAGGATGACCCTGAAGCGGAGGAGGTCAATGTGTTGGGAAACGTTGCATGGAAAACAAAAATAATTCTACACACACGCAAGATCTATCCATGGAGATGCATAGCTATGAGAAGGGGAGAACATCTACATACCTTTGTAGATCACTAAGCGGAAGCATTTATCAACGTGGTTGATGTAGTCGTACACCTTCACGATCCATTCCGATCAAGCACCGAACGTACGGCACATTTGCGTTCAGCACACGTTCAGCTCGATGACGTCCTCACCTTCTTGATCCAGCAAGAGGGGCGAAGTAGTAGATGAGTTTCGGCAGCACGACGGTGTGGTGACGATGATGGAGAAACTATTTCTGCAGGGCTTCGCCAAGCACAACGGATTTAGAGCATAGGATGAACTAGAGGGAGAGGGGGCGCCGGTAGAAGGCTTGGTGAATCGTGGTGTGTTCTAGGGGCTAGCCCTGTCCCTCTGTTTATATGTTGAGCCCTGGGATCATAACTTGGAGAGAGGGCCTCCCCAAAGTCGGTTTTGAACGCAAGGAAGAGTCCTTCTCGGATTCCAGCACCAGACGCAACGGTCCTCAGCGTCTGGCCCAGACTCCATGGTCCTCGGCGTCTGGTCTCTGACCTCCGCAAAACTTCCTTTTGCACCGACCTAAAGCCTCGTGGGCCTTACCCCTTGGCCCAACCAAAGTGTCCTCGCACCAGAACATTTCTGAAAACATCTGAAACCCTTTCGGTGAATTCCGGAACCGTTGACCCATTAGGCCCATAGACCTCCCGGGGGTGTCCAGAACCCCTTCCGGCGATGGGATGACTTCCCGGTGCTCTCTGAAACTCTTCCGGTGTCCGAATATCATCGTCCTATATATCAATATTTACCTCCGGACCATTCCAGAGCTCCTCGTCATGTCCGTGATCTCATCCGGAACTCCGAACAACATTCGGTCACCAACATACATAACTCATACTCCCTCCGTCCTGAAATTCTTGTCTTAGATTTGTCTAGATACGGATCTATCTAGTTAAGCTTTAGTGTTAGATACATCTGTATCTAGACAAATCAAAGACAACAATTTTGGGACGGAGGGAGTATAATACTAGGTCACAAACGAACGTTAAGCGTGCGGACCCTATGGGTTCGAGAATGATGTAGACATGACCGAGACGCTTCTCCGTCAATAACCAATAGCGAGACCTGGATGCCCATATTGGTTCCTACATATTCTATGAAGATCTTTATCGGTCGAACCTTTACGACAACATACGTAGTTCTCTTTGTCTGTCGGTATGTTACTTGCCCGAGATTCGATCGTCGTATCTCCATACCTAGTTCAATCTCGTTACCGACAAGTCTCTTTACTCGTTCCGTAATACTTCATCTTGTAACTAACTCCTTAGTCACTTTGCTTGCAAGCTTCTTTTGATGTTGTATTACCGAGATGGCCCAGAGATACCTCTCCGTCACATGGAGTGACAAATCCCAATCTCGATTCACGCCAACTCAACAGACACCTTCGGGCATACCTGCAGAGCACCTCTATGATCACCCAGTTACGAAGTGACGTTTGATAGCACACAAGGTATTCCTTTGGTATCCGGGAGTTGCATGATCTCATAGTCGAAGGAACATATATTTGACATTAAGACATCAGTAGCAATAAACTGAACGATCATATGCTATGCTAACGGATGTGTCTTGTCCATCACATCATTCTCCTAATGACGTGATCGCGTTATCAAATGACAACTCATGTCTATGGTCAGGAAACCTTAACCATGTTTTGATCAACAAGCTAGTCTAGTAGAGGCTGATAGGGACTTGGTATTTATTTATGTATCCACACATGTATTAAGTTTCCGATCAATACAATTATAGCATGAATAATAAACCTTTATCATGATTAAGGAAATATAATAATAACCCCTTTATTATTGCGTCTAGGGCATATTTCCAACACAATGAGCTTGTGGAGACACAAACAAGTGTGTAGAAGACAAGATCAGTGAACTATCGTAGCCAAGAAGACATTGCTTTGTGTTTTGCTTGGATGAATCCGTCCTTTGGTGTCTAGGTTGGTACCAGTGAAATGAAGGAGAGGTTTTGACAAAGAATTGAAGAGCTACTCGAGCAAATGTGGTTGTTCCCTCCAACTGTGCTCAAGGTTCTATTGCCCACCGGTGGGGTGTGATCCAAGATCAATGCAATCGATGGTTTGGTTGTGTTGATTAAGTCAACCTCACCACCGAGTGGTGTGACAATCAATGACTATGTGTCTATCATCCAAGACCTATACAAGCAACACAACAAGAATGGTGGTTGCAAACCGTTTGTGTTGCACCATTGGTACAAGGAGCTAGTTGGCCATGGTAGGTGGATAAGGATAAACTTTGAAACCACTCCATGGAGGGCAATAATTAGCATATCGGTTGATGTTGACGATGAGCATGATGATAATCCTCACACTAGGCCAGATGGGCAAAAGATGGCATAAGCGGGAAAGAAAAATGGAGGCATCGACGTGTACCAAGAGGAGCTTTGTGATATGATCAAGATCAAGAAAGCATTGGCAACTGAAAGGAAGGTAGAGAATATGGCAAGGTCGAACGAGCTCATGTTCATGGAGGATTAGAAGTGGAGAGAAAAGGTGGCGGCCGAAGCGAGGAAGGTGGAAGTGGAAGATACGGGATTGCACTCGAGGAGGACAGTCTTGCAAAAGAGAAGAAGGCAGAAGAGTGTGCTATCATGTTCATGGATCCGAGCACGATGGATGACACGACAAGGCAATATTGGCAACTCACTCGTGGTGAGATTTTTGCCAAGTTGATGTATGCCCTAGTGGTGATGGTGGCGGTGGTGGTGATGGTGCCGGCCATGGTGATTGGTGGCCGTGGTAATGGTGGTGGTGATGTTGGGCATGGGAGGGCTTGATTTTGTGTAGCATGAACTTGATAGAGGTTGGTCCAAGACATAAGACACGCTATGTGGTGTTTTTTTATAAACTTGATCGATTTGGTGGCTTTTGGATGAAGTATATGCATGTTTTAAATTGAGTTACTGGATTGGATGAATTATATGTATATTTGTAGTCGAACTGTTGTATATGATGCATTTGAATCATTCATACTGTTGATGAAATATGGTGCATTTGTTTCAAATGTACGTGCCCAAGAAATGAAAGAAATTGGACATTTTTCATAGAAAGTTATAGGATAGGGGTTCGGCCAGAGATGCTCCAATGCGGGCACCATATGCGAGTTGCCCGTAAATGTTTTCTACATGAACCGATTTCTTCGTCCTCCCCCTCCATGGCGACATTTCCTCTTTAACTCCCTCTGCCTTTTTTTTACAAACTGCCACCTTGAGAGTGTCATGTACTGCATTCTTTAGTTACACCACTTATCGTTGCCTTCCAAAAGGTGACCACCTAGCCCCATCAATCATCTACTTCCTCCGTTCCTAAATATAAGTCTTTTTAGAGAATTCTAATGTGGACTAGATACGGAGCAAAATGAGTGAACCTACACTCTAAAATACGTCTATATACATCCATATGTAGTCCTATTGAAATATCTAGAAAGACTTATATTTAGGTACGGAGGGAGTAGTTATCATTGAGCATGTGTGAGAAACAGTGGGTGCATATACTATGCAGAATCGGAATACTTTAGTGAGCCGTCCTGCCCGGACATACCAAAGTACAGCAGTCCTTGGCCAACAGCACTGCAGCATATCCGGCAACGCTTCCACTGTTGGCAGATATACAACCACCGGCAGTGGACATAGTGCTGACTGGCACATGCACCTACTACAACTCTCTCTAAAAACTCTCGCTGGCTAGGCGTGAAGAGAGTCTTGCAACTGCTACATCGTTCGTGCTTGTTACAAATTGGTGGTTCTATATGCAGGTCGTCGTCACAGGTTACTGAAAATCATGAAAACTTTGTAAATCTGTAATGATGCAAGCCCACACGAGACTGATCTATCAAGAGGCAGGCAACAGCTCACATATGTTACTTGAAATCGCATTGCCAAGAATGTTAGCACATCAACGCTATGTCATGTGCCCACTGTGTGAGCTTACATGAGTTTTACAAAGTAATTCTATCAGCCTGCAGCCGTTGTATCTACCTAGCTAGCTAGTCAGTTCTAGACAGAGATCATCGATCAAGAGAGGAAATATAGAAGGATTTGCTCCATCAATGGTGCCTAGGGCTGTGATCTTTTGGACCATAGTAGTCCTCATGAAACTCCGGCAACTTATGAGCTGCCGCGCTAACTTCATCTGCAGCAACGTGGACGTTCCTCTTTGTCTCGCTTGTCGAGCCAGCAGATCCCTCGATGGCATTAGGCCCAGTCATTTCCTTCATTGACGACATTGAGTTGCCACCGCTGCTGCTGAGTGATGCCCGCGCCTCTGCATCTAGCCGGATGGCTTCAGCCTCTGTGGCCGCCATTAGTACCAGAAGCAAGATCACGGCTGCAGCCAGTGTCAAGTATCTGGAACTGCAACTCCTCATCTTGTGAGAGATCAATGTCATTGACTAGATGGAGAGTATACTTCAGCGAGTCTTCAGCTCAGAAGAGGGTGTAGAGAGCAGAGGTTAGCTAGGCTAATGAAGTCGTTTGAACTGAAGCATGCATCTAATCTCGTGAGAGATGGTATATATGCATTCAGCTTTGCAACCCGTCCCGGTGTTTGCTGCACTAATGTCTGTCAGGAGTGGTTTGTCAATAGCATATACAAATTAAACAACTACCACTTCTGAGTGCAAAATGTCTCTGGATCACTGCCATTAACTTACTTTAATTAATAGGGTACGTCCTTGCATGCCACCCTAATCGGGAGGATGTTTCCACAAAAGTTGGGCCATGAACAATTTGTTTAAGCCACTAGTTTGTTCCTTAGTACTTAACCAAATACAACACTTTAAATTAACTGCTAAGCACAAGAAGCTTTAGGTTCTTGGGTTTGGTTCCTGGTGCCGCACGCATTGCCCGGTCCTGGAAGGTTGGGTGCCGGTCTGTCTAGTCTAGCTAACGACATAGGTGCATTGACAGAGGCTGCGTCTTCTGAAAGCGTCTACAGGGAGAAGAGAACAGACTGGCGGTTATGTTAGACTAATCTGCGGACACGCATTGGATGTAACGTTTACGTGCTCAGAATGGTGGCTCTAGCTCTGTACATGTTCTATATTATGTTTTCCTGGTGATCATATAGGTCCTGTTTGAACTAAATATACTCCCACTAGTAGGAAAAGGGGCTTTTACCCCGGTTTGTAAGGGCCTTTTGTCCCAGTTTTCGAACCGGGACTAAAGGGTCGTTACTAAAGCCCTAACCCTTTAGTCCCGGTTCTTACACGAACCGGGACAGAAGGTCCTCCATGTGGCCGCTGCTGCCAGCCCAGGCAGGGGGGTATTTGATCCCGCTTGGTGCCACCAACCGGGACCAATAGCCAGGGCCTTTTGTCCCGGTTGGTGTCACCAACCGGGACCGATAGGCATCCACGCGTCAGCATTTCAGGGGCTGGGGTTTTTGTTTTTTTTTTGAAAGGGGGGGGGGGGGGTTGGGGGGTTTTGGGGGGTTAATTTAGGTGTTTCATATATTGTGTTAGCTAGCTAATTAATAGAGAGAAGTGTCCTCTCTTATCTCCGTGCTTGGTCGACGCTACGTACTATATACGTATGGAGAGGACTAGACACGCTAGCTAGTAAGCAAATGAAGGAAACAGAAGATCATCATGAACATATGCATACAGAGAGAAGTGATATCGACCACCTCTCCTTCTCGAGAGATTGGTCGAACAACAAGTTCTCGTATATCTATCTGACATTACCGGCTACATATATACAATAATTATCTCTTACAATATAATCTCCTAATTAAATTGTAAGAACACAGGGTCCACATAGTATTCTCCGTTTTCAGCGATCACGTGGTCAAAGAAGAATGCCGCCAATTCCTCTTGAATTGCTCGCATACGATCTTCTGCTAGGAGTTCATCCCGCATCCGAAACATCTAATTTGAAGAAGGGGGTCAATACATATATATATATATATATATATATATATATATATATATATATATATATATATATATATATGAATAAATGAAACTCGACACAAATGATGGTAATAAAATAAAATTGTGAATATTATTGCTTACGCACTTCATATTGTTCGTCAGAGTAGCCCCGTTCACAGGTCGTGTGGCGGATAGACTCGCAAACGTAGTATCCACAGAAATCATTCCCTTGTTCCTGCCACAACCACTTTACAAGAAATAGAGGTTAATCTAACTGATAAGCAAGCATGCTAAATGGTATTGATGAAACTAGCGCTTGAATCACTAGGAGATGTGCGGAACATGCTACTATAGTACTTACTTTCGGGTGTCTAAATTGCAGCTTCTTCGGCAGTCCCGGAGCTTTTGTGATGAATTTTCTCCAAACCCTTATAGACAAAGAAAACAATTACTTGATATCAGGAAATGAACAAAGTTGCTGATATGGTGGATAATGATCGATTTAACTTACTTCTCGAGCATTTGAGTCATGTTCGCATAGTCCTGGGGATCTTTTCGTCTCGAGTCTAAGACGGTTACTACTCCCTGCTCAAGCTTAATCTCTAGGAGAATATAGTGGAAGCTGCGCATGCATGCATAAGTCATCAATTACATTACCATAACCTGGATTAATAAGGGAAACCGAATATGCACAAGACAGTAACACTCACTTGAAGTTGTAAGGAAAGAGTATTATATCTTTGTTTTGATTCAATACCAACGATCGTAGCAAGTTGGCCTCGGCTTCTTTGGCATGTTTTTCAACCGTATATGCATCTATGAGATTTGTGTTAATGAACCCAATATCACCGATTTGTCTTTTCTTCAATTCGGCGATCTTCAATCTGCATAATATAGTGAGGATAATTATAAATACATGCAATGAAAGAGCTGACCTATATAGAGAGACTTAATGACAGAAGTAGTACTACTTACAAACAGTAGCAAGTGATCATTGTTTTATCGAGAGCCTTTTGATTGAAAAACTGGAAGAACTCCTCAAATGGAACATTCAGCAGTTCAATTCCAACGAGGTCAAGCTCCGGTTTAACTCTCAGCGTCAAAGTATTCATCCCATCAGACTCTCTGCAGGTTTTCATGTACCAATCATGTAATCTTCGCATCATCGTTGTTAGAGATCTTTCATCTTTGACGAGAGGCTTCCCGTAATGGTATTTGTGTTCGTCCACCTCCATGATTTCATAATGTACATCATCGGGCAGGTAATCTCCAAGATTGCTATAACCGGCCACCATCCTCGGATCATTAGCGACGATGTCTTTTGACACCTTGAGCGGGGGGCACGATTGGTTCGCTTGTTCGCCGAGCTGGGCAATTTTTTTCCCAGCTCGTCGTTCTTTTAACCTTTGATCACTGACAGTACTTCCCAACCGCTCCGCTTCGGCATATGTCTTTGCAAGAATGCGCTCATAGTTGCCTCTCGGCGGAGACTTTGGTGGTTTTGTCAGGGCAACCAGAGTGCGCTTTGCTTTCACCGGATCTACCTTCTCCTCCGGAGGTGGATGTTTCTTTGCTTTCACCCCTTCAAAGAAGTTTGTCACTTCGGCTCGCACGATCTTCCTTGTTTCCTCCTCGGTCCTCTCGTATGGTAACTTCTCTGGAGTCTTCAAAGAAGGACCGAATCTGTATTGCCTCCCGCCTCTGGCAGCTGTACTGCTAGACGCCGGCAGAGCAGACGGAGCGGCTGCGGCTGTCTTCTTTCCTTGCTTACGAGGCGGAGGAGAAGGACTACGACGCGCCGGAGCAGTCGGAGCGGCGGCAGGTCTCTTCCGCCCTTGCTGACGAGGCGGAGAAGGAGGAGGCTGGCTGCTCTGGCGCGCCGGCGCAGGCGGAGAAGGAGGCGGAGTGCCGCCACGCGCCGGAGAAGGAGGCTGAGTGCCCTGATCACTCGCCGGAGGAGGAGGCGGAGTGCCGCCACGCACCGGAGAAGGAGGCTGAGTGCCCTGATCACTCGCCGGAGGAGGAGGCGGAGTGCCCTTACTCGCCGGAGGCGTCCAGTTCGGAAGGTTGATGAGCTCCTTCCGCCATAGGCATGGAGTCTTCAGAGCAGAACCCAGCCGAGTCTCCCCTTCACCGGTAGGGTGGTCAAGCTGGAGGTCCTCAAATCCCTCCGTTATTTCGTCCACCGTCACCCTAGCATATCCTTCTGGAATCGGACGACAGTGAAAAGTTGCGCCGGGTTCAGGAGGTCGAACAGAGCCGACAGCCGCCTTGACTTTGAAGTTCTCCCATTGCGTCATAAGGTGGCAATGTTGAGACTCTGTGATAGCATCCACGGGGTAGCTAGCAGGAGCCGTCAAGACATGCTCCGGGTGAAGCAGCTCGGTGGAAGCCACGCTGCTTCTCCGCTGAGATGGCGGTGTAGCTTCGGGGGTAGTTTCGGCATGTCGACTGCCGTCTCGTTCCTCTAGCGCTTGAACCCTTTCGTGCAGCTTCTGAATTTGGATCTGCTCCACTTTTTTCCTCCTCTCCTGGCTTTTGTAACCGCCCGCGTCCGGAAAACCAGCATCCACGGAACGGAGCCTGGCGTGCCTCGTGTCCGTCCAGGGTGCTCAGGATTCCCGAGGGCCATTGTGAGCTCGTCGTTCTGTCTGTCTGGAACGAACGTCCCTTCCTGCGCTGCATCAATATATTGCTGAATCTTCTTGATTGGTATTCTCAAAAGCTCGTTCGTCCAAACGCACCTCCTTGATACAGGGTCCAAGGTTCCGCCAGCCCCGAAGAACCAAGTCCGGCAACGGTCTGTCCAGTTCATTGTCTGTGGTTTGATCCCTTTTTCAAGCAGATCATTCTCAGCCTTGGCCCACTTAGGCCGGGCTTTGAGGTAGCCACCTGACCCCGTGCGATGGTGAAGCTTCTTCTTTGCAGCATTCTTCTTGTTTGTCGCTGACATCTTCTTACTCTTTTCCGATGTCTTGTGGGCCACAAATGCGGGCCAGTGATCTCTGATCTTCTCATACCGGCCGATGAATTCTGGTGTCTCTTCTTTGTCGACAAACGTTTTCAGCTCATTCTTCCACCTCCTGAATAGGTCTGCCATCTTCTTAAGAGCATGAGACTTGATTAATTGCTCTTTAACTGGCTTCTTCGGATCCTCCTCTGGCGGTAGGGTGAAATTTGCCTTCAGCTCAGTCCAAAGATCATCTTTCTGCATATCATTGACATAAGACACCTCAGGGTCTTCCTTCTTAGGCTTATACCATTGGTGGATGCTGATCGGGATCTTGTCCCTAACTAGAACCCCGCACTGAGCAGCAAATGCATCCTTTGTCCAGATGGGTTCAATCGGTTGGCCGTCGCGCGCGATTGCTGTGATCTCAAACCTTTCATCCGAGCGCAACTTTCTCTTCGGGCCTCGTCTCTTTACCGAAGTTGTGCTCGATCCGGAGGGCTAGAAAAAAGAAGAAAGACGAGTGTTAATTAATATGTGTACATACCAAAACAATGAATGCATCAATTAGCTAGTCAGCACAGGCTTAACTAATATATTTACCTGGCCGGACTCTGTTCGGTCACCGGAGCCGTCACCACGGGCTCCTTCTTGCACCAGCATTGGGTCACCGGAGCCATCATAATCATGTCTTTCCTCCTCCACTCTTCGATCACCGTAGCCTGCTTCTTCACCCTGTTCTTCCAGACCATCATTGTCATTAAGATACGACAAGATATCACCTCCGGCTAAGATTATGTCCCCCAACACCTCTTCTGCTTGCTCGTCTCGTCCGTGCTCCATTGTTTCTGCAAATATTACAACATGGCAATTATTACACAAACATGACAGCAGGTGGATATATTAGTGCAAACGTAGACCTAGCTTATTCTGGGTTTGGGGTGGCCTCGGCAACGCTTCAAGGGTAGGGGCGCGGCGGGAGGGGGTAGGAGACCGACATCATTTTTTTCTAGGGTTTGGGTGTCCTCGAGAGTTTTGGTCGAGCGAGAGGGCCGGGGGTGCTCCCGTGGTATAAGTTATCACGGTCGAGAGCGGGTATAAATATCGACCGTCCATCATGTCAAAGTTATCTGGGAGGGAGTTATATATATCGACAACGACGACATACATACATGGGAAAATAATGTTATCGGGGAGGGGGTATATCGACCCCCCCCCCACGTGTTGAAGTTATCGGGAGGGGGTTATATCGACAACGACGACATACGTACATGGGAAAATAATATTATCGGGGAGGGGGTATATCGACCCCCCCTCGTGTTGAAGTTATCGGGACAGGGGTATATCGACGACGACAGACCCGATAAAACATAAGAAAATGAAGAAGAAATAAAAAGAGGAGAAGAAGAAAAGGAATAGAGGAGAAGATCGAAGAAAAAAAGAAGAAAAAAAAGAGGAGAAGAAGAAAGGAATAGAGGAGAGAAGAAGAAAAAATAGAATTTTTTCTAAATAGAATTTTTTCTATTTTTTCTTCTTCTCTTCTATTCCTTTCTTCTTCTCCTCTTCTTTTTCTTCCTTTTTCCTCTTCTTATTTATTTCTCCTCTTCTTCCTCTCCTCTTCTTCTCCTTTCTTCCTCTTCTTATTTTCCTTTTTCCTCTCATTCATAAAAAAATGTTCAAATAGAAAATTTCGAAAAAAAGTAAAGGTTTTGCCTAATGCATTGTTCATATTTCATCATGTTCTATGAACAAAAAAATATCTTATTTCATCCACATCCATGCATACATCATATATGTGATCATCTATGAGAAAAACATCATATTCTATAAAAAAAATCATTACATATATATATGAACAAAAACAATTATGATAACAAGCATATATATCATCATATATATAAAAAAACAAGCATATATATGAAAAAAACAAGCATATGCTAGGGAGGACGCCGGCCGGACCAAGGTGAGGAGGACCGCGGGGTCGGCGGCGAGGATGGCGACGGGGCAGTGGGCGCGCGCTCGTGGTAGGGGGCGACGGCGGCGAAGGGCGGGGCAGGGCGACGGCGACGACGGGGACGGGCCGGGGCGGCGCGCGTCGGGGCAGGGGCGCGGCTGACGGCGAGGGCGCGGGCAACGGCGGGCGACGGCGAGGGCGTGGGCGACGGCGACGGCGGGGGCGGCGGGCGGCGTCGGCGTCGTCGGGGCGGCAACTGCAAGGTGAGAGTGAAAATTTTGCTAAGTGTGAACTTATATAGCAAAGCCTTTAGTCCCGGTTCGTGGCACCAACCGGGACTAAAGGTGGGCATTAGTCCCGGTTGGTGCCACCAACCGGGACCAAAGGCCTCTTTTCAGCAGCCCAAAGGGCGGGAAGCGGCGGCCTTTGGTCCCGGTTGGTGGCACCAACCGGGACTAAAGGGGGGCATTGGTCTCGGTTGGTGCCACGAACCGGGACCAAAGGGTGGCATTGGTCCCGGTTCGTGCCATCAACCGGGACCAATGGCCTTGCACAGCGGCGTGGTGGTGGCAGTTTAGTCCCACCTCGCTAGCTGAGAGAGAGCCGCACCTGTTTATAAGGTGCGGTGCGCCTGAGCTGTCGAGCTCCTCACTAAAGCAGGCTTCTGGGCCTAACTTTGGCGCGCTGCCCGTTGAGCCTTCTAGCCCTTCTGGGCCTGTATTTGCAAACCCTAGGGTTGGCAGGCCCAGCGGGCAGCGCCCCAACAATTTTTTATATAATTTTCTTCTATTTATTTCTGACTAATTTTTTTGCTGTATTTAGTTTCTTTGTGAATATAAAAAAATTATATAGTTTTTTTTTCTTTTCTGCATTATTTATTTTCTGCTATTCATTTTGTAGTGATTTTCAATTTCACCGTCACTGGTTCGTGCCACCAACCGGGTCCAAAGTTCATTATGAAAATTATTTTTGCTTTCAATGATTTTGAACAGAAAATACTTCGATAATTTTAGTTGCATCAATTTTATATGATTTTAGTTTCGATAATACTAGAGGTTTCTTATAATGTTTTGAACAGAAAATACTTTGTTAATTTTAGTTTCATAAATTTTATTAAAGTTTATTTTATTTTGTCGTAACACAAGAAGTCCGGAGTTGTAATAAGTTATTAAAAATAAAAAAGAGGCGCAATGCTCGTTGATTAGCTTCAAGCCTTTCGGAATAGTGCAGACTGCACTGCACATAGCTCCATGCAGTCTACCTTATTCCTCAAGGCTTGAAGCTAAGCAACGTGAAGGTGAGCATTGCGCCTCTTCTTCATCGTCTCTGCACTCAGGGCTTATAAACCGCTCCTAGTGCCTCTCAGCTAGCGAGGTGGGACTAAAAAACTGCTTAGTAAGAAACTCTAGTACCGGTTCGTGCCACGAACCGGTACTAAAGGTGCTCGTGGGGCCACAGCCTCATTAGTACCGGTTCGTGGCACCAACCGGGACCAAAGGGTGGAATTGGTCCCGGTTCGTGCCACCAACCGGGACCAATGGCCTTGCACAGCGGCGTGGTGGTGGGAGTTTAGTCCCACCTCGCTAGCTGAGAGAGAGCCGCACCTGTTTATAAGGTGCGGTGCGCCTGAGCTGTCGAGCTCCTCTCTAAAGCAGGCTTACGGGCCTAACCTCTCTGTACATGCCTGTGGGCCTACTGGGCCTTCTGCGGGCCTGAATCCTGGCCCATGGATGGGTTTCTAATCGTATTCAGGCCGTGGTGGCCCAGTAGGTGGCATAATTTTTAAATTTTGGCCTGTTATTTTTCATGCATTTACTAATTATTTTGAGCTATAAGACCCTAAAATTGAAAAGCATTTCAAATGAACTCTGAAAAGATTGAAAGTTGGCATGGTATCATCATTTCATCCACATAGCATGTGCAAGAAAGTTGAGAGGGTTACGCCAAAAACTAGATGCACTTCGTGTACAAAACGGACAATGGTATCATACTCGTCTGTTACAAAGTTGGCATGGTATCATCATAATAGTTGCGGGAGAAAGTCTTCACTTTTTCTTCGCTTGTGTCATTTGCTTATTGCGCCGTAACCATGGATAATCTTCATCGTTTATCAGGATGCTTGGGTCAGCCTTGACTTTGAAGGGAGGAATTTCATGAAACTTTTCATAATCTTCAGACATGTCTGTCTTGCCCTCCACTCCCACAATGTCCCTTTTTCTTGAAAGAACTATGTGGCACTTTGCCTCATCGTATGATGTATTCGCTTCCTTATCTTTTCTTTTTCTCGGTCTGGTAGACATGTCCTTCAAATAGATAACCTGTGCCACATCATTGGCTAGGACGAACGGTTCGTCAGTGTACCCAAGATTGTTCAGATCCACTGTTGTCATTCCGTACTGTGGGTCTACCTGTACCCCGCCTCCTGACAGATTGACCCATTTGCACTTAAACAAAGGGACCTTAAAATCATGTCCGTAGTCAAGTTCCCATATGTCCATTATGTAACCATAATATGTGTCCTTTCCCCTCTCGGTTGCTGCATCAAAGCGGACACCGCTGTTTTGGTTGGTGCTCTTTTGATCTTGGGCGATCGTCTAAAATGTATTCCCATTTATCTCGTATCCTTTGTAAATCAATACAGTCGAAGATGGTCCCCTGGACAACGAGTACAACTCATCACAAACAGTGGTGTCACCTTTGAGACGTGTTTCCAACCAACTGCTGAAAGTCCTGATGTGTTCACATGTAATCCAGTCGTCACACTGCTCCGGGTGTTTGGAGCGCAGACTGTTCTTGTGTTCATCGACATACGGGGTCACCAAGGTAGAGTTCTGTAGAACTGTGTAGTGTGCTTGAGACCAAGAATATTCGTCCCTGCATATTATTGAGTCCCCTCCAAGCGTGCCTTTTCCAGTCAGTCTCCCCTCATACCGCGATTTAGGGAGACCTATCTTCTTAAGGCCGGGAATGAATTCAACACAAAACCCAATGACATCCTCTGTTTGATGGCCCATGGAGATGCTTCCTTCTGGCCTAGAGCGGTTACGGACATATTTCTTTAGGACTCCCATAAACCTCTCAAAGGGGAACATATTGTGTAGAAATACGGGCCCCGGAATGACAATCTCGTCAACTAGATGAACTAGGACGTGCGTCATGATATTGAAGAAGGATGGTGGGAACACCAGCTCGAAACTGACAAGACATTGCGCCACATCACTCCTTAGCCTTGGTATGATTTCTGGATCGATCACCTTCTGAGAGATTGCATTGAGGAATGCACATAGCTTCACAATGGCTAATCGGACGTTTTCCGATAGAAGCCCCCTCAATGCAACCGGAAGCAGTTGCGTCATAATCACGTGGCAGTCATGAGACTTTAGGTTCTGGAACTTTTTCTCTGGCATATTTATTATTCCCTTTATATTCGACGAGAAGCCAGTCGGGACCTTCATACTGAGCAGGCATTCAAAGAAGATTTCTTTCTCTTCTTTCGTAAGAGCGTAGCTCGCAGGACCTTCATACTGCTTCGGAGGCATGCCGTCTTTTTCGTGCAAACGTTGCAGGTCCTCCCGTGCCTCAGGTGTATCTTTTGTCTTCCCATACCGGGCATGCGTTCAGATCCTTGTACGCACCGCGGTAGAGGATGCAGTCATTAGGGCATGCATGTATCTTCTGCACCTCCAATCCTAGAGGGCATACGACCTTCTTTGCTGCGTATGTACTGTCGGGCAATTCGTTATCCTTTGGAAGCTTCTTCTTCAATATTTTCAATAGCTTCTCAAATCCTTTGTCAGGCACAGCATTCTCTGCCTTCCACTGCAGCAATTCCAGTACGGTACCGAGCTTTGTGTTGCCATCTTCGCAATTGGGGTACAACCCTTTTTTGTGATTCTCTAACATGCGATCGAACTTCAGCTTCTCCTTTTGACTTTCGCATTGCGTCCTTGCATCGACAATGACCCAGCGGAGATCATCATCATCGGGCACTGGTTCCTCTTGATCTTCAGCAGCTTCCCCCCTTGCAGCATCATTGGGCACATCGTCTGGTTCCTCTTAATCTTCAGCAGCTTCCCCCGTTGCAGCATCACCGTATTCAGGGGGCACATAGTTGTCATCGTCCTCTTCTTCTTCGCCGTCTTCCATCATAACCCCTATTTCTCCGTGCCTCGTCCAAACATTATAGTGTGGCATGAAACCCTTGTAAAGCAGGTGGGTGTGAAGGATTTTCCGGTCAGAGTAAGACTTCGTATTCCCACATATAGGGCATGGACAACACATAAAACCATTCTGCTTGTTTGCCTCAGCCACTTCGAGAAAATCATGCACGCCCTTAATGTACTCGGAGGTGTGTCTGTCACCGTACATCCATTGCCGGTTCATCTGCGTGCATTATATATAATTAAGTGTGTCAAAAACCATTACAGAACATCATGAATAGATAATTAAGTGACCAAATTAATAGAAGTTCATCATCACATTAAAACCAAAGTACATACATAGTTCTCATCTAACAACATATATATAGCTCTCCAGAGCATCTAATTAATTAAACCATACATTGAAACTATGTAAAACATTTCAATGCGAAAACAAATGCGATCATAATCGCAACCAAGGTAACAATTGATCCAACGGCATAATAATACCAAGCCTCGGTATGAATGGCATATTTTCTAATCTTTCTAATCTTCAAGCGCATTGCATCCATCTTGATCTTGTGATCATCGACGACATCCGCAACATGCAACTCCAATATCATCTTCTCCTCCTCAATTTTTTTTATTTTTTCCTTCAAGTAATTGTTTTCTTCTTCAACTAAATTTAACCTCTCGACAATAGGGTCGGTTAGAATTTCCGGTTCAACCACCTCCTAGATAAATAAAATCTATGTCACGTTGGTCGGCATATTTGTCATAAACAATAAATGAACCAAATAGTTATAAAAAGATAATATATACCACATCCGAATCATAGACAGGACGAGGGCCGACGGGGGCGGATAACAAAACCATCGCACTATGTAATAAGAAGGAATAATAAAAGTAACAAAATTAGACAAGTATCTATCTAAAGTAAGAATTTTTTTCTTTCAGAAAAAAGATAAGAACAAGAGGCTCACCACGGTGGTGCTGGCGACGAGATCGGCGCGGGCGATCGACGGCGGTGAAGACGGGGACGGGACGTGATGGACCGCTAAACCTAGACAAATCTTGGGGAAAATGGAGCTCGGAGGTCGAGTTTCGAGAGAAGAAAGATTAACTAGTGTGGCTCAGACATTTCATCGAACACCTCATGTGCATAGGAGGTGAGCTAGAGCACCCAAATGCCCTCCCCTCGCCGGCCAGAAAAAACAGAGTACTGTGGAGTGCTCTGCTGTGGCGATGGGGTATATATAGGCAACTCATTGGTCCCGGTTCGTGGCACCAACCGGGACTAAAGGCCTTTGGTCCCGGTTTGTGCCACGAACCGGGACCAATGCCGCCTTTAGTCCCGGTTGGTGGCACCAACCGGGACCAAAGGCCTTGTGCTGCCCCGCGTCAAAAGTTTAGTCCCACCTCGCTAGTTGAGAGAGCTCGAGAGTGGTTTATAAGCGCTGCTGCGCCCACCCTCTCGAGCTCCTCTCAACTGCTGGCTTTCGGGCCTAACCGTTCTCTTTGCCTGTGGGGCCTACTGGGCCTTTTGCGGGCCTGAATCCTGGCCCATGGATGGGTTTCAAGTCGTATTCAGGCCGTGGTGGCCCAATAGGTGGCATAATTTTTTTTCTCTGTTTTTTGTTTTCTCTTTTGCTTTATTTATTTTTTTTGTTTCTACTTACAACAAAAAACTTATTTATTTTATTCCATTTTGTTTCTAATTACTTATGTATTTTACTTTATTTATTTTGTTTTTATTTATTTTACTGCTGCTATTTTTATTTATTTTACTGCTGCTATTTTTATTTAAATTGTTAAGGTTTATTTATTTTAGTTACTATAGTTTATTTTATTTTATTTTATTAAGGTTTATTTATTTTTATTTATTTTATTAAGGTTTATTTATTTTATTTATTTTATTTACTATAAAAAATGAACATAGATGCGCCTATAAAGAAAATTCAACCTAAATTCATAATAAATTTCTATGAAATTCAAAGAAATTTACTGTGAAATTAGGTCAAATTCCCTGTATAAGGGCATCTATTTTCACTTTGAGAGGAGCTCAACAAGGCAGAGAGGGACGGGCTTATAAACAGGTGTGAGCGCCCTTTGGTTGGCGAGGTGGGACTAAACTCTGACCGCTACTAGGACCAACCCTTTAGTCCCGGTTTGTGGTATGAACCGGGACTAAAGGGTGAGCCTCTGCTCCCGGTTCAAGCCACCAACCGGGACCAATGGTGGTGGGCCAGGAGCGAGGCCCATTGGTCCCGGTTTGTCCCACCAACCGGGACCAACGGGGCTGGACGAACCGGGACCAATGCCCCCACGAGGCCCGGCAGGCCCCTGGCCGCACGAACCGGGACCAATGCTCACATAAGTCCCGGTTCGTGACTGAACCGGAATTAATGTGAATATTGCCCTGTGACCAAAGCCCAGTTTTCTACTAGTGTCCCTCCGATCGGAAATAAGAGGAAATAAGTGTAGTTCAAATTTGAACTAAAACCACGACACTTACGATCGGAGGGAGTACCAGAGAGCGGAACCGGGTCCTCTAACATTAAGAAGCAAAGTTAGAGAAACTACAATACCCTAACTTTCCTTCTTTCAATCCATATGATTAAGACCAAAATGATTTAAATTAATTTGCAAATTACAAATTTAATGTGTACATTTATAATCATTACATGCAAACAAATTGATGGTGAAATAAAATTATTTATATCTACAGTAAATATCAATAGTAAATAATCTGCTAAACGTCTCTAACATTCCTTCTTCATTTTACACTAGGATTGCATTGTAGCACTGTGACTTTGCTTCTTAATGTTAGAGGATCCGGCTTCCCAGAGAGCACAACACACACAATATACAACATGGCCGTAGTATGTTATTTCTGGCTGAATACTGGAGTACCACGTTAGCCTGCTTTCTAATGATTACGAAAAATAATACTACAATGCTATTTTCTCTTCTTCTTTTTTGTCTTTTTTGCCGACCCTCTCTTGCTTTTCTGCACACATTTTTTACGAAAAAGGGTCTCCCCGCTTTATATTATAAAGCAACGACATTTCTGCACACATTACCTATCTTGAGAACGGCATGCATGTACTGCATTCTTTAGTGACAAACACTTATCCTTGCCTTGCAAAAGGTGGCTAAGCTCAATCAATCATCTAGTTATCATTGAGCATGTGCGAAATAGTGGTTGTACGTAGCTTTGGGATAATTTAGTGCGCCGTCCTGCCCGGACGTAAAGTACGGCAGTACTTGGCCAACAGCACTGCAGCATATCCGCATCCGGCAACGCTTCCACTCTTTGGGGTTGGTATGCATGGGCTCCGAACTAGTATGTGTGCTTTGCCCACAAATCAACCACCGGCAGTTTACGTAGTGCTCACTGGTACATGGACTCAAAATAATTCTCGCTCATTTTCTCTAAAAAAAATTCTCGCTCTAATACTCTTCAGAGAAAACAGGAGTCTCGCAACTACGCTTAAAAAAAAACAGGAGTCTTGCAACTACATTGTTTGTCTGTACTCCCTCAAGTCCTACAATGTAAGACGTTTTCTGACACTATACCAGTGTCAAAAAACATCTTCAATTATGAGACAAAGGGAGTAGTTATTAAATTTTTTTCCCGGAAGGATGTTGAAAGCCCTGGCCTCTGCACCGGTTGGTGTACAAAACCCTCAATAAATTATTGCAGAGTTTGCAAATATATATCCATATAATTAGAGTTGTCTTTCGCACTTCTGCGTCAACAAACTGGCTCCTGTCATCAGGTTGCTGAAAATCTAGGCGTAATATGGTGATAGTGCCACCTGATGTTGATGTGAGATGCTGTGATGCAACCAATTGGTTACATCAAGTGTCGGTGACAATATCGTGATAGTTTTGTAAATCTGTAATGGTGCAAGCCCACGCGAGGACTGATCGGTCAGGAGGTACACAGCATCTCACACGTCTTGCTTGAAATTTGAACCTCGTATTGCCAAGAATGTTAGCACATCAACGCTATCTATTGCCATGCATGTGCCCACTGCTTGAGCTTACATGAATAGTTTACAGCCGTCACCGTCTACCTAGCTATAAATACTCTGTTCTACAAGAGATCATCGATCGAGAGAGGAAACACAAACAAAGCAAATAGAGAAGAATTTGCTCCATCAGTGGTGCCTAGGGCTGTGATCACTCGGGCCGTAGTAGTCCTCATGGAACTCCGGCATCTTATGCGCCACCGCCCTAACTTCACCCGTGGCAACATCGACGCTCCTCTTCGACTCGCTTGTCGAGCTAGCAGAAGCCTTGACCACATCGACGACATTATTCCCAGTTGGTTTCTGCATTTTTCAAGAACACAAGCACGTTAGCATCTGAAGAAAACGGGTTCAGAGATTCAGATAAACAGGTGATGAGAAATTCATTCGTAACACTTACATCGGCAGTCATTTGGTTGCCGCTGCCGCTCACTGACGCCCGGGTCTCCGCGTCGAGTCGGATGGCTTGGGCCTCCATTGCCGAAGCCAGTACCAGAAGCAGGATCACAGCGGCACCCACTGACAAGCAGCTGGAGCTCCCCATCCTGTCTTTAGAGAATACTGCTTAAATTTGATCACTCTTCACGCTCAGCTCAGATGGAAGTGTAGAGATAGACTAGAGAGGCAGGAGCTGTAGCTCAGTAGGCGAAGTGGTTTGAAGCACTAGACACTACAACAGATGGTATATATACATCGCTTGCTTTACGACCCGTCCCAGTGTTTGCTGCACTCATGTCTACCTTCCGGCAGTAGAGTGGGTTGTCTATCCACAGGACTTGCAAATTTTAAAATTCCAAAACCATTTTAAAAACTGCGTCTGCTTTGACAATGTCTCTCTCTGTGGGGTCGCTGTCGCTAACCCGTTGCCCATGCATGCATGCATGCAACGACGACGGATGCCTTACTTAATGGACTTCTTTGCCACCTTTAATTATGGCCGGATGTCTGCACGAAAGCTGGGCCGGCCGTGTCTTAATTAAGTTGATGATGGTCCCTTCCTGATCAAATGGAGCCACCGGAAGTGCTGGTAAGTTGCATGCATGCATGGTGGACAGTGTCGTCAGGTTTCGCGCTTTGGTCCATCAGGCGCGGCGGCGCACGCATCCTCCCCTGGAAAGTTGCGACGCTGTCTCGTCTCGACTCGTCTCTACGTGCGTGCACAGGGCCAGGGGATGCGTATAGTAGCCGTTCTGAAGAAAGCGAGAAGTATATACTTACGGCCGGGGACTGGGAGAGACCGACCGGCGACCAAGAGAGGGAAACAGCCTGGTCAGCTGGTGATTGAGTTGGGGTGGAGTGGAAAGCGATGGAGAGTGGGGGTGTGTCAATCTGGACCTAGCGGAGTACTATAAAGCAAAAACTACGTACCACAATTCGACCAACAAAAACTAGTATACCACGTAAGAGCATCTATAGCCGGGCGCCTCAAACCCGCCTCATACGTCCGGGCGGGCCGCCCGGTCACTGATCGGTCGTGTTTTTTCATCCAGACGGACGCCTCAAACGGGTCTCAAACGCCTAGGCTGACTGGCACCCCTCATATCCAGCCCAAATATGGGGCAGATACGGGGGTGTCCGGACTTGCCCCCCACGTCGGACTGAAGAATGGGTCCCATGGGGAAACGCCCGGAAACCTGGCGGTCCAAAGCTCGTCTCCTCCATCCACTACTAGGAAAAGGCCTACTAATGACGCACCTAATTTGGCCATTAATGGCGCATTAGTGGTGCGTCATTAGTAGCACGCCATTAGTATATTTTACTAATGGCGCACCACTGGTGCGCCATTAGTATCTGGTATACTAATGGCGCACCCCAGATGCGCCATTAGTATATACAACAGTGCGTCATTAGTATGCCTCCCAGGGGGCCATGTATACCCAGGTGCTTTGGCATACTAATGGCGCACAACAACAGGATGCGCTATTAGTAACTTCGGCATACTAATGGCGCACTGTTTAGTGATGCGCCATTAGTATCCTTTGGCATACTAATGGCGCACTATGATGTGATGCGCCATTAGTATGAATATTAGGTTTTTTTATTTTTTTTATTTTCTGTTTTTTGCATAGGTTACAAAATGCATAATTGGACAAAATATAGACAGCACACATCAACAACAGATTCATCGAATACAATAGAAGATTAGTCTCTGAATACAATTCATCATTTTAGTCTCCGAATACAATTCATCATATTAGTCTCCGAATTGAAAAGACCGAACAAAGATAGAACATTATATTACAAGTCTCGAGACCGCGAGTTTGTCTTCACATTACAAGTCGATATCGATCATCTAAACTACCATCACATAGAAGAGAGCTGCGGTCATCACGATGAGCATCATCACGATGAAACTCGTCTTCATCCGGTTCCTCCAACGCTCCCTCCCCTCTCCCGCTAGATAGCGGGCGTATCTAGATTCGGCCTCGGCCCTAGTGGCGTACCCTTTGTAACTGTTACCGCTGAATCGGTGAACCTGTCTCCGACACTCCTCCCAGTCGTCGTAGACTCCGGGAACCTTACCCTTGTACACGACATACCACGGCTTCGCTACGCAGTAGCCAAACGAAACGTTAGTACCAATTCACAGACAATACATAAGCAATATATAAGTATGCAACAGAACGATCGGAAGAGAAAAGCAAGACATTAATAGCATCGATTACATCTAAGTTGAAGGACTCTCGAAACCAAAGAGACATACTACAAGTTCATTAAAGTTTAATTACA
This sequence comes from Aegilops tauschii subsp. strangulata, assembly GCF_002575655.3. NCBI lineage: Eukaryota > Viridiplantae > Streptophyta > Magnoliopsida > Poales > Poaceae > Aegilops > Aegilops tauschii. The sequence continues at coordinate 470,451,747 of NC_053040.3, read as the reverse complement.
ACATGAGCCAATCGATGTTTCAGAACTAGACACAGCATCACTGCTTTCGACTCGACTCAAGGGACCGGAGCGTGGATGAAGCCGCCGTCTATCGTGGGAGTCATGAAACAACGGGCGTTGTCAGCCTACATTTGTAGGATTGTGTCGATGTCACTGTTGGACGGTTGATTTCTGAGGTAGAACTGCCCCAAGGTACGAAGGACATCTTGATGGATGATTTCCGCAAACTCCGACTGGATGCGAAAGAATTCTTGTCTGATGTCCGCGTCCTGGATTGCCGACACGCTCGCGGCCCAATCTTTGAGTCTACTCGGTAGCAGAAGTTGATGATGGTCCCGTACGATCGCCCGCATGTGATGGATGGCGTAGTAGGCACCCTTCTGACCACCAGGCGGCTGCTTGACGCAGCAGAACGTCGTATTGTGGGAGAACACGTGCTTGCCGTACTTACGAATAGGCCTGGTGAAGGTGCCTCCAGATTTGACGTAGTCGGGGAGAACATCATCAAGAACCTTCTTGACATTTGTGTAGTCTACGTTCGACTGACGGTCCTGGTCGAAATACGTGGCCATGGAATATTTGGGGCTTAGGAGGATGAGCGTGCAATGTGTGTCACTGCAGAAAACACGGAATGTTAAAACAAAAACGATCGAAATCTAAGAATTCATATGTTACGGGGCGGTTGAGGGGAGGATTTACTCGGGAAAGTAAGGCACGAGGAAGTTATCCTTATCTTGGTTTGCCAGAATGACGCCTTCGAGGTAAGAACTCGCGACTTGCCGGTCCCCAGCGCTGCCCAAGATCTTGGCACGCATGTAGAAGGGGTCGACTATCACGATGTCCGGGGTCTTGTCGCGAATGATCCGCATCTCCATACTCAGCGAAAATAGCCGAACGAAGGTGTAGTGCAGCGGATGAAGGTTCAACATAGCGTGGATGTCATCAAACCGCAGGACGATCGTACCCCCGATGGAGTTATCCACAAAGCCCTTGCCCTCTGGCACCTTGGCCGCGAAAACCGGGTATGCCACATCCTTCTCTCCGAGACGCCGCTTCTCCAAAGAAAGAACACTGTCATGCAGACTCCGCATAGCACCGGTTGCAGCATCGAGCATATTTCTCGGTAGCATCGGCCTACCCGCCACATGCACCCTCCTCGAGATATCCGCAGTTGAAGGTGGCCCGTCCTGAGCACGGATCGTACTCGGTGCCGGCTGGCCCGCACCCTTGTTAGTCTTTCTTTTGCGTGCCTTCTTCTTCTCCTGTAATGGGACCGAGTTCTGCTCACAGACCGCCTTCTTGAGTGTGTTGGGGCTGATCATATTTCGCACCTCGCCTATCTGAGGCTCGGTGAAGTCGGCAGCTGGAGGCGTCTCCTGAGAGCTGAACTGCAGACGACGCCTGTTGCAACTTGGCTTCTCCGCGGTACCAGCTAGATCGCACACGTCTTTTGTTGGGTTGGGTTCTTGAGAAGGAGGCCCCATGAAGTCGCCACCGTCCCCATGATCGGCAAAGTACTGATCGACGTTGGCAAATGTATCATCGTCGTCGTCGTTCTGATCCTGTACCATATGCATGTTTGGATCCAGTGGCATAGGGATGTCCGGCACCGTTGCGGCGGTCTTGCCATGGGGCCGACTTGGCGCCGGCACGACTGGCGGTGTTGTCTTTGGGGTGGTGTCCCCCGCCCCCAAACGAATCTGGCTCTTCGGCCAAAGCAGGGGCCAGCTCAGGCAGGCGCTAAGGGTCATCATGTCATCATCGTCGGCCCCGATGGGTCGAATCGGAGGTAACAACTCGTCGCAGCCTGGCAGCACCCGAACCAGTTGAACCCTAAACAAGTTGGGTGGCATCTGGGTACCGTGGAACAAGGGGTTGCCCGGTTGAACGATTTTGCCCTTGGCGACATCGACCAACTCGTTGTTCACGAAGTGCAGGAGAGTGCACGGAATGTCGGCGGCGCCCTGCGAAAACATGTAGGGCGTTAGGGATGCCCAGTCAAAGGCAAGGAGATGAAGTCCTCGGCCGAGAGAGGCTTAATTAGTTACCGTGAGGATGGCGTCGAGCTCGGCTAATGTCAAGGCACCGCCAACGGCGGGCGTGCAGTTGACGGAGGGGCCGCTTGCTGCAGAGGTGCCGGCCGGCGTACACCCGGGTGCATTAAGCTCCCGTGCCGTCGTCGGAGACACCAATGCCGCCTCCGCCTGAGACACCAATGGCCCCGCCATCGCGTTCTGCGAGTTGCTGGCCGTGAAGCTAGGAATCGAGGGCGGCCCCTGTTGGCCGCCCGCAATCCACGCACTAATCCCCTGGATCAAGGTAGGCACAATGGCGGTGATCGTCGCTCCGAGTTGTTGTTGCACTTGCTCTTGGACAATCTCCGGAATCCGCGCCACCTGTGCCCTGAGTTCTTGAACCTCACGCGCCTGGCTTTCCGAGCTGGTCTTTTTCTCCTTTCGCCCACCAGTGTTATAGTATGACGACCATTTTGTCGACAAGCCTTTGCCGGCCACACGACCAGCTGACATCGGCTTACTGAGCTTATCCTTGTTCTTCATTACATTCAACGCCCTATTTAGAGTGGTGTCCCAAGGGTTGCTCTTAGTCGACCCCGCGCTACTACTTTTAGTCGCCTGCGGAAGGAATGTGAACCATTTAGAAATTTGGCTTCATTAATTAGAATGCAACCATATGGAGCTAATTACGCGGGGGTGTATTCCTTACCAGAACAAGCTCAAGCGCCCTGGTCTTCGGATCCGTGGTAAGCTCCGTTGTTTTCGGGTCCTTCTTGTACCGGGCCCTGACAAAGTTCCTGGTCTGCTTGTCACCGTATTTATCGAAGAGGGGCGGTAGGCCTTGCTCGGCACGGTCCGCCTCCTCCTTGTCTCATATAGGCTCCGCCACTCTGTAACCGCCGGGACCGAGTGTGTGTTCCCCTAAGTTCAGCTCCCGCATTTCTTTCCCCCACTTACTTGATTCGGAGTTTGCGGTGCTCGAGCAATTGATCTTGAAGTCGTTGTAGTCATCTTCGGTGATCGAAGGATTTTTCTCCTTGATCTTCTCATAACTCTCACCTTTCTCGATCATTCTCTTCACATTGCTTTTCCAAGTAGACAGGGCCTTGCTCATCTTCGTGAGGGCAGCATTGTTCATTTTATTCCCTTTGAGGCTTGTGTTTTCAAATTCAGCGGGGAACTTGTATCGTTCGTGCAGCTTCGTGAAGAGGAGGTTGCGCAAATTCCCTCGGTCAGGATGCCTCAGGTTCTCGGTGTTGATCGAGACGGTGCTCCGGAGAATGCACCCGAGCTGAAGCGAGTACCCCTTGACTATTCGTTCGGGCGCCATTGGATTCCCGTCGGAGTCCACTTCAGTAACTTCCTCCTTGAGGGTGCGGAGCACGGTCGGGCGCCGGTCCTTCCGTTGCCTCTTCGGTTGGCTGCCATCTGTGCGTGCGCCGCCATCATCAGTGGTGGCATCCTCGGCGGCACCATCAGTGGTGGCATCAGTGGGGTCATCCTCGGCGGTACCATCAGTGGTCTCAGGATCGGTGGGGAAGGCGGCGTCCTCATACAAGTGAGGTTGTTCCTCCATCTCCTGGGACAGCTTCCAGAATGGCTTGACGCCCGAACCCCCGGCCTCATCGTTATTGGCCATGTTTCTCTCTAAATAGGAACAAAGTTTGGTCAAAAAGTTGGTTATTGTCAAGGAACAAGATCATGGTCTCATCATTTAGGGTTTGTCGACACCGAGGCATCCTAAAAGCTAAGCTTTTATCATTGAGGGTTTTTCGACGCCGAGGCACCCTAAAAGCCTAAGCTTTCATCATTTCGGTTTTTATCGACACCGAGGCACCCTAAAAGCCATGCATTAGTCACAAGTACGCCGGGGCACTTGATCCTACTTAATTAACTACTAAGATACCCCGGCCCATGCATTAGTCACAAGTACCCCATATGTCCTATTTTTAGCAAAGTCATGCTAAAATTCACGGAAAATTTCAGCATGACCTTTGCTGAAAATAGGACATATGGAGTACCCGAATTTGCCGAAACGGAAGTTAATCGACATTCCGGCAAACTCAAGGGCCTCTCGGGTGGACAAGGCAAAAAAGTCCTCCATCACAACATGGAAAATACATTGGCATGTGAAGAGGTGAAACAATATATGCATCTCCAAGCAGTATCATTCAACATTTTGGACAAAACACTACAAGCAACATGAGACACTGAAAACAATTGCTACCAATGAATCTACACTTCTATAACAAAATAAATCATAAACTTAGTCTGTCATCATTAGGCAGCCACCATTAGTTATTCCGTTATGTTAAAGCAAATAAAACAGAGAATTGACTTGTGCAATCTGCAGGTAGCAGTAGCAGGGACGCGCAGGTTACTGCTGGTGGCATCCAAGATGTTTCACGAACGTCGGGTGTGTGCCAATGTATGCAAAGAATTGAAGATTGAAAAAGTTTCGAGCTACGCTGGAAGTTGATTGTGTGATGAGCTTCTTTTAAACGACAGTCGCTTTCAGAAAGAGATTGTTTGGTTTTTGTAATAGACTAAGTAAAGTTGTTGGAGTGAGCTGATCTCTTACATGGATAGCTTGCTTTGGTTTGGTTGAGAGCCATCCTTGTCGCTTTTACATGTGTTTGTTTTTCTTAGCTGAACCTGACAAACCTGACGGTGCATCATCATATTTGTAATGACTGAAAATATTTACTTCAGGAAATATTTACTACTGTAGTTTCTGTTACAAACAGAAAAAAGACTGAAGTTTGTCCTAGCTATATTTCAGGATGATTTTTCAGTTGCTCATGCTTTTTACAAATTGTAGCTACTGTTTTTTATACCTAAACAAAATTGCCCTAGCTATATTTGCTACTGTTTTTATACCTAATTTTTTGCTACTGTTTTTTTTAATTTGCTACTGCTCTTTTTTATTTGCTACTGTTTTTATACCTAAACAAAATTTCCCTAGCTATATTTGCTACTCTTTTTTTATTTGCTACTGTTTTTATACCTAATTTTTTTGCTACTGTTTTTAAAATTGCTACTATTCTTTTAAAATTGCTACTGTTTTTTATACCTAAACAAAATTACCCTAGCTATATTTGCTAATATTTTTTATTTGCTACTGTTTTTATACCTAATTTTTTTGGTACTGTTTTTTTAAATTGCTACTGTTTTTGCTACTACCCTAATTTCCTAAAAGATTTCTAACTTTGCTAACTGTGCTAGATTTGCCCTAAAATTTACTGCCCTAACCCTAAAATTTGCAAACCCTACACCCTAAAATTTACAAAGGGGAAGGAGGAGGCCGGAGGGGGAGGGAGAGGTGGGGGCAGTACCTGAGGAGGCGGAGGAGGCCGGAGGGGACAAGGAGGAGGTCGGAGCGGCGCGGCGGTGGCGCGGACGAGGAGGAGGGCGAGGACGACGGGGCGGCGGCGTCGGGAGAGGAGAGGGGAAGGGGATCGAGGGCGACGTCGAGGGGCGAGGAGGAGGTCGGGGCAGCGGCGTCGGGAGAGGAGAGGGGAAGGGGCAGCGGCGTCGGGGCGTCGGGGCGGAGACGAGGACGACGGGGCGGCGTCAAGGCGGCGGGGCAGCGGCGTCGGGAGAGGAGAGGGGAAGGGGATCGAGGGCGAGGGCGAGGGAGAGAGAGGGGATAGGTTATCTTCCAACAGGTACATCCATACTAATGGCGCACCTCACCCTGGTGCGCCATAAGTACATCCATACTAATGGCGCACCTCACCCTGGTGCGCCATTAGTATTTTTTTTTTGATTTCTGCTCGAGCCAACAGGTTATCTTCCACCTGACCTAATCCACACCAAGTTCCCTCTACTAGCTCGACTGGTCAGCAGCCAGTTCTCACACCAGGAGGTCCTGGGTTTGATTCCCAGGCTCCACAATATTTTTTATGCATTTAAAATGCTGTTTGATATTTATTTGTGTTTAAATATGTTCAAACTTGTTTAAATCATAACAGTAATATTTTTTTATAAGACAGTAATATTCTTTTTAAAAATATCATCAAACAGTAATGCCGGTGGAGCGGGGGAGGGTGCGCGGGGTGCGGGGGGCCGGTGGACCGGGGGGTGCTCGGCGGCGAGGGGGACCGGATCTGGCGAGGTGGGATAGCGATCGAGATGGAGGGGGATCGAGATCGAGTGTCCATGAAATTTAAAAATATTCATGATAGTTCAAAAAGTGCCCATGAAATACAATCGAGAAATGAAGGCTACGATTTAAATACAATCGATCTTAGCTAGCTATCTGTTCACAATCTTCTTGCCCTTCTTTTTCGCAAATGGAGTTCTTCTGTGGAACGGACGTCCTTTAGGTAGGGTGGTCCTGCTTCTTCTTGTGGTGTATGCTGCTACTTCATCATCGTCGTCATGTTCGATTCTCGGGTCGCCGTACTTGTCGAAGTCTTGCTCATTGGCTACTCCATCCATTCCGATGATCTTCCTTTTGCCTCTCCTCACGACAACACGACTGGGCTTTGACGGGTCGGTAATGAAGAAGCATTGGTCCACTTGGGAAGCCAGTACCCATGGCTCATTTTTCGCGGTGACGTTTGCGCCTGCGGTCTTGGATTTGGCTTCGGGTATAACCATGGTGGTGAAATACCGGTCTTCTTTTAGGACGCTCTTGGCCCATCTGACACGGAACATCGGGACCTTCTCTCCAGCGTAGCTCAGCTCCCAGATCTCCTCGATCCTTCCGTAGTATCTGTCCTTGTCGTTACCGGTGTAGGATTCCATCGTTACCCCGGAGTTCTGATAACCATCGCTCTTCATGTCCTTGGCTCCGGTGTAGAATGTGTAGCCGTTGATATCGTACGCCTCATAGGTCATCAGGTTGTGCTCGGCGCCCTGTGACAAGGCGAATATGAGTTGTTCTTCCGCGGAAGAATCCTCATGTAAAGGGTACGACAGAAGCTTCTGCTTGAACCAACGCGTGAAACATGAGTTGTGCTCTTTGAGTATATCTCCGTCCGTCCTCTGTTGGCCTCGGTCATTGTACGTCTTCTTAATAAAGGTTTTGTGCTCTACCACCCAAGGATCGACCACGTCTATGTGTTGTAGCGCGACTAGGTTTGCTCTTTCAAAGTCGGCGAGTCGACCCTCGAAGTCGACATGCATTTCGCGGCGACCCTCACGGTGACCCCATCCAGCGAGCCTGCCGAGGTGCCTGTTGACGGGCAGACCAACGGGGTTCTCGATGCCTAGATAATTCGTGCAGTAGGAGATGCACTCTTCGGTCAGAAAGCCCCTGGCTATGCTTCCCTCTGGACGTGACATGTTGCGAACGTATCCTTTGATGACACCATTCATCCTTTCGAACGGCATCATGCTGTGCAGGAACGTCGACCCGAGTTGGATGATATCGTCCACGATATGGACCAGCAGATGCACCATAACGTCGAAGAATGCGGGCGGGAAGTACATCTCAAGCTCGCATAGTATCACCACGATCTCTTCCTGTAGCCTTCTGAGTTGCCTCACGCCAACAGACTTCCGAGAGATGACGTCGAAAAAGTTGCATAGGCCAAATAGCGTTTCACGGACGTGCGCGTCCATGATCCCACGGATTGCAACTGGAAGTATCTGCGTCATCAGCACGTGACAGTCGTGAGACTTCATCCCGCTAAACTTCAGCTTCGCTAGGTCTAGGTATCTGCTTATCTTCCCCGCGTAACCGTAAGGAAGTTTTACTCCTACGAGGCAGGTGAAAAACTGCTCGATCTCCTCCTGACTTAGAGTGAAGCACGCGGGAGGGTAGTCATTTCCGGTCTTCTTGGCCTTTTTGCCTTTGCGACGACTTTCCGTGTCCTGCTTCGCCTCATCATCATCATCATCATATATAGCGTGAAGCTCCTGCCTGATGCCCATTGATTTCAAGTCTTCCCTTGCTTTCGGCCCATCTTTGGTCCTCTCAGGCATGTTGAGCAAGGTACCAAGCAGACTCTCGCACACGTTCTTCGTGATATGCATGACATCAAGGCTGTGAGGCACACGGTGGATCTTCCAGTACGGCAAGTCCCAGAAAACAGACCTCGTTTTCCATACCTTCAGCAGCGGCTCTGGAGCCTTTCGCTTCTTTCCCGGCTCTGCCGCCTTTTGCTTCTTTCCCGGCAGTGGGCAGTCTTTCCAATTTTTCAACAGCTTGTCTATTTCCTCGCCGCTCCTCGTACGCGGGCGTCCTCGGGGTTCGGTTTCACCATCGAATAGATCCTTGCGTTTTCTCCACGGGTCATCGTCGCGAAGCCACCTTCGATGTCCCATGAACACGGTTTTCGAAGACCCGGGATCTCTATCTAGCTGGCGATACGTTGTGTCATCCATGCACCTGACGCATCCATAAAATCCGTGGACCACCTGCCCCGCGACATATCCGTAACCGAGATAGTCGTGCACCGTTGTGAGCAGCGCGGCTCTCATAGGGAAATATTATTTCTCTGCGGCGTCCCACGTATTGGCTGGCGTTTTCCACAGCGTGTCAAGCTCCTCTTTCAGCAGCCCCAGATACAGATTGATGTCGTTCCCTAGTTGTTTCGGTCCTTCAATTAGCATACTCATGTGAATGTACTTCCTCTTCATGCACAACCAGGGGGGAAGGTTGTACATCCACACAAACACAGGCCAGGTGCTATGTGTGCTTCTCTGGCTGCCAAACGGATTGACTCCATCGGTGCTCGCGCCCAGCATGATGTTCCTTGGATCGTTCCCAAATTCTAGGTCTTCGAAGTTCAACGCTTGCCACTGGCTCGCATCCTTAGGGTGACTCAGCATCTTGTCTTTTTTATCTATCTCCGGATCATTTGCGTCATCTTCTCGCTTCTTCTCCTCCCTATCCGCGTGCCAACGCAGGAGCTTTGCTACCTTAGGGTCCGCGAAATACCGCTGCAGACGAGGAGTGATCGGAAAGTACCACACCACTTTTCGAGGAGCTTTCTTCCTCTTCTTGTATCGAGTGACGCCGCACACCGGACATATGATAGACTCCGCGTGCTCGTCCCGATAAATGATGCAATTGTTCATGCACACATGGTATTTCACGTGCGGTAAATCCAGAGTACACACGATTTTCTTCGCCTCCTCCAAACTGGTCGGGCACTTGTTCCCCTTGGGAAGACGTTCGTGCCAGAATGACATGTTCTCGTCGAAGCATGCGTCGGTCATTTTGTGTTTTACCTTCATCTCCAGAGCCATGAGCGTTACTTTCAGGCGGGTATCCTCGGGCCTGCATCCTTCATACAATGGAGTAACCGCGTCTAACTCAAGTTGATCCATCTTGGCTTTCTCTCGGGCGGCAGCTCTTGCGTTATCCGTCTGCTTGAGAAGCAGCTCTTGAATATGAGGGTCCTGCACCCAGCCCATCGATGGTCCAGCGTCGTCTGCTCCGCCGGCATCATCATCTTCATGATCATGCCCGTCGTCTGCTCCGGCATCTTCCTCATCATCATGTCCTGCATCTTCTACATGATGACTGTGTACAGCATCACCGTCGTGATCATCTCCTGGGGATTCTTCGTCTTCTCGCCCGCCCGAGCCGCGGTGGTTGTCTTGCTGCCCTTCCTCATTTCTTGCCCGGCCCCCATGGACGACTTCGTAGTCATCTTCATCACCTTGCCACCGGTAGCCATCCATGAAACCACGCAAGAGCAGGTGGTCCCGCACCTGCCCGGATTCCAGGTCCGCAATAAGGCTCTTCAGCTTGCATCTTCGACACGGACATCTTATCTCCGTCTCGTTCTTTTGAAGCATCTCGGCCTTCGCGGACCTCAAAAACCTATTCACGATGCCTTCGGTCATCATGCGGACCATGGTCGCCTGCGGGGTAGAGCAAAACGATATTTTAGAACCAAGAAAAAATTTGGCATGACTTTCCCTAAAAATAGGACCAAAAAGAATGCTTAATGCCAAAATTCTCGCCGAAACGGAAATGAATCAACATTCCGGCAAAATATTGGCAACTATCGCATTTCAAATACCGGTACACCTCCAAACACAAACACATATGCAACACCACAAACATATGCAACACCACGAACATACATAGATCTAGCTAGGCCATAAAAAGTGCATGTGCACATTGTTGTAGGGAGAACAACATAAATATAGCTTCCCCCCTTACTTACCTATCAAAACAAGGTAATTTAACCACTTAAATTGAATGAATCTATGGTGGAAATGAGGTGAAAAAGAGGAGGCACCCGAGACAAGGAGGAGGTGGAGAGAATGAAGTGGGGAGAAAGTGAGTGTGGGTAGGAGAGGCTGTCCAAAATATCTTGTTGCTGCCCACTTACTAATGGCGCACCAACTCTAAATGCGCCATTAGTAATCCAGGTTACTAATGGCGCACCTTCTGGTGGTGCGCCATTAGTAGTTTTGCAAAAAAAAACATACTAATGGCGCACTGTTCCACAGTGCGCCATTACTAGTTTAAACTAGTAATGACGCACGGTGGAACAGTGCGCCATTAGTAGTTTTGCAAAAAAGGGAATAAAAAATATAATAGAAAAAACAACATTAGTGGCGCACTTTCCGGCAGGTGCGCCATTACTAGTTAACTAGTAATGGCGCACTGTGTCTGGATGCGCCATTAGTATGTTTGGACAAGCGCACTAGTTAAAAAAATTTTGATACTAATGGCGCACCCTGGGCCAGGTGCGCCATTACTAGTTACAACTAGTAATGGCGCACTGTATCTGGATGCGCCATTAGTATGTTTGGACAGGCGCACTAGTTAAAAAAAAATTTGATACTAATGGCGCACCCTGCGCCAGGTGCGCCATTAGTAGTTTCAACTCTAATGGCGTATCAGAAGGTGGTGCGCCATTAGTATATACTAATGGCGCACCGCTTGTCTGGTGCGCCATTAGTGTCAATCCCATCTATAGCCCTTTTTCTAGTAGTGATCGGACCGGTGGCGCCGCGTGGCGCAGCTCCGGCTGGCCGCGTAGTGCATTGCCCGACAGCACCGAAACCCTACCATGCATCCACATTTTCCTCCTCATGTCCGTCGCTGCCGTCACTTTCCACTCCACCCGTCCGTCTAGTAACCAGCCCCCCCCCCCCCCCCGGCGTCGGGTGAGGAGCAAGCCATTTCTGAAGCCGGAGCACCGCTTGAGCTCCTTGAGCAGATCCGGGCTAGGCGCGAAGCCCGGATCGCCGCGGGGCTACCCCCGAATGCAGTGGATCCGGAGGAGGAGGAGCAGGAGCACGAGGAGGAGGTGGTGGAGGAGGACGAGGAGGAGGGGGATGAGCCGGAGGAGGAGGATGTGGGGGACGCTGGCGACGGGGATTTGCAGGTGGAGCAGCAGGCCATCTTCGATTCCCTCCGGTCAGAGTCGGCTGCAGAGGCAAGATGCCATCGCCGACAAGAGATGAAGGCGCAAGAGGCCGCGGAGGAGGCGAAGATGTTCGCCTACATGAACGAGGTTGAGCAGGAGGAGGACCCAAACCACCACTTTAGCTCTAATTTTTGGCAAAAAAAACTATCACTCCTGTTCAAAATGACCGACTGAGCTCAAATTAAAGGATGATTATGACATATATGACCCACTCGTCAGGGCCACGTGGCATGTTGACCGTTAAAAGCGCACACACACACGCATGCATTGGGCGAGCACGCGTTCCTGTTCATGGAAAGAAAATCCGCCGCGGCCGTGGGCAGACGCCACCTCCAACCACTGCTATGGCGAATATTCAAGCGAGGTGGGGCACAAGATGGTGGCGATGCCAGGATCCAAACCTTGTGATGTCAAGCTTTATAAATGAAGAAAATTCTAGACAAATTAAATAGGAACATAAACGACCATACCTTATTCCGAACATATTTATGGTAGCAGCCCTTTGTGAACATACATTTTTTGATATACGCATAATACCATCGGTACTAATAGACCGGAATACATCAGTTTTAACATTGGTCATGAGAAAATGATACAAGAGCCCATCACCTATTCTATAACCCAAATCATACTCGATAAAATTGGTTGCAAAAAAAAAAACTCTCTCAAGTGTTGGTGTCGCAAATAGCAGAATAAATGCTAGCTTCATCAATTGTAAAACTAGTTTTCTGCAAAGATCACTAACGTCATGTCTTCGCTAGTGTCTTGGACAGGGAAACATCTGGGTATTTCGTCACAAGAGCGCCCATCAGCCAATCCTTCTCAACAGCATCATGGCCGAGGCAAACTTGTGGATCACCACAGGTGCGAAGAAAGAAGGTTCATGTGGCGTTCCAAAGTTATTAGTAACAAACTCTATTCTCCCTTAATTAATAAATGATACAAATCGTTTGTCTCCATTTCGGAGAAACCTAACCCCTTTAAAATTAGAGAGTTTTGAATCATCACCGATATTTTGACTTGCGGACTGTCACTTCTTGATAAATTTATCTGCTTACTATTACCAGACTTAAGACCTAACGAGTGACAAACCAAGGGTTTTCTAAGAGAAACGAAATTGGAATTTCTTAACATATAAGAAGATAATTGGAAGTGAAAGAAGAACTTACAAACAAATAAAAGAGAAGGGCGTCATCCTGGACTCGTGGTGCGCTCGCCGGTCACCGGAGGTGCAGATTGCAGTGATGCTACGGACGGTTGTCCGAAGTTCATGCAATGACAGACTCGGGTAAGATAGAACTATGCACGTCGGGGAAAATGAAAACACAAAAATGAAAAAAAAAATGGGTGGAAGACACATAATAGAAAGAAAAAAAATGGTCGAAAGAAGCTTCACAAAACTGATCAGAAGCTTGTAGAAGCTTCAAAAAATCGGTGGAAGTAGCTTCTACATGGACCGGCCCACTTATGACACATGCGCTAGGAGGGGTGTGCGTTGCGGGCCAGTACTAACCAGCGCCTCTCTTGGCCGGCCCATGTGGGCGCGTGGTGCCCTGTTTTTTTCGAGATTTCAGAAAAAGTTCACGGATTCAAAAAAAAGTTCACCGAATTCAGAAACAGTTCTTGATTCCAAAGTGTTCGTGATTTCATAAGAATGAATATTTTTTATTTTGATAAAAAATACAAGCATTTTTAATAATGATGAACAGTTTTTTGTATTTGATGAACAAATTTTGAATATGGTGAACACTTTTTAACTTGATCAACAAAATTTGTATTCAAGAACATTTTTTTGAAAAAATGGATGAACAAATTGTTAATTTGATGAACATTTTTTAAATCAATGAACAAATTTCCAAAGAAAAAGGAAAAAGTAAAAAAGAAAAGAGAAAAGGGAAAAAAGAAAAACAGAAAAGAAAAAGAAAAAGAGAAAAGAGAAAAGGAAAAAAAAACAGAAAATGGGCTGACCCATATGAACACCCAGTGCGAGGGGGTTGCACGCCATTCGCTCACGGGTGACCTGGCGCGCCAAATAGGATTCCCCTCTTGAATCATGTGTCATCAATTAAAATTAACAACACAGTATTCAAGACATATTAGTATAGTAACTTTGCATTGATGGATCAACATAAACCGACTAACTACATAATAGTATAGTAACTTTGCACGTGCAATACGCCTATATTATCAAAGGCAAACTTATTAGAAGCACAACAAAATTAGAAACTATACTTTGAAATTCAGAACACGCTGCCAAAATTTTGGACAACATTTCTATGAAATTGCAGAAAATTGTGCAATGCAAGATTATTTGCTTGCACACATACAAGATAGGACGTTCGCACATAATTTTCTTACCCAAATATCATGCCCATCTATGACAGATAACACACAATTACTTCAAGCAGGACACACAGAAGAGCAAAATACTAGTACCAATGGTCAGCTGTTGGAATTGGCACTGTAATTCAGACATGTCGACGACAAATGGCTATGATCAGTTCTGGAACAAAAGGGACCGCTGTACAGTCCATCACCAGTATGGCAAAATAACATGATACTACATTTCATGCAGGGAAGCAACAGACCTCTACAATCATACAACAAACATGATATTCTACTCCACAAAAAGCAAGCGCAAGTGACACGATCACATAATGTTACTGGCTGTTCGCTAAGGTCGTCGCATCTTCACGTTCACGGGTATCTCCTTGTAGCATACAGCCTTTGCTGCTGCCCGCATCGAAGACCTTCTACCTGTCGCCTGCACCAAGGACCTCCCCGCCGCCTGCTCTTCAGAAGGTTCCATCGAGGAACGGCTGTCGCTTTGCTTCTCATCTTTGCTCTGCTCCATCACAACATCTGAGCTGGAAGGGACTACAGGAGCAATAATTTCCTCTTGCTTGGTCTCGAGATTTTCCTTTGTGGCCTCACCAAATTCTCCTGGGTTCTTTCTTGAGGATTTTCTTCTCGGAGATTTTCTGCACATATTTACGCCAACCATGATTCCATGTTCCATTCAGATATGAGTGCATTAGTGAAAGGCAGAAAGATGCATGCACGCAAAGACTTTACCTCGTCTCTTCATGGTACGGTGGTTCACTACAAGTAGAATCAAGTTTGCAATCAGTGTCCTCTATGTTTGAGTCCTTTTGACCTCCACATGAATCCAATTTCCGTTTGTGTCCACCCCTAGAAAAATAATTTCTGAGCCAACTGGATATTGTTTCATTGGACAGTGTGATGTACTATTGAGAGCATTTCAAAGATCACTAGAATGATGGGCATACCTCTTTTTTGCTCTTTCTTTGGGTGGTTCTGGCTGTTGAGTATTAAATGGCAGAGATGCTGAAAAGGAATTGCAATTACAGTAACATTGTTATTTTCCCTTTAAAGGAAGTGATCAGAACAATAAAAAGATGCAGTTAGCAAGTAGTTTAGCCACTTTTCTTGTACATATGAGCATGAAAAAACAAGGTGTGCTTTTTGTTCAACCATTCCTGTACGAGCGATGCATTAACGATCATAAAGTTCTTAATGTGCAAATGAGCATGCTACGCTTGAATCATTCATAAAACAATAATTAAGAACCTCAAGTGCAAGCGCGCAGCAACAAAATGTCCAAGATAAATGCAATATAATAGCAAAATACTTGAAGGGAGAGAAGTGCATTACGTTGAGTTTCTGCTGGGTGGATTGGGATCGTATTCGTTGCGTGACTGTCAATTTGATGTGCCTCAGGGTCCTCAATTCTATGAACCACAGAATGTGTTATCTCCTCCTAGTTACATTGTCAGAAACAAGCAGCACCGTGATAAGGATTAATAAATCTTCATGGGTAAACGGATTGATCAATTACTGAAGAATTGTGCCGCCTACCTGCACATTTGCTTCTTTCTTTATATGCTTATTTATCTCGTCCTTCTAATACAGTCAGACAATCAAGATGTCAGGCGTTGAAATTCAAACTACAACATCTTTAACTATATATATAAGCCGAGTATAACAATTAAATTACTTTACCTTGAGTACTGAAGCCTTTATATGCACTGCTGTGTTGCATAACAGTTCATCTTGTGCTGCCTTCCGCTGCACAACATATCCACAAGTATAGCATGAAATGAGTACTGCACTGTTAATCATTTGGAACAAAGAACAGATGAGAGATATCAATATCTTACCATGTCTTCTCCATTATTTGGTTCATCAAGTTGTGGAACACTAAAACTACAAGATGAAGGAACTGCAGTGTCTGTATGCAAGATCTCACAAGATGCTTCTGCCATCTCACAAGACCCTGGGTTTAGTCTAGAAGATCTTCTTCGTCCTGTGTTTCTGGTCACATAAACAAAAATTGGTCAACCTACAATCAGATAGTGTTGCATCATGAGCACATTTTGTACATAAATATTACCTCTGATCCTCATGATGCAATGATCCAGTGGGTTGCACATCAAGTATGTGGCTCTGTTGACATGTGTTGGTCTCTTTTATACCTTCACATGATTCTGACTTTCGCTTACTTGTGCGCGTATTCACTGATGTTCTGAATCAATAGAAAGACGCTTTGGTAAATCAGGCTATCTAGCGCCCAGTCTGCCAGTGGCATTGCCTCTCAAGTATAGGTAAATAGACAGACAATACCTTTTATTCGTTTTATCTGGCGGTGCTTCTGGTTGGTCTGTATTAAATGGCACAGAGGCTGCCAAGAAATTGACAGAAAACTGACATTAAATTTTCTAGAAGTGGACAGCTGAAGGTAAAGTAGAAACGAAAACTAAGTTGTGTTAAGTAGGGAAAATCAGAACCATAAAATGCCATTGCTGAAATGGTTGCCAAGCATAATATCAACATCTAAGAAGGAGAAGAATGAGCTTTACATTGTGTCTCGACTGAATGGTGCACATTAGCACTGGTGCCCTTATTATCAGCTTGATGAGCTTCGATTGGTGCAAATTTCGAAGGTGCGGCTTTTAACTCCTGAATTAAATGAGAGAGGAAGAATCTTAGAATTATAGATGAACACAAAGAGCCATTTATTTTGAGGATTGTGCCGGCTACCTGTGAAGTTATTTCTGTTTGCAGTTGGTTATCAGCAGTCGTACTCTTTCGCTGCCAATAGTGCAGGATGGAAAGAAAATAATCAAGCCATCTGTAACAACAGGAAACTAAGTTAAGCCATGGGCGTACTTTACCTCAATTCCCGAAGTCTTTACTTTAAGCACTGCTGTTGCGCATGAAAGCTCATGCTGCAGTACCTTTACCTGCATGTCACATCCACAAATAATTCCCCAAATCAGTAACCAACATTCTTAGTATTGACAGTTGAAAATCTCATAAAGAAAAAAGAAGCAGTGACAGCTTACTCGATCTTTTGCCTGATTTAGTTCCTGCAGAGAAGCACAAAACACATAGATAGATCAGAAAGTGGCTACACAACCCCACAAAACAAAGTGACAACGTGTGATGCTTTCTTTCATAAGTACAAAATAGATGCACATTACTTGCTCGAGTTTTCCCTTCAAACTTAGCTCAATACAATACATATAGAATGACCAAACAACAGTATTTGTCTTTGATTCTCGTTCACAGGTATAACTAAGATGTAAGCATTGACACTGCTTGGGTTGGCAACTCGGCTAGTTCCACTGAAATTTTTCACAGCAACAACTCAAACTTAGCTCAATACAGTGCATATAGAATGACCAAACAACAGTATTTCTCTTTGATTCTCGCTCACAGGTATAACTAAGATGTAAGCATTGACACTGCTTGGGTTGGCAACTCGGCTAGTTCCACTGAAATTTTTCACAGCAACAACTAAAACCATCTAAACAAGAACAGAGATGGAAAAGCAGACGAACCGCGGTGATCTGAGAATGAGCCTGCGCGAGGTGCAGGTTCTGCTGATGCGTGCTGTGCAGCGCAGCACGGAGCTTGTTAATCTCAACGCCGCTGAGCTCAATGATCTTGCTGCGGACAAGACATCAAAGTCAAAACTAGGTTACTGCCTCAGAATTCAGAAACATCAAACGGCCCCTTTCTCATAGGAATGAACGACCGAGGGGCGAGCAAGGCTGACATACGTTTTCTGGGCGACCAGCTGAGCCAACTTGGCGTTCTCCTGCGAGCAAGCAAGCGAGGGATCTAGGCATCAGCGCGGAAAACGGAACCAACGAACTGCAGAATTGAGCTGCCACTAACCGAGCCTGCTGTTTTGCCCGAGCGGGAGAAGGGATTACCTTGAGGACGTCGGCCATGGTGTGCCTGGGAGGGCCGGGCCTCCCGGTGTTGGTGATGTCGGCCAGCGCGGCGGGCTTCCCCCCCGACCGGCAGTTGGCGCTAGGGTTCGGCTTCGGCCTCGGGTTCAGGCCGAGCGGCGCCCCTGGTTAGGCGGGGAAGCTGGGGCTTAGACAGCGCGCGACCGGAGGTAGAAATCGCTAGGGAACGTAGGGAGCTGCGGGTGAGGAGGAGCTTTACCGGTGGCGGCGGCCATGGAGGGGGGCGCGCGGGGGCGGGACCAGAAGCTGAGCGCGGGGCGGGGAGGAGCGGGGAGCTGCCCGCCGGCGAGGGCGCGGGGAGGTCAGACGGACGGCGACCGCGGCCGCCGCGGCCGCGGGGAGCAGCGTGGGAGGGAGGCGCGCCGGATTCCGGCTGGATTTGGGGGGGAGAGGAGCGGACGGGGGAGAAGAGAGGGGCGGAATTCGAATTTCGGGGGATGCGACTGCTCTCTGATCTCTCCTTTTTTTTCTCTGCGCGTAGCCGTGGGCTCGGAACCTGACGGGGCCGAGCCACACATGGGCTGGGATGGGCTAGACTGATTTTTTTCACTGCGCGTAGCCGTGGGTTAGGTTCTCGCTGGGTTTCTTGTGCTGCCACGTGAATGGAAGCATTTCTTTTTAGCCTTCCCTAAAGAAAACTTTTCTTTTTTAGCCGCGATAGGAAGAACTCTTCCTTTTTTCCAAAAATAAAGATTAAGATCTAAGGAAATGATAAGTACCTGACGTCAGGTACGAGCAACGAGCCCATGGCAAATTGAACATTTTCGATGGTAATTATAGTGACGCAAGGATGATGAAGATCCGGCAGTTCCTTTCTTTCTAGGCCTTTCACAAACTAGTAGAAAACTGTTGAGTAACGTGATTGTATTAGAAAACATAGATTAGACTAGGAATATTCTGGCTTGCCTTGTACTCGAAATAGATCATGTAGTAGATCATGTATTTCTATATATATGCTTATGAGGCTCAGGCAATACAACGAACTATTCTACCAATCCTCTCTCCCTTTTAACATGGTATCAGCCTAATCACGATCCAAACCTTAGCCGCCGCCGCTTCCGCACCCGCGGCAGTCGGCCACCATGACCGTCGCCGGGGGCCGCGCCGCCCGTACCTAGGGTACGTCCGCCGGTCGTGTTGGCCGGCTGCCCTAGAGAGTCTTTTTCCCGAGCCCTTGCTCCGGGTTTTTTCCCTCTCTCGCCGGTCGTTTTGATCGGCGTTTTTCTTTTTGGTTTTCCAATCTAATCTTGATCGGTTTGCGTCGCCCGCCGCCGTCGTCGACCCCCGTACGCCTCTAGTCCGACCCCGACGCGACCAGCCGGCCTCTCCTCCGACCCAGCGGCCACGCGCGCCGAGGCGGCCCGTCAGGGCCAGCCGCCGTCCGCGCGTCTGTCCGCCCGTCGCCCTGCGCCGGCCGTCACCGCCCTGCTCCGGCCGCACCTGCATCGCCCCGACCCGGCGGCCTCGCGCCATGCGACGGCCAATCATAGCCGTCGCTCGCGCGCCGGCCCGCCCATCAATCCACGTCACTCGCCTCTGTCGCGTGTGCACGGCGGCCCGGCGGTCTACCTCGCCGGCATCGTTCTCGACTGCGTCGGGACGGCTACGTCAGGCTCGTCGGCTGCCTCAACTCGGGCGCCGCTGCTCCGTAGGTCGCTCGGGCCTCGCTGCCCGGGCGCCGGCGCTGCTTTGGCAGCCCGGGTGCCGGTGCTGACAAGCTCGTCCGCACGACGTCCCACGCCGTCCGTTGTCCCCGGCCTCATCGCGGACTCCGCCGCCACCCCGGCTCTACCGAGCGGCGTCCCCGACCCCGCGCGCGATCGGTTTGATCACCCGCTCGCCGCCGCGATCCGCCTCATCTACGCGACGCGACCTGGCCTGTCGGTTACGCGCGCCTCCGCAGGTCCCGTGAAGATCGTTCCGAGTACCGCGCGCCTCTCCGCCGATCGAACATCGGGCTGCCGCTGCGTCGCCCCGTCGGGCCGCAGCGTCGCCGCCCCGTGGTTCTCCTCGCGGCTGCATCGACTCGTGCGTCGCCGCTGCGTCGCCCCTTCGGGCCGTAGTGTCGCGATACGCGGTCCCCGCTGCTGCCCCGAGGCCGTCCCCGCGGTTGCACCGACTCGCGAACTGCCGTTGTGTCGCCCCTTCGGGTCATAGCGTCGCGGCCCGCGGTCCCCGCCGCCGCCCCGAGGTCTTCCCGCCGTCGCCCCGACCCGCCTGCCGCCGCTGCGTCGCCCCTCCGGGCCGTAGCGCCGCGGCCCGTGATCCACTCCACTGTCCCCACGCGTCGACCTCCCGCGGTATGCGCCGCGCCGTCTCCCTTGGCGCGGGAACTCCACCGTCCACGCCGGCCTTTGTCACGCTGTCAGGGTTCTTCGCCTACTTCGAGCACCGCCGCCGCACTCCTAACCTAGCCGCCGTCAGGCTGCGCCACCGCTCTTCTTTGGCCGCCGCCGCCGCTACCTCCGTAGCCGCCGCCGCCGCCCGTCCACCCCCTTCTTCTTCGTCCAGCACCAGCTCGTCGCCAGCGTCGTCGTCATCTACCCCGACCGCTTCATCTACTCCGACAACCGTCGGCGACATTGGCCCCACGCCGATTGGCGCCGCAACCGTCGTCGAGTCCTTCTCTGCTGGCCTCTCCGACCTCTTCGACATGGAGCACAGCTCGTGCAGGTCCCAGTCTACGCATGCCCGGTGCTGGCAACACCGACGCGTGCCTTCGTCCACGACGTGTCCCCGGGCCTGGCAAGCCTGGTGCGGCGCTTCGTCAACTTCGTCTTCGACCGTCTACGCATGCCCGGTGATGGCAACACCGACGCGTGCCTTCGTCTACGATGTGTCCCCGGGTTTGGCAACCCCGTCGCGACGCCTCGTCAACACCGTCTTCTCCTCGGCGCACCACTATTTCGACACCATTGCGCCCATGCTAACTCGGCGCCCCCTTGCGCCCGCGGCTCCATGGCGACGTCCTCGACACCGGCTGCCCGACTCGACATCGACAACGACATTCTTCGCACGGCTACCTCGACCACGGCTACACCACCCTCCGCTCTCGGCTTCATCGACAAACGACACAAAGGGCTACCGCCTTGCTTGAGCAACCTCGTCGGTTTTCACTCCAGCCACGGCTCCGTGATGCATCGACCGTTACGACTATGGGGGGCTGTCCGTCGGCTTGCCTTCGGATTCTTCTCCAGTCTTACCGTCTGCGTCGCTACCGTTGTGACTGCGGGGGGATGTTGAGTAACGTGATTGTATTAGGAAACATAGGTTAGACTTGGAATATTCTGGCTTGCCTTGTACTCCAAGTAGATCATGTACTCCTATATATATGCCTATGAGGCTCAAGCAATACAACGAACTATTCTACCAATCCTCTCTCTCGCTTCTAACAAAAACGAGTACTAGCTAGCAGCGGCCACCGAAGGCATTTGTGACCAAGCCGACCAAAGTCGCCTCTGATAATCCAGTGGAGGTGGTTATTTTTCTTTGAAGGCGGTTCAAAATTAGAAACCGCATGTAGATTAAGATTCAACACCCACCTAGACAAAGTATCTACACTCATTCGCAACTGAACAATGAACTATGAACGAACACATTTCACTAAATGTCATTACTAGTGCATGGCTGCCAAGTCTATCCCGCGAGTGGAACAAACAAGTCATACTCCTCGATTTTTATGTGCTTATTGGAGATTATCCGATCTCACAGACTGTAATCAGTAGTGCAACTGATATACATGTGTTCTTTAAAGCCTTCCTTGTAGGGCGACATCTTCGCCTTCATAAGCAAACGCCTTATAGTACCAGTGAGACAACTGCATCTTCTGTGGAGTAACTTTATTAAGTTATCTCACCAACTACAAAGGTTTATTTTAGCCAGGTCCTTCTTCATAAGATATCTGATCACATAGGTTGGGTTTCCTATTAGACAACTATTGTGGGACTCAAACTTATCTTCCTTGATGCATTGTCTATCACATTCCTTGATAGACTTTTTGTAAAAAGATCTGCCAGAGCTTTAATAGCTAGAACATAATCCAACGCTGTTACTCAAGAGTTTTTGAACTTTGTAACATATTTTAATCTTCTCTTTACATGTCTTGAACTCTTCGTGTTATCTTTTGAACTGTTCACTTTGACAACTACAGTTTGGTTGTCATAGTTCATGAGGATAGACAGTATGGTTTTTTCGATCACCGGCAAGTCCATTAAAGGTTAATAAAGCCATTCCGCTTCAGCTGTAGTTGTGTCCAGTGATGTGAATTTTGCTTTCATTGCTGACCTTGTTAAGATGGTATGTTTGCAAGACTCTCATAAAACAACGTCACCATCGAGAGTGGATATATATCCACTCGTGACCTTCATCTTATAAGTATCAGAAATCACATTTGAGTCACTATACCCTTTAGGTATTCTTGGATACTCGACATAGTGAATACATAACTCATGATACCTTTTAGACAAATCCCGGATTGAAAATAAAACATCTTAGTTTTATCACAACAAGCAAAATATCAGGCCCCGTGGCGCTTGCTAAATACATAGGCAAGCCAATTATTTGAGAATATCTCAATTTATCTCTAGTGGCCTCCTGATTCTTTCGAAGTAATATACACTAGGACAGGGGCGAATCCACGTACAGGCTTGTGGGGGCATTCGCCCTAGGTTTAGCTCTCTTTTTTTCTTTCTAATTTCCCAATTATTATTTTATTCTGATTTCCATGTCAAAAAGGTAGTGAATTGTATCAAATATCCATGTGTATAAATTATAATGTACAAATTGGTAATTAAGTTGATTGAATCTAGGTTCCCGTAACAATTCCATATGAATAAGTTTGAGCAGATGGGAGTAAAATAAAATCTATAGTAATATTCTGCCTTCACGGTCTCACGTTAAATATTTGGCACTGACAGGAAGGCTAATGGAGAGATGTTTATATGCTCTCTATATTCAAACATGTTTCTTCTTCATACGGGTTGAAGGCTAGAAATCAGGGACATACCAACAAATAGGAACGATATATTCAAGTTATTGTGCCTTAAGTGGTTAGGTTTTTTTTTTTGCGGGAGACCTTAAGTGGTTAGTTACTCTTACTTTGGCAATAAACTTATCATAATTAATTAATTATGTGTGTGATAACATTATCTTGTAAGAAACTGTGTGATTTTGCTTCTTACACACTATATGCATGCTTGTGTGGTTGTTTTTAATTATTTAGCCATTAGTTCGATATATGTTTCTGAGAAAAAAATACATATACATCTTTGCCCCCTCTCGTTTTTCATCCTGACTCCGCCCCTGCACTAGGACATAATCAACTCCCATTCTTTGGCGAGTCTAGTATTAGGTTAGTGTGTGATTCATGCCATAATCAACTCCCAGTCATTGGTTTGCCGTATCCTATTTCAATAGTGTGTCTAGTGACTAGTGCCCCTTTAGGGTATGGCCGATGTCTCTACTGTATCTGTATTGCACCGATTCAGGAATTTCCCCAAAAGATCAGCTTTTGGTGCGTTGAAGCCTTCCACTTCCCCAATGGCACCGGGGGCTTTAGGGTCCACCTCACTTTATAATTCAGCAAATTCTTAGGAAAAGTCAATCTTGATTTTTTGCATGATTGATAAGTGTCAGTTTGTTGATACATGCCAAAAGGTCGCGAGTCGTCGGTTTCCTTGTTGATCTAATTCTTGTCATATGTCGAGTAAACTTTCCAAGCAGCTTACGTATACATATGTGTTGCATTCTTCATTTTTGCTTGCATCAAATGAGAAGAAATCTAGTACTGTACCAATGATGGAACTATCGGCATCAGTCTCTTCCCTGTACAGTTATGCATGGGAAATCAGTATAGCAGGCAAGCTCCTCTCACATCCAGCCAGGTCGGTGTCGTGTGTTTGGCTGCATATATTGTTGGCTCCTCGCTCGCCAATATCGTTGTTGGCCCGTTGAGCGTCACGAGTTGCTTTAACTTTGGGGTGATTGCTCACTGATTGTACGCTTTGACTTTGCATTGGATCATTCACCTCGTGAATCCTGCGTTCCCAACAAAACATAATCAAGATGATAGTATTGTTCAGGAGCCTGCATCCGACTGTACGTGAATGGATGGAAATCAACAGCTAAATCTATTGCTTTATACTGAGTTGGTAATTTGCATCTCACGTACGTCAACGGGGGATGATGAGTCGCCTGTTGTGACAGGGAATGCGCGTTGATGAAGAGCAGAAGCACGCAGTAGGAGTCGACGACGTCCCGCATGTCGCGGAGCTGGCTCGCCATGCTCCTTCCCCTACGGACCCGGCGCCAGAGCGTGCTCTTCTGGTAGGACTCGACGAGGCCGGCAGCATCCACGAGCGCCTTCACGACGGAGTCTCCCATCTCCGAGCGCAGCAGCGCGGCCCCGCAGCCCGTTGGCCACTGCAGCATCGCGCGGAGCCTGCGGGTGCAGCGCTCGAGCTTGGCGCACTCCCGCCTGCTGTGCGGGATGCGCAGGAGGCTCGCGCCCACGGCGACCAGCATGACGGCGTGCAGCCCCGACATCTGCGCTAGGTTGGCCGCCTTCGCCAGGTCGTCCCACAACGCCGCCGCTAGCCCCATCGTCCTTGCCGCCGATCGATCGATCACCCTGTAGCTAGCTTAGCTTGTTTTGCTCCGTCGTCGCGTCGCGCGTGTGGACGGCCTTGTGAACAATGGTGCCCCTGCGCAGGGTTTATATATGATGTTGGCACGCGGCTCGACAAAAGCATTGCAAAAAAAGCCATTCTATCGTACTCGACAAAAGCCATTCTATCGTACTCGACAAAAGCAGGAGTACTATTTTCTTACAAAGTGATCGGCCGCAGCGGTAGTGGCTTAGACGGGACAGCGATTCTATTGTGCTTCCTTAAACAGTGATCGGCAGCGGTAGTGGACAGGCCCCGTTTCCATCATGGTATCGTCTTTTGTACACAATGAGCGGCAGCAATGGTGTGATATGACAACAACAATCGTGGTAAAGTTAAACACTCCGTCTCAGCACATGTGGAAGGGACCACGGTGGTGTCTTCCTGGGGCGCTATCGCCTGCTCGTGGACGTGGATAGATCGGGTCGAGCAGGTGAGGACTCTTTCTTCGGCTGAGACTGGGAAAAGGGCCATCTAAATGAGTAGATTGCTCGCCTTTTCCGCGAGGAAGAGATTCAATGATGTCAACGTTGCAAAGCAGGTTCGCTTGTTCAAGATGATGATAATACGAATTACTTTCAAAGTTGGCTAATGACAGACATGGAAAGATCCGTACCTTGCTCTTGAACATGACAAAGGCCGTATCGAGGGGGTGCACCGCTTAGAAATTTCATTACTAAGCACTACAAAGAGCTTTTTGGACCTTCAGCTGAAAGTTATTTTGTGCTGGACAAGTATATTACTCATGACTTCCCTCAAGTTTCGGAGGCCGAAAATGAGTTTGTTTTTGACCTCTTCGTTCTCTGAAGAGGAAATTCGGACTGCGGTGTTTCAAATGGAACAAAATAAGGCTCCGGGACCAAACGATTTCCTGGCGGAGTTTTATCATTGTTTTCTGGATGTGATTAAAGCGGACTTGGTTTAGTTGTTCAACCAACTGCATATCAGAAATATTGATATTGCCTGATTGAACTTTGGGAAATTATTCTTCTAAACAAGACTAAGAAGGCTAGTCGTATTCAACAATATAGATCGATTTGCCTTCTAAATGTGTTTTAAAATCGTTATGAAGGTTGTAACTATCCGGTTGAACGGGGTGGCCGACCACGTGATCAAACAACGTTTATGCAAGGACGCAACATATTAGATGTAGTTGTTGTGCTGCATGAAACTATACATGAGCTTCATTGTAAAAAGTTGAGTGGAGGCATCTTCAAAATAGACTTCCGAAAAGCCTATGATAAAGTCAAATGTCCCTTTCTATTGCAAACTTTATGCATGAATGGGTTTTCTCCAAAATGGTATTGATGGGTAGAGAGTTTTTTTTTCTCGAGATGGTGT
Source organism: Aegilops tauschii subsp. strangulata (assembly GCF_002575655.3). Lineage (NCBI taxonomy): Eukaryota > Viridiplantae > Streptophyta > Magnoliopsida > Poales > Poaceae > Aegilops > Aegilops tauschii. Next base: position 470,426,098 of record NC_053040.3, on the reverse strand, counting down.
GGCTATCAAGGTCGACGATGATGTTAGCAACTACTTTCAGCCTAGGGAGGGGCTTCGCCAAGGGGACCCCCTATCCTCTATTTTGTAGAACATTGTGGCTGATATGTTAGCTACCCTTGTTGAGTGGGCTAAGGTGGCCGGTCAGATTAGCGGTGGCATTCCTTATTTGGTAGAAGAAGATTTGTCTATTCTACAATATGTGAATGACACTATACTTTTTATGGATCACCTAGATAAGGCAAGAAACCTCAATATGCTTTTATGTGCATTTGAGGAGCTCTTTTGTCTCAAAATTAATTTCCATAAGAGCAAGCTTCAGCGATGTTGTAGAGTGCGCATTTGAGTATGCCAGTTCCCAATTCGGTATCTCTCTCTTCATCCTAGTCACTTACATGCGAGACCCACCAAAAATGGAAAAGTAAGAAGAGCCTTCCCCTCTCTCTGGACACAATAGGCGAGGACACATGAGGTGGCGTCGACGGCCATTTCTCCCTCCCTCATCTCTGTCTTCGACCGTAGACAGTTCATGAGCGCCTCTCTCTCTCTCTCTCTCTCTCTCTCTCTCTGTATGTGTGTCTCTCTCGCTCGCAATCCTAGCTCCTCGTCGTGCCCTCTGCCTCCCTCGCTCTCGCTCTCCCAGCCAAGAGCGAGCGTTAGTGAACGTTGCCGTAGGTTTCCACCACGGCCAACGGCCTTCCCACGACAAGAAGTCTTGTCCTTGCAATCCTAATAGCCAATTTTAATAGCTCCACCCGATAAATCGGCGGGGGAACGCTGAGAACCGACGCCATACGCTTCGTATGGCCCGACGCCAGTCACCGTTGCCTTCATCGATTTGCCGCCTTCCGCCTATGATTGGCCTTCCTAATATTTGATGGAAATATGCACTAGTAGAAAAAGGGCCTAATGTGAAGCTCATTAGTCCCGGTTTGTAATTGAACCGGCACTAATGTGATCATTAGTGCCGGTTCCAACGGCTAGGTGGGCGGCGCTCATTAGTACCGGTTCGTGGCGAACCTTTAGTACCGGTTTGTGCCACGAACCGGTACTAAAGAGGTGGTGGCCTTTAGTACGGGTTGGTGGCTCCAACCGGTACTAAAGACCCCCACCTTTAGTACGGGTTCGTGCCACCAACCGGTGCTAAAGGGGTGCGCTGCCACCCGCAATGCACAATGTTTAGTCCCACCTCGCTAGTTGAGAGGAGCTCGCACCGGTTTATAAGCCCCGCCGCGGCTATCGTGTCGAGCTCCTCTCTAAGCAGGCCTTTGTGGGCCTATTGCAAGTCTTCTGCCTTGTGGGGCCTACTAGGCCGTACGGGCCTGCATCCTGGCCCAACTAGAGGTTGGGTTTCTAGTCGTATGCAGGCCATGCCGGTCCAGTAGGTGGGCTGTTTTTGCTTTATTTCAAAAAAATTCAAAAAAAAAAATCCTTTAGTCCCGGTTGGTGTTACCAACCGGGACTAAAGGTCCCCCAGACCACGGCGCGCCTCGTGCCACGTGGTGGCCCTTTAGTGGCGGTTCATGTTGAACCGGTACTAAGGGGGGGGCCTTTAGTCCCCACACTTTAGTGCCGGTTGCAGAACCGGTACTAAAGGGCCTTACGAACTGGTGCTAAAGCCCGGTTCTGCACTAGTGTATGCCCTAGAGGCAATAATAAAATAGTTATTATTATATTTCCTTAATCATGATAAAGGTTTATTATTCTGCTAGAATTGTATTGACCGAAAACTTAAATACATGTGTGGATACATAAACAAATATCGTGTCCCTAGTGAGCCTCTACTGGACTAGCTCGTTGATCAAACATGGTTAAGGTTTCCTAACCATAGACATGAGTTGTCATTTGATAACGGGATCACATCATTAGGAGAATGATGTGATGGACAAGACTCAACTGTTGATCGTTCAAGTTTATTGATACTGCTTTCTTAATATCAAATACATATTCCTTCGACCATGAGATCATGCAACTTCCGGATACCGAAGGAATACCTTGTGTGCTATCAAACATCACAACGTAACTGGGTGATCATAAAGATGCTCTACAGGTATCTCCTAGGGTGTATGTTGAGTTGGCATGGATCGAAATTGGGATTTGTCACTCTGTGTAACGGAGAGGTATCTCTGAGCCCTCTCGGTAATACAGCATCACAAGAAGCTTGCAAGAAAACTGACTCAGGAGTTAGTTACGAGATGATGTATTATAGAACGAGTAAGGAGACTTGTCGGTAACGAGATTAAACTAGGTATGGAGATCTACCCCGGGCCTCATTGACTTCAAGCTCCCATGTGTGCTCTGCCTTGAATCAACCCTGCGCCATAGTCTTGTTGAAGCTGCACAAGCCCTCAGGCCTTCACCACGTGTTTCCACGCCCCAGAAGTCGACCACCATCAACATCACACTCCTATGCCGTTGTCGCTGAAATCACCGCCGTCTTCTGCTTTTGACCAACATCTATGTCGATCCATTAGACTGTCCAGTCCAACCGAGTCAAACTTATCCGACTGCAACCATCACTAGTAGAAAACAGGGCATTGGTTCGGCCCTCGTAATACCATTAATCCCGGTTCGCTCACGAACCGGGACCAAAGGAGGCAACTGTCCCGGTTCGTGAGCCCAGGGGGCCGGCCGGGCCACGTGGGCCATTGGTCCCGGTTCCACGCACGAATCGAGACCAATGCGCCTCGCCCATGGCCCATGACCATTAGTCCCGGTTTGTGCCACAAACCGGGACTAAAGGGTTGGTCCTCGTTGCGGTCAGAGTTTAGTCCCACCTCGCCAACCGAAGGGCGCTCACACTGGTTTATAAGCCCGTCCCTCTCTGCCTTGTTGAGCTCCTCTCAAAATGAAAATAGATGCCCTTATACAGGGAATTTGACCTAAATTCAGAGTAAATTTCTTTGAAATTCATATAATTTTATTATGAATTTAGGTTGAATTCTCTCTATAGGCGCATCTATGCTCTTTTTTTATGTTGGGGTTGGCGAACTTTACAGACTTTTTGTGTGTTGAATATGCACCATTCAAAATCAGTCTCTGCTTTGAATGGTTCATTTTGAACACACAATAAGTTCAAGAAAATGAAATCCCTTTGTAACAGATGAGTTTTCGTCCGAAACCCTGATACTTCGAAAGAGATTGTCCATTTTGTTCACGAAGTGCATCCAGCTTTTGTCGTAACCCTCTCAACTTTTTAGCACATGCTATGTGGGTGAAATGATGATACCATGCCAACTTTCAACCTTTTCAGAGCTCATTTGTAGGGCTTTTCAATTTCAGGGTCATTTAGCTCAAAACAATCCGTCACTGCATGAAAAATAACAAATGAAGTCAGAAATGGTTGAAAATTGATGATGTGGCTTTGAATGGTGCATTTTGAACAAACAAAAAGTCTGGAGTTCAAATAAGTTCAAGAAAATGAAATCCCTTTGTAACAGATGAGTTTTCTTCCGAAACCCTAATACTTCGAAAGAGATTGTCCATTTTGTTCACGAAGTGCATCCAGCTTTTGTCGGGACCCTCTCAACTTTTTAGCACATGCTATGTGGGTGAAATGATGATACCATGCCAACTTTCAACCTTTTCAGAGTTCATTTGTAGGGTTTTTCAATTTCAGGTTCATTTGAAATGCTTTTCAATTTTAGGGTCTTATAGCTCAAAATAATTAATAAATGCATGAAAAATAATAAATGAAGTCAGAAAGGATTGAAAAATGATGATGTGGCTTTGAATGGTGCATTTTGAACACACAAAAAGTCAAGAGTTCAAATAAGTTTAAAAAAATGAAATCCCTTTGTAACGGACGAGTTTCCGTATGAAATCCTGATACTTTGAAAGAGATTGTCCGTTTTGTACATGAAGTGCATCCAGTTTTTGCCGTAACCCTCTCAACTTTCTTGCACATGCTATGTGGATGAAATGATGATACCATGCCAACTTTCAACCTTTTCAGAGTTCATTTGAAATGCTTTTCAATTTTAGGGTCTTATAGCTCAAAATAATCAGTAAATGCATGAAAAATAACAAATAAAATAAATAAGTAATTAGAAACAAAATAATATAAACTTTATTAAAATATATAAGTAGAAACATAATAAAATAAACTTTAATAAAATTTATGAAACTAAAATTAACAAAGTATTTTCTGTTCAAAACATTATAAGAAACCTCTAGTATTATTGAAACTAAAATTATATAAAATTGATGCAACTAAAATTATCAAAGTATTTTCTATTCAAAATCATTAAAAGCAAAAAGAATTTTCATAAAGAACTTTTTTTGTTAGAAACTTTAATAGAAAAAAGAATTTTCATAAAGAACTTGTTTTGTTAGAAACTTTAATAGCAAAAAAAAACAGGCAAAAAAATATGCCACCTACTGGGCCACCACGGCCTGAATACGACTAGAAACCCATCCATGGGCCAGGATTCAGGCCCGCAGAAGGCACAGTAGGCCCATCAGGCATAGCAGTAACAATTAGGCCCGTAAGCCTGCAATGGAGAGGAGCTCGAGAGGGGTGCGGCAGTGGGGCTTATAAACCACTGCGCGCCCCTCTCAACTAGCGAGGTGGGACTAAACTTTCGACGCGGGTGCAGCAGCACAAGGCCTTTGGTCCCGGTTGGTGGCACCAACCGAGACTAAAGGTGTGCATTGGTACCGGTTCGTGGCACCAACCGAGACTAAAGGTGTGCATTGGTACCGGTTCGTGGCACTAACCTATACCAATGCCCCCCCTTTGGTCCCGGTTGGTGGCACCAACCGGGACTAAAGATCGCATTCGTCCCGGTTGCTGTCACGAACCGGGACCAATGCTTTGTCTATATAACTAGCACTTGTGAAATTTTTCATTCAGTTCGTCTTCCCCGCCTCGACGACGCCGCCAGGCTGCCCCTCTGCGCCTCGCCGTCGCCGTCGTCGCCCTGCCTCCGACGCCGTCCCGCGCCGCCCAGACGCCGTCGCCGCCCCGCGCCCCCTGCCTCCTCGTCGCCCGTCGCCGCGCCCCTCACCTCCGCCCCCTGCCTCCTCGTCGCCCGTCGCCGCGCCCCTCACCGTCGCCGTCGTCGCCCCCTGCCTCCTCGTCGCCCGTGGCCGCGCCCCTCACCGTCGCCCCCGTGCCCTGCCTCCTTGTCGATCGCCGCCCCCTTAGTGAGCTCATATGAATTTTCCTAATTTAGATGTGTAGTTAATTTAGATGTGTAGTTTAGATGTGTAGTTAATTGAGTTGTTGTAATTTGTTCATAAATGAATATGCAAAAGTTAGAATTTTTTCTGTTCATAGATTTTTTTTGTGATATTATTGTTGAATATGCAAATGTTTGTGTGTTCATATATATGCAAAGAATATGTCAATTTTTTATAGAATTTTTATAATTTTTTCTGTTGTAATTTTGTTCATAGAATTTTTATCTTGTTCATAGAATTTTTATGATTTTTTTCTGTTGTAATTTTGTTCATAGAATAAGAAGAGAAAGTGTTTAATAGAATTAGTTAGAAAAATAATAGAACTAGTTAAACTAGTTTATTTTTAGTAAGTACTACTTTATTCTATTTATAGTAAATGCTTAGTAGTTGAACTAGTTGATTTAATAAAACTAGTTTATTTTACTATAGAAGTAGTTTATTTTTAGCAAGAAAATTAATAAAACTAGTTTATTTTTTAGTTAAAGCAATTATTCCCGCATCGACGTCGACGATGCCAATCCCGCATCCTCGTCGTCGACTCAGCGGAGGAGGCCGGCTTGATCAGAGGGGCCATGTCCGGGACTGGGCTCCGCCGGGCTGGTTTTTGGGGGTGCTACCTTCCGGGGGGCGTAGGTTGATGAGGAGCCAGCCCGTCATTGACCCGATCCTTGTTTGGTGGCGGTCGCGTGGGCCAGTGATGGTGCCGAGACTTCCGGACACCGCGGAGGTGGTACGTCACCGTGTCAGCGAGGAGGACGAGCACGTCCGTCGCTACATGGTTGCGTTGGAGTGCAGGTTCGACAATACCTGGCAGGTTCTTCAGGGATCTCACTGGAGCTATGATCCTGTGATGGTTCCTTCTCTTTGGGTATCCATTGCCTGCGCCGATACCCGTCGGGCGCTACGGTTTTAGCTGTACTAGCGATGCTATATGTATGATAGTATTCGGGGTGTATTAGTGATAATATTCGACGATGTACGGACGCATGGAGATGATGTAGTTTTGCTTACAATTGAATGCATCCTAATTTGAATACTACTTTATTTTGTGATTTGATTTTGCTTATTGAATGCTCAAATTGGAAAACTACTCCTACTTTGAATGCTAAAATTGGAGAGCACTATGCAAGGCGTATGCATATGATTAGTTGATAGCTTATAGGGTTTTTGTTTTCGCAGAAATCTAGGAGCCCCCCTCCATCATCCCTGCCGTCATCCCCGTCACCGACCCCCTCCGACCTCGAGGTGAGACCAGCCACGAACCGGTTTTAGAAAGATAATTAAACGATATTTCGGGTTGACTTTAAGTCTATTGAGTCTCCACCATATATGAGAGGACGAAGAATCCCGACTGTTGTCGTGGGTAGCTTCTCCTTCGTTCCCGTGTGCTAGACAATTTGGTGTAATGCACTCGGGAACGAAAGGAAGGAGCTACCATCACCGACGGTCGCAAATGTCTGAGAGAAATCAGTGAGGGAGAGTTCCACCATATATATATGAGAGGACGAAGTATCCCGACTGTTGTCGTGGGGGTCGCTTCTCCTTCATTCCCGTGTGCTAGACATTTTGGTGTGTAATGCACTCGGGGATGAAAGGAGGAGCGACCATCATCAACGGTCGAATGTATACACCACGTGAGCTAAGAGTTTTCAAGAAAAGACTCGACAAACCGATAGTCAACCCGTGATGAATAATAATGATCTAACTTAGGTTTTTTAGTACATATATTTAATTGTAGACGTTTAATATTTGAATTATGAACATAGGAAATGTCGTACTCGGACGATGAAAGTCTCCCGTGGGAGTGCGACTGGTGCCACGATGACCGAGGTCTGTGCGACAGGCCTCACCTGGACGAAGATCGGTGCTTCAGTATTAAGCTGGAGGAGACCTTCGATGTTGAAACGGTACGCAACGACGACAAGTGTTATTTTTTCGTAATTAAGCACGACTTCAACTATTTCAACGTGTATTTTTTATCTTTTACAATTCGACTAGCTTATCCCATGCCATGCAAGACGCTACATCTTGGAGAGGATGGGTTTTGAAGACCATGAAAGTATGGAAACAAAGAAAATTCACCTAAGGACCCATCATGATATAGATTTTGAAGTAAATCTGTATAATTCTGAGAGCGTAACCCATTTTGGTTGCAAAAATTGAGAAGCATTTTGCAAGATGTAGGATGAGGGTATGCTTGTCACCATGGATCTTGGTGATCCTGACATCGAGCAAGACAATATGGACATTTAGGTCCTTGTTGATACGCCTCCAATTCTACCGCTATGTGAGTTTCTCAAACATAGTTATTAGCTAATTTATATTGTTCATTTCAAAATAGTTGACAGCTTATTTTCATTGACAGCTTATTTTGATTGTTCAAACAATGTGCGGAACATGGTAGACAGAACCTACTACACCGATGGATCTGAGTTAACTTACAAGGAGAAAACTCATCTGCTCGGATTTTGTACTGATCTTGAGAATTACAATATCTATTGTAAAACTCCTCCACATTATGGTCAATACGTGCCACTAGTGCACGTGTTGAACTACGGTAACTACTATGGAGATGCCCTGGTAAGATTTCTTACTATTACGACATCCGTGCATCTTTTGCATACTTCTAAAACTAGTACATCATTGCTAACTATGAAGTTATTACTATGTTTTTCAACAGATAATCCCAGAGGATTGTGTGCCTCATTTGATGTATCAGAATGGTAGCCTTGATGTTTTGAACATACAACCAGGTCATCCTACGAATCTCAATTGTCCATACCAGATTTCTAAAAGAAGTGGAGACATGAAAATCAAAGAATGAAAAAAATGTATGGACAGTCGCAAGGAGGTTCTTGGAAGCAAAAGGAAGCGAAGCGCAAAAATTGGAGACAGGATGATCTCCATTCTCCATAATGGAGAGTCGTGGTCTATATTGTTTTATGCTATTTTACCTTAAAGAGGGTTTTTAGGTCCTACCTAATACTGATGATCATGTGCTAAGAACAATTAAGTAGGGTTGGTTCGATGACTATGAGGATGATGATCGTACGACTTGTTATTAATAACGAGTAGAAGTTGTATGATGATGATTAGTAGGACTTGTTATTATGATGATGCATGATACGGGCATGAAGAGTTATTATATATCAGTTATTATATATCTCTGTTAGGTAGCTTACACACCCTAAATTACCCCCTAAACCCTCCCCCTTTCAAAAAAACAAAAACCCCAGCCACTGAAATGCTGACGCGTGAATGCTTTTTGGTTCCGGTTGGTGTCACCAACCGGGACTAAAGGCCCTCCTGCCTGGGCTGGCCGCAACGGCCCACGTGGAGGCCCATCTGTCCCGGTTCGTGTAAGAACCGGGACTAAAGGGCTAGGGCATTAGTAACGACCCTTTAGTCCCGGTTCAACAACCGGGACAAAAGGCCTTTACCAACCGAGACAGATGACCCTTTTTCTACTAGTGCATGCTTCACCATGCGTCGTGTCTGCCCGCACATCTTCATGCATTGCTTGATGCCCCTGTATTTGCATGATCATTCATGACGCGCTCCAGACTCTGTCCGAATCTTATACGCATGTCGCCATACTACCACGCAGATAACAGACCCTTGATACCATCCTCATACACAACCATGTACTCCCTCTGTTCCTAAATATAAGTCTTTTTAGGCATTTCAAATGGACTATAACATACGGATGTATGTAGACATATTTTAAAGTGTAGATTCACTCATTTTGCTTTGTATGTAGTCACTTATTGGATTCTCTAGAAAGACTTATATTTGGGAACGGAGGGAGTACAAGGAAATAAAGCCAACTCCAGCACATATGCCCTCCCACACCGTGAAGATTAAACTAGGCTGTAGCTCAATTAGCTTTTTCTATCTTTTTCCTCCAAAGGATAGCACCCGTCCTTTGCCGAAATCACTAATTGAGGAGTACTCATCACAAAGATCAACCCCACCTTTTCAAGTTGTGACAAGTGGCATGTCGCATGTGCGCCACTTGTCACAATTTGGAAGTTTTCCTTTTTTTTTGTAGATCCGTTTATTCAAAACATTTTATCTCTTAAACCATGCGTCCAAATCTTGAACCATTTTCACCGTTGGATTCCTCGCATCAAGATCTTCAAAACTAGATCCCATATTGATAGGTATTAACGAACTTTTTTCACGGAAAAAACGGACAAAAAAACTGAACCAGGAGCACGGTTTTTCCCTTTCCGAAAGAGGCATGGTCGTGCCTCTCGCGAAAACAAAACCGTGCCTCTCGCGGAAGGAAAGAAACAGAAAACAAGTTTTTTCCCTTTCTGAAAGAGGCACGGCCGTGCCTCTCGCGAATCACAACCGTGCCTCTCACGAAAGCAGAACCGTGCATCTCGCGGAAGCAAAACCATACCTCTCGCGGAAGGAAAAAAACAGAAAGCGTGTTTTCTTCCGTTTCCGAATGGTACGGCCGTGCCTCTCGGGAAGCAAAATCGTGCCTCTCGCAAAAGAAAAAAAACAAAAAACACGCTTTTTCCGTTTTCAAGAGGCATGGCCGTGCCTCTCGCGGAGCACAACCGTGCCTCTCGAGGAAGCAAAAAAGACATGTTTTCTCGCTCAGAATTTTTTGTTGACCCAAAAGTTAAGAAAGACCGGTGAAAAAACCAAAACGTCAAAAAACTCAGGGAAAACTGTTTAAAACACCAGAAACGCGTGCAAAAAAATTAAAAAAAATCCAAATGAAGCGCCCAGAGCGCGACACGTGATGGACGGCTAAGAGCGCTCCAAGTGACGCTGATCATTGTAAGGCTCTCAAAGAAGCGTTCGTCAACTAGTTGCTCCCGTCATTTGCGTAGCCTTTTTTTCTCAAACAAATCTTGTGTGTTTTCCCGTGTTCAGCCCTGTCTTTAGTCACCCTGGCTCCTGCGGTCCTGCCGAACCTTGGCTGCTGCTTTTTTTTCTTGAGGTTTTTTTTGAGTAACTTTTTTCTTGAGGTAAAACCTTGGCTGCTGCTGCGTCCCGCTGCATGCTGCCCCTGGATGGGCCTTGTGCTGGCTCGGGCCTTGTCCGCCCCGGCCTGCAGCCCGCCACCGCTTGGCCAGCTTGCCCGCAGCGTCCGTGCTCGCATAGTCGCATGCTAGGGCTTTGCGCGTATCTGGTGCACGCGCTGCCGCAACCCGACTCCGCCGAGATATGCGCGCTTCCTGCTGGACGGTTTCTCCGACTGCTAAACGAACAGAAGCCTCTCGCTACACCATCGATACTTTTCAGTTGCCGTACATGACACGCCTTTACCGATTCGACGAGTTCTTCCGCCCCTATCAACCATGAACCATCTGCACTCTCAAACAACCTATCTTATGATACCATTTGTTAAAATAAATTCGAAAACACTAACGCCCATATGTGTGGGTGTTTCTCAACTCGCCCACACGCCTGGATCTTCGTCCAGTGCCTTTTTGCACGAATCTTGGCATGAAAACGTTGATTTTCTGTGCCGCGTAGGACGGGGCTGGTGTGTGGGCATTGGAGAGTTTGCCCACACGCCCGCACCACGCTCTTTGCCAGCTGCGCTGTGTGGGCGAACTAGTTTCTGCCCGCACAGCCACCACCTAGGTCATGCGCGTGTGGGCGAACTGTTTTTCGCCCCACACGACACTCCTACGTTGTGGATGGCAACTGCAGTTACGCGAACGTGACAACTCGGTACACACATGGCAATTGTGATTCTTTTGCTAGACGGCAACTGCAGTTGCGCGTACGTGGCAACCAGATAAAGACGCATGGCAACTGTCATTAACAATACATGGCAATTATGGTTTGGACCACACCTGGCAACTAGGTAAACACACATGGCAACTACTGTTTGACCATATGTGAAAAGTAGTTAATCACACACGGCAACTACGGTTTGATTACACGCGGCAACTACCATAAATTAGACATGGCAACTATAGTTAACCAAAACAGATAGAGTTGCCATGCTTTCACAACTACACTTGGCATCCCGGATAACTACATCTGCCAACCAGGATGGCAACTAAATCGTCATCCCGCGGGGTACCTAACGTAGCTGCGCCAGGACGTGTGGGCATTTTTGCTTTGTGCCACACATGCGGGGTGGAGATGAGTAGTATTTGTTGGGCGTGTGGCACGAAATAGCCGCGCCCACACGTGTGGGCAATTCTAATGTTCGCCCACACACAGCCCGTGTGGGCTGCCTCCGGCTCACACCATACACCGTGTGTGGCGCATGTTGAATATACTACACGTGTGGCAGTTATCGGCGTCCATAAATTTTGAAGGGCACAATCGATCTATCAAGGACCAAGCAATCATACAAACACGCACCGGTATTTGTTAATGAGGTTCACCGATATGGCTACATTCTCAGGGCCTGACTACGGACACTTCTTCACATGACACCGTCACAATACTGCACCTCAGCCACCCGGGCGCTGGCATAGGTCATCGTGTGTCTACACCCTCGTTATATAAGAGACACAAGATACAAGTGTACTACTTGGACATGACTCCATATCCTGACTACACACCGTACAAAATTAAATATAATTGTAAAGTATCTTGAACAATAATATTCGACACAACTCTAACGATAACAAACTTGTTAACAGGCGTTGCCAAATACGTACAACCATGTAGAAAAACCTTGAGATGATGCAGCTCCTACGAACGCCTGCTCATGCGGACTTCTACGAAGTAAAGGGTGATGTCGTCGAAAAGAAAAGGTGAAAAACGAAGTAAAGGGTGATGTGTGTGTGTGGCATTGCACTTACAAACGAAGGAAGACGATGAAGACGTGACGTTCGACCGGGTCGACTGCGACGGCTACTGGCTCGGGGAACCGGGGAACGGGCGCTGTAGCGTGCTTGCGCTCCTGTAGACAACCCCGAAACAGTTCTCCGAATTCTTTATACTCGATCGTGCCGAAGCTGCTGTCATAAATTATTGTTTCGTGGCACGGGTCACTCCAATCACCCTAGAGTAGAAAGTTGGATTGATCTTCGTCATTAAGGGTACCGTGTGGTCAAAGTGCTAGAGGGAGTGGGTAGCGCGTGGTCAAAGTGCTAAAGTACTCCCTCTCTAAATATTTATAAACATTTTAGGTCACTACAGTTTACAGACGGAGTAATTATGTATACATATAAGCTGGTTGACGAGCAGTGAATATAGCCCCTGAAACGACGAGGAATAACGCCTCAAATGAAATGGACACCTGACCCAATGAGGGAATACCGCCTAATGAAGCTTTTTTTTTTTGGACCGGGCTATCCCCTTTTCATTACTAAGAACGAAAATACACCAGTCTTACAGGACGGAAGCAAGAAGTGCGGGGAGGGGAGAGCGAGTTCAACTCATTGCTAGGAAACCCACAACACTCGTCCGCCATCGAAACGAGTGCTATGGGGCGAAGACCTAGTCAGCACCAAAGCTAAACTAGCCCTAGTAGGCCTTGTACAATGGGAGGTGCTTAAAGAAATAAACCAGGATTTCCTTAAGCACCAGTGCTTATTTGTACAGGGTAGACGCTTAACTAAGCGTCTCTTCTATAGAAATAGGCACCGGTGCTTCAAAAAACCAGGTTTATTTTTCTAAGCACCTCCCTAAGCATCTTCCATTGTACAAGGCCTTACATGGCGCAGAATCGTCAGCAAATCTGAGATAACAGCAATTTTCTGGAAGAAACAAAAGGCTACTGCCAAAACGAGCGGCATGCAGAGGGATCATCCATGCTTGAGTCCTCGCTACCAAGCGGAAGGGTCAGGTGCATACCATCATTCCCCGACCTTGACCGACGCGTCACATGCACGCACTCGTCAGGAGCATACCCATGACACCACCTTTTTCACTTTTACCGCCACACGATTGCGACGGACACCACACACCTACTATTGCTGCCGATTCCTGCGACATGTACAGTGCATTGGTCGACTGTACCGCGTGCTCGTTGGTGTGGCCACAAAGAGCATATATATCCTCTCCACGGGCGCCATCCATCCACAAGGCCGGCCGGACACGGGACAACGCCGGAGCAAGCTAGCTAGCAATAGAGGGATCGATCGACACAGTTGGAAACTACGATGGGGATGGCGGCGGCGCTGTGGGACGCCCTATCGAAGGCTGCCAACCTCGCGCAGATGTCTGGCCTGCACGCCGTCATGCTGGTGGCCGTGGTGGCGAGCCTGCGCGTCCCGCAGAGCAAGCGGGAGTGCGCCAAGCTCGAGCGGTGCAGCCGCAGGCTCCACGCGCTGCTCAAGTGGCCGACGGGCTGCGGGCTTGTGCTGCTGCGATCGGAGATTGGAGGCCCCGCTGTAAAGGCACTGGTCGACGCGGCCGGCCTCGTCGACGACTACAAGAAGAGCACGCTGTGGCGCCGCGTCCGGTGGGGCAGGAGCATGGCGACCCGGTTTCGTGACATGCAGGACGTCGTCGACTCCTACTACGGCGTCCTGATCTTCATCAACGCCAATGTTCTGTTACAACGGCCGACTCATCATCTCCCGGGCACGTACGTGAGATGCAAATTAACTCATTACTACTATTATGCAATAGTATTTAGCTTTGGATTTTACGTCGATCCATAGAGATACTCCCTCCGTTTTTTTTTACTCTGCATATAAGATTTGGTCAAAGTCAAACTATACAAAGTTTGACCAAATTTATATAAAAAATATGAACATCTACAATACTAAAAGTATATAGTATGAAATATGTTTCATGATGCATAATATTGATTTCATATTGTGAATGTTTATATTTTTATATATAAAGTTAGTCAAACTCTACAAAACTTGACTTTGACCAAACCTTATATGCGGACTAAAAAGAAACGAAGGGAGTAACACCCTCGGATGTAGGTTGCCGAATTACGTCTCTGATCCTACCATGCTAATTTTGATGGGCAACGCAGGATTCATGGAGTGGATGATCCAACGCAAAGTCAAAGCCTACAAGCAGTGAGCAATTGCTCCAAAGTTACAGCAACTTGTCACACTCAAATGACCAACAACGGTACTGGCGAGGAAGGAGCCAGCAAAATAGGAAGCCAAAGAGACAACACCAACCTGACTGGATGTGAAAGAAGCTTGCCTGCTATAGTGATTTCCCATGCATAACTGTAAGGGGAAGAGATAATAGTTTAGTTTTTCATTTGGTGCAAAAGAGAAGAATATCCATTTGGTGCAAAAGTGAAGAAGGTGACATATGTACATAAGCGTGGAGGTTAATTCGACATATGATAAGAATTAGCTCACCCAGGAAACCGATGACTCTTGACTTTTGACCTTTTGACATGTACTATCAGCCAACTGACACATATTTTATTTATTTTTGATGTAAACTGACACTTATTTGGACCATTTTTTGCTAAGAATTTGCTGAACTGTGAAGTGAGATGGATGCCTGCCTAGCCACCGGTGCCAACGGGGGAAGTGGAGATTTTGAACGCACCACAGGCTGATTTTTTGCGGAAATTGTTACTCCCTCCGTTCCAAATTACTCGTCGTGGTTTTAGATCAAATTTGAACTAAAACCACGATGAGTAATTTAGAACGGAGGGAGTAGATCAGTGCAATAGCTAGCATGGAGACACCGGTTACCACCCTATCCTAAATGAACGATAGATTGACTACTAAAAAATAGGATATGACAACGCATGACTCAACATGAATCAGACACTTAGGCTAGTCATAGTGGGAGTAACTTAACTAGTAACATAGCGTACTTCGAGAAAATTCTGCTTATGTGGCAAGTAATTAATGAGAGGTGGTAACATAATATGTTACTGTAACATAACGCTTTTCAAGACAAGATGAGTCTACGAGGTAATAAATGAAACCATCTATGATACTACTATTATGTTACTTTGCATTATGAAGGTAGTAACTTAGACTAGTGTTATATGCATGACACTAGTCTAAGTTCCTCCCCACTACGACCCGCCTTACTCAATAGTAGAATCGCCAAAGACTGCGAGTTTATTATTCCTAGGCACTTGTTATAACTGTGCCACATTGATTAGGATAGTTTCATAATTGAAAGCATAGGGTCCCCCGAGAAAACCGGATCGGTCCTCGCGTCGCTTTGTCCCCAGGGTGAAACGGGCAGCGGCCCCGACCTTAGGCGGCGGTGGGAACCTCCACGCTCCCCCTGCCTCCCGCGGGTGAAGCTCGGATGGAGGATTCGACCCGAGGGGGGGGGGTGGGGGTGGGGGGTGGACTCGTGCATCGGCAGGTGGCGGCTGGCGTCCTAGTCTCTGGAGCGAGGTGCTCGCCGTGGCAGCGGAGCCATGGCGGCTCGGTGGGGCGGCGGGCCCAATCTGGGCGCCGCTAGCATGGTGGCGGCAGCTTGGCAACGTCGAGTTTTGTGCGGGCACAGCTGGCGCTAGCTGCAGCGACGCTCGGACGGTCGACGGATCTCAGATCAGTGCGTGTGTGTGTGGTGGTCATGCGTTGTCCCGGTTCAGATCTGCAACGGCCTGAAACAGCGGCGGAGACCGGGGCAGTGGCCTGCTCGTAGGCGCAACGGCAGGTCGAGCGCGACTAACCATGGAGCACCGCGTAAGGGGTTCAGGACCTACTGCCCGAATCTGACGATCGCGGCGGCGATTGCCGTTGTAGCGCCCAAAATCGTGGGGGAGGGGGGAGGGGAGCTGTTCTTCGACGGCGGCAGACTCATGGGTCGTGTGGGTGACCCAGAGTCTGGATCTCGAGATGGTGACAGCCTTTGTGAGGCAGTGGCGGTATGGGACGTCCCGTCCATCAACAGGTCGGGTTCGATGCGGCTCGGCATGTGACAGATGCATTTCCTTCAGAGTAGTCGGGCAGTGCTTGTTGCCGGCAGGTGAAGCCTCAGGCGGATGCTAAGCACGGCATCTCACGCGGGGGCGTCAAGTCATGCCTGCTACCGGCACGTGCTACACGGTGGCTCTGGCGAAGGTCTCATATCTAGCATGTTGCTGCTGGATCGAAGGTGGTGCAACAGTGACGGGAGGCAGGCGGTATGGGACGTCTGTCTTCTGGTGTCTTCTCCAGAGGTATCTGGTTATCGAGGCGTCGGTAGCCGAATAAGGGATGATGGTACATACGGTTTCAACAACGAGTTTGTGCACTCCGGTGGAAACACAAGAGCTCTAACAGCCTATGTCGACGCGCGTCTATGTCGTGTCCTTACTGAAGCTGGTGGATTGAAACTTGTCTTCGGGAATAAGAATTCGGAGTTCAAACTTGTGTTGGACTCGTCATCATCGGCGCACGTGTGGCGATTTCTTCTTGGAGGTGTAGCCTATGAGTTGTGTAATTTTCGTTTTGATGTCATCTTTTAACATAGGGTTAGTGACTATCTGGTGGAGTTACTGTCGCGAGGCATGCGGCCTCGGGTTTTCTTTTCGCTTTATTTCCGGGTCGATGTATTTCGGCTGCTGGATTTTGCATTCTTAATGATATATGGTCGCATGCATCGCACTGATGCAGAGGCCAGAGGTTATCCTCCTTTTCGAGAAAAACCTTGGGAACTAAGGAATATAGGCCGCCTCTACATCTACTTCAATACATTGTTTTTTTCCTAATTACATAGTAATGCAGTTGCGCGATTTCGCAGCATCGGGCGCACCCTGCGCGAGCCGTCTGATCTTGATGGATGGCTCCGCGGGGAGGTAATGGGGCGTACGGTTTTGAGGCACAGTAACGACTGCCCACCTGCACTGCTTTTAGTGTTTAAATTTTTGGGAGTCGCATCACTTCAGTTCTGTCACCTATCCCCTCTATTTTTCTCGGTGGCAGCAAGCGAGCTCGACTATTTCGGTGCCGATTCTTCACCCCGGGAGACCGTCCACTCGTGCACGTCACTGACGACTCGCGGAGATAAGCACTCCAACCACTCACCTCCGTTGCAGGTTTCGAGAAGTTGGCAAAAGCCGATTCCAACTCGATAGGGAGTTTGCCGAGTTTAGATCTCGGTGAAGGGTACTCAGCCCGAACACTTGAGACAAAGGCCATGTTCCTTTGTATAGACTGCCGGGAACTCGGTAACCACGTTGCCCAGATCTAAATTGGGTAGTAGACAAAAAAAGGCACTTCACTAGCTGGACGGAGATGACACTTATCGAGACTTTCTATCGATCCGCCTGCTAGGTTGCCCTGGGCCAAAGAAGGATACGGGAAACAATTTCATTATCTGTTGTTAATACATATACAAGGCAAATACAAACACAAAAAAATATAATCAGTTGCAGACAATTCATGATAAACATCGTTCAAATACTTCAGCTAAATTCTCCGGTGCATTCTTTTTTGTCTCTCTGTGGATCACTCATAAAATATGTTGTTCATAAGTTGCTTCGGTCCTTGGCTCCAATCGGTCTTTGATCCAAGGGCGTGATTGTGAAGGTGTCTATGACCCTTATACAAGGGGGCGTCCTTCAAATAGTTATTGATGCAGACACAATATGAACAAGGTGCTTCCTTTTTCTTGAATTTTGCTAAATGGGGTGTGCGTGTCATGCCACGTTTACCCAGATTTTGACCGATGCGGTTGCCGGATGACGTGTTCTGCGAGCTCTCCCGAAATGGAATGCGTGTTTTGCCATCTCTGTCGGCCTTTCACAGTTGCGGCCTGGCTGATTGGCATGTGCACTCCACGTGCTCGCTGATTGCACTCTTCCCCGCCCCGTCGATCGTCTGGTCGGTTCGCTTGCATTCCTTTTGCTCAGGACATCTGACTGGCGTGTATGCTGCAAGTGCTCACTAGTTGCATTCTTCCCAGCCGTGTCGATTGTCTGGTTGGTTTGCCTGGTTTCCTTCCACTCATGTGATTATGGGTGGGGATTTGTAATTCCAATGGTTCTGGTCATTAGCCGTGGGGGAGGGGCACCAAAATATGATCAAAGGGCTTTGACCGGATGGCACGGCGACGAAAGGGCATTCGGGTGACCTTGGAGACAAATCGAAGGGCAAAATTGAGCAGAGTCGAAAAGTAAGAGCAAACCCTGTGGGTAGGTCTCCACTATGAGCAAAAATGCAATTGTCCCATTTTTGAAATTCACGAACCTTTTTTGAAATTTGTGGGAAAATCAAATTCATGCCCATTTTTTAAATTCGGAAACTTTTGAGAAATCCCATTTTTTGAATTTAGGATTCGTAATAAAATTGAAGTTAATAAAAGAAAAAAGAACAAGCAAGAAAAAATGATAAAAAAACAG
The DNA here is from genome assembly GCF_002575655.3 of Aegilops tauschii subsp. strangulata. Classification (NCBI taxonomy): domain Eukaryota; kingdom Viridiplantae; phylum Streptophyta; class Magnoliopsida; order Poales; family Poaceae; genus Aegilops; species Aegilops tauschii. The sequence continues at coordinate 470,407,704 of NC_053040.3, read as the reverse complement.
GGGCGTCGCACCCCACACATGGACCGACCTATAAGCATCGTAGGAGGTCTCACCGAATACCATATCACCTCATGGGCCGCTCTAAATGGGTCAGGTCCTAGCTAATCCTAATGCTACAAGGTTGGGCCCACACGCCATGTTCCTAGCTAATCCTCCTTATAACCTAATTAACTTATTCGGAAGAAAGGACACTAATAAACTTGACCACCAGCGTTAAGATGTCGACGACCAGGATCAAGGGGGATAAGCCTGGGATTCCTCTACCGACGACAAGTTGAGCGTAGATTTAGTCCTACGGACTCTTGGAGCAAGCCGCGTCCATGGGTGATGGTATGAGTCGCTGGGTGTATGAAAACAGGGCCGCCAAAGAGGTCTTGCTGGAGCGTTGGCACGGGGTAGACCAAGCGTCGCTACGACCACAAATTGATTGATGTGAAGGGCTTTTCGGGTCTAGGAGCTCCAGGGTCTTAAATTTTTGGGAGTCGCATCACTTCAGTTCGCTCACCTATCCCCTTTATTTTTCTCGGTGGCAGCAAGCGAGCTCGACTATTTCGGTGCCGATTCTTCACCCCGGGAGACCGTCCACTCGTGTATGTCGCTGATGACTCGCGGAGATAAGCACTCCAACCACTCACCTCCGTTGCAGGTTTCGAGAAGTTGGCAAAAGCTGATTCCAACTCGACAGGGAGTTTGCCGAGTTTAGATCTCGGTGAAGGGTACTCAGCCTGAACCCTTGAGACAAATGCCATGTTCCTTTGTATAGACTGCCGGGGACTCGGTAACCATGTTGCCCAGATCTAAATTGGGTAGTAGACAAAAAAGGCACTTCACTGGCTGGACGGAGATGACACTTATCGAGACTTTCTATCGATCCGCCTGCTAGGTTGCCCTGGGCCAAAGAAGGATATGGGAAACAATTTCATTATCTATTGTTAATACATATACAAGGCAAATACAAACACAAAAAAATATAATCGGTTGCAGACAATTCATGATAAACATCGTTCAAATACTTCACCTAAATTCTCCGGTGCATTCTTTTTTGTCTCTCTGTGGATCACTCATAAAATATGTTCATAAGTTGCTTCGGTCCTTGGCTCAAATCGGTCTTTGATCCAAGGGCGTGATTATGAAGGTGTCTATGACCCTTATACAAGGGGGCGTCCTTCAAATAGTTATTCACTACAAGAAATATGTCAACTTGTGACCTTCTGTTAGTGACCCTAGAAGATTTGGTCATAAATTTATGACTATTTTAGACCAATTGTACAAAAGCTGTTCGGGGGTCTCCAAACCCTAACCCATAACGACTATTCTTGTCAGGAAGGTCGTAATTTCATTAGAGGAAATGGTCGTAAAGCGGGAAGCACTGTCCACTGCCTCGCCTAGCTGATAAGGACAAAAAAAAAATGGTCACTACGCTTGAGTTTGAATGAATAGGATGATTAGGCAGCCACCTCAGCAACCTCGCTTATGTGTCACTGTCTAGGTGTCATTTTTTCTTAAATGTTACTATTCAACAGACAGACGGGGCACACACTGACAGGCAGGACCCATTTGACAGGTGGGGCCGAGCGCTTAATTCGCCCAAAAAAGATGCGCGAGGCGGGACTCGAACCCACAACCTCGCGCTTGCATCCCTCGCTTGCTACCGCTGGGCTAGAGAGGGACAGTTGCTCATGTATGGGAATTTATCTATACATTATATAAAACTATGGCTCTCTCGTATCATTGACAAGTGGGACCTTCCGACTAGGTGGCATCGAACAGAGCAACACTGACAGGCGGGACCCATTTGACAGGTGGGTGAGTGAGCGTTTAATTCCCTAAAAAATGTGCACTAGCGGGGACTCGAACCCACGACCTGGCACTGGGCTCACTCGTTCTGTACCGCTGGGATAGAGAGGGATTGTTGCTAATGTGTGGGTAGTTTTCTATATAGTATATAAAACCACGGCTCTCTCGTATCAGTGACAAGTGGGACCTTCCGACCAGGTGGCGGCGGGTGGCATCGAACAGAGCAACACTTAGCGTTTTTCTAGGTCTTCCGACCAGGTGGCGGCGGGCGGCAACGGAAGAAACCAGCAGGGGCGGGGCCGGTGGGCGGCGGGCGACGGGTGGCGGGCGGAAGCAACCAGCAGGGGGCGGACGAGGGCGGGGCCGGCGGCCGAAGCAACCAACAGGGGCCGCTCGCCTTGCCCACAACCTCGCCGCAGGTGACCTCGCCCACGGCCTCGCGGCGGAAGCAACCAGCAGGGGGCGGGGCGGAGGCGGGGGCGGGGCCGGCAGCGGAGGTAACCAGTAGGGGGCGGAGGCGAGGCAGGGCGTGGAGGCGAAGCGACCAGCAGGGGCGTGGGCGACCGACGGTGGTGGGGGCGGGGGCAGGAACGGCGTCCTCGCCCACGCAAGGAGAGGCTCGCCGAGCATGGGGGACTCGCCGCCGCCGCAAGCACACCTCCCGGTATGCACCCCTCACCTCTTCCCCCTCACCTCACCCAAGCATGGATTTCAGTGGGAGATGGATTTCAGTCAGATGTTCTTCAACATAGATGAATTTTGTTGATGCACTGTTAGGAGTTAGGAGATAGCTTGCTTGTTTGGTAGATATTGCATAGATGAATTTTCTTGATGTACTGTTAGGAGTTCTTCAGCTTGTTTGTTAAGAATTCTTCAGGCCTTGTTAGGTTAAGATTTGGGGGGAATTTGAGCTAGATGGCCTCAGTTGTTCTTCAATTGTTTGTCTACAGATTGTTAGGATCATAGTAATTGTAATTGATAGAATCAACATAGTATTTGTTAGGAGCTAGCTAGCTTGGTCTTCCCAGAAACATGATCCTTCTAAATCTTGGTTTGGTTTAATTTGAATTAGCCTTCTCTGCAACATAAATTCATGCCAATTTCAGTGTTGGTTTGATTTATAGTTTGGTTTGTTTCAATGTTGTGGTTAGGCAATTAGCATATAGAATTTTCTGGATTTTTAGCTGCCATTACTGCCATCCATTTTCATTAATTAATCTTGATGCACTTAGATTGATTTGCTAAGTTGCAACAATTTGTTGTCTTTGGCAGATGGACAGAAGCTGGATTAGAAAAGGAGTTAGAAAGTTTTCGAAAGAACATATGAAAGGAGTTGATGATTTCATGGCATTTGTTCGGGCAAATTTTGCCAACGATGCTCACATTGTTTGCCCATGCTGTGAATGCCTCAACCGTCCAAGAATGGCTCAAGGAAGAGTGGAAGATCATCTGCTTCTTAATGGGATGTCCAGCACATATGATAGATGGATATATCATGGAGAACCTTTAGACGGACAACCTCAACATTTTGAAGCTGATACACATGCCCCTCATATGATGGGTGGTGGTGATGCTGGCATTGATTTCATGGAAAAGGTTTTGCGAGATAATGCTGGTTTGGAGGAAGAGGATGGGCATGAAGATGATAGGATTCCTGACCTATTGAAGGATTTGTACGATGCTGAAGATCGTGCTGATGGACAGAAGTCGTTGTTTGCTGAGGTGTTAGAGGAGGCGAAGCGCGCAGCTCATGAAGGGGGTAAATTTTCAAGATTTACCTTCACCGTGAAGTTACTCCACATCAAGTCTTTCTACCGGATTAGCAATGCTGCATTCAACGCAATACTCCACCTTTTGAGCTTGCAATTCCCTGATAGTTGTGTTCCCAGATCTTATGATGAAGCATTGAGCATAATCCGCAGGCTGGGGTTAGGTTATGTGTCAATACATGTGTGCCCAAATAACTGCGTCTTGTTTCGGAAGGATTTAGCAAAGCACGACAACTGTCCAAAATGCAATGCCTCTAGGTGGAAAGATGCTGATGGGAAGAAGTCAATACCGGAGAAGGTACTGAGGCACTTTCCGTTGGTACCAAGGCTGCAGCGGATGTTCATCTCGAAGAAATCATCACGTGAGGTACAGTGGCACCAGCTGAAGCGGCAACCTGTGGACAATGAGCTGAGCCATCCAGCGGACGGAGAGGCATGGAAAGAGTTTGACCGTGTACATTTAGATTTTGCTGCATATCCAAGGAACATAAAACTTGGCATTGCCACAGATGGGTTTAATCCGTTTGGGAACATGAGCACGTCTTATAGCATGTGGCCAGTTTTTGTGGTGCCGTACAACCTGCCACCATGGGCATGCATGGATCAGTCCAACTTCATGATGGCATTGCTTATCCCGGGTCTGGAGTCTCTAGGAAAGGATTTTGATGTCTTTATGGAGCCCCTCGTAGAAGAACTGCTCCAGCTCTGGACTGGTGTACCTACATACGATGCCTTGAGTCCGGAAGAAAAGTTCAATCTACGTGCTGCAATCATATGGTCCATCCATGATTTCCCGGCTCTGCACACTCTGTCTGGGAGGATCACAGCGGGTTATAAGGCCTGTGTCCATTGTGACAAAGACCCTTGCTCAAAGAGAATAAGGAGCAAGATCTGCTATATTGGCCACCGCCGCTTTCTTCCCCAAAACCATCGCTGGCGAAGAAGCAAAGATTTTAATGGTGAGAATGAAACCCGTGACAAGCCAGCTGAATTCACTAAAGAAGAGCTGGAGCAGCAACTTGAAAAGGTGAAAGATGTGAGACCAGGAAAGCTTGCGAAGAAAAGAAAGCATGAGGAAGGTCAATGTTGGGACCGGAGGTCTTGTTTGTGGGACCTGCCATACTGGGCTGATCTGAAATTAAGGCATAATCTCGATGTAATGCACACTGAGAAAAACATATGCGAGAATCTACTAGGGACGTTTCTAAACATTGAAGGGAAGACAAAGGACACGGTTAGTTCTAGGCTTGATTTGGAGGACATGGGCATAAGAGAAGATTTGCATCTACAACACAATGAAGATGAAGATTCATTTGAAATGCCACGAGCATGGTATACAATGAGTAAAGAACAAAAGCTTGCATTCTGTGAATTCCTAAGAGCGGTGAAATTTCCAGATGGTTATGCTGCTAACCTAGCAAAGTGTGTTACTTCTGATGGATTCAAGCTTTCAGTACTGAAAACCCATGATGGTCACATCCTCCTCCAAAGGATTTTACCGGCGGGCCTCCGAGGAATCATGGACAAGGATATATATGAAGCGGTTGCTGAGCTGGGAAATTTCTTTAGAGAACTGTGCTGCAAAACACTCAAGTTAACTGTCCTGGAAAGACTTGAAAAAGAAATCCCAACTATTCTTTGCAAGCTCGAGAAGATTTTCCCTCCAGCTTTCTTCACCGTGATGGTCCATTTGGCGGTGCACTTACCAAAAAAGGCAATGCTTAGAGGCCTTGTGCAATACGGTTGGATGTACCCAATCGAAAGAAGGCTGCTTACTTGTAAGCGTTATGTGCGAAAAACGGCAAGACCTGAAGGTTCTATTGCCGAAGCATATGTCGTTGACGAGTGCTTGACTTTTTGCTCTAGATACTTTGGCGATGTGGAAACAAGATGGAACCGGCCGGGCAGAAATAGAGAGCGGTCTGATTCGCAAAGTGGTGATGTCTCTGTTTTCAACCATGGTGTGAACTTTCTTGGAGCCTCACAATACTTGGAGGCTGGTGATGAGTATGACAAGATGGTTTGGTATGTGCTCAGCAATTGCGCCGAGGTTCTACCATATATCGTGTACGTTATATCTTGTGCACTCATTATATATATTTTTTGCTTGGGTTGGCACCAGCCTAATGTTTTAATTCACATGTTTTGTTTGCATTGCAGGAAATGCAAGGAAGAGTTAAATCAGGAAGAAAGCAAGATCAATGTTGATAAAAGGGTTGCCAAGGGGTTTGTTAATTGGTTTAAGAATCATGTGAGATCTTTAGCCACATGTTTGATGTTTTCTGTGTTATTCACCAATTGTTAAATACCATTGTTTGCTAAATGGTTTATTTGTGCAGATTGGAAAGTTGCATGAGGAGAAGAAGGTCAGTGATGATCTATTTGCTTTGGCATGCTTACCGGATAAGCGAGTGAGAGTGTATTCAACATGCATTGCTGACGGTGTCCGGTACCACACCGTTGACCGCGAGGAAAAAAGGAAGACACAGAATAGTGGAATCATCACTGAGGGGTCATATGATCGTGAGATCATTGACTTCTATGGTCAGTTGAGAAGCATCGTAGAGTTGCAGTACAACTGTAGTGGAGGCATCCATCGCTCGGTTCTCTTATTTCACTGTGACTGGTTTGAGCTTGGTAGCAAGAAGAAGAGAGACTCTTTTGTCAAATATGATGGCCACTTCATAAGCATCAACACTGCAAGGTGCCAGTATAAGAGTGATCCCTTTATTCTAACAACACAAGCAACAATGGTGTTTTATCTGCCAGACACTCTTTTGCACGGAAAATGGCGAGTTGTGCAAAACTTTGAGCACAGACACTTGTGGAGTGTGACTGAAACTGAAGTGGAAAAGGGCCCCGCTGATGGTGGACTAACATACCAAGATGATGACTCTACGGAAGTTCCGTTGCAAGCTGATGATGACTCTATGGAAGTTCCGGTGCAAAGTAGAGTGCGAAGGGACCGGGAACGTGTGATCGTTGATGCTGCAACAGTTGAAGGCATCAAGAAAAGAAGAAAGGTGGTAGCGGATGGACATGAGAGTGAGGATGAGGAAAACAGGACTGATCATACTATACTGCAATATTGTAGTGATGATGAGGAAAACAGGAGTGGGCATAGAGTTCCTTGTTTTCGTATCGACGACGATGAGTAGCGAAGGTAAATTTGGTCTCCTTGGTGATCTAATGCTATTTTGTCTCCTTGGTAGTTGTTGTTGATGTGATCCTGATGTAGTTTTTGTACTAGAAATCTCTCCAGGTACCAAAATGCATGAGACTGTGTAGTGATGGAAGATGATGGTTGAAGATACAATGCAAAATGATGTAGTTTTGGTGATCATGAAGTTTTGTTGATGGAAGATACAATGCAAAATGAAGATGTTGTTTTGGTGAACTGAAGATGCAAAATGCTGTTTTTTTGGTGAACTGAAGATGTTGTTTTTAGAGCTGTTTTTCTGAACTGAAGATGTTGTGGTGTAAAATGCTGTTTTTTTGAACTGAGTAGTTTTGGCTATCATGTAGTTTTGGTTGTGATGTAAAAGTTTACAAAATGATGTGATCCTTAAGTTATTTTGAACTGAAGATGTTGCTTTGATCACCAAAATTCAGTTTTGGGTTTGATCATGTAGTTTTGAGAGCTGTTTTGGTCAGAACTGAAGATGTTGCTTTAACTGAATTTTGCTTCAACTAAACATGGGCGCGCTCCATCAGACAGCTGTGAGCAAAAAAATATGCGCGAGCGGGGACTCGAACCCACGACCATGCGCTCATTTCACTGTGTTTCTACCAGTGGGCTAGGAAGAGGCTATTGGTCTTCTCCTCTATGCCATCTCTTTTAAACTCATCAAACTAGTCAAATATCAAACACACACTGTCGGGTGGTTGGTGCGACATATGCCAAGGGATGGCTTATCATTGTGGGAGCCAATAAAACGTCGCCGGTGCCTGGAAACGGGATGAGGCGAAGACATGCACGCCGGCGAATCTTACCCAGGTTCGGGGCTCTCCGAGGAGATAACACCCCTAGTCCCGCTCTGCGGGGTCTCCGCATGATCACTAGATCGATAAGAGGTAGCTACAATCGCTCCTAGAGCTGTTGAGATCAAGGGAGACGAAGAACAAGGCTAGCTCTTGCTTCTCTCTATCTATGGTGTGTGTGTTATGCTAAGATGGCCACTCTATGCTCAGAGGCCAACTATGCTTAGGTGCGAACCCTTTGCATGGGTGCTCCGGGGGGTTTATATAGGCCTACCCCCTGGGGGTACAATGGTAATCCGGCTGGGCTCTGGCCCCAGCCGTCAGTGTCTACGCTCGCCGGCTTCTCCGCCGGCTGCTGGGTCCCGCCGGCTGCCGGCTACTCGGTCGACAGGCCGGCCCACCGCATAGGGTCTTGTCGGCGGCTGCTTACTGTAGCCTCGCCTGTGATGACGAGGGCTTTGTCGAGGTAAGCGTGGCTACAGTGGGCCGCCTCGGGGGCTATCACTGTAGCCTTACCTCGTCTTGTCTCCTTAATGGGGCTCCTGCTTCGAGGAAGGGAGTAGCCGGCTTCTGGAGGCCGGCTACGCTCTTGGCCGACTGGGAAAGGCCGGGCCGCCTTCACGCCTCTCTCTGGCCGAAGGGGCCCGCCGCCCGCGGGCCGTACGGGAGTCGGTCGTGGGTGACGTCGAGGCCAACATGGCTACAGTGCCGAGCCGCACGGGAGACGTCCGTCCCGTACGGCCTCCTGTAGCCACGCCCGCCTCGGGCTTCGGGGGTAGTGGGCCGCACTGTGGCCACACCCCGTCACGTCGCCGTTATGTGGGAGTGGTTTGGAGTGGTTGTGGTCTTGGCCGGCTCCTAGGAGTCGGCGTCCTTCTTGGCCGGCTTCTTGGAGTCGGCCACCCCGTAGTCGTCCTGGGGAGGAGTTGGTGAGGCTGGGTCGCCTTCCGGGAGTCGGCTTTAGTGGTAGCCGGCCAGGGAAGGCGGCCCAATGCTCGGAGTGCTTGGAGGCCCGAAGGCCTGATAATTTTTTCAGAAGAACCAGGGGCAGTCGGTTAGGCTACCCGTGGCCATTTACTCCGACAGTAGTCCCCGAAGCTGATTGGGCTTCGAGGTGGAGTGGGGTTTGAGAAGTTCGATCAGCTTCCTATCGTGACAAGCCGGCAGCTGGGAGCCGGCCTCGGTCAGGCGCGCCGCCTGAGTCGAAATCTTCTGGAGTCGGAGGGCGGGAACCCGCTGGCACGTGCACCGGGCCGCGGGCCGGCCACGGGCCATCGGCGAGCCACGTGGCAGGAAAGCCTGCCAGCCCACGCGCGTGACGGGACGTCTCCGCAGGGAGGGGGCCCGCCACGTCCGCGCCCCGGCCCAGGCGCGGATCCTTTGTATCCCGAAACCGCCCGCTCATTCCGTGCGGCAGTTTTGGCTCGCATTTATGCGCAATAATCGCGAGAGGTGGGGGGAGTGGGCGCAGTTAATCCCACGTCTCCCCCCCGCGTCCGGCCTCTTCGGCCTCGTGAGACTATAAGTAGGGGGAGGTGGAGGGCGGCAGGCCCTCGCACGCTCCTCCTACTTCCACCTTCTTCTTCCCTCGCTCGTTCTCGCGACAGCGCCTTGCCGCCGCGCTCTTCCACCGCACGCTCCTCCGCCGCCGTGCTAGCTTTCACCATGCCTCCCCACGTAGAGCAGCTTGGCGGGGATTGGGACGGCTCCATCGTCCATGACGACCACGTCGACTTCCTCCGCGACACGCGGCGGCTGCCCGGCGCGGACAAAGTGGAGGTCCGCCTCGCGCCGGCGAAGGAGATCTCGCCGAGGCCGCAGGAGGGCGAGCGGGTGGTCTTCCGCTTGCACTTCTTGCACGGCTTCGGCCTGCCAGTGAGCGCCTTCTTCCGCTCCTGGCTCGATTTCTATCAGCTCCAGCCGCACCATCTCACCCCCAACGCGGTGGTGCTGCTGTCTGCCTTCGTCACCCTGTGCGAGGGCTATCTCGGCGTCCTCCCCACCCTTGAGCTTTGGGGGGAGCTCTTCCAGTCGAAGCTGGGCACGCGCAGCAAGGGCGTGCCGGCTCATACTGGCGCCTTCATCGCGTCGCGGAGATCGGGCGCCGACAACCCCTTCCCCGTCATCACGCTAATCCAATCGGTGAAGAAGTGCCAGAAGTCATACTTCTACGTGCGGAACATCGCTCCGCGGGGCGACTACATCAACCTGCCGGCTTACGTAGCCGGCCCACCGGCGGGCAGGCTGCCCCAGTGGTCCTTCCGGGCTGTGACGCTGTCGCAGGCAGGAAACGCCGCCATCGCCCGACTGCGGGTGATGGTCCAGTCGGAGGGCCTGACGGGGCCCGACCTCCTGGCCGCGTTCGTCACGCGCCGGGTTCTTCCGCTCCAAAGCCGGCCTCATCTGATCTGTCAGATGAGCGGCCAGCTCGATCCGAGCTGAATGTGCACCAAGGAGATGCCGCGCCACGAGGTCGCCTACATGGTGAACTACCTCGCAAACTGCCAACTCTCTGAAGAGTGGCAATTCGGCAAGGAGCCATATAGCCGTGCCAATCCTCCGCCTACGGTACGCTCCCCATGTCTCTTTTTCTCTCTCTCTCTCTCTCAGCCTTGTTGCCGAGTATCTCTTGGCCGACTCTGACTTAGTCGGCTTGTTCTTCGACAAAGCCCTCTGCTTCGGCCGGCCAGCGGGTCAGACACGGAGCGTCGCTTCGTCCCCGACCGGACCGAACACGACCTGGAGGACCCCGACCTGGGGGCGGTCCATATGGACGACGCCGTCGAGCCGGCCGGTGGCCAAGCCGGCGGCGAAGCAGGCGGCTCCGGGTTCACTACTACCTTCGACGACTGGCCGGACGAGGATGAAGCCGAAACCGTCCCGCGCCGCCAGCCGGCATCCGGACGCGGCGCATGCTCCTCCGGCGCGCAGCCTGCTCGGGGTGGAGGCCAGAAGCGCCGCGCCGCCCAGGCCTTGTTCGGCAGCCGAACGAAGAAGCCCAGGGGCGGGGCGGCAGCCACCAGGCGGGAAGAGGCGGCCGCGAAGGCGGCTCGTTTCCGCAAAGTGGTGAAGCAGCCGCAGACCGTGTCGGCGTAAGCTCTCTTTCTCTGTGTACTCTCTTTCTTTCTTTTCTTTGGTGGTTCTTGAACCTTTGTCTTCTTCTTCAACGATCAGAGCTCCGCTGTCACTTGAGCGGGCGGCTGCCGGCTCCGTCGTCGAGTCGCCAAGGGGCTCTGGGAGCACCACCCGCCGCGTGGACCCCCGCGCCGACCTACAGGAGGCGACGGAAAGGAACGCGCGGGAGGCGCGGGAGGAGCAGGAGGCACGGGAGGCGGAGGCGCGGAGGGCAGCCGCCGCCCAGGCGGCTCGGGAGGAGGAGGCGGCGAAGGCACTCGCCGAGGCCGCAGCCAGGGCCCAGGCAGAGGCTGAGGCCGCAGCGGCGGCAGGGGAGGTTTTGATGGTCACCCCCCTGCGCACCATGGCGCCTGGGGACACGGAGCCCTCGCCAGGGGGAGCCAGCAGCGACCAGCCAGGGCTGGGGGGAAGCGGCGACGACGTCATCATCTTGGAGAAGGCGCCGGAGCCGACCCCTCCGACTAGGGCGGCCCAAGGCGGCCAGCCTAAGCCTGCGCCCGCACAGTCGGCGGAGGGCGAGCCGGCTGCGAGGGCTGAGGTGGCGGTTCGGATTCCGCCAAGCCGGCGTGCGGGGAAGGCCGTGTCGGAGCCACAGCCGGCCGTGGGCTCCAGCTCGTCGGCCCAAGATGCGGAGGCGGCCAGCGCTACCTCGGGGTGGACACCAGGCGGAGGGACGGCCGTGGTGAACGTGGCTGCGCAAGACGTCCGGACCCGGCTCCAAGGCCAAGCTACGGCGCTGAGGCAGTTCACCGACGAGTTCCTAGCAACGCGGGCGGCCATCCGGGTTAGTATTCCCATCTTGTTCTTTCTTGATCTTGATTTCTCTTCTTGATCTTGATTTCTTCCATGGGGGCACGTCAGCGCACCCACTGGGTGTAGTCCCCGAGTTCCAAGTCGGCTGCTGAGCAGGCGGCTTGGAACTTCTTGGAGGATTTGTCTTTGCTGTTTTTGTTCTTACTTTGGTCTTCTGTCCATCTTGCAGGACTACCACAACCTTCGAGTAGCCGCCTTCAACTCCCAGGCTCGGGAGCTGACTCAGAAGACTGCCGACCTTACTGAGAGCCGAGGTACGTGGCTTGATCTTTATCTCATGTGGGGGCGCGGCAGCGCACCCACTGGGTGTAGTCCCTGAGATTCGGGCCGACTGCTGAGCAGTCGGCTCGGATCTTCCTTGACGATTTCTTATTGTTCTTCTTCTTCTGCCGTCTCTGCAGCGGCCAACGGCAGTCTGAGGGCACAGCTGGGGGAGTCCCAGACTGCTCTTCGTGCCAAGGACGCCGAGCTCGCCGCCTTGGTGCAGGAGCGTGACCGCCTGGTCAAGAGCTAGCCGACCAGGAGGAAAGCCACAAGGCGGCACTGAAGGCGGCGCAGGACCGCGAGGCCACTCTCCAGGCCGAGTTCGAGACGGAGGCGGCCGGCTGGGCAGAGGCCAGGCAGACTCTGGTCTCCGGCTATGGCCAGATCGAGGATCTGGTTGACGGTAAGCCGTCTATCTCTTCGTCCTTTCTTGCCATCTGCCACTTTGGCTTGTTTTCTGATTTTGGTGTTCTTTTCTTCCTTTCTTCTTGCACAGAGTATTTCCCTGGCTATTCAACTGCCGCCAACCAGGCCATCGAGGCCCGTCGCCAAGCGAAGAGGCAAGCCGGCTTTGAGATCTCGCCAACCGCCGGCCGCTCGCTGGAGGAGCAGCTCCTGGCGATCCAGGCTCGCATCCAGCCGGCTCACCAGCTGCTCCGCTGGCTTCAGCGTGCCGGGGCGCAGGTCTTGGCCGCCCTCTGGCCCGGCCAAGCGGTCCCTCGCACCCCCAGTCGGACCGCCGACTGGCTGGAGGTGCCAGTCGGCCGCTTCGAGGCTTGGAAGGCCTCGGCGGCTCGCTCCGGCGCCAGGCGGGCGCTGGAGTTCGTCAAGGCCTGGTATCCCGGCCTGAACCTGGAGCAGCTGGCTACCTGGCGGCAGCAAGCCGACACGGAGCTGGAGCCGGCGCGGCCGGCCATCATTCGGCGGGCTTCGGCGATCGCCGACTACACCGACACCAGTGTCTTCGCCCCCGAGGTGGACGACAATGGAGTCGCCCAGCCGGAAGATTGGTTCGGGCTGGACCCGGCGTACGATGAAGACTCGGCGGAGGAGATCGACTCCAGCGACGAGGGTGAAGAGGAGGAGGAGGAAGGTGAAGACGACGAGCCGGCTGGTAGAGCAGCCGGCCAGCCTCAGCCTGACCGCGCCTCCAGCACCACGTCGCGCGCGAGTGCGTCGCCTGCCGCAGGTGGTAGCCAAGCCGAGACCCGCTAGGCAGCCACTCCTTCAGTCGGCGAGGCCGCCTTCACCGACCAGCTCGGCCTCCATATCGCGCCCTAGTCCGCCATTTTTTGCTTTTCCTGTCTTGTTACTTTTGAACAATGTTTGGTTAAGTCTGCGCAATTCCACCCACTGGGTGTATTCAAACTTATGTCTGTTGCTGCCTGTTGGGGGCTTTATGTATATATAACTTATGCATTTGGTCTTTCCTTGTACTTTTGCTTTTTGTCCTTCTGCTTTTTCCTTTGCCGTCCTCCCTTGGTTGCCGCCTCCCCAGTCAAACAGTTGCTCTGCAATCTGTAGCCGGGGGAGTGCCTGGCCGATTGGGGAGGGGGAAGTACTTTAGCTCTGCTGGACTAAAGCTAAGTTTTTTAGGAAGCCGGCTGCTCTGGTAGCCGGCAGGCATGTTTGGAGGCCGTCTCTTTGCTATATAGGTTCGTTGTTCCTTAGCCGTTTTTCGTGTGGGCGTCCTTTCTGTCTTGCCTCTTGCTAGTCGGGCAGTCAATTCTTTGAGCTGCGACTTGCAACAAGAGGGGACTTGGGAGCCGGCGCACTACTTTTCTGACTTTAGGAAGAACTTTCAATATAGCTCAAGGCGGCCAGTCCCCGGGCCGACTAGTCGAACCCGGTGCCGGACAAGAATTGAAAATGTAATAATACATTCATGGATATGACACTCGTCATTCATAGATAAATAAAAGGCAGTCCCCGAGTACTGTTCGGGGGGCCTGTTGGTTTGTACTTAATACAAAAGGGGAGCGTGATACATACTGCTTTTCAGCTGTAAAATCGTCTTAGAAGGTTTGCGTTCCATGGTCGCTCCGACTCCTTGCCGGAGTCGTCTCTCTTGCGTGCTCTTGGTTTTTGTGCATCGATCAAGTAGTAGGAGTCGTTGCCGAGTGCCTTGCTGACGACGAAGGGGCCTTCCCAAGGGGACGAGAGCTTGTGCTGGCCGGCTGTTCGCTGGATCAGCCGGAGCACAAGGTCGCCCTCTTGGAAGGATCTTGGCTTGACCTTGCGGTTGTAGTAGCGGCGCAGCCCTTGCTGGTAGATGGCGGACCGGCTGAGGGCTAACAGCCGGCCTTCTTCCAGTAGGTCAACGCCGTCTTCTCTTGCTTCTTTGGCTTCCTCCTCCGTGTACATGGTGATCTGAGGCGAGTCGAACTCGATGTCTGTGGGGATGACAGCCTCGGCACCGTACACGAGGAAGAATGGAGTGAAGCCGGTTGACTTGTTGGGTGTAGTGCGCAGACTCCAGAGGACAGCCGGCAGCTCTTCGAGCCAGCAGCCGCCGATCGCTCCAGTGGTACAACCAGTCGGGGCTTGATGCCGGAGAGGATGAGTCCATTTGCTCGCTCGACCTGGCCGTTTGACTGCGGGTGGGCAACAGACGCTAAGTCCAGTCGGATGCCCTGCGTCGCGCAGTAACGTGCCAGTGCTCCTTTGGCGAAGTTCGTGCCGTTGTCGGTGATGATGCTGTGCGGCATGCCGTACCGAGTAGTGATGTCGGTAATGAATGTTACGGCAGTCGGCCCATTGAGCTTCTTGATTGGCTTTGCTTCAATCCACTTTGTGAACTTGTCCATAGCAACAAGTAGATGTGTCAGGCCACCGCGGGCTGTCTTGAAAGGGCCCACCATGTCCAGTCCCTAGATGACAAAGGGCCAGGTGAGGGGAATGGTCTTGAGGGCAGAAGCCGGCAAGTGTTGCTTGGAACTAAAAATTTGACATCCTCTGCAGCTCTTGACTATTTCTTTAGCATCCTCCAAGGCAGTCGGCCAGAAGAAACCGTGGCGGAAAGCCTTGGCCACGAGGGATCTTGAGGCTGCGTGATGGCCGCATTCGCCTTGGTGGATGTCTTTGAGGATTGCCACTCCTTTTTCTGGCTTGACACAACGCTGGAAGACTCCAGTGACGCTGCGCTTCACAAGCTCTCTGTTGATTATTGTGTATGCTGCGGCTCGTCGTTGCACTAGTCTTGCTGAGATCTCGTCAACCGGCAGCTCTCTGCTGACTAGGAACTTGAGGATGGGCTGGGCCCATGAGGGAGCTGTGACTTCTTCTTCTGTTAATGTGGCCACCATGACTCGGGTGGGTGGGTTGGGTGTTGCATTGGAGTCGGCCACCGCTTCTTGTGTCGTTGCAGTCCCCGGGCCGACTGCTGCAGTCCCCGAGCCGGGTTCTGAAGTCCCCGGGCCGGGTGCGACTACGGCAGTCCCTGGGCCAGTCGTCGAAGTCCCCGTGCCGCCTGCGGGATTTCTCCAGTCGGATCCGGCTGTTTCCGGCGCAGGCGGTACGAAGATGGAATCCGACTCTGGAGATGGCTTGATGGACGGCTTGAGGAGGCGCTGGAGGGAGACGCCAGTCGGTATGGCTTGTCGGGTGGAGCCGATCCGTGCTAGGGCATCTGCTTGGTCGTTGTCGGCCCTTGGCACGTGAAGGAACTCGCACCCTTCGAAGTATCCGCTTATCTGTTGGACGAGGAAACGGTAGCTTGCCATGTTCGCGTCCTTGGCGTCCCAGTCGCCAGATGATTGCTGGACCACCAAGTCTGAGTCGCCGTAGCACAGGATCCGGCGTATGCCGAGTTCTTTGGCTAGCCGGAGCCCGTGTACGAGCGCCTCGTACTCGGCGACGTTGTTGGAGGCAGCGAAGTGGATCTGCAGCGTGTACTTGAGCTTGTCGCCTTTGGGAGAGGTGAGGACGATGCCGGCTCCCAAGCCGGTGCGCATCTTGGACCCGTCAAAGTGCATCCGCCAATGGGTAGAGTCGGGAGCCGGCGGTAAGTACTGGGTCTCGGCCCAGTCGACGAGGAAGTCGGCCAATGCTTGCGACTTGATGGCGGTGCGGGGTTGATAGAAGATCGTGTAGGGCGCCAAGGCAATGGCCCATTTGGCCACCCGGCCGGATGCATCCCGGCTGCCTATGATCTCGGCGAGCGGGGCAGTGCACACGACCGTGATGGGGTGCTCTTGGAAGTAGGGCTTCAATTTCTTGGCAGCGAAGTACACCCCATAGCACATCTTTTGGTAGTGCGGGTAGTTTTGCTTTGAGCTGGATAGTACTTCGCTGAGATAGTAGACCGGCCTCTGGACCAGCTGGGCTCGGCCTTCCTCCGGGCGCTGGACCACAACAACAGTGCTGACGACTCGGCTAGTCGCGGCGATGTAGAGGAGCATGGGCTCCTTCTCAGTCGGCGCAGCCAGGACAGGCGGAGTGGTCAACATTTTCTTCAACTCATGGAAGGCTTGGTCGGCTTGATCATTCCACTCGAAGTGAGTGGACTTCTTCATGAGTCGGTACAGGGGGAGAGCCTTTTCTCCTAGTCGGCTGATAAAACGATTCAGGGAGGCTAAGCAGCCAGTGAACTTCTGCACATCTCGCAGTTTGGTGGGAATCTCCATCCTCTTGATGGCCTTGATCTTGATGGGGTTGCACTCAATGCCGCGTTCGGAGACCAGGAAGCCTAGCAGCTGGCTGGCTGGCACTCCGAACACGCACTTCTCGGGATTGAGCTTGATTTGGAATCGGCGCAAGTTGGCAAATGTTTCTTTCAGGTCTTCCAGCAAGGTACCACGCTTCTCTGTCTTCACCACAATGTCGTCTACATAGACGTGGGCATTTCTGCCGAGTTGTTTCAAGAGACATTTCTGCATGCAATGCTGAAAAGTGGCACCGGCATTTCTCAAACCGAATGTCATTGTCAGGTAGCAGAAAGCTCCAAAGGGTGTGATGAAGGCAGTCTTCAGGCGGTCAGCCGGGTCCAACTTGATCTGATGATACCCTGAGTATGCATCCAAAAAACTTAACAGCTCGCATCCGGCTGTGGAGTCTATTACTTGATCAATCCGTGGCAGAGCAAACAAATCCTTTGGGCAGGCCTTGTTCAAACTCGTGTAGTCTATACACATGCGCCACTTGTTATTCTTCTTCAGAACCAGAACTGGGTTGGCAAGCCATTCTAGAAAGAACACTTCCATGATGAAGCCGGCGGCAAGGAGCCGGGCTATCTCTTCTCCCACGATTCTTCGCTTCTCTTCTGATAGTCGGCGGAGGGGCTGCTTGACCGGCTTCGCATCATCTCGGACGTGTAGCTTGTGCTCGGCGAAATCCTTCGGGACACCCGGCATGTCCGTTGGGGACCATGCAAAGATGTCTCGATTCTCACGGAGGAAGTCGACGAGCTCGCCTTCCTATTTACTCTCCAAGTTCGCCCCAATCACAGCGAACCTCTCCGGGTTCTCCGGGTCCAGAGGTATCTTCTTCGTCTCTTTTGCAGGTTGGAAGGAGCCCTGCGCATCACAATCCTTGGGGTTGGGGGACAAGGCCGGCTGTTTGCCGGCCATGGCCACAACCCGTTCCAACATCTTCTTCTCTTCTGCCACCACGAGGGACTCGGCCAGCCGGCTGCTGGCCATGGCACACTCGATGGACTTCTTGTAGTCGCCGGCTACCGTGATGATCCCCTTCGAGCTCGGCATCTTCATCTTCAGGTAGGCGTAGTGGGGCACAGCCATGAACTTGGCCAAAGCAGGTCGGCCAAGTAGTGCATGATAGGGGCTCTCCAAATCCACTACCTCGAACCATATTGCTTCCCGGCGAAAATGACCTTTGTCTCCGAAGAGAACATCCATTTTGATCTTGCCGATTGGAGAGCAAGATAGGCCGGGTACGATCCCATGGAAGACGGTGCGGCTTGGCATGAGCTGCTTCGCTTTGATGTTCAACTTGTCCATGGTATCGCCGTACAGTATGTTGATACTGCTTCCGCCGTCTATCAGGACGCGGGAAAATCTGGCAGCTCGCCTCTCCGTCGCAAGGGTGACGTCCAAGACCATAGCATAGGAGCCAGGCGAAGGCATCACCTCTGGGTGGTCGGCCTGGCTCTAGCTGATTGGCTTTTCCGACCAGTGCATGAACTCGGCGGTGCTAGAGGCGACTGCGTTCACTTCTTGGTGCTGCCGGCGTCGGCTGCGCTTGTCGTCGGCTTGACTTGTGAAGACGACGTAGGCGGCGTGCTCTTCGGGGAATTTGTCTTGGATGGCGCCGACCGCCGGCCGAGCCGCCGGCTGCTGGGGGGCTGGAGGCGGCGGGCCGGGAGGCGGAGGCGGCAACATTCCTTCGCCCTTGGTGATGCAGGTGAGCCAGTGGCATTTCCGGGTTGTGTGGTTGGATGGCTTCGCGCCGCTGTGGAACTTGCAGGGGCATCGAGTGCTTGTTCGTAGGAGAAAGACGGCTGCCAGGGCGGCCGGCCACCCTTATTCTTGGGAGCGGGCCGCTCTACGGACTGCTCGTCTTCAACTGTGGCCACCTGCCGACTGGACGAAGTCGGCATGGGGCCCTTGCGCTTGTGGTCGTTTTGGTAGGGGCGCCGATTAGGGTCGCCAGCCGGCGTCTTGGGAGCCGGAGCAACTACTTTCCCCGAGGCGTCCACTCGGAGCTCGGTCTTCATTGAGGAGTCGGCAGTGGCGTATTTGTCGGCGATGACCAGCAACTCATCGAGGGTAGCCGGCTCATTGCAGAGGAGTCGGTGCTTGAGGAGGGTGCCCTCCCGGCACCCGGCGGTGAAGTACTCGATGGCCTGGACCTCGTGCACTCCCTCGCAGGAGTTGCGGAGCTCGGCCCATCGCGTGAGGTAGTCGCGGGTCGACTCATTGGGCCCCTGGACGCAGAGGGAGAGCTGGCGAGGCTTGGGAGGCCGCTTGTAGGTGCTGGTGAAGTTGCGGACGAAAACTTCGGTGAAGTCCAGCCAACTGTTGATGCTGTAGGGCTTGAGGCTGTTGAGCCATGTGCGCGCCGTGCCCTGCAGCATCAGGGGGACGTACTTCACGGCGACGCGCCGATTGCCGTTGGCGATGCTGACGGCCGTGGAGTAGTCGATGAGCCAATCTTCCGGCTTCACCGAGCCGTTGTACTTGGGCGTGTCTCTGGGGAGCGAGAACCCTTTAGGGAAGGGCTCGTCGCGGATGCGGGGGCCAAAGCATGGCGGGTCGACATCGTCTTCTTCTTCTAACGCCAAGGATCGAGCAAGGCGGTCGATCCTGTGGCGGGCGTCATTCTCGCCGACTCCTTCTCGGCGGCCGAGTCGGTCGCCAAGAGTCGGATGTGTGACAGGCGGCGGAGTGAGGCGTCTTTCTCTTCGAGGCGGGGGAAGAGGCAGGTTTCCTTGGTGCTCTACAGCTCGAGGGCGGCCATCCGCGTCGCGCTCGATGGTGATGCGAGTCCGGCTGCGGCTGGCAGCCGGCTCCTTGTCTTTCTTCTGGCGCGCATCGCTCGCAGTCGGCGAGCGGGACGTCGCGGCGTGATCCCTGCGCGGGGGATGACTATCAGCACGGGCGCCGGCTTCGTGCCGTTCTGCAGCCGCGTCGATCAGCTGCTGGATCCGTCTTGTCATGTAGGGGAGCTCGTCGGCTCCCAGCCCATTGAGCTCCTCTGCAGCCGCCTGAGCGGCTCGCAGATTCTCGAGCGGGGTGGCGTAGACGGGGCAATCTGCGCCCAGCATGCTGGCAACGGCTGCGCCGCGCTTCTGGACGAAGCCGGCTCGGCTCGGGCCGCTAGGTGGCGGCGTGCCGAAGGCGGCGCGGTCGATTTCGCGCTGGTGGGCCTCGGTGAGGCGTCTCATCGAGGCTATCTTTTGGCCCTCCGCGATGAGGGCAAGGCGGCGTGCCTCCAGGGTCTCGGCGTCGGCGTCGGCCGGGATGGGGACGGAGAGGTCGTGCATCGCCGCTTGCTGAGCGTCGCGGGCATTCTCACCCGAGTTGGAGACGTGGCTGATGACCAGCACTTTGGTGACAGCGCTGCTGCCGCTGTCAGCTCGAGGGATGGGGTCGTCGAAGACCACCACGTCGGAGGGGTAGGCGTCAAGCGACGCGGTGTCGGAGTCGATGAGCATCGGGTCGGTGGAGCCGACAGACTCCATGTCCGCAGCAGGCTCGCTGGAGACGCGAAGTTGGTCGAGGAGGCTGGCGAGGCGGCTCTCGGGGTAGTCGGTGCCTGCGTCGGACGCAGGCTCGTCGGAGATGCGAGTCTCGCCGAGCAGATCGGCGAGGCGGCTCGCTGCGCAGGCGTCGTCGACGCCTTGCAGCGCGTCGAGGCAAACGCCATCGGGCGCAGCAGGCTGGCTGCGCTCGCGGGGGAGGAAGAGGGTTCCCGTCCAGAACAGGTCTCCGGACGACGGTGCACCTGGCCCCACGGTGGGCGCCAAATGTCGGGTGGTTGGTGCGACATATGCCAAGGGATGGCTTATCATTGTGGGAGCCAATAAAACGTCGCCGGTGCCTGGAAACGGGATGAGGCGAAGACATGCATGCCGGCGAATCTTACCCAGGTTCGGGGCTCTCCGAGGAGATAACACCCCTAGTCCTGCTCTGCGGGGTCTCCGCATGATCACTAGATCGATAAGAGGTAGCTACAATCGCTCCTAGAGCTGTTGAGATCAAGGGAGACGAAGAACAAGGCTAGCTCTTGCTTCTCTCTATCTATGGTGTGTGTGTTATGCTAAGAAGGCCACTCTATGCTCAGAGGCCAACTATGCTTAGGTGCGAACCCTTTGCATGGGTGCTCTGGGGGGTTTATATAGGCCTACCCCCCGGGGGTACAATGGTAATCCGGCTGGGCTCTGGCCCCAGCCGTCAGTGTCTACGCTCGCCGGCTTCTCCGCCGGCTGCTGGGTCCCGCCGGCTTGTGGGTCCCGCCGGCTGCCGGCTACTCGGTCGACAGGCCGGCCCCACCGCATAGGGTCTTGTCGGCGGCTGCTTACTGTAGCCTCGCCTGTGATGACGAGGGCTTTGTCGAGGTAAGCGTGGCTACAGTGGGCTGCCTCGGGGGCTATCACTGTAGCCTTACCTCGTCTTGTCTCCTTAATGGGGCTCCTGCTTCGAGGAAGGGAGTAGCCGGCTTCTGGAGGCCGGCTACGCTCTTGGCCGACTGGGAAAGGCCGGGCCGCCTTCACGCCTCTCTCTGGCCGAAGGGGCCCGCCGCCCGCGGGCCGTACGGGAGTCGGTCGTGGGTGACGTCGAGGCCAACATGGCTACAGTGCCGAGCCGCACGAGAGACGTCCGTCCCGTACGGCCTCCTGTAGCCACGCCCGCCTCGGGCTTCGGGGGTAGTGGGCCGCACTGTGGCCACACCCCGTCACGTCGCCGTTATGTGGGAGTGGTTTGGAGTGGTTGTGGTCTTGGCCGGCTCCTAGGAGTCGGCGTCTATCTTGGCCGGCTTCTTGGAGTCGGCCACCCCGTAGTCGTCCTAGGGAGGAGTTGGTGAGGCTGGGTCGCCTTCCGGGAGTCGGCTTTAGTGGTAGCCGGCCAGGGAAGGCGGCCCAATGCTCAGAGTGCTTGGAGGCCCGAAGGCCTGATAATTTTTTCAGAAGAACCAGGGGCAGTCGGTGAGGCTACCCGTGGCCATTTACTCCGACACACACCTCGCTGACAAGTGGGCCACCCGACCCACTCGCTGACAAGTGGGCCATTTTTCTACTCTACCCAAGCTACCAAAAAATATGCGCACGAGCAAAAAATATGCGCCAGCGGGGGCTCGAACCCACGACCGAGGGCTTGTTTCAACACGTCCACTACCACTGAGCTAGGAAGAGACTGTTGGTTATGTACCCGAACGAAACTACATGTGTTGGAGAGAGTGGTTGTCTCTCAAACAAGTGGACCCTCCTCTCCCGCAACTGACAAGTGGACCCTCCTCCTCTCATTTCCCCATTCTTTTCCTTCCTCTCCCGCATCTCCTTCCTCTCTGTCGTCATCGCCGCCGCCGCAGCTCATCTCCTTCCTCTCTGCGACCGCCGCCGCCGACCGCTGGAGGTTTGAATCCGCTTCCTTCCTCTCCTGCAACTCCTTCCTCTTCTGATAGGTTAGGGTTTTCTGCTGCTGTTTACTGGATTCGATTAGGGTTTGAATGGATTAGGGATTAGATTCGGTTAGGGTTTGATTCGAATGGAGGGGGGAGTGGGTGGGGTGGTGTTGTTCTGGCCTTGGATTAGGGTTCGTTTGGAAATTTGGGTTAGATAATTTGAAAGCCCACAACTAAGCTGACTGACCTAGCAAAATATGATTTGAATCCTTCCTCTTAACTTAGTAGCAAAATATGATATGGTTCAAATTAGTTAAAGTAGATAGATTAGGTTTCTTATCTACTATTGAGGCCCTGTTGATGTTGATGTTTTTGGTGCTAGCAAAATATGGAATGAGTAGAAGAAGAAAACAGAGTGCTGTTGATGTTTTTGCCATCAGAAATGTCCTTGTTTTTGCCAAGATAAAGTAGTAGCAAAATGAGGCCATTGCCATTTATAGTAGTATTCCAAATACAGGCCTTGACAAACACATGTAGTAAATATCCAACTTGGCTCTGACACTAGTAAGATCAGACTCATATCTTCCCATATGGTTCATTTATAGATATGCAAAGGGGCAGATATGTTCATATATGTTCATTTATAGATATAGATATGTTCATGCAGATATCTGCCCATATGTTGGATTAGATATGTAGATATCTGCCATATCTACATGTCTGCCCATTTATAGATATTAGATATGGGCAGATATGTTCATTTATAGATATAGATATGTTCATTTATAGATATGGGCAGATATGCCTTTTAGAGTAGACATGGGCAGATATGGTCCTTTTATAGTAGCAAATTGTTTTGCCATTGAGATTGAGATTGAATATTTGTGCAGTATGACTGAACATTGAGATTGTTTTCTGTTTCTTTCGATGATTTGTGTGGTTCAGTTTCTGAAGTAAACTGGAGATGTTAGAAATTTGATGGTTGATGTCCATATATCTCCACTTATGAACATATCTGTCCAAATTTGATGGTTTCTGAAGTAAACGTATATATATCTCCACTTATGAACATATCTGTCCAAATTTGATGGTTTCTGAACATGTGCCTTAACACCTTTTCTGTCATTTGGTGTCCATGGATTGAAATGTTGGCTGTTATATATTGATTGTAGTATATTTGTGCATGTTAATTCAGTGTTTGTATTGATTTGGTGCCAATGTCCAGAAACAATATTTTGATGTTGCTGTTGCTGTTGTTATTCTTGTTGTGGTTACCTGAAATGTTGATATTCTACTTTTTTGAAGCGCTTGTTTCCTATTTATGTCCAGTCCTGTTTATGGTAACTTGTTGTTTAATTTACAATGCTGCTTTTCAGAGAAGTGAGATGGCTGGCTTGGAAGGTTTCGAGTTCTTCGAGATCGTAATTGAAAAATCTTGCAGTAGGCAGGTATATTTATCATCACTCATTTCTTTATCATCACTCTGCTGTCTAGTGCTTGATTGGCACAATTAACCACTGCTTGAGCCTCGCTGCAGAGGCTGCCTGACAATTTTGCGAAGATGCTCACCGGCCGTGAGCCCCACAAAGTGAAGCTGCGGGAGGCCGGCAGCGGGCTTCGCAGGCTGTGGGACGTGTTGGTGGTGTTCGATGGTGAAGGCCACATGTACCTAGGGCCCGGCTGGGAGCAGTTCGCCCGCGCCCATGAGCTACAGCTCGGGCACTTCCTTGTCTTCCGCTACGATGGCGACGCCATGTTCACCGTGAAGATGTTCGACAACACCATGTGCCGCATGTACTACCAGCACGACGACGATGCCAGTAAGCTCTCTGCCTCTCTTCTTCCTGTCCTTTTGGCTTCCTCTACCTGCACGACGACAACACCATGTTCACACTTTGTTGCATTTGGCCAGGCAATGGGAGCAGCAGCGGGGATGACGAGGAGCAGCCTATTCTGGCTAACGACGACCCTGCTATGGTGGTGGCGGATGACGACCTTGCTATGGTGGTGGCTGACGATGACCCTGCTATGGTGGTGGCTGACGACGACCTCGCGATTGTGGTGCCTAATGATGACCTCGCAATGGTGGTGCCTGACAATGACCTCGTCATGGTGGTGGCGCCTGCAATCCCACAGCTTGGCGACAGGACCATGCCAATTGTGGTAGAGGAGTACATCCGCGTTGGGATTCGCCACTCTGAGCGCATCAGGTTGATGAAGGAGAAGAAGGAGGAGTGAAGATGTTAAGAAATGAAGTGGCAATGTTAAGCATGTTAGGTTTAAGCTTGTTAGTGTAATCTGAACATGTCAATGTTAAGTATGTCAGGTTTAATTTTGTGCATGCTCATGGATGCTGTATGATAGTGCCATCTAAACATGTCAATTTCTTAATTATAAATATTCAGTTTGGTAATTGATGGGAATTCAAATTTTTTATGCATACTCATGGATGAAAGATAAAATTATGGGTTTTTGTGCATGCTCATGTATGAAACAATATAAGTTTCATTTTTTGAATGCTAAAAACATGACTCAAACCCTAGCCACGGACGGCCGCCGCGACGAAATCGGCCGGTTTTTGAAAACATCGTAAAAAATTCAAAAAAAATTCAAAAAAATGGGAGACCTCCACGTAACATCATCAAATGTGGCCTACCAACTAGCAAAAATACTAAACTTGCAATACCGGTGTTTTCTTGAAAAAGTGTTCTAAAAAACGACCTACCATGAACGAAGATTCATGGCTTTCAAGCCAAACTAGCAATGATATGGCCACATCCGTTGAATAGTTTTTGATAATATGCCCAAATTTGGCGCATGCCTCCGTCTTGTGATGGCAAACAATGTTGCCAAAGCGAGGTTCCAACTTGTTTAACAAAAAAACCGTTTTTCATTTTGTGAATGCTAAAGACATGCGTTTTTCGTGAAGCGGTTACAAGGAGGGTCACCCCAAATGGCGCCATTCCATGTCTATCTCAAAGTAGACCCTGTTTTACGGACGGTCGCCAAAAAGCATGCATTTCCGACCCTCGTAGCTACTCCCGGCCATTCAGACCACTTCGGCCGATTCAGCTGGAACCGGCTGGAATTTGAACTGCGGGTCCTCCATAGCTTGCCCGTTATTTTTGCCAAAAATCATTTTTAGCTTCACATGTAGGCATTTCATCAAAGAATCGACAACAGATTGGCACGACTCAAACCCTAGCCACGGATGGCCGCCGCGACGAAATCGGTCGGTTTTTGAAAACATCGTAAAAAATTCAAACAAATCAAAAAAATGGGAGACCTCCGTGTAACATCATCAAATGTGGCCTACCAACTAGCAAAAATACTAAACTTGCAATACCGGTGTTTTCTTGAAAAAGTGTTCTAAAAAACGACCTACCATGAACGAAGATTCATGGCTTTCAAGCCAAACTAGCAATGATATGGCCGCATCCGTTGAATAGTTTTTGATAATATGCCCAAATTTGGCGCATGCCTCCGTCTTGTGATGGCAAACAATGTTGCCAAAGCGAGGTTCCAACTTGTTTAACAAAAAAAAACCGTGTTTCATTTTTTGAATGCTAAAGACATGCGTTTTTCGTGAAGCGGCGACAAGGAGGGTCACCCCCAAATGGCGCCATCCCATGCCTATCTCAAAGTAGACCTTGTTTTAAGGACAGTCGCCAAAAAGCATGCATTTCCGACCCACGTAGCTACTCCCGGCCATTCAGACCACCTTCGGCCGATTCAGTTGGAACCGGCTGGAATTTGAACTGCGGGTCTCCATAGCTTGCCCGTTATTTTTGCCAAAAATCATTTTTAGCTTCACAGGTAGGCACTTCATCAAAGAATCGACAACAGATTGGCACAACTCAAACCCTAGCCATGGCGGCCGCCGCGACGAAATCGGCCGGTTTTTGAAAACATCGTAAAAAATTCAAAAAAATCAAAAAATGGGAGACCTCCGCGTAACATCATCAAATGTGGCCTACCAACTAGGAAAAATACTAAACTTGCAATACCGGTGTCTTTCTTGAAAAAGTGTTCTAAAAAACGACCTACCATGAACGAGGATTCATGGCTTTCAAGCCAAACTAGCAATGATATGGCCGCATCCGTTGAATAGTTTTTGATAATATGCCCAAATTTGGTGCATGCCTCCGTCTTGTGATGGCAAACAATGTTGCCAAAGCGAGGTTCCAACTTCTTTAACAAAAAAACCGTTTTTCATTTTTTGAATGCTAAAGACATGCATTTTTCGTGAAGCGGCTACAAGGAGGGTCACCCCAAACGGCGCCATTCCAAGTATATCTCAAAGTAGACCCAGTTTTACGGACGGTCGCCAAAAAGCATGCATTTCCGACCCTCGTAGCTACTCCCGGCCATTCAGACCACCTTCGGCCGATTCAGCTGGAACCGGCTGGAATTTGAACTGCGGGCCCTCCATAGCTTGCCCGTTATTTTTGCCAAAAATCATTTTTAGCTTCACATGTAGGCATTTCATCAAAGAATCGACAACAGATTGGCACAACTCAAACCCTAGCCACGAACGGCCGCCGCGACGAAATCGGCCGGTTTTTGAAAACATCGTAAAAAATTCAAAAAAAATTCAAAAAAATGGGAGACCTCCACGTAACATCATCAAATGTGGCCTACCAACTAGCAAAAATACTAAACTTGCAATATCATTGTTTTCTTGAAAAAGTGTTCTAAAAAACGACCTACCATGAATGAAGATTCATGGCTTTCAAGCCAAACTAGCAATGATATGGCCGCATCCGTTGAATAGTTTTTGATAATATGCCCAAATTTGGCGCATGCCTCCGTCTTGTGATGGCAAACAATGTTGCCAAAGCGAGGTTCCAACTTGTTTAACAAAAAAAACCGTTTTTCATTTTTTGAATGCTAAAGACATGCATTTTTCGTGAAGCGGCTACAAGGAGGGTCACCCCAAATGGCGCCATTCCATGTCTATCTCAAAGTAGACCCTGTTTTACGGTCGGTCGCCAAAAAGCATGCATTTCCGACCCTCGTAGCTACTCCCGGCCATTCAGACCACCTTCGGCCGATTCAGCTAGAACCGGCTGGAATTTGAACCGCGGGTCCTCCATAGCTTGCCCGTTATTTTTGCCAAAAATCATTTTTAGCTTCACAGGTAGGCATTTCATCAAAGAATCGACAACATATTGGCATGACTGAAACCCTAGCCACGGACGGCCGCCGTGACGAAATTGGCCGGTTTTTTAAAACATCGTAAAAAATTCAAAAAAAAATCAAAAAATGGGAGACCTCCGCGTAACATCATCAAATGTGGCCTACCAACCAGCAAAAATACTAAACTTGCAATACCGGTGTTTTCTTGAGCTATTTGGTATGATTTTAACCATGATTTCTACAAAGTTTACAAAAAAACCTGATTTTTTCTGCCTCCAAACCTCTAAAAACTGGTGAAAATTTCCCTCCCACCCCACCAAAATTTCGCTCCTAGCACCAAATTTTACCTCCCATCCCACCAAAATTTCCCACCACTTCTCTCCCACTACCAGGCGGGTCCCACCACTCCCTCTCCCACTAACACGCGGGATCCCCTCCCCTCCCCTCCCAAAATTTCCCCATTCCCCTTCCCTCTCCCCGACGAACCCTAGCTTCTCCCTCCCTCCCCTGCTCCGCGCCGCCCCGCCGACGACCACTCCCTCCCCTGCTCCGCGCCGCCCCGCCGCCCGTCCTCTGCTCCGCCTCTCCCCGACGAATCCCCACAACCCTAGCCACCCCACAACCCTAGCCACCCCTCCCCTGCTCCGCGCCGCTCCGCCGCCCCTCCCCTACTCCGTGCCTCCCCGACGACGAATCCCCCCTCCCCTCTCCCCTCCACGACAGCGGCTATGTCGACGACATCTACGGCTACATTGACCGCCCCGGCTACGACTACGTCGACGATGGCGACTACATCGACGATGGTGGCTACATCGACGACGGCGACTACATCATCTACATCATCGACGATCGACGACGGCAGGTACGTTGCTCTCCTCGATACATCTCCCCTCGATGTTTAGATCTTCTAGGGTTCGGTAGATCCCCCTCATGGGTTCTTCTAGGGTTCATGGGGATGGATCGACGCGGGTTAGGGTTATGATTCATGGGGTTAGGGTTAGGGTATACGTTGCTCTCTGGTTCATGGGGTAGGATCGATGGGGATTCATGGGGATGATCTCCCTCTGGTTCATGGGGTTCATGGGGTTAGGGTTCATTGGTTTCATGGGGGTCTGAGTGCATGTTCTAAATTGCCTCCCTATGCATGATTTCAATTGTTGTTAAGAGTATGTGCATGTTCTCAGGGGTTAGCCTAGACAAAGCCACTTACTTGCAATTATTGTTGGTCTATATGGGTTGATATAGCAAATCATGCATGCCTATGAGAATGTCCATAATTCTTTTTTCTGTTCCATTCTGATGAGAATGTGCTACTGCACATTGATTATGATGAGTAATCTGATTTTGTATGGGGTTGGATTCATGGGGTTAGGGTTTTGTGGGGAGGTGGTTCTTTATTCTAGATTTTGTATGCTCTATTTGATTGTGCATCCCTGTCAATGACTCTGACATGGCCTGTGGCTTGATATTATTCTAGATTGTTGCTTGATGTTTTGCGTTGTCATGTGGATGCCCTGTGGCAGCTCATCCATGGCCTTGTTTGTCATGCAGGTCATTGAGCAGCATCAGGAGGAGGAGCTCAAGCACGGCTACCACGACGCACCACCACAAAAGCAGGTTATTGTCCATCTCCATCTCCATCTCCCTCTCCCTCTGCTGCCAATCATGTTATTTGTTCTTGATTATGGTCACCACTAAATCTAAAGCTCTGTAGTTGTTGTTCCCATGCTATCTAGGGCTTGTAGGTTCCCATTCATGTTTGTTTTCTATCCTGTGAGCTCCTGCCATGCTTTGGTTTACATATGGATGATCTAGTTCCATAGCTATGTTCCTGGGTTTGCTAAATTGGTCAGTGGTAGTGCTGATTTCTCATTGCTTCCTATGGGACTCTGTTGTTCATATAGAAAGCTTCCTGCTCACTGCACTACTAGAGTAGTTAATGTAGGTGCACTAGTAGGAAAAGGGGCTTTTACCCCGGTTCATAAGGGCCTTTAGTCCCAGTTCTGGAACCGGGACTAAAGGGTCGTTACTAATGCCCTAGCCCTTTAGTCCCGGTTCTTACACGAACCGGGACTAAAGGCCGTCCACATGGCCGGTGCGGGGAGCCCAGGCAGGAGGGCCTTTGGTCCCGGTTGGTGCCACCAACCGGGACCAATAGGCAGGGCCTTTTGTCCCGGTTGGTGTCACCAACCGGGACCAATAGGCATCCACGCGTCAGCAGCTGGCAGGAGCTGAGGTTTTTGTTTTTTTGAAAGGGGGTGGTTTTGGGGTTTTGGGGGGTTAATTTAGGTGTTTCATATATTGTGTTAGCTAGCTAATTAATAGAGAGAAGTGTCCTCTCTTATCTCCGTGCTTGGTCGACACTACGTACTATATACGTATGGAGAGGAGTAGACACGCTAGCTAGTAATCAAATGAAGGAAACAGAAGATCGTCATGAACATATGCATATAGAGAGAAGTGATATCGACCACCTCTCCTTCTCCGAGATATTGGTCGAACAACAAGTTCTCGTATATCTATCCGACACTACCGGCTACATATATACAATAATTATCTCTTACAATACAATCTCCTAATTAAATTGTAGGAACACAGGGTCCACATAGTATTCTCCGTTTTCAGCGATCACGTGGTCAAGGAAGAATGCCGCCAATTCCTCTTGAATTCCTCGCATACGATCTTCTGCTAGGAGTTCATCCCGCTTCCGAAACATCTAATTTGAAGAAGGGGGTCAATACATATATATATATGAATAAATGAAACTCAGTAGGTCAATCTAACTGATAAGCAAGCATGCTAAATGGTATTGATGAAACTAGCGCTTGAATCACTAGGAGATGCGCGGAACATGCTACTATAGTACTTACTTTCGGGTGTCTAACTTGCAGCTTCTTCGGCAGTCCCGGAGCTTTTGTGATGAATTTTCTCCAAACCCTTATAGACAAAGAAAACAATTACTTGATATCAGGAAATGAACAAAGTTGCTGATATGGTGGATAATGATCGATTTAACTTACTTCTCGAGCATTTGAGTCATGTTCGCATAGTCCTGGGGATCTTTTCGTCTCGAGTCTAAGACGGTTACTACTCCCTGCTCAAGCTTAATCTCTAGGAGAATATAGTGGAAGCTGCGCATGCATGCATAAGTCATCAATTACATTACCATAACCTGGACTAATAAGGGAAACCGAATATGCACAAGACAGTAACACTCACTTGAAGTTGTAAGGAAAGAGTATTATATCTTTGTTTTGATTTAATACCAACGATTGTAGCAAGTTGGCCTCGGCTTCTTTGGGATGTTTTTCAACCATATATGCATCTATGAGATTTGTATTAATGAACCCAATATCACTGATTTGTTTTTTCTTCAATTCGGCGATCTTCAATCTGCATAATATAGTGAGGATAAGTACATGCAATGAAAGAGCTGACCTATATAGAGAGACTTAATGACAGAAGTAGTACTACTTACAGACATTAGCAAGTGATCGTTGTTTTATCGAGGGCCTTTTGATTGTAAAACTGGAAGAAATCCTCAAATGGAACATTCAGCAGATCAATTCCAACGAGGTCATGCTCCGGTTTAACTCTCAATGTCAAAGTACCAATCCCATCAGACTCTCTGCAGGTTTTCATGTACCAATCATGTAGTCTTCGCATCATCGTTGATAGAGATCTTTCATCTTTGACGAGAGGCTTCCCGTAATGGTATTTGTGTTCGTCCACCTCCATGATTTCATAATGTACATCGTCGGGCAGGTAATCTCCAAGATTGCTATAACCGGGCACCATACTCGGATCATTAGCGACGATGTCTTTTGACACCTTGAGCGGGGGGCACGATTGGTTCGCTTGTTCGCCGAGCTGGGCAATTTTTTTCCCATCCCGTCGTTCTTTCATCCTTTTAGCACTGACAGTACTTCCTGACCGCTCCGCTTCGGCATATGTCTTTGCAACAACGCGCTCATAGTTGCCTCTCGGCGGAGACTTTGGTGGTTTTGTTAGGGCAGCCAGAGTGCGGTTTGCTTTCACCGGATCTACCTTCTCCTCCGGAGGTGGATGTTTCTTTGCTTTCACCCCTTCAAAGAAGTTCTTCACTTCGGCTCGCACGATCTTCACGTTCTCCTCCTCGGTCCTCTCGTATGGTAACTTCTCTGGAGTCTTCAGAGAAGGACCGAATCTGTATTGCCTCCCGCCTCTGGCAGCTGTACTGCTAGACGCCGGCAGAGCAGACGGAGCGGCTGCGGCTGTCTTCTTTCCTTGCTTACGAGGCGGAGGAGAAGGACTACGACGTGCCGGAGCAGCCGCAGCGGCGGTGGGTCTCTTCCGCCCTTGCTGACGAGGCGGAGAAGGAGGAGGCTGGCTGCTCTGGCGCGCCGGCGCTGGCGGAGAAGGAGGCGGAGTGCCGCCACGCGCCGGAGAAGGAGGCTGAGTGCCCTGATCACTCGCCGGAGGAGGAGGCGGAGGAGGAGGCGGAATGCCCTTACTCGCCGGAGCCGTCCAGTTCGGAAGCTTGATGAGCTCCTTCCGCCATAGGCACGGAGTCTTCAGAGCTAAACCCAGCCGAGTCTCCCCTTCACCGGTAGGGTGGTCAAGCTGGAGGTCCTCAAATCCCTCCGTTATTTCATCCACCACCACCCTAGCATATCCTTCTGGAATCGGCCGACAGTGGTAGGTTGCGCCGGGTTCAGGAGGTAAAACAGAGCCAACAGCCGCCTTGGCTTTGAAGTTCTGCCATTCCGCCATAAGGTGGCAATGTTGAGACTCCGTGATAGCATCCACGGGGTAGCTAGCAGGAGCCGCATGCTCCAGCTGAAGCTGCTCGGTGGAAGCCACGCTGCTTCTCCGCTGAGATGGCGGTTTAGCTTCGGGGACAGTTTCGGCATCTCGATTGCCGTCTCGTTCCTCTAGCTCTTGAACCCTTTCGTGCAGCTTCTGAATTTGGATCTGCTCCACTTTTTTCCTCCTCTCCTGGGTTTTGTAACCGCCCGCGTCCGAAAAACTAGCCTTCCACGGAACGGAGCCTGGCGTGCCTCGTGTCCGTCCAGGGTGCTCAGGATTCCCGAGGGCCATTGTGAGCTCGTCGTTCTCTCTGTCTGGAACGAACGTCCCTTGCTGCGCTGCATCGATATAGTGCTTAAGCTTCTTGACGGGTATTGCAAGTTGCTCGTCCGTCCAACGACACCTCCCTGATACAGGGTCCAAGGTTCTGCCAGCCCCGAAGAACCAAGTCCGGCAACGGTCTGGCCAGTTCATTGTCTCTGGTTCGATCCCTTTATCAAGCAGATCCCTCTCAGACTTGGCCCACTTAGGCCGGGCTTTGAGGTAGCCACCTGACCCCGTGCGATGGTGAAGCTTCTTCTTCGCAGCATTCTTCTTGTTTGTCGCTGACATCTTCTTACTCTTTTCCGATGTCTTGTGGGCCACAAATGCGGGCCAGTGATCTCTTCTCATACCGGCCGATGAATTCTGGTGTCTCTTCTTTGTCGACAAACGTTTTCAGCTCATTCTTCCACCTCCTGAATAGGCCTGCCATCTTCTTAAGAGCATGAGACTTGATTAATTGCTCTATAACTGGCTTCTCCGGATCCTCCTCTGGCGGTAGGGTGAAATTTGCCTTCAGCTCAGTCCAAAGATCATCTTTCTGCATATCATTGACATAAGACACCTCAGGGTCTTCCTTCTTAGGCTTATACCATTGGTGGATGCTGATCGGGATCTTGTCCCTAACTAGAACCCTGCACTGAGCAGCAAAAGCATCCTTTGTCCGGAGGGGTTCAATCGGTTGGCCGTCGCGCGCGATTGCTATGATCTCAAACCTTTCATCCGAGCGCAACTTTCTCTTCGGGCCTCGTCTCTTTACCGAAGTTGTGCTCGATCCGGAGGGCTAGAAAAAAGAAGAAAGACGAGTGTTAATTAATATGTGTACATACCAAAACAATGAATGCATCAATTAGCTAGTCAGCATAGGCTTAACTAATATATTTACCTGGCCGGACTCTGTTCGGTCACCGGAGCCGTCACCACGGGCTACTTCTTGCACCAGCATTGGGTCACTGGAGCCATCATAATCATGTCTTTCCTCCTCCACTCTTCGATCACCGTAGCCTGCTTCTTCACCCTGTTCTTCCAAACCATCATTGTCGTTAAGATACGACAAGATACCACCTCCGGCTAAGATTATGTCCCCCAACACCTCTTCTGCTTGCTCATCTCGTCCGTGCTCCATTGTTTCTGCAAATATTACAACATGGCAATTATTACATAAACATGACAGCAGGTGGATATATTAGTGCAAACATAGACATAGCTTATTCCGGGTTTGGGGTGGCCTAGGCAACGCTTCAAGGGTAGGGGCGCGGCGGGAGGGGGTAGGAGACCGACATCGTTTTTTCTAGGGTTTGGGTGTCCTCGAGAGTTTTGGTCGAGCGAGAGGGCCGGGGGGTGCTCCCGTGGTATAAGTTATCACGGTCGGGAGGGGGTATACATATCGACCGTCCATCATGTCGAAGTTATCTGGGAGGGAGTTATATATATTGACAACGACGACATACATACACGGGAAAATAATGTTATCGGGGAGGGGGTATATCGACCCCCCCACGTGTTGAAGTTATCGGGAGGGGGTTATATCGACAACGACGACATACATACACGGGAAAATAATGTTATCGAGGAGGGGGTATATCGACCCCCCCTCGTGTTGAAGTTATCCCCCCTCGTGTTGAAGTTATCGGGAGGGGGTAATATCTTCAACGGCGACATACATACACGGGAAAATAATGTTATCGGGGAGGGGGTATATCGACCCCCCCCACGTGTTGAAGTTATCAGGAGGGGGTTATATCGACAACGACGACATATATACACGGGAAAATAATGTTATCGGGGAGGGGGTATATCGATCCCCCCTCGTGTTGAAGTTATCCCCCCTCGTGTTGAAGTTATCGGGAGGGGTATATATCGACGACGACAGACCCGATAAAACATAAGAAAACGAAGAAGAAATAAAAAGAGGAGAAGAAGAAAGGAATAGAGGAGAGGATTGAAGAAAAAAAAGAAGAAAAAAAGAGGAGAAGAAGAAAGGAATAGAGGAGAAGAAGAAAAAATAGAAAAAATTCTATTTTTTCTTCTTCTCCTCTATTCTTCCTTTCTTCTTCTCCTCTTCTTTTTCTTCTTTTTTCCTCTTCTTATTTATTTCTCCTCTTCTTCCTCTCCTCTTCTTCTTTCTTTCCTCTTCTTATTTTCTTCTTTCCTATCCTTCTTTTTCTTCTTCTTCCCTTCCTAGCTAGATATATAAAACTTTTCTAAAATTGTAACTTTTGCATATATAAAACTTTTCCATGGATCATCATTTCTCATATATATCGAATATATATCCATTGTCATATATAAAAACTTTCTATATATGAACAAAAAACTTTCTATGAACAAAAAAACATTTTTGACATATATATTCATACATTTTGAACATCTACATACATACAATTTTTTTTGTTCACATATACA
Organism: Aegilops tauschii subsp. strangulata; assembly: GCF_002575655.3. Taxonomy (NCBI): domain Eukaryota; kingdom Viridiplantae; phylum Streptophyta; class Magnoliopsida; order Poales; family Poaceae; genus Aegilops; species Aegilops tauschii. The sequence goes on along the minus strand of NC_053040.3, from coordinate 470,373,271 downwards.
TTATAGCCACATACACATATACATCACATATCAACAAAAAAATTAAACTAATAAAAATAAAAAAACATATAGCCACATATGAACAAAAACATATAGCCACATACATACACATATACATTATATATATATATGATCAAAAAACAATTAAACTAATAAAAAAATAGAGCCGGGGCGGCGGCTCTCACAGCGGGGGCGGCTAGGACGATGGCGACGGCGGGGGCGGCGAGGGTGCCGGCGCGCGGGGGCGGGACGGGGCGGGGGCGCCGGCGAGCACGCGCGGGCCGGGCAGGGGGCTCGGGGCGCCGAGGCGGCGCGCGAGAGAAGGGGAGCACGAGGCGGGGCGGCGCGTGGGGGCAGTGCGACGACGACGAGCACCGGGCGGCGACCCGTCGAGGCAAGGGCGCGGGGCGACGGCGACGAGGAGCGGGCGGCGACGGCGAGGACGGGCAGCCTGGCGGCGTCGGGGGCAACTGGCGAGGGAAGCGGCGGCCTTTGGTCCCGGTTGGTGGCACCAACCGGGACTAAAGGGGGGGCATTGGTCCCGGTTGGTGCCACCAACCGGGACCAAAGGCCTTGCGCTGCCCGCGGCCAAAAGTTTAGTCCCACCTCGCTAGTTGAGAGGGGCTCGGAGTGGTTTATAAGCCCCACTGCGGCTGCCCTCTCGAGCTCCTCTCAAATGCAGGCTTACGGGCCTAATGTCACACTGTGCTGTCTGTGGGCCTATTGGGCCTTCTGCGGGCCTGAATCCTGGCCCAGGTTGGGTTTCTAGTCGTATTCAGGCCGTGGTGGCCCAATAGGTGGCAGTTTTTTAAATTTTTTTTCCAGTTTTTTGGTTCTGTTTTTTGTATTATTTATTTTCTTTTGTTTTTTGCTTTATTTTTTAATTCTTTTTTGCTTTTAGGTCAGCAAAATTATAAACTGTCTGTTAGTTCCATTAGTTTTAGAAAAAATATAAACTTTCTATTAGTGCCATTAGTTCTTTATGAAAATTCTTTTTGCTGTATTTAGTTTTTTTGTTTTCTTTTTTGCTATATTTATTTTGTTTTGTTTCTACTTACATCAAAAAACTTATTTATTTTATTTTATTTTGTTTCTAATTACTTATTTATTTTACTTTATGATAATTCTTTTTGCTATTAAAGTTTCTATCAAAAAAAGTTCTTTATGAAAATTCTTTTTTCTTTTAATGATTAAAAATAAAAAAGAGGCGCAATGCTCGTTGATTTGCTTCAAGCCTTTCAGAATAGTGTAGACTGCACTGCACATAGCTCGATGCAGTCTACCTTATTCCTCAAGGCTTGAAGCTAAGCAACGTGAGCATTGCACCTGTTCTTCATCGTCTCTGCACTCAGGGCTTATAAACCGCTCCTAGTGCCTCTCAGCTAGCGAGGTGGGACTAAAAAACTGCTTAGTAAGAAACTCTAGTACCGGTTCTTGCCACGAATAGGTACTAAAGGTGCTCGTGGGGCCACAGCCTCATTAGTACCGGTTCGTGGCACTAACAGGGACCAAAGGGTGGAATTGGTTCCGGTTCGTGCCACCAACCGGGACCAATGGCCTTGCACAGCGGCGTGGTGGTGAGTTTAGTCCCACCTCGCAAGCTAAGAGAGAGCCGCACCTGTTTATAAGGTGCGGTGCGCCTGAGCTATCGAGCTCCTCTCTAAAGCAGGCTTACGGGCCTAACCTCTCTGTACATGCCTGTGGGCCTACTGGGCCTTCTGCGGGCCTGAATCATGGCCCATGGATGGGTTTCTAATCATATTCAGGCCGTGGTGGCCCAGTAGGTGGCATAATTTTTAATTTTTGGCCTGTTATTTTTCATGCATTTACTAATTATTTTGAGCTATAAGACCCTAAAATTGAAAAGCATTCAAATGAACTCTGAAAAGGTTGAAAGTTGGCATGGTATCATCATTTCATCCACATAGCATGTGCAAGAAAGTTGAGAGGGTTACGGCAAAAACTAGATGCACTTCTTGTAGAAAACGGACAATGGTATCATACTCGTCTATTACAAAGTTGGCATGGTATCATCATAATAGTTGCGGGAGAAAGTCTTCACTTTTTCTTCGCTTGTGTCATTTGCTTATTGCGCCGTAACCATGGATAATCTTCATCGTTTATCAGGATGCTTGGGTCAGCCTTGACTTTGAAGGGAGGAATTTCATGAAACTTTTCATAATCTTCAGACATGTCTGTCTTGCCCTCCACTCCCACAATGTCCCTTTTTCCTGAAAGAACTATGTGGCGCTTTAGCTCATCGTATGATGTATTCGCTTCCTTATCTTTTCTTTTCCTCGGTCTGGTAGACATGTCCTTCACATAGATAACCTGTGCCACATCATTGGATAGGACGAACGGTTCATCAGTGTACCCAAGATTGTTCAGATCCACTGTTGTCATTCCGTACTGTGGGTCTACCTGTACCCCGCCTCCTGACAGATTGACCCATTTGCACTTAAACAAAGGGACCTTAAAATCATGTCCGTAGTCAAGTTCCCATATGTCCATTATGTAACCATAATATGTGTCCTTTCCCCTCTCGGTTGCTGCATCAAAGCGGACACCGCTGTTTTGGTTGGTGCTCTTTTGATCTTGGGCAATCGTGTAAAATGTATTCCCATTTATCTCGTATCCTTTGTAAGTCAATACAGTCGAAGATGGTCCCCTGGACAACGAGTACAACTCATCACAAACAGTGGTGTCACCTCTGAGACGTGTTTCCAACCAACTCCTGAAAGTCCTGATGTGTTCACATGTAATCCAGTCATCACACTGCTCCGGGTGTTTGGAGCGCAGACCGTTCTTGTGTTCATCGACATACGGGGTCACCAAGGTAGAGTTCTGTAGAACTGTGTAGTGTGCTTGAGACCAAGAATATCGGTCCCTGCATATTATCGAGTCCCCCCTCCAAGCGTGCCTTTTCCAGTCAGTCTCCCCTCATACCGCGATTTAGGGAGACCTATCTTCTTAAGGCCAGGAATGAAGTCAACACAAAACCCAATGACATCCTCTATTTGATGGCCCATGGAGATGCTTCCTTCTGGCCTAGCGCGGTTACGGACATATTTCTTTAGGACTCCCATGAACCTCTCAAAGGGGAACATATTGTGTAGAAATACGGGCCCCAGAATGACAATCTCATCATCTAGATGAACTAGGACGTGCGTCATGGTATTGAAGAAGGATGGTGGGAACACCAGCTCGAAACTGACAAGACATTGTGCCACATCACTCCTAAGCCTTGGTATGATTTCTGGATCGATCACCTTCTGAGAGATTGCATTGAGGAATGCACATAGCTTCACAATGGCTAATCGGACGTTTTCCGGTAGAAGCCCCCTCAATGCAACCGGAAGCAGTTGCGTCATAATCACGTGGCAGTCATGAGACTTTAGGTTCAGGAACTTTTTCTCTGGCATATTTATTATTTCCTTTATATTCGACGAGAAGCCAGTCGGGACCTTCATACTGAGCATGCATTCAAAGAAGATTTCTTTCTCTTCTTTCGTAAGAGCGTAGCTGGAAGGACCTTCATACTTCTTCGGAGGCATGCCGTCTTTTTCGTGCAAACGTTGCAGGTCCTCCCGTGCCTCAGGTGTATCTTTTGTCTTCCCATACACGCCCAAGAAGCCTAGCAGGTTCACGCAAAGGTTCTTCGTCACGTGCATCACGTCGATTGAAGAGCGGACCTCTAGCTCTTTCCAGTAGGGTAGGTCCCAAAATATAGATTTCTTCTTCCACATGGGTGCGTGTCCCTCAGCGTCATTCGGAATAGCTAGTCCGCCGGGACCCTTTCCAAAGATTACGTGTAAATCATTGACCATAGCAAGTACGTGATCACCGGTACGCATGGCGGGCTTCTTCCGGTGATCTGCCTCGCCTTTGAAATGCTTGCCTTTCTTTTGACATTGATGGTTGGTCGGAAGAAATCGACGATGGCCCAGGTACACATTCTTCCTGCTTTTGTCCAGGTATATACTTTCAGTGTCATCTAAACAGTGCTTGCATGCGTGGTATCCCTTGTTTGTCTGTCCTGAAAGGTTACTGAGAGCGGGCCAATCGTTGATGGTTACAAACAGCAACGCGTGCAGGTTAAATTCCTCCTGTTTGTGCTCATCCCACGTACGTACACCGTTTCGATTCCATAGCTGTAAAAGTTCTTCAACTAATGGCCTTAGGTACACATCAATGTCGTTGCCGGGTTGCTTAGGGCCTTGGATGAGAACTGGCATCATAATGAACTTCCGCTTCATGCACATCCAAGGAGGAAGGTTATCCATACATAGAGTCACGGGCCAGGTGCTGTGATTGCTGCTCTGCTCCCCGAAAGGATTAATGCCATCCGCGCTTAAACCAAACCATACGTTCCTTGGGTCAGCTGCAAACTCAACCCAGTACTTTCTCTCGATTTTTCTCCACTGCGACCCGTCAGCGGGTGCTCTCAACTTCCCGTCTTTCTTACGGTCCTCACTGTGCCATCGCATCAACTTGGCATGCTCTTCGTTTCTGAACAGACGTTTCAACCGTGGTATTATAGGAGCATACCACATCACCTTCGCAGGAACCCTCTTCCTGGGGGGCTCGCCGTCAACATCACCAGGGTCATCTCGTCTGATCTTATACCGCAATGCACCGCATACCGGGCATGCGTTCAGATCCTTGTACGCACCGCGGTAGAGGATGCAGTCATTAGGGCATGCATGTATCTTCTGCACCTCCAATCCTAGAGGGCATACGACCTTCTTTGCTGCGTATGTACTGTCGGGCAATTCGTTATCCTTTGGAAGCTTCTTCTTCAATATTTTCAATAGCTTCAAAAATCCTTTGTCAGGCACAGCATTCTCTGCCTTCCACTGCAGCAATTCCAGTACGGTACCGAGCTTTGTGTTGCCATCTTCACAATTGGGGTACAACCCTTTTTTGTGATCCTCTAACATGCGATCGAACTTCAGCTTCTCCTTTTGACTTTCGCATTGCGTCCTTGCATCGACTATGACCCGACGGAGATCATCATCATCGGGCACTAGTTCCTCTTGATCTTCAGCAGCTTCCCCCCTTGCAGCATCATTGGGCACATCGTCTGGTTCCTCTTGATCTTCAGCAGCTTCCCCCGTTGCAGCATCACCGTATTCAGGGGGCACATAGTTGTCATCGTCCTCTTCTTCTTCGCCGTCTTCCATCATATCCCCTATTTCTCCGTGCCTCGTCCAAACATTATAGTGTGGCATGAAACCCTTGTAAAGCAGGTGGGTGTGAAGGATTTTCCGGTCAGAGTAAGACTTCGTATTCCCACATATATGGCATGGACAACACATAAAACCATTCTGCTTGTTTGCCTCAGCCACTTCGAGAAAATCATGCACGCCCTTAATGTACTCGGAGGTGTGTCTGTCACCGTACATCCATTGCCGGTTCATCTGCGTGCATTATATATAATTAAGTGTGTCAAAAACCATTACAGAACATCATGAATAGATAATTAAGTGACCAAATTAATAGAAGTTCATCATCACATCAGAACCAAAGACATACATAGTTCTCATCTAACAACATATATATAGCTCTCCAGAGCATCTAATTAATTAAACCATACATTGAAACTATGTAAAACATTTCAATGCGAAAACAAATGCGATCATAATCGCAACCAAGGTAACAATTGATCCAATGGCATAATGATACCAAGCCTCGGTATGAATGGCATATTTTCTAATCTTTCTAATCTTCAAGCGCATTGCATCCATCTTGATCTTGTGATCATCGACGACATCCGCAACATGCAACTCCAATATCATCTTCTCCTCCTCAATTTTTTTTATTTTTTCCTTCAAGTAATTGTTTTCTTCTTCAACTAAATTTAACCTCTCGACAATAGGGTCGGTTAGAATTTCCGGTTCAACCACCTCCTAGATAAATAAAATCTATGTCACGTTGGTCGGTATATTTGTCATAAACAATAAATGAACCAAATAGTTATAAAAAGATAATATATACCACATCCGAATCATAGACAGGACGAGGGCCGACGGGGGCGGATACCAAAACCATCGCACTATGTAATAAGAAGGAATAATAAAAGTAACAAAATTAGACAAGTAGCTATCTAAAGTAAGAATTTTTTCCTTTCAGAAAGAAGATAAGAACAAGAGGCTCACCACGGTGGTGCTGGCGACGAGATCGGCGCGGGCGATCGACGGCGGTGAAGACGGACGGGACATGACGGACCGCTAAACCTAGACAAATCTCGGGGAAAATGGAGCTCGGAGGTCGAGTTTCGAGAGGACAAAGATTAACTAGTGTGGCTCAGACATTTCATCGAACACCTCATGTGCATAGGAGGTGAGCTAGAGCACCCAAATGCCCTCCCCTCGCCGGCCAGAAAAAACAGAGCACTCTGGAGTGCTCTGCTGTGGCGATGGGGTATATATAGGGAGCTCATTGGTCCCGGTTGGTGGCACCAACCGGGACTGAAGGCCTTTGGTCCCGGTTGGTGCCACGAACCGGGACCAATGCCCCCTTTAGTCCCGGTTGGTGGCACCAACCGGGACCAAAGGCCTTGTGCTGGAACTGGCGCGGTGCGGTGGGATGTTTAGTCCCACCTCGCTAGCCGAGAGGCTTCGCCAGTGGTTTATAAGCGCAGTTGCGCTGACCACTTCGAGCTCCTCTCAAATGCAGGCTTACGGGCCTATTCTGTCACTATTTTCCTGTGGGCCTACTGGGCCTTCTGCGGGCCTGAATCCTGGCCCATGGATGGGTTTCTAGTCGTATTCACGCCGTGGTGGCCCAGTAGGTGGCATAATTTTTTCCTCTGTTTTTTTTTCTCTTTTGCTTTATTTGTTTTGTTTTGTTTCTACTTACAACAAAAAACTTATTTATTTTATTTCTAATTACTTATGTATTTTACTTTAATTATTTTATTTTTATTTATTTTACTGCTGCTATTTTTATTTATTTTACTGCTGCTATTTTTACTTAATTTATTAAGGTTTATTTATTGTAGTTACTATAGTTTATTTTATTAAGGTTTATTTAGTTTTATTTATTTTATTAAGGTTTATTTATTTTATAAATATAAAAAAATGAACATAGATGCGCTTATAGAGAAAATTAAACCTAAATTCACAGTAAATTTCAATTTACTGTGAATTTAGGTGAAATTCCTTGCATAAGGGCATCTATTTTCACTTTAAGAGAAGCTCAACAAGGCATAGAGGGACGGGCTTATAAACTGGTGTGAGCGCCCTTAGGTTGGCGAGGTGGGACTAAACACTGGCCGCAACTAGGACCAGCCCTTTAGTCCCGGTTTGTGGTATGAACCGGGACTAAAGGGTGGTGGGCCAGGAGCGTGGACCTTTGGTCCCGGTTTGTCCCACCAACCGGGACCAAAGGGGCCGGACGAACCGGGACCAATGCCCCCACGAGGCCCGGCAGGCCCCTGGCCGCACGAACCGGGATCAATGCTCACATTAGTCCCGGTTCGTGACTGAACCGGGGCTAATGTGAAAACTGCCCTGTGACCTAAGCCCTGTTTTCTACTAGTGGTGTGATATATACTCTCTGGGTTGGTCTAGTTAATTTATGGTGTTCATTACTAAATGATTAAGTCCATCTGCCATTTCTCTGAGCTTTATTCTATTGATTGTCTGGCTGTGTTAGTTTGTTACTTTGTGCTACTTTTATGTAATGACACCAATTAACTTAGTTGAGTTATGTACATTGCTACCCCCTGCTTTATGTAGTCAAGATTTTAAGGCATGCTTCATATCCTTCGTGTGTACATGCATGCTTGTTTAGTGCAATTACATGGTTGCTTAATTAATTTAACTACATCACTATATTGTTGATCCAGCAAGTTTGCTTCACATGTATTATTACTGATGCATTGCTACACCTGTGTGTGCATGCTGGTTCAAGTGCTTTCCTTTATTGATACAAGTGCATCATTCTACTTTGTCCCTGTTATATCTCATTCTTGTTTATTTTATTTTGCAAGCTATTATAGAAACGTTCCAACCACCTCAAGATCATCCATGGCAAGGAGGACAAGGTCAAACATGAGGCCAACCATTGGTATGCAACTTTCTCCTTGTGGTTATACTGTTAGTTTCATAAAATCTGTGTCTTAATCAAGGTTGGAAAAAGCGCTAGGCGGTAGGCGGGCGGTGACTCTCTGTCTACCGCCTAGCCGGCCTAGGCGTAGCCTAGGCGGGCCAAGGAATTTCGTATAGTTTTACGCCTAGGCGGGCCAAGGAATTTCGTATAGTAGCAGGTTAGGAGGAGAATTATTTGGGTAGACTTTGTACCATAGTACGTTAGAAAGGCAATGTGGTGATAAAAATAACATACATCAGGCAACGTGGAGAACTAAATAGTCTATTCAATGGGAAGTAATACGCCCATAGAAATATCAAATATTCAAACATATTAGAGGCAAATATCACACAAGATCCAATTGGCATAGCATTATAAATTATGAGCTCAACAGTTCACACATCAAAATGAAGTTCTTTAATTCCTAGAATCTTATTGGGAAGACTTGTCTCACAAATCAAAAAGGGAAATTTCACACGGACGCACACACGAACAGTTTGACTCAATGACATAAAGATATGAGATTAAAAAAATTACTTAAGAAAAGACACCCGTGCATTTGGGCCTCCTCAATTATCAATAGTCATGCTCCTCATCTGAATGCATCTCCTCAGCATCATCAAACTCCTCTTCTTCAGAATCGAATTCTTCTTCTTCATAAAGTTGTCTTAGTCTCGCACTTCTATGTGGCTCGAGCAGTTCATTGCCTCCCATCGCTTCTCCAATGCCACTCCCTGGCATCCCTGTACTATCCATCTCCTCCTCATCATCATCCCTATAGATGACTTCTGCATAATCATCTCCGCCCTCAAAAAGAAAACCTTGAGCTTCGGTAGTTTCAGTGGATAAGAGGACATCAATGATCTTCTTCTCCTTGATCATTTGTTTCTTGGCCATCATTCTCGAGTTGAATTGTATGAACACAAGAGAGTTTAGACGTTCCGTAGTTAGCCTATTTCTTTTCTTTGTATGAATCTGCAACAGGGAAAAACATAAGGATTAAGAACAGAGAATGTTTTGACATGTGATGGACTACTCTAGCTAGATGTGAGATTAGAGAGTAGGAGACTAACATTTTCGAAGGTACTCCAATTCCTTTCACAGACCGAAGAACTTGAGGTCAATGAGAGGATTCTCACAACGATCCTTTGTAGAGCTGGTGCTTCAGTTCCATAGAGCCTCCACCAAGATGCTATGAATGAAAGCAGAGAATCAAGTGAACAATGTATTGCATAAATTCTGAATATATACTGAATAAATTAGACTTTACAAAATCACACTGCATACCTGCATTATAATCAAAATTCTGACAACTCCTCGCAAGCTTCTTTGCAAATGATCCTTCTCTATTCTGGAATCTCTTTAATTCAAAATTGACAGCTTGATCTTGCTTTTCATCATCACCATAATAAAAGGTCTCCACACAGCTAATGAATCCTTCGGTTATTGTCCCATCATCAAAAATATTAGTATCAGCATAGCTATAATATGGATTCAGTAAGTATGCAACCAAGTGCAACGGAGAGTCAAGTCGATCTTTCATCTTTTTCTCAACAATATTAATCACATCTTTGTAACGTGACTCCACATTGCCATAGACTTCCTTGATCTCTTGCTTTGCCTTCACTATTTCTCCATAGACAAAACCCATAGATGGCTTGACATCCCCATAAACCAAACGAAGGATTTTTACCAAAGGCTCAAAGACATTCAGGCAAAGCTTCAAATCTTTCCAAAAAGACATGCTCATCATCGTAGCTGTTGCTATCTTTCCCTTTTTTGATTTAACTTCTCTTAGTTTGTCCCATCTACCATCAACCACCATCTTCCACAGTTGATCCTTTTTGTCTAGATGGCTTTCCAAAGTTAGATAAGCAGAAGCAAACCTAGTGACCCCTGGCCTTATGATTTCTTTCCCTGAAGAGAAGTGTCTCATGCAGTCCAACGTCCGTGTGTGCCCATAGACAAAGATAGTGAATGCTTTTGATTTTTCAAGTACCTTACTAAACCTTGGCAGACCGCCAATTCCTTGCAACATCAAGCTAATGGTGTGTGTCGCACAAGATCTCCAAAACATGTTCGGCTGCTTCTCCAACAACATCTTCTTTGCCCCCATGTTATTAGAAGCATTATCAGTCACTACTTGGACCACATTTTCATGACCTACTTCTTCAATTGCTTCATCCACTAATTGGAAGATGACTTCACTTGTGTGCGATACAGCCGACATCTCACTCGACCTTATAAAACTAGAACCATCATCACTGTTTGTGCACAAGTTCATTATGCCTCTCCTCTTCCTATCTGACCAAGCATCAGTCATAATGGAGTAGCCATTCTTCATCTTTTCAGCATCACGTTCTTGCAGCAAACTCTTCACTCTTGCATGTTCCTCACTCAGCAAAGTCTCTCGAAGGTCATGTTTAGATGGCGGCTCAAATCCAGGGCCAAACCTCCCAATGGCTTCACACATTAACTTGAAATCATCGTTGTCACAAGCATTGAATGGTATAGCTACAAATGCAATACAAACAAAATTAGTAAGTGAGAAGGCAACCAACGGTCAAACATTACAAAGAAGTAAACTATAAATGGCAGTGTGGGTAAAAATAAATATTTAATTACCATGATTGTACACCCATCTGTCCACATACTGTTGCACTTCATGTGTTCTCTTTTTCCAAAGTTCCTTGTTTATCTTTTGTTGATGCAAGGCTTCAGCTTGAGTCAATTTAGGATCAATAGGCCATGCTCACTTGTCAATAGGACCTAACTTGTGTGGCTCCGCGCTTCCGATATGAGAAGCTTCTTCATCTCCAACACGAGAAATGTTCACACTTTGTCTAAGCTCTTGCTCACGGGCAGTCTTTTACCTCCTCTTATTAGATGCATCCTCAAGAGATTTCTTGCACCTGTCTTTAGCTTCCTGAGAGCTTTTCCTGCATTTGACCACATCATTACCAATATGAGCCACATGCTGCTTGTGACGATAAACATCTCCCGTGCTCACATGGTTACAGAACATACACTTCACTTTATCCTTGTTGGAAGCATCAGCTAGACTCCCGTACTCCCATCCCACATCATCTGACTTTCTCTTAAGGACATTCTCTTCCTGCGATGCCGATGTTGCATTTGTGTCGAACATCCTACAAATAATCAAATACACAACAAGTAATAGCTCAGTAATTCGCATCGCTGATTCTAAAAAAATGGACCAGATCTACCAAAGTCTAGACCACAAGTAGGCATAAATGCAGAGAATAATCAAAGCAAGAACACAATAAAGTTTGTTTGTACGTGTATGCGTATGTCCAGATCCTAGAATTGAAGCATTCGGAAATTATTTTGTCTTGCAATGCTTCATACCGATCCAGAAGCAATTCCCTTTTTATGCCAACTGAACAACCCCTCTGATATAGTAATTTGAAGTATGATGTGAAATAACCTCATATCTGTACATTCAAGATTAACAGCAGCCACACTCACGCATATGACCCTATTTTTAGACTAGTGTAATAGTAGCAGCTACTGTGACCGTCCTATTTTGGCATCATGCAACAGAATATGATCCTTCTTCTACTCTAGTACTAGTACCGTCCAGTATCACATCTTGGCATCATGCCACGTATGTAACTTAATTAACTGAGACAATCATAGAACGAACGTCATTAACATCAATAGTGCCCAGCCTGATTACCTTCAGACCAGTCGATACTTCCGTTGCTTCTTCAGGTGCTAGATATGACCAGCCCTCTTTAACCTCCTCGTAGTATGAGCTGTCGAGAACAACTGCATCAGGGAGTTATAATTATTTTCAGTCATGTCTTATTCCATTAGAAGTGTTCAGTACAGAAAAATTCATATGTTCAGTGTGTAGGGTGGTCAGGCCATCTGTTGCGGCGACCAACAGCAGTAGGTGCTGGTCAGGCAGAGGGAGCACTGCACACTGCCGAGCCGGCTGCCAATGAGCATGGGCATGCCAGCGTGCTGCGATAGACTAGGCAAGACCAGGGGCATTGAGCCAGGCCAGGCGCAGCTAGCTTTGACCTTGAGCCTGAGCAAAGTTCTTTCTCCCACAATATTGTTTATGCCCAAATACTAATTACTTCTTATTTGTTAAATCTTGTATATGCGTGAGCAAATTCATCCATAACAGCATCAAGGTATGTACAAATCAGTTGCAGAACAAACAAAATAACTGTCATTTATTTGTTTGACTAGACTATGGTACTCCTACGTGAATTTGTGGTATTTCTATGACATTTAAATTGTGAGATCTTTGCGAAATGAAATAAAACTGAGTGGCAGCCCCTGAGTTGCAATCCTAGATTCGCCACTAGAGGGATGGATCAAACTACATCCAATTAGTAATCTAGATAAATCAATATCAATACAGAAACTACAGATCAAGTAATTCCATGCGAAGGATAGAGCAGCAATTAGCAAACAACTAGCAATCCAGGAGACGATAGAGGCAGCACACAGGCACATACTAGTACACAAGAAGAGAGGGGATTAACGAAATCGATTTGGCAGCTCACCTACAGTATGGAAGAAGGCGGGACCTCAGATGGCCGCGTGGGATGGCGGGGATGAAGAAGGCATGGCTGCGTGGTGAGAGGATGAGGTGAATCTCTTCGTCTCGGCAGCCGGAGGATGAAGCGACGACGGAATAGATCGAGCCGCCGCCACCCTTTTGTGTGTATATATATGCAAAGCCTACCCAAATCTCTCCTTTCCTTCAGCCATCAAACTTCCCGCAATCTTCTCCATTTTCTAGCGATCTTCTCGCTCCTTCCTGTCTATGCTTGCAACCTCTCCCGCTCCATCTCCGGTCTGCCTTGCTCTGCCTTGCGCCGCCTCCTCGCCGCTTTTCTCCGCTCCATCATGCCAAGGCGCACGCCTGGATCCTCCTAAGCGATGGGCCTGCCTAGAGCACCGATTAGGCCCAAGGCTACGCGGTGGGCTGTCGCCGAGCGCTGAGGCACGTCGAGGCGTACACTTAATAACGCTTTTTCCAACCTTGGTTTTAATATGGTAAGTGAAATGTATTGCTGCAATCTGAATAAGCTGGCTTAATTGTGTCTGTGTGCTGTTAGTCTTCCTTACCTGCATAACTAGGATTAAATGATAATAAAATATCATAAGATATGTTTGGCTTTCTGTCCATACATTCCAAACATTCACCTAGTAGTTACGTTTCCTTTATCATGCAAAGAAGAGCCTCTCACCAAGTACGAGAAGGTTAGGGCTAGAAATATCATGAGGAACAATCGGATGTTCCAGTCCCTTGGCATCGGTGCAATAGCGTCGATGCTTAGGAAAACAAATGGTGTACAAGAAGGTAGAAGTGATGAGTTTCAAGAAGGTAGTGGAGTTATCAATGATGACCCAGAGTACAATCCTAAGGAGGATGAAGTTATTGATGGTGAACAAGACTGTTAAGGTGCAAACTCTGTCTTGCTTGGAGGGTTGGGGTTCTTTTATGCTATGTGTTTCCTTGTGCTCACATATTTCTCTTGTGATCTAATGCTTTTTTCCGTGCTGTTTATACGAGGCACTGAAGGAATCTAGGACGAAGAGGCCTGGTGTTAAGAAGACAGTCAGCAAGAAGAAGAGCTCAGAAACATCTGCTGCAATGCCTCCAGGAAGGGTGATGGCCCCAGCTCCAGGACAAAAAAAGAGGATCCTGGAACCTGATGAACCTGCCCATGATAGAGTCACAAGGCAGAAAGCAAAGATGGCGACTGCGACGGACCATCAGGAAAGTCTGTTGCGCGTGGACTCTGAGACCTCGGTGCAAATGGGTGATGAGTTGCCGCCCATGGATGAAGGAACCACTCTCAGCATGGATGGAAGTGGCACTGTCTGCCTAGATGAAGGAGGAACTATCTGCATTGATGAAGCAGGCACTGTCCACACAGACCTCAGCCCTGATGCACCTTCTATTGACAGGAATGCTGTCATCAATGAAGAAGAACAGCAACTTGTGCTTCAATCAGGCAAGTTGACCTTTGCAATGCTATCTTTTACTAGTGCATTTTCCAAATGGAATGATCATGTATGCTTTTGTCGATTCCTGCATTTGTCGATTTATATTCTAATTTATGAGTTCAATTTCATTTTCAGATGCAATGACTACCAAGACTAGACTTACAAGGGCAAAGGGCTAGAGAGAATCACCAAGTCGCTTGGTAGCAAGGTGCCTATCCAAATTGCCAAAGGGATGAAGCATCCACAGAAGCCTCTGCAGGCAGCAAAGCTTGCTTCTGAGTGTGGACTCGTTGCAAGAAGCCATCTTCTGGTTCTTCCTCACTTCAAGCTATACAAAAAAATGCTAGTCTATTGGAGAACTACATTGGGAAAGTTGCTGTAAGCTACTTGTTTCATAGTTAATGTGCTATCTATTTTCTGTTACACCTATGCATGATCACTAATATTGTTCCTACCTTGTTTGCTGTCTTGGTAGGCAAATTTTGAGATGAACACGGACTCGGAGACCATCAAGACCGCGTGCAAAGATATTCTGCAGAAACATTCAAAGAACAGAAGCCATCAGATCAAGAGGAAGTATTTTGACACCGTAGCCGCAAACAAAGTCAGCATTAAGTCTCCGGTGCCAGATCTGACGGATGGTGAATGGCAAGCTCTGGTGGAGATGTGGTCTGCCCCAAGACACAAGGTTTGTCTCTGCTTTGTTTGATGCTTTATGTTCTGCTCATGATATGCTAGTGCTAGATCATGCTGACATTATGCTTTTTTGTAGGAAACATGTGTGTCGAACAAGATGTATCGAGAAAAAGTCGTGTACAATCAGAGAACTGGTTCCAGGCACTACACATCACACATTTTTGCCACTGTGAGAACTTTTCTCTAGAGACCTTACCGTTTGATCCTCGTTGAATAACATTTCTGATTCTTGCTGAATAACATTTTGATTTTTGTTGAAAAACATTTCAGAAAGAAGAGCGTAAGGGTGAGGAGCTGTCTGCGATTGACTTGTTTAAGGCCACCCACAACAGCAAGAAGCACGGGTTTTCGGAGCCAGTCAAGACTGCTATAGTAAGTCACTCCATGCTTTGTCCATGCCCTGTTTGATTCACAGCCAGCTTTGATGCTGTTTGATGTTGTTTGATGCTTTGAAGATTTGATGTTGTTTGATTCGGAGCCAGTCAAGAACACACGCTATGTTCCATGCTTTGATGCTGTTTGATAGTTCAAAAAAGATATCAGAACTTGCTGTAGCTATTTGTTACATTTTTATGATATGATGAAATTTGATCTGAATGTTAGTTTGATGATCGGCTCACTCGGGAAGCCATCTTATATAGAACCACCATTCTAGGCTTAATGAAGCGATCATATTGCTCCAATGGCATGTCTCCAGGTCACATAAGTTACTAGTCAAATAATGCTGTCAAGTTACTAGTCATCATCTTCTTCTGTTTGAGTTTGAGTAAAATAATGTATAGATTTTGTGTGCTGGTTTGGTTACTTCAAATAATCCATTGGTGTGCTGGTTTGGTTTCTCTTGCTTGGTTTGGTTTGCAAAATGTGAAATAGATCTCCCACTAATGCCTATCATTTTCCTCCATATGCTAGCTTGAGATGGAAAAAATGAAGGACGCGCCAGTACCAGAAGGTGAAGAGCCAAAGTCTGCTGTTGAAATTGTCGAAGAAGTGCTCAAGACCGAAGTCAAGCAAAGCACATTCGTCAGGAATTTTGGGCTCCAGTCATCTAGGAACAACTCCGGCAAAGCAACTGCTGAAGTGGCTGCTCATGTTCGTGACCTTGAGCAGAAGCTGCAGAGGTCCGAGCTTCAAGCTTAAGTGATGCAAGAAGAATTGGCGGCAACCAAGATGAAGGAGGAAGAAGCTGAAGCTGCACGCACAAGGAACTTGACTGCTGCGCAAGAAGTCTCAAGAGCAGGAAGAGAAGTTAGCCCACTTGATGGCTCTCTTTGGAGCTAAGGTAGTTTAATGGCTGTGCAGTTTGTCTTTGAACCTGTGATCTGATGCAGTTTGTCGTAGTTTGAAGGCTGGGAAGTTATGTCATAGTAGGTCGTGAACTTATGCAGTTTGTTGCATTTTGCACTTTGCAAGTGAACCTGGGAGCACTTGTGAACCTGGGATCTTGTGAACCTGGGAGCACTTGTTGTTGAACCAGTGAACTTGTGATGGCTCATTTTGGAACCAGTGAACTTGTGATGGCTATGTGCAGTTCCGAAGCTGTGTAGTTATGCATTTTCTGAATTATTTGAGTTTTGTTTGGATCACAAAATATTATTTGGATTAATTGGGCTCTAAATTGAGTTGGACTGCAAAAAGGCCGAGGCCCAAACAAGAATTTGACTAAAAAGGCTTGGGCCTAAAAAAGAGTTGACTGTAAAAAAAAGTTGGTAAAAGGCTGCATCCAAGAAAATAAAAAGGCCAAGGCCAAATTAGAACTAGACTAAAAAGTATGTGGCCCAAAACAATAGTGGACATTTAAAAAAACCATCATAAAAAGGCTCCATTCCCAGAAAATAAAAGGCCAAATTATTGGGCCAGGCCCATGCAGATGAGCAAAACAAAGAGAAAAAAATAAATGGGCTGAATTATTGGGCTTGGCCCATGTAGACGGCCGAAATGGACCGGGCTGATTCTATTTTACGACCTTTTCATTTGGTCGTAATTCTGCCACGTCAGCTTGCCACGGTGGATCTGACGTGGTGTGGGCAGATTGCTAGTGACCAAAATAATTGGTCGTTAAATCTACGACCTTGTTTTGGGTCATAAACGTCTACGACAATTCCAGAAGAAAGGTCGTTAATTCCAGTTTACGACGGCGAGCTTTTGACCATCTGTTTTTGGTCACAAAAAGGTCACAAAAGGAAACTATGACCATTCAATGACCAATAGTGGTGGTCATAAGTTGACATATTTCTTGTAGTGATTGATGCAGACACAATATGAACATGGTGCTTCCTTTTGCTTGTATTTTGCTAAATGGGGTGTGCGTGTCTTGCCACGTTTACCCGGAGTTTGACCGATGCGGTTGCCGAATGACGTGTTCTGCGAGCTCTCCCGAAATGGAATGCGTGTTTTGCTATCTCTATCGGCCTTTCACAGTTGTGGCCTGGCTAATTGGCATGTGCACTCCACGTGTTCGGTGATTGCACTCTTCCCCGCCCCGTCGATCGTCTGGTCAGTTCGCTTGCATTCCTTTTGCTCAGGACATTTGACTGGCGTGTATGCTGCAAGTGCTCACTAGTTGCATGCACTCTTCCCAGTCGTGTCGATTGTCTGGTTGGTTTGCCTTGTTTCCTTCCACTCATGTGATTATGGGTGGGGGTTTCTAATTCCAATGGTTCTGGTCATTAGCCGTGGGGGAGGGGGCACCAAAATACGATCAAAGGGCTTGGACCGGATGGCACGGTGACGAAAGGGCATTCGGGTGACCTTGGAGAGAAATCTAAGGGCAAAATTGAGCAGAGTCGAAAAGTAAGAGCAACCCTGTGGGTAGGTCTCCACTATGAGCAAAAAAGCAATTGTCCCATTTTTGAAATTCACAAACCTTTTTTGAAATTTGGGGGAAAATCAAATTCATGCCCATTTTTTAAATACGGAACCTTTTGAGAAATCCCAATTTTTTGAATTTAGGATTTGTAAAAAAAATTGAAGTTAATAAAAGAAAAAAAGAACAAACAAGAAAAAATGATAAAAAATAGGGGCGTCGCACCCCACACATGACCGGCCTATAAGCGTCGTAGGAGGTCTCACTGAATACCATATCACCACATGGGCCGCTCTAAATGGGTCGGGTCCTAGCTAATCCTAATGCTACAAGGTTGGGCCCACACGCCATGTTCCTAGCTAATCCTCCTTAGAACCTAATTAACTTATTCGGAAGAAAGGACACTAATAAACTTGACCACCAGCGTTAAGATGTCGACGACCAGGATCAAGGGGGATAAGCCTGGGATTCCTCTGCTGACGACAAGTCGAGTGTAGATTTAGTCCTACGGACTCTTGGAGAAGGCCGCGTCCATGGGTGATGGTATGAGTCGCTGGGTGTATGAAAACAGGGCCGCCAAAGAGGTCTTGCTGCACCGTTGGCACGGGGTAGACCAAGACATTGCTACGACCACAAATTGATTGATGTGAAGGGCTCTTCGGGTCTAGGAGCTCCAGGGTCTTAAATTGTTGGGAGTCGCATCACTTCAGTTCTCTCACCTATCCCCTCCATTTTCTCGGTGGCAGCAAGCGAGCTCAACTATTTCTGTGCCGATTCTTCCCCGCGGTAGACCGTCCACTCATGCACGTCGCCGACGACTCGCGGAGGTAAGCACTCCAACCACTCACCTCCGTTGCAGTTTTCGAGAAGTTGGCAAAAGTCAATTCCAACTCGACAGGGATTTTGCCGAGTTTAGATCTCGGCGAAGGGTACTCAGCCCGAACCCTTCAGGCAAAGGCCATGTTGCTGAGTATAGACTGACGGGGGCTCGACAACCATGTTGCCCAGATCTAAATTGGGTAGTAGACAAAAAAGGCACTTCACTGGCTGGACTGAGATGACACTTATCGAGACTTTCTATCGACCCGCCTGCTAGATTGCCCTGGGCCAAAGAATGATACGAGAAACAATTTCATTATCTGTTGTTAATACATATACAAGGCAAATACAAACACAAAAAAACATAATCAGTTGCAGACAATTCATGAGAAACATCGTTCAAATACTTCACCTAAATTCTTCGGTGCATTCTTTTTTGTCTCTCTGTGGATCACTCATAAAATATGTTGTTCGTAAGTTTCTTCGATCCTTGGCTCCAATCGGTCTTTGATCCAAGGGTGTGATTGTGAAGGTGTCTATGACCCTTATACAAGGGGGCGTCCTTCAAATAGTTATTGATGCAGACACAATATGAACATGGTGCTTCCTTTTGCTTGTATTTTGCTAAATGGTGTGTGCGTGTCTTGCCACATTTACCCGGATTTTGACCGATGCGGTTGCCGGATGACGTGTTCTGCGAGCTCTCCCGAAATGGAATGCGTGTTTTGCCATCTCTGTCGGCCTTTCACCGTTGCGGCCTGGCTGATTGGCATGTGCACTCCACGTGCTCGCTGATTGCACTCTTCCCCGCCCCGTCGTTCATCTGGTCGGTTCGCTTTCATTCCTTTTGCTCAGGACATCTGACTGGCGTGTATGCTGCAAGCGCTCACTAGTTGCACTCTTCCTAGTCGTGTCGATCGTCTGGTTGGTTTGCCTGGTTTCCTTCCACTCATGTGAGTATGGGTGAGGATTTCGAATTCCAATGGTTCTGGTCATTAGCCGTGGGGGAGGGGCACCAAAATACGATCAAAGGGCTTTGACCGGATGGTACGGCGACGAAAGGGCATTCAGGTGACCTTGGAGACAAATCTAAGGGCAAAATTGAGCAGAGTTGAAAAGTATTGCATAGTTTCACGCTAATGCGAGAGAGGGATATATACGAACTCATGTACTTCATAGTTCCGCTATCACTCATAGTGATAGCACTTCTCGCGTATATCTTTATTTAGATGGATGATGTTATAGTTGCAAGTATTCGAGACTTGCATGTATCGCTATTTTCGAGATGATGATGAGAGACCACTTTGTGTTGGATGATGATTATGATGAGACTATTTGTATGTATATGCTATGATTACATTTGTGGTCTCACAGCCATTTTTATGTGTATGATGATGACATTTGTATGTGCTAAAGATTCTTGTAGAAAGCCTGATCAAATACAAAACAAATATGCAGAAAAACAACTAATAAAATTAGCAGTAGCGAGTGGAGAAAAGTTAGCAGCAGCGTGCACTAGCAGTAGCGCGGCCTAACAAAGTGCGCTAGAGCTATTAGAGTAGCGCGCTTTCCTAGAGCTCGCTGCTGCTACGCTTGTATAGCAGTAGCGCGGGTGCACACGCAGCTGTAGCGCCGTATCAGTAGCGCGAGGCCCCGCGCTACTGATATACCTAAAACCCGCGCTACTGCTAGGCTTTTCCCTAGTAGTGGCTGGGCATTAAGCGGGATACACGAAGGGTCATGGGGGTGAATGAGCCACAGGTGGCCACTCTAATTGAGTAATTAATAAAGAGTGTTTGGCAAGATTGTGTGCATCAATATTCAATGCTCTACCTTCCAAAATAAAA
Source organism: Aegilops tauschii subsp. strangulata (assembly GCF_002575655.3). Classification (NCBI taxonomy): domain Eukaryota; kingdom Viridiplantae; phylum Streptophyta; class Magnoliopsida; order Poales; family Poaceae; genus Aegilops; species Aegilops tauschii. The sequence goes on along the minus strand of NC_053040.3, from coordinate 470,353,012 downwards.
TTAGAAAAATTAAAAGAGGATCTACGCATGGAAATCTCCTTGATGACTGTCATGAAGGAAATATGCCCTAGAGGTAATAATAAAGTTGTTATTTTATATTTCCTTATTCATGATAAACGTTTATTATTCATGCTAGAATTGTATTGATCGGAAACCTAAATACATGTGTGAATATATAGACAAACACTTGTGTCCCTAGTAAGCCTCTACTTGACTAGCTCGTTGATCAAAGATGGTTAAGGTTTCCTAGCCATGGACATGAGTTGTCATTTCATAATGGGATCACATCATTATGAGAATGATGTGATGGACAAGACCCATCCGTTAGCTTAGCATGTTGATCGTTCAGTTTTATTTCTATTGATTTCTTCATGTCAAATACATATTCCTTCGACTACGAGATTATGCAACTCCCGGATACCGGAGGAATACCTTGTGTGCTATCAAACGTCACAACATAACTGGGTGATTATAAAGATGCTCTACAGGTATCTCCGAAGGTGTTTGTTGGGTTGGTATAGATCGAGATTAGGATTTGTCACTCCGAGTATCGGAGAGGTATCTCTGGGCCCTCTCGGTAATGCACATCATAAGAAGCCTTGCAAGCAAAGTGACTAATGAGTTAGTTGCAGGATGATGTATTACGGAACGAGTAAAGAGACTTGCCGGTAACGAGATTAAACTAGGTATGTAGATACCGACGATCAAATCTCGGGCAAGTAACATACCGATGGACAAAGGGAATAATGTATGTTGTCATAACGGTTCAACCGATAAAGATCTTCGTAGAATATAAAGGAGCCAATATGAGCATCCAGGTTCCGCTATTGGTTATTGACCGGAGAGGTGTCTCGGTCATGTCTACATAGTTCTCGAACCCGTAGGGTCCGCACGCTTAACGTTCGATGACGATATAGTATTACATGAGTTATATGATTTGGTGACCGAATGTTGTTCGGAGTCTCGGATGAGATCATGGACATGACGAGGAGTCTCGAAATGGTCGAGAGGTAAAGATTGGTATATAGGACGATGGTATTCGGACACCGGAAGTGTTCCGGAGGGCATCGGGTACTTATCTGGTCACCGGAAGGTGTTTTGGGTACCCCCGGCAATCCTATGGGCCATATGGGCCTTGTGAAGGAACACACTAGCCCACAAGGGGCTGGTGCACCCTATAAGTCCATAGGAGGAGGAGAAGGAAAGGGGGAAAGGGAAAGGAAAGTGTGGATTAGGATTGCCACTTCCTTCCCTCACCCCCCTTTGTAGTGTAAGGAATTATCCAAAGATTGGTCATGTGAGAGTTGAGCTTATTGCAAGCATGTCTTGAAGAAGAAGATTGTGTGATCATTCATGCTTACCTTCAAGGCATCATCCAAACTAGATCATTGATGGCGCGCGTTGCTGCGCCCGTCCATTTTGACACTATAATGTTAGGGGTTGATAGAAATATATGGAGGCAAATACTCGACTTGTTAAATCAAGTTAAGAGGGTAATTCATTTCATGCCATTTATGATGCCAAAATTAAAAAGTTGTAATACTGTACGGAGTAGTTCCCCTTGAATTGAAGAAATAGAACATTGAATCCACTAAAAAAGTCACTTATCAATATGATTTTGTTATTCCATTAACAATCATGATTGCATTAATGGTGAGACAATTTGCAACGGGTCAAAAATCAAATGCCTACCTCGAACAAAAAAGCATCAAGCCCTATATCACAAATGAGTTTTTTTCCACAATTACATGATACATACGGAAGCAATATTATTAGTGGGAAATCCCTATGTTGAAACTCAATGTATATGCATGCATGTGTATGTGCTTGTAATGATAAATTACAGTATTTTTCGATATGCTAATAGTGGAGTGAAATTAGTTGGTCAAAGAATTGCACGTCAACAGTTATGGTGAGTACTAAATAAATCCAAGATACATGTGCATAAATGATATACTTTCAGCAACATATCTATGTTGTATGTATTTAAATTATACTTGAAAACCAAACCCATGAAAACCACAATGTCTTACAAGTCCTGAGTTGAACCCTAAAACCATCCATGTAGGACTTTCACATCATTCCAAATTAGTGTTGTATAGGAACAATGTTTAGACACAAACAAAGTTCTAATCTGAATCAGTGGAACTTTAACATGCCATTGTGGACATTATATATACTCACAAGTTGGCAGAAAATATGGCTTTATAGAACAATGAGATTTGGCTTTATAGAACAATGAAATTTAAGCCATCCTGCGCAATATTTTTTAAGGGTATCCTAAGCATTATTGTTTACAATATTAAAATATCAAAACTGGTATGCTTAAAAACTAAATAGAACAACTGGGAGACATGACCTACCAAGATAACATTATTTCTTTTGCAAATTACTGCTGGAGAAATGAAAAAGCAACATATTTGTTCTAGATGTCCTTGAACAAACCGACAAGTGAGATGAATTAGTGACTTGTAGACACTGATTTTACATTTTTTGCAAGCAATATTAGAAACATTCAACAGGCAGTCACAAAATTGAAGGTATATTCTCCGTGTAAATAATTCATGATCTGCAACATGCATCATCATCATGATCAGATGAAGAAAGCTAATAATTCAAGTAAATGGATAAAAAAGGGCAGCCCGACACCTGTAACTCTCGCTTGCGCAGAGTCCAGGGAAGGATCCAACCACTTTGGGTCTTCTGTACGTAGTCCTTCCCTACATTTCAACAAGTAAATGAATAAGTAAAAAAAGATTAACCTGAATGTGAGGACATGCAAAAGACTAGATCATTGAGAATCTAGTATAGAGGAGCAAGTCACTGATATGTTAGCATGAAGAAAGTGAGTTTGTAACATATAAAATAAAGAAATCAGCTGACAAGAAGTAGAGAGGTAAGCACATCTGAAAATAAAAAAACACGAGTAAATATAGACACTAAAATTCAAAGCCTTCACCCTACTCTGTCGAATTTATAGGAAAAAATGAACAAATTAATCTATTGATAGTACTACTGCCATTCTATAATGACTGAGAAGAATACCGAAGACATGTCCTCTCTTTTTTGCGAACATCATATTGTCTTATATATTATAATTTCTTCAACGAAAATGATCATCCTCCTACATATGATTGATTGATCCAGTGTAGTAATTGAACATAATATTTTTCCTGTAAAGAACACACATCTGTGACCTTGTGCTCAAAATTCCTACCAACTGGGTGACTTCCTGATTGCCATGGAATACTACTCCTAGGCACTCGGAAAGTACAAATCTAAACCAGCAGAGGACATTGATTATCTGAGCATCCAAGATAAAGGTAAGGGAGTGATCTATACCAGCAGACGCCATGGGGAAGTTGGCATGTACCTGTTTTCATTGCCGAGTTGTTCTTGTAGGGGCAAACCTGGTCGCTGCCAATGATCCTTCCTTAAGGCTGGAGCTCCATGCAGCAACGAAGTGGAGACCATCCCAACCACATGAAAGACCTCGCCTGCTGCACTGGTCAGAGTGGCGTAGTGGACCCCCTCGGTGGCACCGGTCTGAAAGTGGAGACCCTCCCTGCCGCAATTCGAAAAGGAAGAGAACGGCAACTGGCCAGTGTTGTGGCGGCGCGAAGAATCATGACCGCAAAGCTGAGGGATTTGCAATTAAAGGATATGAATTTAAAATAAGTTCAGAAGCAAAACATCAATATAAAATTTACATAAACCTACACATAATTGGATAGTAATCAAAGTGGAAAATTTAACGGATTTTAAAATAAATAAAAAGAGACACACGTGATGCACTCAGGTAAACAATTGTTTACACTTTATTTCTGTCACGACATTACAGAAACATGTAAAAACTAAACAAAAAAATAATTTACCAATTTAAAAGGGAGTAGTCCAGATTTTGACTAATAGCATAATAATGGTAACATCTACGTAGCTAGGATGGAAATTATTTGCAGTAGCATTAATAGCTCGAGCTCAGGAAACGGCAAGCATCATCCATCAAAAAAATTCCTATTGCTTTCATGTCATAGGTGCAAAATTTGATATAGTTTTCAGAGTATATTGATTCTCAGTGTATAAAAAATTATCAGGCATTGATGCCTTGCATAGCCATGAACTGCCATTGATGCCATCCTTATCAAAATAGCATGAATAAATCAACACAGTGAGATGGAAGGATATTAAATATTTAAAATATACCATTTCAGTGTGTACTGCCAACAAGAGCACGTTTTTTAGTTGCTGCAAAATTAAAAACATGCATTGCTAGTTAGAATGAGCACCAAAGTTCAACTTGTGGCGAGCCGATGAGACAAAAGTCCTCTGCTGTTAAGCTGCGGTCTCACATGGTGTTGTCCCTGTCATCACATAGGAATAGGATAGACATCCAACTGTCGCTGCTAATTGGTAAACAGGCAATAAAATGCGCAAGCAATCTTGGAAGATCCAGGAGCGTTTGTGCGTAAGGATGGGTTCCAGTACCACAGCCGCCTAACAGATTTGCCCTTAAGTTTTCTCTTAAGCAGTTTAAGAATTAAGGTCATTCTCAAAGTGTTCTCTTGGCAGTTGGCAAGTAACTATGAGCGTTTAACCTTCCTTTTCGACAAAAAGTAACTATGATCATCTTGGTCGATTAAAAGGAGGAGGATCAAAATGCCTATAGGTATCTATTTTGTGAGCCTGTTAAGTTGGGATTCTAATGAACGTACCAAACTAAGAATGACCAAAATCAACCAGGAGGTGCCCCCTAATAATTTTGTGAAACAATTGATAATTAAACCATTTAAGTACTATCTTCAAATCATCTACTATATGACAGGGCAAAAAAAAGTATGTATGTGGCGGTGCTCCACAATATAGTTGGATGAATAAATGAGCACAGGAAAGTAACTTAAAAAGAGAGGAGGCTAAGTTTTCATTCATCGAGAAAAAAATACAGAAATAACCAGCTAGTTAGTGCTTTTGGAAAATTGGATATTGTATTCCTAAGCCTAAGATGTTGGGAGCAGCAATGAAGAATAGCTTATTTTAAATAAAATAATATATCTTTAAAAAAATATAGTGACGATTTTACTTTGCATGGCATAGTTCTCTACATCAAAATGCAGCATTCGTCCCAGTGACCTTTTCACTCTTCAAAGAAGATAACTTCCAGTTAGAGCATGAAGAAGCTTTTCTGCAATCAGTACAGACATTGTTGAATTTGAGCACGTGAGATCTTTTAAGGAAACCCGACTATCGTGTACAATCAGCCACTCACTTATCCAAGCAATTAGCTGCAAGCAATATAAATGATGTACATATCTCCTGCTGGATTGGCTCCCATCAACAACAAATCCATCTATTTAGATAGAAAGCAACTATTATGCTTCCATGGAGAAAATGGTGGAGAAAGTTACAATAAAACTACAAGAATGACTGAGAATAGTTCAGATCGACGCACGACCAAGAACGCAAGAAGGGAAGGGTCGAGGCGCACCTTCACCCAACGGAGCAGAAGAGATAAATGCATTGTCCCATATCCTCGAGAGAGAGAGGAGTCAGGGGGGTGGGTCGTCGCTGGAGGCGGACCTGGCGTTCGCTCTGGTCGCTAGAGGTGAGGGATCTGGATGGGATAATTGTGGGGGATGAATGGAGATGATGGCGCCAAGAGAAGCTACGAGGAAGAGGGGACAACTCAGAGGAGAATGACGGTGGCGGTAACGGCGGCAGCGACACACCTAGGGATGGGGAGAAGAGAGGGATCGAGAGAGGTGCACTATCAGCGGAGTCAGCCTCTCTTCAACACCTAAACCTGGCCTGCGATGTAGCCACAGACCTTCGATTTTTCTACCGGAGCAGCTGTTTAACGGACAGACGGCCCAAGTCGCGGTAGCTTCGCCCTGAAATGATGATCCAACGGCAGATGACGACCAGAAATCGCAATCCAACGGCCTAGAAGGATGGTGGCCTTAGAGGCCAGGAAAGAGGCTCAGTTTTACTGTCCTTAATGAAGAGAGTTGGAAAGGTTCAAGGTTGATCAAGACTAAGTCAAGAGTGATCAAGTTGATTGCTACCTCTTGAGCACTGCGTTGGTTTTCCCTTGAATAGGAAAGGGTGATGCAGCAAAGTAGCGTAAGTATTTCCCCCAGTTTTGAGAACCAAGGTGTCAATCCAGTAGGAGACCACGCACGAGTCCCACGCACCTACACAAACAAACAAGAACCTCGCAACCAACGCGATAAAGGGGTTGTCAATCCCTTCACGGTCACTTACGAGAGTGAGATCTGATGGAGATGATAGGATAATATTTTTGGTATTTTTATGATAAAGATGCAAAGTAAAATAAACGGAAATAGAAATAGCAAACTGTTGGAAGATAAATATGATGGAAGATAGACCCGGGAGCCATAGGTTTCACTAGTGGCTTCTCCCAAAATAGCATAAGTATTGCGATGGGTAAACAAATTACTCTCGAGCAATTGATAGAATTGAGCATAGTTATGAGAATATCTAGGTATGATCCTGTATATAGGCATCACGTCCGCGACAAGTAGACCGAAACGATTCTGCATCTACTACTATTACTCCACACATCGACCGCTATCCAGCATGCATCTAGAGTATTAAGTACATAAGAACGGAGTAATGCATTAGGCAAGATGACATGATGTAGAGGGATAAACTCAAGCAATATGATATAAACCCCATCTTTTTATCCTCGATGGCAACAATACAATACGTGCCTTGCTACCCCTGTTGTCACTGGGAAAGGACACCACAAGATTGAACCCAAAGCTAAGCACTTCTCCCATTGCAAGAAAGATCAATCTAGTAGGCCAAACCAAACTGATAATTCGAAGAGACTTGCAAAGATAACCAATCATACATAAAAGAATTCAGAGGAGATTCAAATATTGTTCATAGATAAACTTGATCATAAACCCACAATTCATCGAATCTCGACAAACACACCGCAAAAGAAGATTACATCGAATAGATCTCCAAGAGAAACAAGGAGAACTTTGTATTGAGATCCAAAGAGATAGAAGAAGCCATCTAGCTAATAACTATGGACCCGAAGGTATGAAGTAAACTACTCACACATCATCGGAGAGGCTATGGTGTTGATGTAGAAGCCCTCCGTGATCAATGCCCCCTCCGGCGGAGCGCCGAAAAAGGCCCCAAGATGGGATCTCACGGGTACAGAAGGTTGCGGCGGTGGAAATAGGGTTTCAGCTCCGTATCTGATGTTTTCTGGGTATATGGGTATATATAGGAGGAAGAAGTACGTCGGTGGAGCAACAAGGGCCCCACAAGGCTGGAGGGCACGCCCAGGGGGGTAGGCGCGCCCCCCTACCTCGTGCCTTCCTCGTTGATTTCTTTACGTAGACTCCAAGTCCTCTGGATCACGTTTGTTCCGAAAATCACATTCCCGAAGGTTTCATTCCGTTTGGACTCTGTTTGATATTCTTTTTCTGCGAAACACTGAAACGGGCAAACAATAGCAATTTGGGCTAGGCCTCCGGTTAATATGTTAGTCCCAAAAATAATATAAAAGTGTATAATAAAGCCCAATAAACATCCAAAACAGAATATAATATAGCATGGAACAATAAAAAATTATAGATATGCTGGAGATGTATCATTGATCAACTCACAAAGCGTAGAAGATGTACCGAGAGGGATCAAGTGATCCCATGGTATGGTAAGCATTGTCAATTACGCTTTGTGTACTAACCCATGGTCTTCGTGAGAGTTCTTTGTGGGGTTAGGTTGCGGTGTGCACGTTCAAGTGATGCATCACGAAGATATCAAGTGCTTGAAGATTGTCGTCCATTGTGGTGACAATGGACTTGTGAAGATGTGCCGAAGAGTGGCTCATCCATAGTGGAGTATGGGGGAGCAATCTACTAGTCTTCACCGAGCCAACACAATCAAGAAAGGTGGTCCTACTTGAGAAAGTCAAGATCGTCTACATCTAGCTCAAGTGGACTTTGTGCAAGGAAAAGGTTTGGCCTTGATATTTTCTCTATTTTATCGGTCTCATAGTGGTAGTTTGGAGACCGGTTATAGGATCGATTGTCGTACTATCAAGGGGGGCTCTCAAGTGAGTAGCTTGACCGTATCGTTCGTAGAGAGCTCAAACCATTGCATGCTTGCACCATATTTCTTGGTTCTTGTTTGGTTTTCTCCTTGTGAGATTTGGACCTTATGGTCATCTTCTTGACAAGCTCGAATTCATCGAAAACGGAGTTCACTTGCTTCTTCTATTGCGTTTTCGGTGTTGGAGGTTTTACCGGTCTTATTCGAGGAAGGGTTCTCACCATTTTCTTATGGGACTTTTCTAATTTCCTTCTTATTGTTATTTCTATCAAGATCATGTTAGCCCTTGTCGCTAGCTTTCCAACAAACTTGGTTTCGTTAAATTCGGAGTCCGTTTGCAGAAGTTGTGTCAGTTTTGGTGTCCTTAAAAAGGCTACAGCGGTGCTACCGCTCATGGGAGCGGTACTACCGCTTGGAGGGGATGCAATTTTTTACTACCGCTCTTGGGAGCGGTACTACCGCGGCTACTTCCGTGGCTACTTCTGCTTCGGACCAAAAACTCGTCTCAAGTCCAGCGGTGGTAGGCACGGATGTATGTTTTTTAGTACCGCTCGCAAGCAGTAGTACCGCTACCCTTTGAGGTAGTACCGCTACCCCTAGCAATAGTACCGTGAGGACGAGTGGTAGTACCGCTCTGTGCAGGCTATGAGCATAACGGTTGGATTTTTCCCCACCTATAAAAGGGGGTCTTCTTCCCCGATGAACCTTATCCTTTGAGCTCGTGTTCTTCCCCCATTGTTGACCTTCTTCGAGCTTTCTATCTCTCAATTTTCCATGGATTCTTGATAGTTTTTGTGGGAAAAGAGGGAGGAGGTCTAGATCCACATTTCCACCAATCACTTTCTCCTCTATGTGAGGGGAACCCCTTGGATCTAGATCTTGGAGTTCTTGGTGTTCTGCTTCTTGTTCTTCCTCTAATTTTCCTCCCTAGCATTAGTTGCTTTGGTGGGATTTGGGAGAGAAGGCTTTGGGCACTCCGTGTGCCCTTGCCATTGCATTTGGTGCATCGGTTTGAGTTCTCCATGGTGATATGTGGAAGTTACAAGTTGAGAAGCTTATTACTCTTGGGTGCTTGGTACCTTTGAGCATGTTCCTCTTGGGTGCTTGGGCGCCCTAGACGGTTGGTGGTGTTCGGAGCTCAATCATTGTGGTGTAAAGCTCTGGGAAAGCGTCTGGGTCTCCAATTAGGTTGTGGAGATCGCCCCGAGCAATTTGACGGGTACCGGTGACCGCCCCCAAGGGTTTCCAAAGTGTACGGGTTCGGTGACCGCCCCCAAGGGTTGCCATTTGTACGGGTTCGGTGACCACCCTCAAGGGTCCCTTAGTGGAATCGCGACATCTTGCATTGTGCGAGGGCGTGAGGAGTTTACGGTGGCACCCTAGTGGCTTCTTGGGGAGCATTGTGCCTCCACACCGCTCCAAACGGAGATTAGCATCCGCAAGGGTGTGAACTTCGGGATACATCGTCGTCTCCGCTTGCCTTGGTTATCTCTTACCCGAGCCACTACTAGAAAAAGGGCTATAGATGGGATTGACACTAATGGCGCACCAGACAAGCGGTGCGCCATTAGTATATACTAATGGCGCACCACCTTCTGATACGCCATTAGAGTTGAAACTACTAATGGCGCACCTGGCGCAGGGTGCGCCATTAGTATCAAATTTTTTTTAAACTAGTGCGCCTGTCCAAACATACTAATGGCGCATCCAGACACAGTGCGCCATTACTAGTTGTAACTAGTAATGGCGCACCTGGCCCAGGGTGCGCCATTAGTATCAAAAAAAGTTTTTTTAACTAGTGCGCCTGTCCAAACATACTAATGGCGCATCCGGACACAGTGCGCCATTACTAGTTGTAACTAGTAATGGCGCACCTGACCCAGGGTGCGCCATTAGTATCAAATTATTATTTTTTAACTAGTGCGCCTGTCCAAACATACTAATGGCGCATCCAGACACAGTGCGCCATTACTAGTTGTAACTAGTAATGGCACACCTGGCCCTGGGTGCGCCATTAGTATCAAATTTTTTTTTAACTAGTGCGCCTGTCCAAACATACTAATGGCGCACCACCAGAAGGTGTGCCATTAGTAACCTGGATTACTAATGGCGCATTTAGAGTTGGTGCGCCATTAGTAAGTGGGCAGCAACAAGATATTTTGGACAGCCTCTCCTACCCACACTCACTTTCTCCCCACTTCATTCTCTCCACCTCCTCCTTGTCTCGGGTGCCTCCTCTTTTTCACCTCATTTCCACCATAGATTCATTCAATTTAAGTGGTTAAATTACCTTGTTTTGATGGGTAAGTAAGGGGGAAGCTATATTTATGTTGTTCTCCCTACAACAATGTGCACATGCACTTTTTATGGCCTAGCTAGATCTATGTATGTTCGTGGTGTTGCATATGTTTGTGGTGTTGCATATGTGTTTGTGTTTGGAGGTGTACCGGTATTTGAAATGCGATAGTTGCCAATATTTTGCCGGAATGTTGATTCATTTCCGTTTCGGCGCGAATTTTGGACATGATGATGAGGAAGATGCCGGAGCAGACGACGGGCATGATCATGAAGATGATGATGCCGGCGGAGCAGACGACGCTGGACCATCGATGGGCTGGGTGCAGGACCCTCATATTCAAGAGCTGCTTCTCAAGCAGACGGATAACGCAAGAGCTGCCGCCCGAGAGAAAGCCAAGATGGATCAACTTGAGTTAGACGCGGTTACTCCATTGTATGAAGGATGCAGGCCCGAGGATACCCGCCTGAAAGTAACGCTCATGGCTCTGGAGATGAAGGTAAAACACAAAATGACGCATGCTTCGACGAGAACATGTCATTCTGGCACGAACGTCTTCCCAAGGGGAACAAGTGCCCGACCAGTTTGGAGGAGGCGAAGAAAATCGTGTGTCCTCTGGATTTACCACACGTGAAATACCATGTGTGCATGAACAATTGCATCATTTATCGGGACGAGCACGCAGAGTCTACCATATGTCCGGTGTGCGGCGTCACTCGATACAAGAAGTGGAAGAAAGCTCCTCGAAAAGTGGTGTGGTACTTTCCGATCACTCCTCGTCTGCAGCGGTATTTCGCGGACCCTAAGGTAGCAAAGCTCCTGCGTTGGCACGCGGATAGGGCGGAGAAGAAGCGAGAAGATGACGCAAATGATCCGGAGATAGATAAAAAAGACAAGATGCTGAGTCACCCTAAGGATGCGAGCCAGTGGCAAGCGTTGAACTTCGAAGACCTAGAATTTGGGAACGATCCAAGGAACATTGTGCTGGGCGCGAGCACCGATGGAGTCAATCCGTTTGGCAGCCAGAGAAGCACACATAGCACCTGGCCTGTGTTTGTGTGGATGTACAACCTTCCCCCCTGGTTGTGCATGAAGAGGAAGTACATTCACATGAGTATGCTAATTGAAGGACCGAAACAACTAGGGAACGACATCAATCTGTATCTGGGGCTGCTGAAAGAGGAGCTTGACACGCTGTGGAAAACGCCAGCCAATACGTGGGACACCGCAGAGAAAGAATATTTCCCTATGAGAGCCGCGCTGCTCACGACGGTGCACGACTATCTCGGTTACGGATATGTCGCGGGGCAGGTGGTCCACGGATTTTCTGGATGCGTCAGGTGCATGGATGACACAACGTATCGCCAGCTAGATAGAGATCCCGGGTCTTCGAAAACCGTGTTCATGGGACATCGAAGGTGGCTTCGCGACGATGACCCGTGGAGAAAACGCAAGGATCTATTCGATGGTGAAACCGAACCCCGAGGACGCCCGCGTACGAGGAGCGGCGAGGAAATAGACAAGCTGTTGAAAAATTGGAAAGACTGCCCACTGCCGGGAAAGAAGCAAAAGGCGGCAGAGCCGGGAAAGAAGCGAAAGGCGCCAGAGCCGCTGCTGAAGGTATGGAAAACGAGGTATGTTTTCTGGGACTTGCCGTACTGGAAGATCCACCGTGTGCCTCACAGCCTTGATGTCATGCATATCACGAAGAACGTGTGCGAGAGTCTGCTTGGTACCTTGCTCAACATGCCTGAGAGGACCAAAGATGGGCCGAAAGCAAGGGAAGACTTGAAATCAATGGGCATCAGGCAGGAGCTTCACGCTATATATGATGATGATGATGATGAGGCGAAGCAGGACACGGAAAGTCGTCGCAAAGGCAAAAAGGCCAAGAAGACCGGAAATGACTACCCTCCCGCGTGCTTCACTCTAAGTCAGGAGGAGATCGAGCAGTTTTTCACCTGCCTCGTAGGAGTAAAACTTCCTTACGGTTACGCGGGGAAGATAAGCAGATACCTAGACCTAGCGAAGCTGAAGTTCAGCGGGATGAAGTCTCACGACTGTCACGTGCTGATGACGCAGATACTTCCAGTTGCAATCCATGGGATCATGGACGCGCACGTCCGTGAAACGCTATTTGGCCTATGCAAATTTTTCGACGTCATCTCTCGGAAGTCTGTTGGCGTGAGGCAACTTAGAAGGCTACAGGAAGAGATCGTGGTGATACTATGCGAGCTTGAGATGTACTTCCCGCCCGCATTCTTCGACGTTATGGTGCATCTGCTGGTCCATATCATGGACGATATCATCCAACTCGGGTCGACGTTCCTGCACAGCATGATGCCGTTCGAAAGGATGAATGGTGTCATCAAAGGATACGTTCGCAACATGTCACGTCCAGAGGGTAGCATAGCCAGGGGCTTTCTGACCGAAGAGTGCATCTCCTCCTGCACGAATTATCTAGGCATCGAGAACCCCGTTGGTCTGCCCGTCAACAGGCACCTCGGCAGGCTCGCTGGATGGGGTCACCGTGAGGGTCGCCGCGAAATGCATGTCGACATCGGGGGTCGACTCGCCGACTTTGAAAGAGCAAACCTAGTCGCGCTACAACACATAGACGTGGTCGATCCTTGGGTGGTAGAGCACAAAACCTTTATTAAGAAGACGTACAATGACCGAGGCCAACAGAGGACGGACGGAGATATACTCAAAGAGCACAACTCATGTTTCACGCGTTGGTTCAAGCAGAAGCTTCTGTCGTACCCTTTACATGAGGATTCTTCCGCGGAAGAACAACTCATATTCGCCTTGTCACAGGGCGCCGAGCACAACCTGATGACCTATGAGGCGTACGATATCAACGGCTACACATTCTACACCGAGGCCAAGGACATGAAGAGCGATGGTTATCAGAACTCCGGGGTAACAATGGAATCCTACACCGGTAACGACAAGGACAGATACTACGGAAGGATCGAGGAGATCTGGGAGCTGAGCTACGCTGGAGAGAAGGTCCCGATGTTCCGTGTCAGATGGGCCAAGAGCGTCCTAAAAGAAGACCGGTATTTCACCACCATGGTTATACCCGAAGCCAAATCCAAGACCGCGGGCGCAAACGTCACCGCGAAAAATGAGCCATGGGTACTGGCTTCCCAAGTGGACCAATGCTTCTTCATTACCGACCCGTCAAAGCCCAGTCGTGTTGTCATGAGGAGAGGCAAAAGGAAGATCATCGGAATGGATGGAGTAGCCAATGAGCAAGACTTCGACAAGTACGGCGACCCGAGAATCGAACATGACGACGATGATGAAGTAGCAGCATACACCACAAGAAGAAGCAGGACCACCCTACCTAAAGGACATCCGTTCCACAGAAGAACTCCATTTGCGAAAAAGAAGGGCAAGAAGATTGTGAACAGATAGCTAGCTAAGATCGATTGTATTTAAATCGTAGCCTTCATTTCTCGATTGTATTTCATGGGCACTTTTTGAACTATCATGAATATTTTTAAATTTCATGGACACTCGATCTCGATCCCCCTCCATCTCGATCGCTAGCTATCCCACCTCGCCAGATCCGGCCCCCCTCGCCGCCGAGCACCCCCCGGTCCACCGGCCCCCCGCACCCCGCGCACCCTCCCCCGCTCCACCGGCATTACTGTTTGATGATATTTTTAAAAAAATTATTACTGTCTTATAAAAAAGTATTACTGTTATGATTTAAATAAGTTTGAACATATTTAAACACAAATAAATATCAAACAGCATTTTAAATGCATAAAAAAATTGTGGAGCCTGGGAATCGAACCCAGGACCTCTTGGTGTGAGAACTGGCTACTGACCAGTCGAGCTAGTAGAGGGAACTTGGTGTGGATCAGGTAAGGTGGAAGATAACCTGTTGGCTCGAGCAGAAATCAAAAAAAGAATACTAATGGCGCACCAGGGTGAGGTGCGCCATTAGTATGGATGTACTTATGGCGCACCAGGGTGAGGTGCGCCATTAGTATGGATGTACCTGTTGGAAGATAACCTATCCCCTCTCTCTCCCTCGCCCTCGCCCTCGATCCCCTTCCCCTCTCCTCTCCCGACGCCGCTGCCCCGCCGCCTCGACGCCGCCCCGTCGTCCTCGTCTCCGCCCCGACGCCCCGACGCCGCTGCCCCTTCCCCTCTCCTCTCCCGACGCCGCTGTCCCGACATCCTCCTCGCCCCTCGACGTCGCCCTCGATCCCCTTCCCCTCTCCTCTCCCGACGCCGCCGCCCCGTCGTCCTCGTCCTTGCCCTCCTCCTCGTCCGCGCCACCGCCGCGCCGCTCCGACCTCCTCCTTGTCCCCACCGGCCTCCTCCGCCTCCTCAGGTACTGCCCCCACCTCTCCCTCCCCCTCCGGCCTCCTCCTTCCCCTTTGTAAATTTTAGGGTGTAGGGTTTGCAAATTTTAGGGTTAGGGCAGTAAATTTTAGGGCAAATCTAGCACAGTTAGCAAAGTTAGAAATCTTTTAGGAAATTAGGGTAGTAGCAAAAACAGTAGCAATTTAAAAAAACAGTACCAAAAAAATTAGGTATAAAAACAGTAGCAAATAAAAATTATTAGCAAATATAGCTAGGGTAATTTTGTTTAGGTATAAAAGCCAGTAGAAATTTCAAAAGAATAGTAGCAATTTTAAAAACAGTAGGAAAAAAATTAGGTATAAAAACAGTAGCAAATAAAAAAAGTGTAGCAAATATAGCTAGGGAAATTTTGTTTAGGTATAAAAACATTAGCAAATAAAAAAAAGCAGTAGAAAATTAAAAAAACAGTAGCAAAAAATTAGGTATAAAAACAGTAGCAAATATAGCTAGGGCAATTTTGTTTAGGTATAAAAAACAGTAGCTACAATTTGTAAAAAGCATGAGCAACTGATCTGATTCATCTCATCCTCTCTCGATCTGCAGGATACAAGTGGAACAAGGCAGGGGCGTAGGTGCTTGCTACTCAGGCACGGCGGCAGAGCCAAGCACACCCTCCTCTCCCAAGGTACCAACCCCTCTTCCTCTCCCCCTGTATATACTGTTGTCCAGTACATTTTTTTGCTCAATTTGCTGCTGTCCAGTACATCTTGTTAAAATTGCTGCTGACCAGTACATCTTTGCAATATATGGTGATGTGTACCATTCTTGATAGGATGTATCAATTGTAGTAGATGGTCAAGAAGATGTATAGAAAAGAAAAATGATGGTTAGGGTGGTGGCCTAGTTGTATAGGATGGTTAGGGTGGTGGCCTAGTTCTTTGGGCTGTCTTTGGCTGTACTTAGAATAATCCGCAGTTCAAAAAAATACCATGTCAAGTGTTCTTTCTCTGAGATGTTATTAAATAGACATTGAGAAAAAAATGGAACTAAGTTACCTGGAATGATCATATTGGCCAACTATCTTGAAGTAGAGTATTCATATTGGCGAGCTAGCAAGTATATATGATTGGTTCCCTCTTTGCTTTACTTGGTTCAAATTTCAAACTCTGCGTCTTGTTAGTGACAAATCCCAAGACGAAAGGCGGAGCGTGCATGCATATTCAGCTCATTACACTTATTCATTGTGGTTGGGGAGTTTTCAAGTGTATATGATGTGTTTACTCTTAGCAGAAATCATTGATAGTTTTATTAATACATCACTTTAACATTGGTATCGGAGAGAAAATACAACTAGGCCACCACCCAACAGTGAGAAATCTGCAATTCTCAGAAAGTAATGGTGGAGATTTTTATTCTTCTAGCCAGCGTAGCTCGAAACTTCCACCGTAGCTCGAAACTTCCAACTAGGCCACCACCCAACAGTGAGAAATCTGCAATTCTCAGAAAGTAATGGTCAAGAAGATGTATAGGATGTATCGGAGAGAAAAACTTCCAGCGTAGCTCGAAACTTTTTCAATCTTCAATTCTTTGCATACATTGGCACACACCCGACGTTCGTGAAACATCTCGGATGCCACCAGCAGTAACCTGCGCGTCCCTGCTACTGCTACCTGCAGATTGCACAAGTCAATTCTCTGTTTTATTTGCTTTAACATAACGTAATAACTAATGGTGGCTGCCTAATGATGACAGACTAAGTTTCTGATTTATTTTGTTATAGAAGTGTAGATTCATTGGTAGCAATTGTTTTCAGTGTCTCATGTTGCTTGTAGTGTTTTGTCCAAAATGTTGAATGATACTGCTTGGAGATGCATATATTGTTTCACCTCTTCACATGCCAATGTATTTTCCATGTTGTGATGGAGGCCTTTTTTGCCTTGTCCACCCGAGAGGCCCTTGAGTTTGCCGGAATGTCGATTAACTTCCGTTCCGGCAAATTCGGGTACTCCATATGTCCTATTTTCAGCAAAGGTCATGCTGAAATTTTCCGTGAATTTTAGCATGACTTTGCTAAAAATAGGACATATGGGGTACTTGTGACTAATGCATGGGCCGGGGTATCTTAGTAGGTAATTAAGTAGGATCAAGTGCCCCGGCGTACTTGTGACTAATGCATGGCTTTTAGGGTGCCTCGGTGTCGATAAAAACCGAAATGATGAAAGCTTAGGCTTTTAGGGTGCCTCGGCGTCGAAAAACCCTCAATGATAAAAGCTTAGATTTTAGGATGCCTCGGTGTCGACAAACCCTAAATGATGAGACCATGATCTTGTTCCTTGACAATAACCAACTTTTTGACCAACTTTGTTCCTATTTAGAGAGAAACATGGCCAACAACGATGAGGCCGGGGGTTCGAGCGTCAAGCCATTCTGGAAGCTGTCCCAGGAGATGGAGGAACAACCTCACTTGTATGAGGACGCCGCCTTCCCCACCGATCCTGAGACCACTGATGGTACCGCCGAGGATGACCCCACTGATGCCACCACTGATGGTGCCGCCGAGGATGCCACCACTGATGATGGCGGCGCACGCACAGATGGCAGCCAACCGAAGAGGCAACGGAAGGACCGGCGCCCGACCGTGCTCCGCACCCTCAAGGAGGAAGTTACTGAAGTGGACTCCGACGGGAATCCAACGGCGCCCGAACGAATAGTCAAGGGGTACTCGCTTCAGCTCGGGTGCATTCTCCGGAGCACCGTCTCGATCAACACCGAGAACCTGAGGCATCCTGACCGAGGGAATTTGCGCAACCTCCTCTTCACGAAGCTGCACGAACGATACAAGTTCCCCGCTGAATTTGAAAACACAAGCCTCAAAGGGAATAAAGTGAACAATGCTGCCCTCACGAAGATGAGCAAGGCCCTGTCTACTTGGAAAAGCAATGTGAAGAGAATGATCGAGAAAGGTGAGAGTTATGAGAAGATCAAGGAGAAAAATCCTTCGATCACCGAAGATGACTACAACGACTTCAAGATCAATTGCTCGAGCACCGCAAACTCCGAATCAAGTAAGTGGGGGAAAGAAATGCGGGAGCTGAACTTAGGGGAACACACACTCGGTCCCGGCGGTTACAGAGTGGCGGAGCCTATATGGGACAAGGAGGAGGCGGACCGTGCCGAGCAAGGCCTACCGCCCCTCTTCGATAAATACGGTGACAAGCAGACCAGGAACTTTGTCAGGGCACGGTACAAGAAGGACCCGAAAACAAAGGAGCTTACCACGGATCCGAAGACCAGGGCGCTTGAGCTTGTTCTGGTAAGGAATACACCCCCTCGTAATTAGCTCCATATGGTTGCATTCTAATTAATGAAGCCAAATTTCTAAATGGTTCACATTCCTTCCACAGGCGACTGAAAGCAGTAGCGCGGGGTCGACTAAGAGCAACCCTTGGGACACCACTCTAAATAGGGCGTTGAATGTAATGAAGAACAAGGATAAGCTCAGTAAGCCGACGTCAGCTAGTCGTGTGGCCGGCAAAGGCTTGTCGACAAAATGGTCGTCATACTATGACACTGCTGGGCGAAAGGAGAAAAAGACCAGCTCGGAAAGCCAGGCGTGCGAGGTTCAAGAACTCAGGGCACAGGTGGCGCGGATTCCGGAGATTGTCCAAGAGCAAGTGCAACAACAACTCGGAGCGACGATCACCGCCATTGTGCCTACCTTGATCCAGGGGATTAGTGCGTGGATTGCGGGCGGCCAACAGGGGCCGCCCCCGATTCCTAGCTTCACGGCCAGCAACTCGCAGAACGCGATGGCGGGGCCATTGGTGTCTCCGGCGGAGGCGGCATTGGTGTCTCCGACGCCGGCATGGGAGCTTAATGCACCCGGGTGTACGCCGGCCGGCACCTCTGCAGCAAGCGGCCCCTCCGTCAACTGCACGCCCGCCGTTGGCGGTGCCTCGACATTAGCCGAGCTCGACGCCATCATCACGGTAACTAATTAAGCCTCTCTCGGCCGAGGACTTCATCTCCTTGCCTTTGACTGGGCATCCCTAACGCCCTACATGTTTTCGCAGGGCGCCGCCGACGTTCCGTGCACTCTCCTGCACTTCGTGAACAACGAGTTGGTCGATGTCGCCAAGGGCAAAATCGTTCAACCGGGCAACCCCTTGTTCCACCGTACCCAGATGCCACCCAACTTGTTTAGGGTTCAACTGGTTTGGGTGCTGCCAGGCTGCGACGAGGTGTTACCTCCGATTCGACCCATCGGGGCCGACGATGATGACGTGATGAACCTCAGCGCCTGCCTGAGCTGGCCCCTGCTTTGGCCGAAGAGCCAGATTCGTTTGGGGGCGGGGGACACCACCCCAAAGACAACACCGCCAGTCGTGCCGGCGCCAAGTCGGCCCCATGGCAAGACCGCCGCAACGGTGCCGGACATCCCTATGCCACTAGATCCAAACATGCATATGGCACAGGATCAGAACGACGACGACGACGATACATTTGCCAACGTCGATCAGTACTTTGCCGATCATGGGGACGGTGGCGACTTCATGGGGCCTCCTTCTCAAGAACCCAACCCAACAAAAGACGTGTGCGATCTAGCTGGTACCGCGGAGAAGCCAAGTTGCAACAGGCGTCGTCTGCAGTTCAGCTCTCAGGAGACGCCTCCAGCTGCCGACTTCACCGAGCCTCAGATAGGCGAGGTGCCAAATATGATCATCCCCAACACACTCAAGAAGGCGGTCTGTGAGCAGAACTCGATCCCATTACAGGAGATCAAGAAGAAGGCACGCAAAAGAAAGACTAACAAGGGTGCGGGCCAGCCGGCACCGAGTACGATCCGTGCTCAGGACGGGCCACCTTCAACTGCGGATATCTCGAGGAGGGTGCATGTGGCGGGTAGGCCGATGCTACCGAGAAATATGCTCGATGCTGCAACCGGTGCTATGCGAAGTCTGCATGACAGTGTTCTTTCTTTGGAAAAGCGGCGTCTCCGAGAGAAGGATGTGGCATACCCGGTTTTCGTGGCCAAGGTGCCAGAGGGCAAGGGCTTTGTGGATAACTCCATCGGGGGTACGATCGTCCTGCGGTTTGATGACATCCACGCTATGTTGAACCTTCATCCGCTGCACTACACCTTCTTTCGGCTATTTTCGCTGAGTATGGAGATGCGGATCATTCGCGACAAGACCCCAGACATCGTGATAGTCGACCCCTTCTACATGCGTGCCAAGATCTTGGGCAGCGCTGGGGACCGGCAAGTCGCGAGTTCTTACCTCGAAGGCGTCATTCTGGCAAACCAAGATAAGGATAACTTCCTCGTGCCTTACTTTCCCGAGTAAGTCCTCCCCTCAACCGCCCCGTAACATATGAATTCTTAGATTTCGATCGTTTTTCTTTTAACATTCTGTGTTTTCTGCAGTGACACACATTGCACGCTCATCCTCCTAAGCCCCAAATATTCCATGGCCACGTATTTCGACCCGGACCGTCAGTCGAACGTAGACTACACAAATGTCAAGAAGGTTCTTGATGATGTTCTCCCCGGCTACGTCAAATCTGGAGGCACCTTCACCAGGCCTATTCGTAAGTACGGCAAGCACGTGTTCTCCCACAATACGACGTTCTGCTGCGTCAAGCAGCCGCCTGGCGGTCAGAAGGGTGCCTACTACGCCATCCATCACATGCGGGCGATCGTACGGGACCATCATCAACTACTGCTACCGAGTAGACTCAAAGATTGGGCCGCGAGCGTGTCGGCAATCCAGGACGCGGACATCAGACAAGAATTCTTTCGCATCCAGTCGGAGTTTGCGGAAATCATCCATCAAGATGTCCTTCGTACCTCGGGGCAGTTCTACCTCAGAAATCAACCATCCAACAGTGACATCGACACAATCCTACAAATGCAGGCTGACAACGCCCGTTGTTTCATGACTCCCACGATAGACGGCGGCTTCATCCACGCTCCGGTCCCTTGAGTCGAGTCGAAAGCAGTGATGCTGTGTCTAGTTCTGAAACATCGATTGGCTCATGTTGTAATTAAACTTTAATGAACTTGTAGTATGTCTCTTTGGTTTCGAGAGTCCTTCAACTTAGATGTAATCGATGCTATTAATGTCTTGCTTTTCTCTTCCGATCGTTCTGTTGCATACTTATATATTGCTTATGTATTGTCTGTGAATTGGTACTAACGTTTCGTTTGGCTACTGCATAGCGATGCCGTGGTATGTCGTGTACAAGGGTAAGGTTCCCGGAGTCTACGACGACTGGGAGGAGTGTCGGAGACAGGTTCACCGATTCAGCGGTAACAGTTACAAAGGGTACGCCACTAGGGCCGAGGCCGAATCTAGATACGCCCGCTATCTAGCGGGAGAGGGGAGGGAGCGTTGGAGGAACCGGATGAAGACGAGTTTCATCGTGATGATGCTCATCGTGATGACCGCAGCTCTCTTCTATGTGATGGTAGTTTAGATGATCGATATCGACTTGTAATGTGAAGACAAACTCGCGGTCTCGAGACTTGTAATATAATGTTCTATCTTTGTTCGGTCTTTTCAATTCGGAGACTAATATGATGAATTGTATTCGGAGACTAAAATGATGAATTGTATTCAGAGACTAATCTTCTATTGTATTCGATGAATCTGTTGTTGATGTGTGCTGTCTATATTTTGTCCAATTATACATTTTGTAACCTGTGCAAAAAACAGAAAATAAAAAAATAAAAAAACCTAATATTCATACTAATGGCGCATCACATCATAGTGCGCCATTAGTATGCCAAAGGATACTAATGGCGCATCACTAAACAGTGCGCCATTAGTATGCCGAAGTTACTAATGGCGCATCATGTTGTTGTGCGCCATTAGTATGCCAAAGCACCTGGGTATACATGGCCCCCTGGGAGGCATACTAATGGCGCACTGTTGTATATACTAATGGCGCATCTGGGGTGCGCCATTAGTATACCAGATACTAATGGCGCACCAGTGGTGCGCCATTAGTAAAATATACTAATGGCGTGCTACTAATGGCGCACCACTAATGCGCCATTAATGGCCAAATTAGGTGCGCCATTAGTAGGCCTTTTCCTAGTAGTGAGCCCTTTACTTATGCACCTTACTTTGTGATAGCCATATTGTTTCTTGTC
Source organism: Aegilops tauschii subsp. strangulata (assembly GCF_002575655.3). Lineage (NCBI taxonomy): Eukaryota > Viridiplantae > Streptophyta > Magnoliopsida > Poales > Poaceae > Aegilops > Aegilops tauschii. The sequence goes on along the minus strand of NC_053040.3, from coordinate 470,331,146 downwards.
ATATATCTTGCTATCACCTAGTAGTTTATCTTGGTTAGCATAAGTTGTTGGTGCACACAGGTGAGCCTAGTTGTTGTAGGTTTTGTGCTTCACAAATTAACCGCTAGGTTTATTCCGCATTTTTTCAACCCCAAACCGTAATTATTTTAAAGCGCCTATTCACCCCCCTCTAGGCGACATCCACGATCTTTCAATTGGTATCAGAGCCTCGTCTCTCTTTGATAGGCTCAACCACCTAGAGAGTAAAGATGTCGACCAGGGGATTAGGATTCTCTGACACTCTTAGTTTCGATGGCACAAATTTTGATGGTTGGGTACTTCGCATGCTTAATCTCTTTAGGGTCATGGACCCAAATTTAGAGCGAATTGTAGATATGGGGTTTTCTCCTCCAAATGATCCCCAAAGATTATGTTTAGAGATGAGAAAAACTCGTATCTTAATGCTCAAGCTTCTAATTTGCTTTTCGATGCTTTGAGCAATGTAGTGATTTTTCAACTCATGCCTTTCCGGGATGCTCATGAGTTGTGGACAAAGCTTCAAGATAAATATGGTGTGTCCAAGATTTGTGGGGATGATTGTTCTCCCTCCACCTCCGGCCGTGTTGCCTTCTCAACTTATTCTACTTCACCTACCTGTGGTTTGCCACAAGGTAATGATATGGTGAGTAGTGGTGTTCATTGCAATGATGATAGTGGGCTTATTGTTGATGATCCTTCATCACTTCCTTATTGCAATGCTTCATCTTGGGACTTTAACACTTCGAGCACTCCAAATGTTTCACATGCTTGTGTTAATAGTTCTTGCATATCGTGTAGAAATTGCTTGACTAACTCTCATGATGATATGCTTGCTATATCTTGTTGCCATGATAAAAATGCATATATTTCCTCGAATTGTTGTTCTAACAATGTAGAGGAAACCCAACACCCCATGGAACAAGATGTGGTATTGAATGGTGCTTCAAGGGATCCTACATCATCATCTATTGCGTTTTGCCTTATGGCTAAGGCTTCAAAGGTATCTCCCACTTTGAATCCCAATATATCTTGTGATGATATTGATGATGATAAGAATGATGATGATGTTGATGATGAAGAAGATAATGATAATGTTGCCTCCTTAAAAACTAAGGGGGAAATGATTTTTAAAGCTCTTCATAAAAATAAAATTGCTCATTCCAACTTCATAGAAATTATGTCCATTTCCATTGAGGGCAAGAAATACATCGAGGAGTTGGAATCTCATCTCGAGGAGCATGAGGTCACCATTGAGAAAATAGAAGGCCATGAGCGTGATTACGCTAATGAGATCGCCGACCTCTCACAAGCTCTTGAACTTGAACAAACCACCAAGGAATCTCTTGAGGAGACGTTTGCCCTAGAATTATCTAGAATAAAGGAATCTCTTGATAGAGCCCCTGAGGTGGCCAATGTTTTCAAAACTAAAAATGATAAGCTTGATTTTGCGCATGCCAAACTCCTTGAGGATTTTGAGCACCTCGAAAATGGCTCAAGGGTCATTAAGAGTGAGCTCATCAAACTCACCGAGTCTCATGCTCAACTTAAAGCTTCATATTCAGAAGAGCTTGCAAAGTTGCCTTCTCCTCTTGTTGTTAATAATGAGCTAGTGCTACTAACTCTATTTCTTGTGAAGCATCCCTGTTGAAGGAAAATGTTGAGCTAAGGGCTCAACTTGCGTTGCTATCTAGCAACTATGGAAAATTGGAAGTAAGTCATGAAAACCTCTCAAGATCTCATGATGATCTTCTAGTATCCCATAATGTGCTAATGATAGCTCATGAGGCTATGATGACTAAGGTAACATCTAGTGAGCCTCATGTGGACACTAGCACTATTTCAAGTCTAAATGCTATATTGCCATGTGCTAGTCCTCGTAATTCATCCACTCATAATGTTGCTACTTCTTGTGATGAATTGCTTTCCTTGCCTTTTTGCTCTAACGACAAAGCTTATACTTCCTCTAGTACTTGTGTCGATACTAACCATGTAGAGGAAATTAAAGAGCTCAAGGCTCAAGTCACTTATTTGAAGAAAGAGTTGGAAAAGTGTCATGAAGGGAAGTCCACACTCAATAATATCTTAAGTGTGCAAAAATCCCCCAATGACAAAGGTGGACTTGGATTCAACTCCAATAAGAAGAAGAAGTCCAGGAGAAACAAGAAGGGCCAGGAACAAGTCAATAATTCGGCCAAGATTATTTGCTTCAAGTGCAAAATTGAAGGGCATCATGTTAGATCTTGCCCATTGAAGAAGAAGCCCATTAATGACAAGCAACAAGGGAAGTGGCCACAAGTTCATTCTCATGCCCAACCTCAAGTTGAAGAAAGGCCTCTTCCCAAGAAGACTCAAGCTAATGCTTCTCAAGTTGAGAAATCAAGTGAGAAGAAAGTGAAGAGTAGACGTTGCTACTTATGTCGTGAGAAAGGTCACGTCGCTTCTTCATGCACGAATGGTACCTTATCCAACCCTATTCTAATTGATTGTATCTATTCTCTTGGGAAGGATAAGGTTGGCAATGTGTTTGCCAAAGTTTGGTACTCAAAGTGGTGTCAAGAAAAGAACCATTTGGATAGCCAAGCCTATTGTGACTAGCCTCTTAGGACCCAACTTGGTTGGGGACCAACAAGCTCAAACTTGATCAATAGGTGTTTTTGGAGGGCATTGAAGACTTGGCTACATTATGAAGAATTAAGGGGACTTCATCATTCTTATTGTCTCAAGCCAAGTCAATTGGGTTTTCAAGTTTCTATCTTTTATCCAATGTGCCTCCTGGCATTAACTTGTACTTAAATTGTTTACATTGAAAATTACTTGCCCCTTTGCATGTTTTGGTTTTGTTTATTGCATGTGTTTGTATATGTTGTGCCTCCAATTGCTTATTTTGAGTAATCAAGTATGTGTGTGTTGGTTTGCACATCATGTACATGTGTGTCATACGTTGAGCCTTTATGCATCTTGTTTGTATCTTAGTTGGCTCTTGTGAGAGATTAATGGAACATCCCATTGTGGGGGAGTGATGTGCTTTGTACACCTCACAATCCTATAAATGTGTGTACATGAGGAATACCATCTAGTATTGATATTACAAGATTATCTAGTCGCTATGTGGTATGTCTTCTCATGAGAAATTCAAATTCTAAATAGTCCATTAATTATCTCTTATTGGATCCTCTTATTGCCTCTTGTTAAGTTTTTATTGGTATCACATTATGGGGGAGTAATATGCTATGCACATATTACAATCCTAGAAAATGTGTACATTTGAGATATTGTCACCTAGAATTGATATTGGAAATTATCTTGTTCCTAGGTGGCATGTTAGCTCTACAAGTTGCAATTTGCTTGTGTTTGGTGTGAAGATGATGTTGGATATCCTTGCTATCTACCAACAGGAATTATTTCCAAATACTTCTTGTCTTTTGACAATTGGTACTCACTTATGTGTGGTAGAAATTATTGATCATCTTTACATTGGCCTTTGCTTTTATTTGCTTTATCTCTTGCCTAGGATTGTGTCAACTCCCATTATATTCCATACCACTTGTGGATCTTGTTATTTCCTTGAGCTTGTCTAGTGGTTGTATATATATAGTGAAAGTGGTGATCACATCTTGTGCTTTTTGTATTCAAATGCAAATTCTCTATAATGCACAATGCTTGGGGGAGCTATCCTATTTTCTATAAAACACTCATCTTGCGATCCTTATCAAGTGTGTGTTAGTGGAAGGCAAGCCGTTTTCTTTTTGGTACTTTGTGCCATCATGAAACTTTGTAGAGAGCTTGGTTTGTTTGGAACCATCCTCTCTTTTGGGAGTTTGATATCTTTTATTTAGTGTGTATAAATGGATATCTCATTCCTTGATGTATATGTTATGGATATCCTCCAAGTGTTTATTTATTCATTTGGTATATTTTCTTCACTTGGTATTTCTTTGTAAATTGGTATCGGTTCTTGAAAGTACCGAGCATGCATATTAACTTCATGTAGTCTCTTTGGCATGCTTTCTTTCTTTGACCCAATATATAGGGGAAACTCCACCAAGTCTCAAATTGGATGAGATGTGCATGAAATTCATTTCAATATCTATATGCACATGTTTATGTGGAGTTTGTCCTATGTATTGTTGGTTCTCTAACTCTTTGGTCCCCATGAGGTTGGGTACCATTTTGTTTGTGTTGTTGTTCTAGGAACAATTGGAGATACATTGGATGCTCGGCTCACTCACAAGGAAGGTGGTGTCACCATGTGCTTAATAGAGTCAAGCTAGGATGTTCAATGAACTACTATCTAATACCTTCAATTGGTATCTTCTGCATCCTTCCAATGCTATCTCGGTAACAAGTATCTATTCATGCTTTCCTCTCTTGCATTCAACCTTGTGTAGGTTGCATCTTGGCATGATACTCATTTCATATCTTGTCATACTTGTTTCCCTTTTCAAAGCGTCCCAACGATGATCTCTTGTTGCTAGTTGTGATGTCTTTGATGGATGTGTGGTTGGACTTCATTTATATACAATAAGACCATATCTAGCCAAGTGTTATTCTTTCAAGCAAATATCTTATTGGTATATTTATGACTTCCTTGTGGCTATCTTGTTCTTTCCTTTTTGTAACTATTTCGTGTGTACATCCTTCTTTGTGGATTGATATCATCATGATCGTCATCTACCTAGAATCTTACACACTTGAGAGAAGTTGCATATCTAGTTGATATCCCTTTCTTTCACGTCCACCGTTTCTTTCTCATGTTATTTTTTGGTGGCTCCGTGAAAGTGTGTGCCTTGAGTGCGGGTCATATCTCATTGCATATTGATGCACTCTTGTGTGGTGAAGATCTTTTTCCTCATGCTTGTCTTGACGAGGCTTTTTGCCATCTTAATTGGTATCCCTCGTCTTGATGACGCTTTCACTTTCTATCTTCACCATGGGTTGTCACAAGCTTGGTTGTTATTTCGCTTTTTAGTAAGCTTGTGTATCCATTTGCTTATTGTGTGTGTGGGGGAAGGTCATGTCTTGCACCTTGTATCTCATTTATCCAAGACTATGTTGATGCTTAATGCTCATCCTTACATTAGTCTTCTCAAGTGCTTTGTCATGGCTCACACATTTCTTTTTGGTTAAGCCTTTTCTTAAGTTGCCTCTTTTACATGTTTCTCAACCATGTGTTTGTTGCAAGTGCTAGGCTTTGTTTCCTATATGCTCACTTGCACTTTTTGTAAGTTTCTATTGATTTTGGGGGATCTATGATCCTATTTTGTGCACTTTGTATCCAAATACAAAAATTCTTATTTGTGCACAAATCATGGGGAGCTTCTCTAGTTTCTTTAGAACACTCCTTTGCTCATATCTTAATATCCTTTATTCATGTGGCTCTTAAGATCTTTGGTCTAGTTGGTTCAATTGATATCTGTTGATTGCTTGCTTCAATTGGTATCTTTTGATTGCTTGATTGCTTGTGTCTCTCTTTGTTATGTCTTTGTGGCATATCATTCTTTAGCAATCTTTGTGCCTCAATATAGTCTGTCTTCCTCCAAGTATTTACCTTTGGATATGTGTATGACATTCCACTCTCTTGTTGAGAAATACACAATTTATGGAGGAACACTTTCTATATTGGCCTTCTAAGCTTTTCGCCCATTTTGGCAATCGATGCCAATGGGGGAGTAGTTTCAAAGAGTTTTGTGGAGAAGTTTTCAGAGTTTTGCATTGCTTTGGTTTTGTTCCTAAGCATTTGCATCTCTTACTCATGCATCATTGGTTGTTGCATTGCATGGTGATGCATAATTCCTTATATAAACTCTCTTGAAAGTGATTGTCATCAATTACTAAAATGGGGGAGATTGAAAGGACATGTGGTGCCCCCATGTGTGGTTTTGGTAATTGATGACATTCTCTATGGAATAATGGTTGCATTGAGTTATATTTGAAGGATTTCTCCATAGGCATTTCTTGAAGTCCATGTGTTGGTTTGAAGGAGTTTATGTGTTGACCAAGGTGCTATTAACACTACAAAAAAAATACACTTCCGTGATGATACGTGTTTGTCACAGTAGGTCACGTTTTTTGTCATGCATGTACATCCATGATGATTTTATGACAGAGTCAAGATAGTCACACCTGTGCTGTCGTAGAAGTGTTCCATGACATTACCAAAATTATCATCATGGAAGTGTCCACTTCCATGACGACAAATTGCGCGTGCTTTCGTCAAGGGTGACCGACACGTGGCATCCACCGTAACGGGTCGCCGTTAACCTATCGGGTCCGGTTTTGGATCCGATAACCCGTTAACAGCCCGGACCAATGGGAAATTTCATGTGTAAAATTCTGATTGGCCGGAGGAAACACGTGTCAGCTCGTCAATGGGTCAGATAGGCGCCTATGATATGTCGACACGTGCGACGGCCCACCATCGGCCTATTTAGCTTACAAAGGCCGGCCCGTTTGACTTGGTCAAAAGTTAGCGGGCTGGCCCATGAAAAGCCTGTTAACGGTCTCTTCCCAAATAGCCCATTTTACGGCCCGGTAACTCACGACCCGTTAGGGCCTACCCGAAATCGGCCCAACAACGTCATGTGGGCCGTCAAATATAACACCAGCGCGTTTCACTTTTGGCCCATGTATGGCCAACGACGTCTTTCGGCCCATATGAGGCCTTCGTATCTTCGGGCCTTTAAAGGCCCACGGTGACTCTAGTCCAGAATGAACAGTAAATTTCTTTGTACCCGTTAACGGCCCATGATTCACATGGGCCGTTTCCAGCCCGTGTTAGCTTTCGGCCTACTGACGGCCCATACATTCTTGGGCTCCTTTCCGGCCCTCGATTACTTCCGGCCCGTTACTGGCCTGTTCCCCTAATGGTCCAAATTCGGCCCTTGGCAAGAGTCGGCCCGTTTCTGGCTTGTTAACCCGTTGTGTTGAGGATATCATCTATGGAAAGACTGCGCAATCATGAAGGCCTTCAAAAATTCCAACACTTTTAATGGCAACAATGGGCCGGGCGGCGGCTCAGGCGCCGGCGGTTTTTATGGCCCGGGCGGCGGCTCACATTCCAATTCTCAGAATTTTCAAGGGGGTATTAATCAGCAATCTGGCCAGGGTAATCAGCAGCAGTAGGGGGGATACCAGACCAATCCAAAGCAGCTCAATGGTGGACAGTATCATGTGTTCACTACCAGTCTTTGCAAGCGAGACCAGAAGCTTCATAAGAGGGTTGTAAATGCTGTTGAGCCGGCGGTTCCCCACTATTTGAGATGGTCTGAGCAGCCTATTGTATGGAGTAGGGAAGATCATCCTCCCCGGGTTGATAATCCTGGTCACCTGGCCTTGGTGGTGGCTCCTCAGGTTGGGGGGTATAAATTCACTAAAGTGCTCATGGACGGAGGCAGTAGCATCAACATCCTCTATTATGAGACCTTCCGTCGTATGGGATTAACTGATAAAAACCTCAGCCAATCCAACACTGTTTTCCATGGGGTGGTGCCCGGTAAGTCGGCGTATCCAGTCGGTAAGATCGAGCTGGAAGTAGCCTTCGGAGATGAGTACAACTACAGGGCGGAAAAACTAACCTTTGAGGTGGTTAAAATAAGAAGCCCGTACCATGCTTTATTTGGGCGGCCGGCTTACGCCAAGTTCATGGCACGGCCGTGTTACGTGTATTTACAGCTCAAGATGCCGGGTCACAATGGGACCATTACGGTTCATGGCAGCTGAAAGATAGCCTTGGAGTGTGAGGAAGGTGATGCTGCTTACGCTGAATCTGTTTGTGCAACCGAGGAGTTGAAGTTTTACAAGGATAATGTCGACCCGGCAGATATGACGTCTTTGAAAAAGCCAACCACGGAGCATGAGCCGGTAATGAAATTTAAGTCAGCTGATGAGACTAAACTTGTTGACTTTGTTCTAGGTGACTCATCTAAGCAGTTCAGCATCAGTACCAATCTGGATCCGAAATAGGAAGGCGCGCTCATCGAGTTCATCCGTGAGAACAGGGACATCTTTGCATGGAAACCTTCTGACATGCCGGGTGTACCAAGAGAACTCGCTCAGCACACTCTCAATATTGATCCGAAATTTAAGCCAATCAGGCAATTCCTCCGGCGGTTTAATGAGGAGAGGCGGAAGGCCATTGGTGAGGAAGTAGCCTGGCTCTTGGCGGCCGGGTTTATCGTTGAAGTCTTTCATCCAGAATGGTTAGCTAACCCGGTGCTCGTGCTCAAGAAGAACGGCACCTGGCGTATGTGCGTGGATTATACGGATTTAAACAAGGCTTGTCCGGCTGATCCTTTTGCTCTCCCTCGTATTGATCAAATTATTGATGCTACGGCGGGTTGTGAGCGTTTGAGTTTTTTGGATGCGTATTTTGGTTACCATCAGATCAAAATGGCTGTTAAGGACCAAGAGAAGACGGCATTCATTACTCCTTTTGGAGCCTTCTGTTATGTGTCTATGCCTTTTGGGCTCAAGAGTGCACAGGCGACTTACCAGCGTTGCGTGCAGAATTGTCTTCATAATCAGATTGGGTGCAACGTTCATGCCTATGTGGATGATATCGTGGTCAAATCCAGAAAGAAGGAGACCTTGATAGATGATCTGAGAGAGACCTTTGATAATCTCCGGGTCTACAAGATGATGCTTAACCCGGCCAAGTGTGTCTTTGGTGTTCCTGCGGGCAAGCTCTTGGGTTTTCTGGTTTCTCACAGAGGCATTGAGGCTAACCCGGAGAAGATCAAGGCAATCACCTCTCTGGCTAAGCCGGCGTGCATAAATGACGTCCAGCGTCTGGCGGGTCGCGTCGCAGCTTTGAGTCAGTTTATAAGCCGGTTGGGTGAAAAGGCCATGCCATTGTATCAGATGATGAAGAAAACAGATGACTTTGTCTGGAATGATGCCGCTAATGTTGCTTTTGAGGATTTGAAAAAACAACTATCTGAGCTGCCAGTCCTTGCTGCTCTTGTCGACAAGGAGCCTTTATTGCTGTATGTCGCCGCTAACACACGAGCCGTCAGTGTAGCTGTGGTGGTGGAGCGTAAGGAAGCAGGTAAGGAGCATCCGGTTCAGCGGCCGGTTTACTACGTCAGCGAAGTACTCATTGAGTCCAAACAACGGTATCCACATTGGCAGAAGCTTGTTTATGGGGTGTTCATGGCAAGCCGGAAGCTTAAGCATTATTTCCAGGGCCACCCTATCACTGTGGTCAGTTCTGTTCCCCTAGGAGACATCATCCAAAATAGAGAGGCCACAGGAAGAGTTGCTAAGTGGGCTATAGAACTTGGGCCTCATGGTCTAAAATACGTGCCACGCACTGCTATCAAATCTCAAGCATTGGTGGATTTCATCAACGATTGGACAGAGCTGCAGGTGCCTGAAGAGAAACCGGATAATACATACTGGACTATTCACTTTGACGGGTCCAGACAGTTGGAGGGCTCGGGGGCTGGAGTTGTGTTAGCTTCCCCTCGAGGTGACAAATTTCGTTATGTACTACGGTTGATGTTTCCCTGTACTAACAATGCAGCTGAGTACGAGGCCTTGCTCCATGGTCTTCGGATGGCTAAAGAGATGAGCTTAAGCCGGGTAAGGTGCTTTGGCGACTCAGATTTAGTGGCCCGGCAAGTATCAGGCAAGTGGGATTCCAAGGATCCCCTCATGGCGGCTTATCGCCGTGAAGTTGATGCCATTGCTGGACACTTTCAGGGTTACCAAGTAGAGCACATCGATCGCAGAAAGAACGAGGCGGCTGATGCATTAAGCCGGCTGGGCTCTCAGCGAAAGCCGGTGCCGCCTAATACTTTCTTGGATATTCTACATAACCCTTCTGTCAAATTGCCTACAGAGGAAGACTTGGCTGTTCCTGACCCAGAAGCACAGTTGGTGGCGGCTCTCCATGTTATCCCAGATTGGACAGTGCCATACTTAGCTTACATGACCCGGGGAGAATTGCCTGAGGATGAAACTTTGGCCAGACAAATAACCCGGCGGTCTAAGTCAATGATAATTATCAATGGCGAGTTGCATCATCGCAGTGTCACTAGAACTTTTCAGCGTTGTGTTTCCTCTGAGGAAGGTCAAGCAATTTTACGTGAGATTCACGAGGGGGATTGTGGCCATCATGCCGGCTCAAAATCCCTTGTGGCCAAGGCTTTTCGTCATGGTTTTTATTGGCTGACGGCTCATGCTGATGCAGAGGACTTGGTCAGTAAATGTGACAGTTGTCAGAAGTTCTCAAGACGGGCTCACGTGCCGGCTCAAGGGTTGAGGATGATTCCAATCACTTGGCCGTTTGCAGTCTGGGGGCTTGATATGGTTGGGCCTTTCAAACGGTCCAAAGATAAGAAGACCCACCTCTTGGTGGCGGTTGACAAGTTCACAAAGTGGGTTGAGGCAGAGCCCGTTAGTAAGTGTGGCGCAGCCACGGTGGTTCAGTTCATGAAAAAGGTGATATTTCGCTTTGGTTTTCCACACAGCATTATAACTGACAATGGTACCAATCTGTCTAAAGGCGCCATGGAGGAGTTTTGTCAACGAGAGCATATTCGGCTTGATGTTTCATCAGTGGCTCACCCTCAATCCAATGGTCAAGCTGAGAGAGCCAATCAGGAAATCTTGAAGGGCATGAAGCCCCGGCTTTTGGTCCCTTTGCAACGGACGTCGGGTTGTTGGGTGGAGGAGTTACCCTCCGTGTTATGGAGCATCAATACTACTCCTAACAGGTCTACGGGTTACACGCCTTTCTTCATGGTTTATGGAGCGGAGGCGGTCCTCCCTAGCGACATCCGTCATGACTCGCCTCGAGTGGCAGCTTATGTCGAGGCGGATAATGAGCAGGCGCGTCAAGATGCTCTTGACTTGTTGGACGAACAGCGTGACGTAGCAGCAGCTCGCTCGGCGATTTACCAACAAGACCTGCGCCGCTATCACATCCGCCGAGTTAAGTCCAGGGTCTTTCAGGAAGGTGATCTGGTGCTCCGGCTCATCCAGGATCAAACAGACGCACACAAGTTATCCCCGCCTTGGGAAGGGCCCTTTGTGGTCAGCAAGAACTTGCACAACGGGTCATACTACCTTATCGATGTTCGGGAGCACAAAGATTCACGTAAGTCAGAGGAGGAGACCCGTCGGCCGTGGAACATAGCTCAGCTTCGGCCTTATTACACTTGAGCCACCGGCTCTCATAATGTACATATTTCTATAGCCATGTATATATTGTGATAAATAATAAAGCAGGACCTCCGTCCTTTTTTCCTCCAAAGGTAAATGTATTATTGTTATTTTCATTGCAACATTACATGGTCACTTGGAGGTTGATCCGGCTTATGATCGTATTCGAATCTAGCCGTTAACAATATAATCACTTGGGGGCTTCCTGTTCAAACATAGGTCGTATTCGAACCAAAGAGAACATAGCTGTCGATACCCACTTGATTGGCATATTGCCGAGCTCATTGGGGAGTTTTTCTTGATCATATTTGAATCATAGCTCAATCCCCTTTGGGAACCGACGTGGATCGTATTCGAATCAGCGTCGTTAAACAACTCTCAAGGTCATTTGGGGGCTTCCTATTCAAACATAGGTCGTATTCGAACCAAAGAGACGTTGGGGATCGTAGCAGAAATTTAAATTTTTCTACGTATCACCAAGATCAATCTATGGAGTCATCTAGCAACGAGAGAGAGGGGAGTGCATCTACATACCCTTGTAGATCGCGCACGGAAGCGTTCAAGAGAACGGGGTTGATGGAGTCGTACTCGTCGTGATCCAAATCACCGATGATCCTAGCGCCGAACGGACGGCACCTCCGCGTTCAACACACATACGGAGCGGGGATGTCTCCTCCTTCTTGATCCAGCAAGGGGGGAGGAGAAGTTGATGGAGATCCAGCAGCACGATGGCGTGGTGGTGGAAGCAGCGGGGATCTCGGCAGGGCTTCGCCAAGCTCAGCGAGAGGGAGAGGTGTCACGGGAGGGAGAGGGAGGCGCCAGGGGCTTGGGGTGCTGCTCCCATGCGCCTCCCCACTATATATAGGGGTGGAGGGGGCTGGTTTCTTGCCCTCCAAGTCCATTGGGGCGTTGGCAAAGGTGGGGGAAAGAAATCCCATCATTTCCCTTCCCCACCGGTTGTTATCCCCCCTTTTTAGGGATCTTGATCTTATCCCTTCGGGATATGATCTTATTCCTTCTAAGGTGGGATCTTGGTGCGCCTTGACCAGGGGTGTGGGGCCTTGCCCCCACTACCCACGTACATGTGGGTCCCCCCATGCAGCTGGGCCCCACTTCGGAACCTTCTAGAACCTTACCGGTATAATACCGAAAAATCCCGAACATTTTCCGGTGGCCAAAATAGGACTTCCCATATATAAACCTTTACCTCCGGACCATTCCGGAACTCCTCATGACGTCCGGGATCTCATCCGGGACTCCGAACAACTTTCGGTTAACCGCATACTAATATCTCTACAACTCCAGCGTCACCGAACCTTAAGTGTGTAGACCCTACGGGTTCGGGAGACATGCAGACATGACCGAGACGACTCTCTGGTCAATAACCAACAGCGGGATCTGGATACCCATGTTGGCTCCCACATGTTCCACGATGATCTCATCGGATGAACCACGATGTCGAGGATTCAATCAATCCCGTATACAATTCCCTTTGTCAATCGGTACGTTACTTGCCCGAGATTCGATCGTCAGTATCCCAATACCTTGTTCAATCTCGTTACCGGCAAGTCACTTTACTCGTACCGTAATGCATGATCCCGTGACCAAACACTTGGTCACATTGAGCTCATTATGATGATGCATTACCGAGTGGGCCCAGAGATACCTCTCCGTCATACGGAGTGACAAATCCCAGTCTCGATTCGTGCCAACCCAACAGACACTTTCGGAGATACCCGTAGTGCACCTTTATAGCCACCCAGTTACGTTGTGACGTTTGGCACACCCAAAGCACTCCTATGGTATCCGGGAGTTGCACAATCTCATGGTCTAAGGAAATGATACTTGACATTTGGAAAAGCTCTAGCAAACGAACTGCACGATCTTGTGCTATGCTTAGGATTGGGTCTTGTCCATCACATCATTCTCCTAATGATGTGATCCCGTTATCAATGACATCCAATGTCCATAGTCAGGAAACCATGACTATCTGTTGATCAACGAGCTAGTCAACTAGAGGCTCACTAGGGACATGTTGTGGTCTATGTATTCACACATGTATTACGATTTCCAGATAACACAATTATAGCATGAAGAATAGACAATTATCATGAACAAGGAAATATAATAATAACCATTTTATTATTGCCTCTAGGGCATATTTCCAACAAGAGAACATAGCTGTCGGTACCCTCTTGATCGGCAACGCCAAAGCCACTGGGGGCTATATGATCGTATTCGAATCTTAGCTTAACCCCTTTGGGATGGTTCTCTGGTCGTATTCGAATCAGAAGCCTCCAAATTTTTGACATCTTTTTGTTGCAAACAAGTTCTTTTGATCATATCAAAAGTATTCAAGGGTGGTTCTAATTCCACCGGCTTAACCTTGATTAATAATGTTGATGACACATAATAACTATTATAAGTGCTGGTGAGCCGGAGTTCTCAACCTCATTATTCGGGTTACATAAACCGGAAGTGTATTGGAAGGCTCGCAGGTATGCTATTATGGTATCTCGAAGATATAATTGAGAGCCGGTTTATTATGACTTTGATTCATATTCCGGGTTATATGGATCTCCGTGCGGTAAGCCGCCTAGAGACTTGTGACTTGTTTTCTATGCAAGACAATTAAAGACAGCTATTTAAACTTAAGGAAAGCAGAGGATCAAAGATAACCCGGAAGAATATAAAAGAGCAGTTTAAATGGAGCTAAGCACTACACACGTGCATGATGGCACGACAAAATTAAGTGTTCGTCCTACTCTATTCCATGACTCCCCGAGTCCGAAAGGTGAGGCATCGTCTTCTAAGACATCATATGAGCCGCCTGCGAGATCAAGGGCGTTGTTGGCCTGAGGTTTCCGGGTCATCCCTCTCCGCTCCTCTGGCTGTGTCCATGACCTGGAAGGTTGATGATTTCCAGTCAATGCCACTCAAGGCTTCAAATTGAGCCTCATCATCAATTAACCCGGCCGGGTCAACTTCAGGGGCGAAGGTATGCTTACGAGTCGGAGGAATCAGGCTGACTACTTCATAGCGTGGTGTTGGGATCCTCTGATTCTCCGCGTCATAGCCCGGTTGATACTTGGTAAGGTCGGTATCATTACCAATCAAGGTGGCCACCGGGCGCACGCTCTTCACACAGGCGGCGAAGTCTTTCTGGTCAAAGGGGGTGCCGTCTTCCTTCAAGCTGGGGTATCCAAGAGCGATGTCGGCCGGGTCTAGCTCCGGTAGAAACGCCTTGGCCCGGCTCAGAGCGGCTATAGCTCCGGCTCTTGCAGAAGCCCGTCTCAACTCTTGGAAGCGTTGAGGAAGTACGGCAAGCCGCCTGAGTACATCTGCCAGGTGAGTGGGAACCTCATTTGACAGAGCCACAACGGCTAAGGCACGCTGTGACCCGGTGTAAAGTTGCTCTACCAAGGTATAAAGCGCCTTCAGCTTGGTCAGCATGTTCTGATTGAGATTGGAACTTCTGGGACCTGCATGACAAAGTCAGGTGAGCTGATGGCAATGGTGAGACTTATGGGAAATGAATGGTGTAAACTAGTTAGAAACTTACAGAGTAACTTACCGAAGATTGCGGAGACCATCTGAGATACATGGCGTTTTAAGCCGGAAAGTTCGGCGGTTCTTTCAGTAAGAGCGGCCTCCGCTTGTTCGGCCCAGCTGAGCAAGGCAGTTTTCTCATCCGCCGAGGCTTTTCTTTCTGCTTCAAACTTTTTCTTCAGTTTCTCTTGTGCAGAGACACTGAATTCAAATTTGGAATTGGCCTTTTGGGTCTCGCTTTCCTGAGTCTTCAGGCGGTTCTTTAGATCAGAGATTTCCGATTCAAATTTCTTACAGGCGGCCTGTACAAATTCCGGGTTACAGCTAGGGTGATTATAATGCAACATTAAGTCCCAAGCACTTTGCAAGCAAAGACACTTGGCACTTGGGGGCTAATGTATGCTGAAAAGCTCTATTTACAGTGCCGGTTCATGAAAATAAGTCCCAAGCACTTTGCAGGCAAAGGTACTTGGCACTTGGGGGGCTAATGTGTAAATTTGCTCAACTACTTGATTAAAGTAAGGAAAGAACCGGGTCAACTATGTTGTTTAAGCCGGCCCTTGAGTGGTACCAGGTAAGCCGGTTTTCTTGTAGTAGTTATTAAGCTGGTATTAAGTCTACAACATATTTTATCATAAGTCATAGACTTGGGGGCTGGCATGGTAAGGATAACTATGGAGTAAGCAAGAGAGTCATACCTCAGATTTTTGCTGGATTTGCTTCACCATATCAATTTCCAGGTCCCGGCTGTTGTGCACTTGATTAACATAGCCGGAGACAATATCTCCAATGCTCAGATTAGCATAGTCAGTGATGTCCAGCCTGGCCCTGCGGCGTTCCAGCAGTTCTTCTTTGGCAGAGCATCTAGCTAACACAGTGGGTCTTCCCGGTTCGACAAACTCTATCCGGGTGATTACAACGTCCGGATCATCTGGATGAGCCGGGCTGGGGATCTCCGGGTTATCAGAACCTTCCATGACTTGTTCTTCAGATGGAGCAGTGGTGGTTTCAGGAGCTGAGGCAGACGGCGGCTCATGAGCAGAAGCCTCACGTTCAGTCAGGACCGGCTCTTCGGCCGGCTTATTTTTCTTCGCCCTCTTTCTAGGCTTTACTTGTACACTGAAAGTCAAAGAGTTAGTGCAAAAACATGAGTAAGATAAGCACAAAGTAAGCTGATCATCATTACCCGGGTGCGGTCTTGAAGGCTGGCAAGCTAGACTGCATTGAGTCGCCGGAGGAAGGTGAAGTTCCCTGGTAGTTTGAATCAGAAGAATTGAGTGGTTGACGAGTGACGCTCGCCAAAGGATGAAAAGGATATAAGTCGGAGATAACCTCAGTCCGGCGCTTCCTTGTTGCTTCAGGTAAGCCGGAGGAGAGGTCTGCGTCTTTGCTGGTCCGGGTCTGCCTCCGGCTCTCATAAATCTGTCGCTTCAAAAGAAATTGAGGATCTTGATAAGCTAAAGGATTTGAAAATCTTACTTTCCGGGTTACTCTTCGAACTTTCCGTCTCGGCAAAGGCTCGGAGTCGGATGAAATTATAGTTACCTCTTCATTCACCTCGTGACTTGTTCCAGTATCCTCCTGCTGATAATCCGTGTCAATAAGATGGTTAAAAAAGGAGCCTAAAGAGTCAAGAACTACCTCTGACTCGGAGGTGTCTTCCAGACGAAGCAGGTCCGAGGCGCTAGGTTTACTCCCCTTCTTACGGGGAGCGGCTTTCCTGGCGGCTTTTTTAACTTTCCTGGCCTTTTTGGCAGCTTCATGGTCATACTTGACCTTCCAGAATTTATCATTAGCCTGTAAAATACAACAAAGATTAGTAAGCTAAGACAAAATCGTTAAAATGGAAGGAGAAGCATTCAGGTCAATGGTTTACCGTAGGAGCCGGGTTAGTCTTGCAGAAAGGGCTTAAGCCCAATCTGCCAGGCTCTCGTTCAGAAGCGACTTGGTTGTATCATCAATAACGTCCTCAGGTAAGTCGTCTGGACTGTGTCGTAGAGGATCATCTTTCCGGCCTGTGTACTCACACATCAAGCCGGGGCGGCGGCTTAAAGGAATCACCCGCCATGCAACCCAGACCCGGACCAGATCGATACCATTCAAGCCGTTCCCCAGAAGAGCTTTGATTTTGTTGATGGTGGGTGTAAGTGGTTGACGCTCAGCTTGAGAAAATTTGTCTGGCAAGGGGTGATTTGATTCCAGAGGCAGGGCACGAAAGCTGGGCAGAGGGTTCTCGTCAGCCGGAGAAGTGTCCTGGCAGTAGAACCATGTCTGGTTCCAATCTTTCGGGTGGCTTGGCGGCTCAGCATAAGGAAAGAGATAATCTCTCCGTCGTTGGATTGAAATTCCGCCAAGTTCCAAGCTAGGCCCGTTGGCACACTCATTCTGGCGGTTCAGGTAAAATAACTCCCTAAAGAGCAGCAAGCTGGGTTCTTCTCCGAGGTACACCTCATAGAACACTTGGAAGTTGCAGATGTTTGACATAGAATTGGGTCCGATGTCTTGAGGTCGCAGGTCAAAGAAGTGCAGGACATCTCTGAAGAATTTTGAGCCGGGAGGAGCAAAGCCCCGGTTCATGTGATCAGTAAAAATGACAACTTCCCCATCCCTGGGTTGAGGCCTTTCTTCTGACGGGTCAGGAGCACGATAGGACATGACCTCTTTCTTTGGCAGATAACCCGATTTCACGAAGTCAGCTAAGATGCTGTCGGTGACGTTGGATCTAACCCAGTTGCAGGTGATGGGTGCTTTGGGAGCCTTAGGAGGCATTGTGAAAGATGGAAGCCTATGACAAAATAAAATTTCCGGTTCAAATTTAAGCCGGAGGAAAATTTCAGTTCAGTATTCAAGATGGAGGCTTATGAAAGGGCCTAATGATATATGGTTAATTGTGTCAGGTTATTTAAGCCACCGTGGATATCATGAGCAATTAAGTTGTTTATCTCTATTACGAATGATCTAGAAATGTCGCAAAGCATGGCTTCTTTTAAGCCGGCGATATGACCCGCCATGGTTAACAGATGCAGTTTTTGACTAAGTGTTGCACAAACAAGTTTCACAGATTACAGGAATTATTTTGGATCAAATGATCGTCCAGAAAGGAAAATTTTCTAGACCTAAAAACTGATACGGAGAAGTTCATAAGCTCTAAATGAGGTCTTTTTGCGAGCAAAGGGGTCTGCTAATGTTGAAAATGGGCGTGAAACGACTACCGCCGGAGTTGTGCCTTACTCTTGGATCAAAGGGAGCCGTTGTGGAAGAACTGCGAAGGAATCGCGAGGAACCACGAAGAACACCGAAGAACTTGCGAACCCTAATGTGGATATAGTATACGGGATGGCGAGGACTTACTGGTGTTGACGAGCAGCGGAGATGCGTCGCGGTTTTCTGGTCAAGACAGGTCGATGCAGCGGCCTTGGTTGGTGCAGACGGGATGCGCGGCGGCGGCGGCGGAGCTCGGGCTCTGGGGTGTCGAGAGGAGGAAGACGATGGAAAGGGAGAGTGGCGAAGACCTGAGGGCCGGGCCTATTTATAAGGGACGGCTAATGAATGGGCGCGAGAAACGAGGAGGCTGAAGACATGATTATCCAGCTGCAGAGGCGCCTCGATTTTCGGGATAGTTATTAAAGATAAGGATCCGTTGAGATGCGTTGGACGAGACGTGCAATAATGGCGGATGACGTCACGGCGGGTTACCAAGAATCCAGAAGATGACGTCATGGCGGGTTATAACTTTCGCGCAAACAGAAGCCGGAAGATTTTCTCTTAAGGTATTGAAGATTGACATGAACTGGTTCAAATCAATCTGGGGCCTAATGTTGAGGATATAGCTACTGGTGTAACCCGTCGTAGATGGGCCGGGTTACGTTGCGACAGCTCTTCGTTCAAGAAGCCCAAGGACAGGTTAAGGATGGAGGTTTAGTAATAGGTCTAAGGCCCAGAGCCGGCTTAAGGCCCGTAGTGGTAAACCGCCGTTGTAGCATGACTTGTAGTATAAGGCAAGAATAGTTAAGAGCCCGAGCCGGACACAGTTTATGAGCCGGCCGGGACTCTGAGAGCCGCTGGGCGTTAACCTTTCTATATAAAGGGACGACCCGGCGGCGGTTCAGGACAAGTAAGATCAGATCGATAGCCAAGCAGAGCGGTTTAGCTCCTGGTCATCGAAACCCTAAGCAATACCACCTCAACTGGACGTAGGCTTTTACCTTCAACGTAAGGGGCTGAACCAGTATAATCTTCGTGTCCTTTGTCCCGTTTAACCCCTTTAAGCTTCCTAGCGGCGATGGCTCCACGACTAAGTCCTTGCTCGAGGACATCTGCCGTGACAATTCCACGACACGTTGCGTCGTTTCCAGCCCGTCCTATATTCTGGCCCATTAACGACCCGTTATGCCTGTGACAGAAGTAAGCCTTTACTGTCCTCCGGCCTGTTAACGGCCCGTTACCATGCTGGGCCGATACCAATTACGCCCGTTTACGGCCCATGTAGACCCATTTATCCAACAGCCCGAGGCCCACCGATTCTACGGCCGTGTTGGAGGCCCATTTAAAGACGGCCCGTAGGAGGCCCATGGATCCTATGGCCCTTAGCAGGGTCATGGTTACCATGGTCCATATATGGCCCATGGTTGTTGCGGCCACTAGCAAACTAGGGAAGAAGAAGACTAGGAAATAAATAAGCCCGAAACTAACGCTAGGCTATTAAGGCGATTGCACATATTACATCCACTGGGCATCAAAGATCGCCACCAGTGCAGATACAGGGAACACCCTATGAAGGACATATGCCCTAGAGCCAATAATAAAGTTATTATTTATTTCCTTATATCATGATAAATGTTTATTATTCATGCTAGAATTGTATTAACCGGAAACCTAATACATGTGTGAATACATAGACACCCATAGTGTCACTAGTATGCCTCTACTTGACTAGCTCGTTGATCAAAGATGGTTATGTTTCCTAGCCATAGACATGAGTTGCCATTTGATTAACGGGATCACATCATTAGGAGAATGATGTGATTGACTTGACCCATTCCGTTAGCTTAGCACTTGATCGTTTAGTATGTTGTTATTGCTTCTTTCATGACTTATACATGTTCCTATGACTATGAGATTATGCAACTCCCGTTTACCGGAGGAACACTTTGTGTGCTACCAAACGTTACAATGTAACTGGGTGATTATAAAGGTGCTCTACAGGTGTCTCCGAAGGTACTTGTTGGGTTGGCGTATTTCGAGATTAGGATTTCTCACTCCGATTGTCGGAGAGGTATCTCTGGGCCCTCTCGGTAATGCACATCACTATAAGCCTTGCAAGAATTGTAACTAATGAGTTAGTTGCAAGATGATGTATTACGGAACGAGTAAAGAGACTTGCCGGTAACGAGATTGAACAAGGTATTGAGTACCTGATATGTCTCCAACGTATCTATAATTTTTTATTGTTCCATGCTATATTATATTCTGTTTTGGACATTATTGGGCTTTATTATACACTTCTATATTATTTTCGGGACTAACCTATTAACCGGAGGCCCAGCCCAGAATTGCTGTTTTTTGCCTATTTCAGAGTTTCGCAGAAAAAGAATATCAAACGGAGTCCAAACGGAATGAAACCTTCGGGAACTTGATTTTCGGAACGAACGTGATCCAGAGGACTTGGACCCTACGTCACGACATCAACCAGGAGGGCACAAGGTAGGGGGGCGCGCCTACCCTTCCAGGCGCGCCCTCCACCCTCATGGGCCCACATTGCTCCAACGACGTACTTCTTCCTCCTATATATACCTACGTACCCCCAAACTACCAGATACGGAGCCAAAAACCTAATTCCACCGCCGCAACCTTCTGTACCCGTGAGATCCCATCTTGGGGCCTTTTCCGGAGCTCCGTCGGAGGGGGCATCGATCACGGAGGGCTTCTACATCAACACCATAGCCTCTGCGATGATGTGTGAGTAGTTTACCTCAGACCTTCGGGTCCATAGTTATTAGCTAGATGGCTTCTTCTCTCTTTTTGGATCCCAATACAATGTTCTCCCCCTCTCTCGTGGAGATCTATTCGATGTAACCTTCTTTTGCGGTGTGTTTGTTGAGACCGATGAATTGTGGGTTTATGATCAAGTTTATCTATGAACAATATTTGATTCTCCTCTGAATTCTTTTATGTATGATTGGTTATCTTTGCAAGTCTCTTCGAATTATCAGTTTGGTTTGGCCTACTAGATTGATCTTTCTTGCAATGGGAGAAGTGCTTAGCTTTGGGTTCAATCTTGCGCTGTCCTTTCCCAGTGACAGTAGGGGCAGCAAGGCACGTATTGTATTGTTACCATCGAGGATAACAAGATGGGGTTTATATCATATTGCATGAGTTTATCCCTCTACATTATGTCATCTTGCTTAAAGCGTTACTCTGTTCTTATGAACTTAATACTCTAGATGCATGCTGGATAGCGGTCAATGTGTGGAGTAATAGTAGTAGATGCAGGCAGGAGTCGGTCTACTTGTCTCGGACGTGATGCCTATATACATGATCATACCTAGATATTCTCATAACTATGCTCAATTCTATCAATTGCTCAACAGTAATTTGTTCACCCACCGTAATATTTATGCTCTTGAGAGAAGCCACTAGTGAAAGCTATGGCCCCCGGGTCTATTTTCCATCATAATAATCTTCCAACACTTAGTTATTTTTATTGCCTTCTATTTTACTTTGCATATTTATCATAAAAATACCAAAAATATTATCTTATCATATCTATTAGATCTCACTCTCGTAAGTGACCGTGTAGGGATTGACAACCCCTTATCGCGTTGGTTGCGAGGATTTATTTGTTTGTGTAGGTGCGAGGGACTCGTGCGTGGCCTCCTACTGGATTGATACCTTGGTTCTCAAAAACTAAGGGAAATACTTACGTTGTTTTACTGCATCACCCTTTCCTCTTCAAGGGAAAACCAACGCAGTGCTCAAGAGGTAGCAAGAAGGATTTCTGGCGCCGTTGCCGGGGAGGCCTACACCAAGTCAAGTCAAGATTTGAGCTCCCGTTAACGAGCCATTTCCGGCGCTGTTGCCGGGGAGTCTACGCACAAGTCAAGACATACCAAGTGCCCATCATAAACTCATCTCCCTCGCATTACATTATTTTCCATTTACCTCTCGTTTTCCTCTCCCCCACTTCACCCTTGCCGTTTTGTTCGCCCTTCTTCCGTTCGATCTTTTGTTTGCTTGTGTTACCATGTACCTTCTTTTTGCTTGCATCTTCGCTTGCTGAAAGTTTATGGATCCTCATCCACTTGCTAATCTCTTTAAGAGATTGAATTATGATGATCCTATTGCTAGTGAATTGAGTGCACTAGATTATCTTTATGAGGTTTTGCTTGAAATTCGTGAATCTGAAAATTGTGATGAAGTACTTTGTGAAGTGATTCACGATAGATCTTTGGATAAAAATCATGATTGCAATGATGTTATTATAAATTATATTAATGTCAATTGTTCTAATAATATGCAAAACCCTAAGCTTGGGGATGCTAGTTTTGCTAGGTCCACTACTTGTTGCAATGATCATGATTGGGGTGATTCTTCTTATGATCTTGAAAATTTATTTAAACCCCATGATGAATATTGATAAAAGTGGGTTTGGAGAGGTCATGACTTTAGCTAATGTTAATCCCAATATTTTGGAAGAGTGTCAACTTCGCATGCATGTGGATCGTGTTGAGAATATGTTATGTGATAGCTATTTTGTTGAAATTGCTTATGATCCTACATGTAATTATTATGAGAGAGGAAAATATGGTTGTAGAAATTTTCATGTTACTAAATTACCTCTCGTTATGTTGAGATTGCTATTGTTTCTTTCCGCCTCCTTGCATATGCTAGATTTTGCTTGCCTTGATAATTTGTTTGCCTATAAGATGCCTATGCATAGGAAGTATGTTAGACTTAGATGTGTTTGTTACGTGTTTCATGATGCTCTCTTCGCACTTCAATTCTTGTCTTTTATGCGAGCATCATTAAAATTATCAATGCCTAGCTAAAAAGGCTTTAAAGAAAAGCGCTTGTTGGGAGGCAACCCAATTTTATTTTTAGTTTTTTGCTTTTTACTTCTGTTTAGGAATAAATCTTTAATCTAGCCTCTGGTTAGATTCGTTTTTATGTTTTAATTAGTGTTTGTGCCAAGTTAAACCTATAGGATCTTCTTGGATGATAGTTATTTGATCTTAATGGAAATTCCAGAAACATTCTGTTCACCAAAACAATTGTTAAAAATCACCAGAACGTGATAAAATATTGATTCCAATTTCTGCTGATCAATAAAAAAAATCTATAGGTCGTCCTATTTTGGCTGAATATTTTGAGTTCCGGATGTTTGCGTTAGTTACAGATTACTACAGACAGTTCTGTTTTTGACAGATTCTGTTTTTCGTGTGTTGTTTGCTTATTCTGATGAATCTATGGCTAGTAAAAGAGTTTATAAACCATAGAGAAGTTGGAATACAGTAGTTTTAACACCAATATAAATAAATAATGAGTTCATTACAGTACCTTGAAGTGGTCTTTTGTTTTTCTTTCGCTAACAGAGCTCACGAGATTTTCTGCTGAGTTTTGTGTTGTGAAGTTTTCAAGTTTTGGGTGAAAGATTTGATGGATTATGGAACAAGGAGTGGAAAGACACTAAGCTTGGGGATTCCCATGGCACCCCCAAGATAATCTAAGGACACCGAAAAGCCAAAGCTTGGGGATGCCCCGGAAGGCATCCCCTCTTTCGTCTACTTCCATCGGTAACTTTACTTGGAGCTATATTTTTATTCACCACAAGATATGTGTTTTGCTTGGAGCGTCTTGTATGATTTGAGTCTTTGATTTTTAGTTTACCACAATCATCTTTGCTGTACACACCTTTTGAGAGATACACATGATTCGGAAATTATTAGAATACTCTATGGGCTTCACTTATACCTTTTGAGTTATATAGTTTTTGCTCTAGTACTTCACTTATATCTTTTATAGCACGGTGGTGGTTTTGTTTTATAGAAACTATTATTCTCTCATGTTTCACTTAGATTATTTTGAGAGTCTTAAACAGCATGATAATTTGCTTAAATAATCCTAATATGCTAGGTATTCAAGACTAGTAAAAACTTTCTTATGAGTGTGTTGAATACTAAGAGAAATTTGATGCTTGATGATTGTTTTGAGACATGGAGGTAGTGATATCAAAGTTGTGCTAGTTGAGTAGTAGTGAATTTGAGAAATACTTGTGTTGAAGTTTGCAAGTCCCGTAGCATGCACGTATAGTAAACGTTATGTAACAAATTTGAAACATGAGGTGTTCTTTGATTGTCCTCCTTATGAGTGGCGGTCGGGGACGAGCGATGGTCTTTTCCTACCAATCTATCCCCCTAGGAGCATGCGCGTAGTGCTTGGTTTTTGATGACTTGTAGATTTTTGCAATAAGTATTTGAGTTCTTTATGACTAATGATGAGTCCATGGATTATACGCACTCTCACCTTTCCATCATTGCTAGCCTCTTCGGTACCGTGCATTGCCCTTTCTCATATTGAGAGTTCGTGCAAACTTCGCCGGTGCATCCAAACCCCGTGATATGATACACTCTTTCACACATAAACCTCCTTATATCTTCCTCAAAACAGCCACCATACCTACCTATTATGGCATTTCCATAGCCATTCCGAGATATATTGCCATGCAACTTTCCACCGTTCCGTTTATCATGACACGTTCATCATTGTCATATTGCTTTGCATGATTATGTAGTTGACATAGTATTTGTGGAAAAGCCACCATTCATAATTCTTTCATACATGTCACTCTTGGTTCATTGCATATCCCGGTACACCGCCGGGGGCATTCATATAGAGTCATACTTTGTTCTAGTATCGAGTTGTAATCATTGAGTTGTAATCATTGAGTTGTAAATAAATAGAAGTGTGATGATCATCATTTTCTAGAGCATTGTCCCAAGTGAGGAAAAAGGAGAAAGGCCATAAAAAAAGAAGAAGGCCCAAAAAAATGAGAGAAAAAGAGAGAAGGGACAATGTTACTATCCTTTTTACCACACTTGTGCTTCAAAGTAGAACCATAATCTTCATGATAGAGAGTCTCTTGTTTTGTCACTTCCATATACTAGTGGGAATTTTTCATTATAGAACTTGGCTTGCATATTCCAACAATGGGCTTCCTCAAGTGCCCTAGGTCTTCGGGAGCAAGCAAGTTGGATGCACACCCACTTAGTTTCTTTTGTTGAGCTTTCATATATTTATAGCTCTAGTGCATCTGTTGCATGGCAATCCCTACTCCTTGCATTAACATCGATCGATGGGAATCTCCATAGCTCATTGATTAGCCTCGTTGATGTGAGACTTTCTCCCTTTTGTCTTCTCCACATAACCCCCATCATTATATTCTATTCCACCCATAGTGCTATATCCATGGCTCACGCTCATGTATTGCGTGAAAGTTGAAAAGGTTTGAGATTACTAAAGTATGAAACAATTGCTTGGCTTGTCATCGGGGTTGTGCATGATGAGAGCATTCTTGTGTGAAGAAAATGGAGCATGACTAAACTATATGATTTTGTAGGGATGAACTTTCTTTGGCCATGTTATTTTGAGAGGACATAATTGCTTAGTTTGTATGCTTGAAGTATTATTATTTTTATGTCAATATTGAACTTTTATCTTGAATCTTTCGGATCTGAATATTCATACCACAATTAAGAAGAATCACATTGAAATTATGCCAAGTAGCATTCCACATCAAAAATTCTGTTTTTATCATCTACCTACTCGAGGACGAGCAGGAATTAAGCTTGGGGATGCTTGATACGTCTCCAACGTATCTATAATTTTTTATTGTTCCATGCTATATTATATTCTGTTTTCGACATTATTGGGCTTTATTATACACTTTTATATTATTTTTGGGACTAACCTATTAACCGGAGGCCCAGCCCAGAATTGCTGTTTTTTGCCTATTTCAGAGTTTCGCAGAAAAAGAATATCAAACGGAATCCAAACGGAATGAAACCTTCGGGAACTTGATTTTCGGAACGACCGTGATCCAGAGGACTTGGACCCTACGTCACGACATCAACCAGGAGGGCACAAGGTAGGGGGGCGCGCCTACCCTTCCAGGCGCGCCCTCCACCCTCGTGGGCCCACGTTGCTCCACCGACGTACTTCTTCCTCCTATATATACCTACGTACCCCCAAACTACCAGATACGGAGCCAAAAACCTAATTCCACCGCCGCAACCTTCTGTACCCGTGAGATCCCATCTTGGGGCCTTTTCCGGAGCTCCGTCGGAGGGGGCATCGATCACGGAGGGCTTCTACATCAACACCGTAGCCTCTGCGATGATGTGTGAGTAGTTTACCTCAGACCTTCGGGTCCGTAGTTATTAGCTAGATGGCTTCTTCTCTCTTTTTGGATCTCAATACAATGTTCTCCCCCTCTCTCGTGGAGATCTATTCGATGTAACCTTCTTTTGCGGTGTGTTTGTTGAGACCGATGAATTGTGGGTTTATGATCAAGTTTATCTATGAACAATATTTGATTCTCCTCTGAATTCTTTTATGTATGATTGGTTATCTTTGCAAGTCTCTTCGAATTATCAGTTTGGTTTGGCCTACTAGATTGATCTTTCTTGCAATGGGAGAAGTGCTTAGCTTTGGGTTCAATCTTGCGGTGTCCTTTCCCAGTGACAGTAGGGGCAGCAAGGCACGTATTGTATTGTTACCATCGAGGATAACAAGATGGGGTTTATATCATATTGCATGAGTTTATCCCTCTACATCATGTCATCTTGCTTAAACGTTACTTTGTTCTTATGAACTTAATACTCTAGATGCATGCTGGATAGCGGTCGATGTGTGGAGTAATAGTAGTAGATGCAGGCAGGAGTCGGTCTACTTGTCTCGGACGTGATGCCTATATACATGATCATACCTAGATATTCTCATAACTATGCTCAATTCTATCAATTGCTCAACATTAATTTGTTCACCCACCGTAATACTTATGCTCTGAGAGAAGCCACTAGTGAAACCTATGGCCCCCGGGTCTATTTTCCATCATATTAATCTTCCAACACTTAGTTATTTTTATTGCCTTCTATTTTACTTTGCATCTTTATCATAAAAATACCAAAAATAATATCTTATCATATCTATCAGATCTCACTCTCGTAAGTGACCGTGTAGGGATTGACAACCCCTTATCGCGTTAGTTGCGAGGATTTATTTGTTTGTGTAAGTGCGAGGGACTCGTGCGTGGCCTCCTACAGGATTGATACCTTGGTTCTCAAAAACTGAGGGAAATACTTACGCTGCTTTACTGCATCACCCTTTCCTCTTCAAGGGAAAACCAACACAGTGCTCAAGAGGTAGCAATACCGACGATCGAATCTCGGGCAAGTAACATACCGATGACAAAGGGAACAACGTATATTGTTATGCGGTTTGACCGATAAAGATCTTCATAGAATATGTAGGAGCCAATATGAGCATCCAGGTTCCGCTATTGGTTATTGACCGGAGACGTGTCTCGGTCATGTCTACATTGTTCTCGAACCCGTAGGGTCCGCACGCTTAAAGTAAGATTATGATCGATATTATGGGTTTTGTGTTTTGATGTACCAAAGGTAGTTCGGAGTCCCGGATATGATCATGGACATGACGAGGAGTCTCGAAATGGTCGAGACATAAAGATTGATATATTGGACGACTATGTTCGGACACCAGAATGGTTTCGGGGAGTTTCGGACATATACCGGAGTACCGGGGGGTTACCGGAACCCCACAGGGAGTTTAATGGGCCAAGATGGGCCTTAGTGGAGAAGAGGAGGGGCGGCCAGGGCAGGCCGCGCGCCCCCTCCCCATCTAGTCCGAATTGGACAAGGAGGGGTGGCGGCGCCCCCCTTTCCTTCCCCTCTCTCTCGTCCTTCCCCCTTCTCCTACTCTGACTAGGAAAGGAGGAGAGTAGGACTCCCCCCTTGGCGCGCTCTCCTTGGTCGGCCGCCTCTCCCCCCTTGCTCCTTTATATACGGGGGCAGGGGGCACCTCTAGACACACAAGTTGATCTGTTGATCTATTCCAGCCATGTGCGGTGCCCCCCTCCACCATATTCCACCTCGGTCATATCGTAGCGGTGCTTAGGCGAAGCCCTGCATCGGTAGCAACATCATCACCGTCACCACGCCGTCGTGCTGACGGAACTCTCCCGTGAAGCTCTGCTAGATCGGAGTTCGCGGGACGTCATCGAGCTGAACGTGTGCTGAACTCGGAGGTGACGTACGTTCGTTACTTGGATCGGTCGGATCGTGAAGACGTATGACTACATCAACCGCGTTGTGCTAACGCTTCCGCTTTCGGTCTACGAGGGTACATGGACGACACTCTCCCCTCTCAGTGCTATGCATCACCATGATCCTGTGTGTGCGTAGGAATTTTTTTGAAATTACTACGTTCCCCAACAATGGTATCCGAGCCTGGTTTTATGCGTAGATGTTATATGCACGAGTAGAACACAAGTGAGTTGTGGGCGATACAAGTCATACTGCTTACCAGCATGTCATACTTTGGTTCGGCGGTATTGTTGGATGAAGCGGCCCAGACCGACATTACCCGTACGCTTACGCGAGACTGGTTCTACCGACGTGCTTTGCACATAGGTGGCTGGCGGGTGTCAGTTTCTCCAAGTTTAGTTGAACCGAGTGTGGCTACGCCCGGTCCTTGAGAAGGTTAAAACAGCACTAACTTGACGAACTATCGTTGTGGTTTTGATGCGTAGGTAAGAACGGTTCTTGCTCAGCCCGTAGCAGCCACGTAAAACTTGCAACAACAAAAGTAGAGGACGTCTAACTTGTTTTTGCACGGCATGTTGTGATGTGATATGTTCAAGGCATGATGCTATATTTTATTGTATGAGATGATCATGTTTTGTAACCGAGTTATCGGCAACTGGCAGGAGCCATATGGTTGTCGCTTTATTGTATGCAATGCAATCGCCCTGTAATTGCTTTACTTTATCACTAAGCGGTAGCGATAGGCGTAGAAGCAATAGTTGGCGAGACGACAACGATGCTACGATGGAGATCAAGGTGTCGCGTCGGTGACGATGGTGATCATGACGGTGCTTCGGAGATGGAGATCACAAGCACAAGATGATGATGGCCATATCATATCACTTATATTGATTGCATGTGATGTTTATCTTTTATGCATCTTATTTTGCTTAGATCGACAGTAGCATTATAATATGATCTCTCACTAAATTTCAAGGTATAAGTGTTCTCCCTGAGTATGCACCGTTGCGAAAGTTCTTCGTGCTGAGACACCACGTGATGATCGGGTGTGATAGGCTCTGCGTTCAAATACAACGGGTGCAAAACAGTTGCACACTCGGAATACTCAGGTTAAACTTGACGAGCCTAGCATATGCAGATATGGCCTCGGAACACTGAGACCGAAAGGTCGAGCGTGAATCATATAGTAGATATGATCAACATAGTGATGTTCACCATTGAAACTACTCCATCTCACGTGATGATCGGACATGGTTTAGTTGATATGGATCACGTGATCACTTAAGGGATTAGAGGGATATCTATCTAAGTGGGAGTTCTTTAATAATTTGATTAACTGAACATTAATGTATCATGAACTTAGTACCTGATAGTATTTTGCATGTCTATGTTGTTATAGATAGATGGCCCGTGTTGTTGTTCCGTTGAATTTTAATGCGTTCCTTGAGAAAGCAAAGTTGAAAGATGATGGTAGCAATTACACGGACTGGGTCCGTAACTTGAGGATTATCCTCATCGCTGCACAGAAGAATTACGTCCTGGAAGCACCGCTAGGTGCCAGACCTGCTGCAGGAGCAACACCAGATGTTATGAACGTCTGGCAGAGCAAAGCTGATGACTACTCGATAGTTCAGTGTGCCATGCTTTACGGCTTAGAACCGGGACTTCAACGACGTTTTGAACGTCATGGAGCATATGAGATGTTCGAGGAGTTGAAGTTAATATTTCAAGCAAATGCCTGGATTGAGAGATATGAAGTCTCCAATAAGTTCTACAGCTGCAAGATGGAGGAGAATAGTTCTGTCAGTGAGCATATACTCAAAATGTCTGGGTATAACAATCACTTAATTCAACTGGGAGTTATTCTTCCGGTTGATAGTGTCATTGACAGAATTCTTCAATCACTGCCACCAAGCTACAAGAGCTTCGTGATGAACTATAATATGCAAGGGATGAATAAGACAATTCCCGAGCTCTTCGCAATGCTAAAGGCTGCGGAGGTAGAAATCAAGAAGGAGCATCAAGTGTTGATGGTCAACAAGACCACCAGTTTCAAGAAAAAGGGCAAAGGGAAGAAGAAGGGGAACTTCAAGACGAACAGCAAACAAGTTGTTGCTCAGGAGAAGAAACCCAACTCTGGACCTAAGCCTGAGACTGAGTGCTTCTACTGCAAACAGACTGGTCACTGGAAGCGAAACTGCCCCAAGTATTTGGCGGATAAGAAGGATGGCAAGGTGAACAAAGGTATATGTGATATACATGTTATTGATGTATACCTTACTAATGCTCGCAGTAGCACCTGGGTATTTGATAATGGTTCTGCTGCTAATATTTGCAACTCGAAACAGGGACTACGGATTAAGCGAAGATTGGCTAAGGACGAGGTGACGATGCGCGTGGGAAATGGTTCCAAAGTCGATGTGATCGCGGTCGGCACGCTACCTCTACATCTACCTTCGGGATTAGTTTTAGACCTGAATAATTGTTATTTGGTGCCAGTGTTGAGCATGAACATTATATCTGGATCTTGTTTGATGCGAGACGGTTATTCATTTAAATCAGAGAATAATGGTTGTTCTATTTATATGAGTAATATCTTTTATGGTCATGCACCCTTGAAGAGTGGTCTATTTTTGTTGAATCTCGATAGTAGTGATACACATATTCATAATATTGAAACCAAAAGATGCAGAGTTGATAATGATAGTGCAATTTATTTGTGGCACTGCCGTTTAGGTCATATTGGTGTAAAGCGCATGAAGAAACTCAATACTGATGGACTTTTGGAATCACTTGATTATGAATCACTTGGTACTTGCGAACCATGCCTCATGGGCAAGATGACTAAAACGTTGTTCTCCGGAACTATGAAGCGAGCAACAAATTTCTTGGAAATCATACATATAGATGTATGTGGTCCGATGAATGTTGAGGCTCACGGCGGTTATTTTCTCACCTTCACAGATGATTTAAGCAGATATGGGTATATCTACTTAATGAAACATAAGTCTGAAACATTTGAGAAGTTCAAAGAATTTCAGAGTGAAGTTGAAAATCATCGTAACAAGAAAATAAAGTTTCTACGATCTGATCATGGAGGAGAATATTTGAGTTACGAGTTTGGTCTTCATTTGAAACAATGCGGAATAGTTTCGCAACTCACGCTACCCGGAACACCACAGCGTAATGGTGTGTCCGAACGTCGTAATCGTACTTTACTAGATATGGTGCGATCTATGATGTCTCTTAATGATTTACCGCTATTATTTTGGGGTTATGCTTTAGAGACGGATGCATTCACGTTAAATAGGGCACCATCGAAATCCGTTGAGACGATGCCTTATGAACTGTGGTTTGGGAAGAAACCAAAGTTGTCGTTTCTTAAAGTTTGGGGCTGCAATGCTTATGTGAAAAAGCTTCAACCTGATAAGCTCGAACCCAAATCGGAGAAATGTGTCTTCATAGGATACCCAAACGAAACTGTTGGGTACAGCTTCTATCACAGATCTAAAGGCAAGACTTTTGTTGCTAAATTTGGATCCTTTCTAGAGAAGGAGTTTCTCTCGAAAGAAGTGAGTGGGAGGAAAGTAGAACTTGATGAGGTAACTGTACCTGCTCCCTTATTGGAAAGTAGTTCATCACATAAACCAGTTCCTATGACTCCTACACCAATCAGTGAGGAAGCTAATGATATTGATCATGAAACTTCAGATCAAGTTACTATTGAACCTCGTAGGTCAACGAGAGTAAGATCCGCACCAGAGTGGTACGGTAATCCTGTTCTGGAGGTCATGTTACTAGACCATGACGAACCTACGAACTATGAGGAAGCGATGATGAGCCCAGATTCCGCAAAATGGCTTGAGGCCATGAAATCTGAGATGGGATCCATGTATGAGAACAAAGTGTGGACTTTGGTTGACTTGCCCGATGATCGGCAAGCCATTGAGAATAAATGGATCTTCAAGAAGAAGACTGACGCTGACGGTAATGTTACTGTCTATAAAGCTCGACTTGTTGCGAAAGGTTTTTGACAAGTTCAAGGGATTGACTACGATGAGACTTTCTCACCCGTAGCGATGCTTAAGTCTGTCCGAATCATGTTAGCAATTGCCGCATTTTATGATTATGAAATTTGGCAAATGGATGTCAAAACTACATTCCTGAATGGATTTCTGGAAGAAGAGTTGTATATGATGCAACCAGAAGGTTTTATCGATCCAAAGGGAGCTAACAAAGTGTGCAAGCTCCAGCGATCCATTTATGGACTGGTGCAAGCCTCTCGGAGTTGGAATAAACGTTTTGATAGTGTGATCAAAGCATATGGTTTTATACAGACTTTTGGAGAAGACTGTATTTACAAGAAAGTGAGTGGGAGCTCTGTAGCATTTTTGATATTATATGTGGATGACATATTGCTGATTGTAAATGATATAGAATTTCTGGATAGCATAAAAGGATACTTGAATAAGAGTTTTTCAATGAAAGACCTCAGTGAAGCTGCTTACATATTAGGCATCAAGATCTATAGAGATAGATCAAGACGCTTGATAGGACTTTCACAAAGCACATACCTTGATAAAGTTTTGAAAAAGTTCAAAATGGATCAAGCAAAGAAAGGGTTCTTGCCTGTGTTACAAGGTGTGAACTTGAGTCAGACTCAATGCCCGACCACTGCAGAAGATAGAGAGAAAATGAAAGATGTTCCCTATGCTTTAGCCATAGGCTCTATCATGTATGCAATGCTGTGTACCAGACCTGATGTGTGTCTTGCTATTAGCCTAACAAGGAGGTACCAAAGTAATCTAGGAGTGGATCACTAGACAGCGGTCAAGAACATCCTGAAATACCTGAAAAGGACTAAGGATATGTTTCTCGTTTATGGAGGTGACAAAGAGCTAGTCGTAAAAGGTTACGTCGATGCAAGCTTTGACACTGATCCGGACGATTCTAAATCGCAAACCGGATATGTATTTACATTGAACGGTGGAGCTGTCAGTTGGTGCAGTTCTAAACAAAGCGTCGTGGCGGGATCTACATGTGAAGCGAAGTACATAGCTGCTTCGGAAGCAGCAAATGAAGGAGTCTGGATGAAGGAGTTCATATCCGATCTAGGTGTCATACCTAGTGCATCGGGTCCAATGAAAATCTTCTGTGTCAATACTAGTGCAATTGCCTTGGCAAAGGAATCCAGATTTCACAAGAGGACCAAGCACATAAAGAGATGCTTCAACTCCATCCGGGATCAAGTCTAGGTGGGAGACATAGAAATTTGCAAGATACATACGGATCTAAATGTTGCAGACCCGTTGACTAAGCCTCTTCCACGAGCAAAACATGATCAGCACCAAGACTCCATGGGTGTTAGAATCATTACTGTGTAATCTAGATTATTGACTCTAGTGCAAGTGGGAGACTGAAGGAAATATGCCCTAGAGGCAATAATAAACTTATTATTTATTTCCTTACATCATGATAAATGTTTATTATTCGTGCTAGAATTGTATTAACCGGAAACATAATACATGTGTGAATACATAGACAACCATAGTGTCACTAGTACGCCTCTACTTGACTAGCTCGTTGATCAAAGATGGTTATGTTTCCTAGCCATAGACATGAGTTGTCATTTGATTAACGGGATCACATCATTAGGAGAATGATGTGATTGACTTGACCCATTCCATTAGCTTAGCACTTGATCGTTTAGTATGTTGCTATTGCTTTCTTCATGACTTATACATGTTCCTATGACTATGAGATTATGCAACTCCCGTTTACCGGAGGAACACTTTGTGTGCTACCAAACGTCACAACGTAACTGGGTGATTATAAAGGTGCTCTACAAGTGTCTCCGAAGGTACTTGTTGGGTTGGCGTATTTCGAGATTAGGATTTGTAACTCCGATTGTCGGAGAGGTATCTCTGGGCCCTCTCGGTATTGCACATCACTATAAGCCTTGCAAGCATTGTAACTAATGAGTTAGTTGCAAGATGATGTATTACGGAACGAGTAAAGAGACTTGCCGGTAACGAGATTGAACTAGGTATTGAGATACCGACGATCGAATCTCGGGCAAGTAACATACCGATGACAAAGGGAACAACGTATGTTGTTATGCGGTTTGACCGATAAAGATCTTCGTAGAATATGTAGGAGCCAATATGAGCATCCAGGTTCCGCTATTGGTTATTGACCGAAGACGTGTCTCGGTCATGTCTACATAGTTCTCGAACCCGTAGGGTCCGCACGCTTAAAGTAAGATCGAAAGATTGTGGTTGTCGCCTCGAGGGGGGTGAATAGGCGCTTTAAAATAATTACGGTTGAGGCTCGAACAAATGCGGAATAAACCTAGCGGTTAATTTGTCAAGCACAAAACCTACAACAACTAGGCTCACCTATGTGCACCAACAACTTATGCTAAGCAAGAAAAACTACTTAGGTGATAGCAAG
This sequence comes from Aegilops tauschii subsp. strangulata, assembly GCF_002575655.3. NCBI lineage: Eukaryota > Viridiplantae > Streptophyta > Magnoliopsida > Poales > Poaceae > Aegilops > Aegilops tauschii. The sequence goes on along the minus strand of NC_053040.3, from coordinate 470,296,620 downwards.
ATATATGACAAGAAACAATATGGATATCACAAAGTAAAGTGCATAAGTAAAGGGCTCGGGTAAGAGATAACCGAGGCACGCGGAGACGACGATGTATCCCGAAGTTCACACCCTTGCGGATGCTAATCTCCGTTTGGAGCGGTGTGGAGGTACAATGCTCCCCAAGAAGCCTCTAGGGCCACCGTAATCTCCTCACGCCCTCGCACAATACAAGATGCCGTGATTCCACTAAGGGACCCTTGAGGGCGGTCACCGAACCCGTACAAATGGCAACCCTTGGGCGCGGTCACCGAACCCGTACACTTTGGCAACCCTTGGGGGCGGTCACCGGAACCCGTCAAATTGCTCGGGTCGATCTCCACAACCTAATTGGAGACCCCGACGCTTGCCCGGAGCTTTACACCACAATGATTGAGCTCCGAACACCACCAACCGTCTAGGGCGCCCAAGCACCCAAGAGGAACAAGCTCAAGGGTACCAAGCACCCAAGAGTAATAAGCTTCTCAACTTGTAACTTCCACGTATCACTGTGGAGAACTCAAACCGATGCACCAAATGCAATGGCAAGGGCACACGGAGTGCCCAAGTCCTTCTCTCTCAAATCCCACCGAAGCAACTAATGCTAGGGAGGAAAATGAGAGGAAGAATAAGAAGGAGAACACCAAGAACTCCAAGATCTAGATCCAAGGGGTTCCCCTCACATAAAGGAGAAAGTGATTGGTGGAAATGTGGATCTAGATCTCCTCTCTCTTTTCCCTCAAAAACTAGCAAGAATCCATGGAGGGATTGAGAGTTAGCAAGCTCGAAGAAGGTCAACAATGGGGGAAGAACACGAGCTCAAAGGATAAGGTTCAATGGGGAAGAAGACCCCCTTTTATAGGTGGGGAAAAATCCAACCGTTATGCTCACAGCCCGCACAGAGCGGTACTACCGCTAGGGCGGTAGTACCCCTTTGAAAAACAACAGCGAGGAGGCAAAAGGCCAGTAGAACCACCGGAGCGGTACTACCGCTCGTCCCCACGGTACTACCGCTAGGGATAGTGGTACTACCGCAAGTGGTAGCGGTACTACTGCTTGTGAGCGGTACAAAAAAAATACTTCTGTGCCTACTTCCGCTGAGCAAAACACGAGATTTTGGTCCGGAGCGGTACTACCGCTCAGGAGCCGCGGTAGTACAGCTCTGGAGCGGTAGTACCGCTCAGGAGCCGCGGTAGTACCGCTCCAAGCGGTAGTACCGCTCGCAAGAGCGGTACTAAAAAATTACATCCGCAGCAGCCCCTTTAAAGGACACCAAAACTGACACAACTTCTGCAAACGGACTCCGAATTCGACGAAACCAAGTTTGTTGAAAAGCTAGCGACAAGGGCTAACACAATGTTGATAGAAATACCAATAAGAAGCAAATGAGAAAAGGCCCAAAAGAAAATGGTGAGAACCCTTCCTCGGATAAGACCAGTATAACCTCCAACATCGAAAACATCATAGAAGACACATGCAAACTCCGTTTTCGATGAACTCAAGCTTGTCATCAAGATGACCATAAGATCTAAGACTCACAAAGAGAACCAAACAAGAACCAAGAAACATGATGCAAGGATGCAATGGTTTGAGCTCTTGATGAACGATACGATCAAGCTACTCACTTGAGAGCCCCCCTTGATAGTACGGCTATCGATCCTATAACCCGGTCTCCCAACTACCACCATGAGACCGGTAAAATAGAAAACCTATCAAGGGCAAACCTTTGCCTTGCACATGCTCCACTTGAGCTAGATGATGACGATCTTGACACCCTCAAGTTGGACCACCTTTCTTGATTGCGTTGGCTCGATGAAGACTAGATGATTACTCCCCCATAGTCCACTATGGGTGAGCCACTCTTCGGCACATCTTCACAAGTCCATTGTCACCACAATGGACGCCAAGCTTCAAGCACTTGATCTCTTCGTGATGCTCCACTTGAACTTGCACACGACAATCTTGATGACGATCACCACTTGATGTCATCCTCTCCATGGGTTGAGTGATATCTTCCTCTTGACGCAAGCCCATGAACACGTACCTAACCCCACATAGAACTCTCACATAGACCATGGGTTAGTACACAAAGCACAATGGATAATGCTTACCATACCATGGGATCACTTGATCCCTCTCGGTACATCTTCTACGCTTTGTGAGTTGATCAACTTGATTCACTCTTGACTTAGTCTTGATCAACCTAGAATCTTTCCAACTCTCTTCATTTGGATGATGTCTTGAAGGTAAACATGAATGATCACACAATCTTCTTCTTCAAGACATGCTTGCAATAAGCTCAACTCTCACATGACCAATCTTTGGATAATTCCTTAATAGCACCTTGGTCAACACAAACTCTCCTTGAAACCAACACATGTACTCCAAGAAAAGCCTATGGACAAAACCTTCAAATATAACTCAAGGCAACCATTAGTCCATAGAGATTGTCGTCAATTACCAAAACCAAACATGGGGGCACCACATGTTCTTTCAAAGATGACGATCGGTATTACGAGTTTTGTGTTTTGATGTACCGAAGGTAGTTCGGAGTCCCGGATATGATCATGGACATGACGAGGAGTCTCAAAATGGTCGAGACATAAAGATTGATATATTGGACGACTAAGTTTGGACACCAGAATGGTTTCGGGGAGTTCGGACATATACCGGAGTACCGGGGGGTTACCGGAACCCCCCGGGGAGTTTAATGGGCCAAGATGGGCCTTAGTGGAGAAGAGGAGGGGCGGCCAGGGCAGGCCACGCGCCCCCTCCCCCTCTAGTCCGAATTGGACAAGGAGGGGGGCGGCGCCCCCCTTTCCTTCCCCTCTCTCTCCTCCTTCCCCCTTCTCCTACTCCGACTAGGAAAGGAGGAGTCCTACTCCCGGTGGGAGTAGGACTCCCCCTTTGGTGCGACCTCCTTGGCCGGCCGCCTCTTCCCCCTTGCTCCTTTATATATGGGGGCAGGGGGGCACCTCTAGACACACAAGTTGATCTTTTGATCTATTCCAGCCGTGTGCGGTGCCCCCCTCCACCATATTCCACCTCGGTCATATCATAGCGGTGCTTAGGCGAAGCCTGCATCGGTAGCAATAGCATCACCGTCACCACGTCGTCGTGCTGACGGAACTCTCCCGTGAAGCTCTGCTGGATCGGAGTTCACGGGACGTCATCGAGCTGAACGTGTGCTGAACTCGGAGGTGCCGTACGTTCGGTACTTGGATCGGTCGGATCGTGAAGACGTACGACTACATCAACCGCGTTGTGCTAACGCTTCCGCTTTCGGTCTACGAGGGTACGTGGACGACACTCTTCCCTCTCGTTGCTATGCATCACCATGATCCTGTGTGTGCGTAGGAATTTTTTTGAAATTACTATGTTCCCCAACACCCTACACTATACAAAGATGGCTTGCTGTTTTCTTCAGCCGGTGGCTGCTTGTTAAGAACAAATTTTGTATTGCAACAAAACAAATTACAACTATAAAACAAAAGGAAGGTTGGCATAAAAGTTAACAGTCTGGCAGATAAATGCACCATCAGAAGTTCAGAAGCTCAGTTCATTTGACATAACTGTTACGTTTTCATGTTGTGTTGTCCGATGGAGCACCATAACCTTCGCCTTCATTTCTCCTAGGCTCCTGAACAACATAGAAAATGTCTGATAGTCTGGTTTGAAAACCATGCATATCTTGACGACATCGAACAATGTCTGTCCTTGTTTCACAAAGGGTCTCTGTTAGGGAACAGACTTGTGTCTGGAGCGCAGATATAACATTGTTTTGAGATTGCATATCTTGATCATGAGGCAGTTTGGACGAGATTGCCTTAACAACCAACCCAATATTACGCAGGAACATGCTTTTGGCACTGCAGCAAGAGCTGACATTGCGGTTATAGTTGCCTCGCCACCTTCAGAAGGTGGCAGTTCCACCATTTTTTCCATAGCTTGCTGAAAAGTTGAGTTTTTACATTAGTAGTACCAGAACAGAAGATATTAAGGAGGCAGCAAAACCAAACAACATAGCTTTGGTCTATATACATAACTTATTCTGGTGAACCCATGTAAAATATTAGTTGTATTTTACAGCAAAGTACATAATAAAACCAGGTTCCAAACATATGACCATGTACCATGGCTAATGTACTGTCTATTTCTTCACATTGTATTGACAGCTAAGTATAAAGAGCCAAAGTTTATAATACGGTAAGCATAGTATGACATCATTCATATCACAAAACAACTGAGAACAGACAAACAAGCAATTGTAACGTTGTGTGGGAAAGTCCAGTGCTACCTCTTGAGCACTGCGTTGGTTTTCCCTTGAAGATGAAAGGGTGATGCAGCAAAGTAGCGTAAGTATTTCGCTCAGTTTTTTAGAACCAAGGTATCAATCCAGTAGGAGGCTACGCGCGAGTCCCTCGCACCTACACAAAACAAATAAATCCTCGCAACCAACACGATAAGGGGTTGTCAATCCCTTCACAGCCACTTGCGAGAGTGAGATATGATAGGATAATATTTTTGGTATTTTGTGATAAAGATGCAAAGTAAAGTAAACAAAATAAAAACGGCACCTGAAATAGCTTGTTGTCGGGAGATTAATATGATGGAAAATAGACCCGGGGGCCATAGGTTTCACTAGTGGCTTCTCTCAAGAGCATAAGTATTTTACGGTGGGTGAACAAATTTCTGTTGAGCAATTGACAGAATTGAGCATAGTTATGAGAATATCTAGGTATGATCATGTATATAGGCATCACGTACGAGACAAGTAGACCGACTCCTGCCTGCATCTACTACTATTACTCCACTCATCGACCGCTATCCAGCATGGATCTAGAGTATTAAGTTCATGAAAACAGAGTAACGCCTTAAGCAAGATGACATGATGTAGAGGGATAAATTCATGCAATATGATAAAAAACCCATCTTGTTATCCTCGATGGCAACAATACAATACGTGCCTTGCTGCCCTTACTGTCACTGGGAAAGGACACCGCAAGATTGAACCCAAAGCTAAGCACTTCTTCCATTGCAAGAAAGATCAATCTAGTAGGCCAAACCAAACTGATAATTCGAAGAGACTTGCAGAGATAACCAATCATACATAAAAGAATTCAGAGAAGATTCAAATATTGTTCATAGATAAACTTGATCATAAACCCACAATTCATCGGTCTCAACAAACACACCGTAAAAAGAAGATTACATCGAATAGATCTCCACGAGAGGGGGAGAACATTGTATTGAGATCCAAAAAGAGAGAATAAGCCATCTAGCTAATAACTATGGACCCGAAGGTCTGAGGTAAACTACTCACACTTCATCGGAGAGGCTATGGTGTTGATGTAGAAGCCCTCCGTGATGGATGCCCCCTCCGGCGGAGCTCCGAACAGGCCCCAAGATGGGATCTCGTGGGTACAGAAGGTTGCGGCGGTGGAATTAGGTTTTTGGCTCCGTATCTGATCGTTTGGGGGTACGTAGGTATATATAGGAGGAAGAAGTACGTCGGTGGAGCAACAGGGGGGCCACGAGGGTGGAGGGCGCGCCCTGGGGGGTAGGCGCGCCCCCCTATCTCGTGGCCTCCTGGAGGCTTCTCTTACGTAGGGTCCAAGTCTTATAGATCATGTTCGTTTCAAAAATCACGTTCCCGAAGGTTTCATTCAGTTTGGACTCCGTTTGATATTCTTTTTCTACGAAACTCTAAAATTGGCAAAAAACAGCAATTCTGGGCTGGGCCTCCGGTTAATAGGTTAGTCCCAAAAATAATATAAGAGTGAATAATAAAGCCCAATAATGTCCAAAACAGAAGATAATATAGCATGGAGCAATCAAAAATTATAGATACGTTTGAGACGTATCTAGCATCCCCAAGCTTAATTCCTGCTCGTCCTCGAGTAGGTAAATGATAAAAACAGAATTTTTGATGTGGAGTGCTACTTGGCATAATTTCAATGTAATTCTTCTTAATTGTGGTATGAATATTCAGATCCGAAATATTCAAGATAAAAGTTCGTATTGGCATAAAAATAATAATACTTCAAGCATACTAACTAAGCAATTATGTCCTCTCAAAATAACATGGCCAAAGAAAGTTCATCCCTACAAAATCATATAGTTTAGTCATGCTCCATTTTCGTCACACAAGAATGCTCTCATCATGCACAACCCCGATGACAAGCCAAGCAATTGTTTCATACTTTAGTAATCTGAAACTTATAAACCTTCACGCAATACATGAGCGCGAGCCATGGACATAGCACTGTGGGTGGAATAGAATATGATGATGGGGTTATGTAGAGAAGACAAAAAAGGAGAAAGTCTGACATCAACGAGGCTAATCAATGAGCTATGGAGATGCCCACCGATTGATGTTAATGCAAGGAGTAGGGATTGCCATGCAACGGATGCACTAGAGCTATAAATGTATGAAAGCTCAACAAAAGAAACTAAGTGGGTGTGCATCCAACTTGCTTGCTCATGAAGACCTAGGGCACTTGAGGAGGCCCATTGTTCGAATATACAAGCCAAGTTCTATAATGAAAAATTCCCACTAGTATATGAAAATGACAAAACAAGAGACTCTCTATCATGAAGATTATGGTGCTACTTTGAAGCACAAGTGTGGTAAAAGGATAGTAACATTGTCCCTTCTCTCTTTTTCTCTCATTTTTTTTGGGCCTTCTCTTTTTTTATGGCCTTTCTCTCTTTTTTTTATTCCTCACTTGGGACAATGCTCTAGAAAATGATGATCATCACACTTCTATTTATTTACAACTCAATGATTACAACTCAATACTAGAACAAAGTATGACTCTATATGAATGCCTGCGGCGGTGTACCGGGATATGCAATGAACCAAGAGTGACATGTATGAAAGAATTATGAATGGTGGCTTTGCCACAAATACTATGTCAACTACATGATCATGCTAAGCAATATGACAATGATGAATGTGTCATGATAAACTGGATGGTGGAAAGTTGCATGGCAATATATCTCGGAATGGCTATGGAAATGCCATAATGGGTAGGTATGGTGGCTGTTTTGAGGAAGATATAAGGAGGTTTATGTGTGAAAGAGCGTATCATATCACGAGGTTTGGATGTACCGGCGAAGTTTGCACCAACTCTCAATGTGAGAAAGGGCAATGCATAGTACCGAAGAGGCTAGCAATGATGGAAGGGTGAGAGTGCGTATAATCCATGGACTCAACATTAGTCATAAAGAACTCATATAATTATTGCAAAAATCTACAAGTCATCAAAAACCAAGCACTACACGCATGCTCCTAGGAGGGTAGATTGGTAGGAAAAGTCCATCGCTCGTCCCCGACCGCCACTCATAAGGAGGACAATCAAAGAACACCTCATGTTTCAAATTTGTTACATAACGTTTACCATACGTGCATGCTACGGGACTTGCAAACTTCAACACAAGTATTTATAAAATTCACAACTACTCAATTAGCACGACTTTGATATTATTACCTCCATATCTCAAAACAATCATCAAGCATCAAACTTCTCTTAGTATTCAACACACTCATAAGAAAGTTTTTACTATCTTGAATACCCCAAGCGTATTACGATTATTTAAGCAAATTACCATGCTATTTAAGACTCTCAAAATAATCTAAGTGAAGCATGAGAGATCAATAGTTTCTATAAAACAAATCCACCACCGTGCAAGGGTGGAGGGCGCGCCCTGGGGGGGTAGGCGCGCCCCCCTACCTCGTGGCCTCCTGGAAGCTTCTCTTACGTAGGGTCCAAGTCTCCTAGATCATGTTCGTTCCGAAAATCATGTTCCTGAAGGTTTCATTCCGTTTGGACTCCGTTTGATATTCTTTTTCAAAGAAACTCTGAAATAGGCAAAAAACAGCAATTCTGGGTTGGGCCTCCGGTTAATAGGTTAGTCCCAAAAATAAATAATAAAGCCCAATAATGTCAAAAACAGAAGATAATATAGCATGGAGCAATCAAAAATTATAGATACGTTGAAGACGTATGATCCAGCACGGAACTATATTGCAGGTCAAGATCAAAGGAACATCACTCCTCTCTTTTAAACCTTGTAAGGTGCAATGATACGCTAAGACAATTATGTATAAAATTGAAAAGAGTAATAGACATTGGCTGCAAACCATGCAGTTCAAGGCACGAGTCGGAGTAAGTAGTAGTTAAAAGGCATGAGGATTAAGGACTTACAACAGCGGCTTTGATTTGTGTAGTCATGCCCTTCGTCTTGTTGGTGTGACAGTCCTTGAAGATTTCCACAACATTTGGTTCAGGTACTTTTTGGTCCTTGCGGGCTTCCCTCTGCATTTGGAACAAGTCAATATAGATCTGATAATATGGTACAGCGAAAAGAGTGAAACAGCAGCTAATTACAAGAGCCTCACAGTGTGCAATATAGCTACGAGATCCTGTCGTCTGTTGGAATTTCACTTTTGTACGGTTGGCCTTGTCCTTTGAACAGTTCACCTACAAGAAGATAGATTTGTGTGGCACATGCGTAAATAGGACTTCAACATGTGATCTGATCACATATATATAATGTACCTGATACTTCGGATCAGACCAGTGTTTAACGAGGCCTCTCCAGTCTTCATCCGATATATTTTCCACTGGAGATGTTTGGGCAAGTTCACTGTTAGCCTTGCCTTCAAAGTGAGGTTTCCACAAGTTATACCAATACTGTCACAGAGCAGACTTGAAAACATGGGTGCAAGTTTGTCTGGTTGCATCATCTTCGCTATCCAACTTGAACCTCATCTGTTGAAAATTATGGGAGTCTCATTATCAGCAACCTAGAAAGTATTGGACAGAGAGATGATATTACTAGTTTCCATACATAACCATACTTACAGATAAATGGTCGAGGAAGGTGTTGAACTGGGTTTCGTCTTTGTCATTCCTGTACTGAATCCATGTTGGGAGGATACGTACATGACACCTAATGGCAACCGCTGCCTCTGATACTAACTTGGCTGACTCTGTAGCATCACGTGGCCTTTTTAAACCTGCCTCAAAACGGATCTCCATTCTTCCTCCTCTAGATTTAGTTAACCTATCGAGCATTATCCCTGATGTTTATTTCCTCTTGCGCCTAGGTGCTAGTCCAACAACGAACATAGGAAGTGTTAGTGTACATCAAACTGTGAGACTACATATAAAGAAGCATGCAACTGTAACTTGACTCCGGAACTAACTTCTTGTTGTTGAAGCTCACAAAGTTCATCTAATCTTGCCAACTCATCTTGTGTCAAGAGTGCTTCGGAAGTAGTGTCAGGTGGCAAGGGAGCTTGGGAACGTGTTGCTAGCTGAGTTGACCAACGAGTAAATCGTGCAGCTGGTGGTACCGTGGAAGGTGTTGCAACAACTAGGGCTGTCTCTGCTTGTTTGGTAGCAGCTATTTGTTTCTGTTTGGCTTGTTCTGCAGCTCGTGTAGCACGGGATACCCTGTCGGTACAATTTCCGCTGGACTTTGACCTTCTATTGCACCATCAGTACCAGCAGAATCTGTAGGATTCTTCTGCTTCCCTTTCCCTGTCGTTCTGTGTTGCTTCCTCTTTCTCTGTGCCATGTTAAGTCAAGCCGACAAGAAAAACGAATAACAATTTAGTTCTTCAGAACAAATTGATGTGTGATACAGACGAACTGAACTTTGATGTTAGACAACCACATGATAGGAGGATGTAATATGTACGAAAAACAGGACGACATGAGATAACCATAACTATGATGTGTAAACTAAGCAGAAGACATTTCACTAAATTATAAGCAATGCAATGGAAAGTAGACACCATATGAAAGATGCTACAAATATCGCTCTGCCAAGTTAACAGTGTCTCATCACAAATGCCATTTAAAAAAATGTGAAGCGGTACAAGAAATAAATCATATGCAAGATGCAAACAACATCACACTACCAAGTTAAAGGTCTCTCGTCATTAGTGCCATTCACTACTGTCGAATGCTGCTAACGCAACACAACGATCAGAGACCCTTCGACAAAACTATGTGTGATGCAATAATCGCAAACGGTGGTGTAAAAATATCATCAAAAAAGGTGCAAAACGTTTGCGATGATGGATGCATCAAACAAGGTTCAGATTTTAGTTGCGTGTGCGATTCAGGGCATACGGTTCAGTTCAATTAACCATTTTCAATGAGGAGGAACAAAAGAAACGGGCAGCCAGATGAAGGTGTGTGCGATGTACAGCATACGGTTCACTCGGATGAACTGTTTGTGATTAGGCAACACAAAAGAAACAGTCAGCCAGATCAAGGTGTGTGCGATGTACAGCATACAATTCACTCGGATGAACTGTTTGTGATTAGGCAACACAAAAGAAACGGTCAGCTAGATCAAGGTGTGTGCGATGTACGACATGTTGTTCACCCGGATGAACTATTTGCGTTGAGACAAGAGAACAGAAATGGTTCAATATAACAAATACCATAAATATTGCAAGGTTCAAATTCAAAGATTACAACGCCCAAATTCAAACATTGCAAGCTGCGTCATTTCTGAAAAGGGATCAGCCGCTGACAAGTCATGTATGGGTTTGACACAATAACTTCCAATTGCTTTGCCATATGCTCTTCCAACACGAAGTTTGGCATGTTTGGAGGCACTTCCATTCCGCAGTACCTGCCGCCTCTGATAATCATACCATTGATCTTTCCTAATTAAATGCGTGTTCAACCTCAGTACCCTCAGCACCTTTGCTCTGGCAAGAAAGAACCTGGCGAGTGTAATCTCCGGTGGGGTTCCTCGGTAGGAGTTCAAAGTAATATTTGAGAGATGCAGATCCAGGCATTCGATGTGATTGTCGTTATAAACATCTTCCACCGGGCCTAATATGCACTGCAAGAGAAGAGAACGTGTTAGTGCCTACATGCAGTTTTGAACACTGCTACACGCCCATTTGGTTTGCAGGATTTGTAAAATGCACCAACGTGCCATCTTCGATTTGGCATGATTAACAAGGGCATTTGATTACAATCTAGAAACATGTAGCCGTCTTCACAAGAGGTTGGATTGTATGAAAAATTCCCTAAGAAAACTAGTACAGATGAATCCAAAGGAGAAAAGCTTATGGATGATTGTAACCATATGAATGAACAGGGCCGGCCCTGAGGGGGGGCAGGGGGGCGGCCGCCCCGGGCCCCCGAAATCCAGGGCCCCCCTCCCGGCCTGTGCATAGGTAGCCAAAGGCCCAAGCCACATGCAGACCGGAATGACGCAACAGTAAGCCGTTGTGACGCAGCGTTGTCCTCGTTTTCCTTCTTCCAGCCCAAGGTGTATATACTTCTACATTAGACCATGCCCAAGTAGCAGCAGCGTAGCAGGAGCGTCTAATGCATCGGCATGAGGCATGAATCAATCAGGAAACCCTAAAAAACAAATCAATCAGGATCCAGCAGCTTGGAGACACAAACAAAGAACGCGTCGCCTATTTCGCCTCGCGCCCTAATCGCGGCCGTACACCAGGGAGCTTTGATCGAGGATGAGGTCCAGTCGTTCAGATTGCAAAGAATATGGCTGCACACGGGGTGGGGCGTCTGCGCATCGGCGCTGGATATGTCACCTATGGATGTGGGCGGTTGCCGGCCGGCCGATGTATATTCCGTAAGTATCGTTAACCATTATGTTTCGGCAGTTTGATACTTTGTTCTTGTGGTCTAAATCTCAAAGAGATCAAGAACGAAGAGTGATGTTCTGGATAACGATTTTCACGACAATTTTCAGATGAACTATGGAATGATGGAATAAATTGGGTAATTAGGTCCTGATTTATTAAGTTTTAGACGAACTATCACAATACTTCTGATTTGATTTTTGAAGCTATGATAGAATATTTTTCATATCATTTATATTGATTTTTTCATGATTCTAAATTAAGTTTTCAGGTATTGTTATTTATAATATCAACCCTACAATTAGTTCGTCTAAGGACTACTATGCATATCGAATGCAAACATCATCACAGTGAACACGGCTTTGCCTTTCCAAACTATGTCTTGTGATAGACATTTAGACACACACACACCTTTACTTACTTCCTCCATAGGTCATCATATAAAATTTTGGGTTACTTGCGAGTGAACATGGGCATCCTCCGGGACGCCTAGTTCGGCATAGCCCGGCCTCAAAATCCTAAGCCTGAGCCCAGCCCGACCCGGCCCAAAATTCGGGCTTTCAAGCACCTTTTTTATAAAATAATGAACTTCAGGATATTTAAATGATATATTATACCGATATTTCTAATAAAATAATGATTTATGCCATGTTCGGGCTTTTAGACCGGGCTTTGGGCAGGAAAACTCAGCCCGAGCCTAGCCTGGATGTCGGTCTTTCGGGCCGGGCTATCCATTCCCGGGCTTACTCGCGAGATTGTAGGGACACAAAATCCAAAGTGTTTACAAAACTGATTATTATCGTTATGATGATCAAAAAGGGGCCCCGAGTTTTAGTTTCGCCCCGAGCCCCCAAATTCTCAGGACCGGCCCTGTGAATGAAGCAACCAATATGGGGTGGGGGTGTATGTCCTAAAATCCTCCAAAATTCCTTCAGAAATTGTAGTACATTGTCATTGTAAACTTGGGAAAAGGTGCAAAAAATTGAACTCCCTTGTGGTTAACATTTAACAGGAAAGGAACATCACCTCGATATATAGCTTCTTCAGGCACGGAAATCATCTCAGGCAACCTAAAACTTGGTCCAGGTCGGGGACGACAGATTCTAGTGCCAAGACCTTCACTGTGCCCAGAGTCTGGGTGAAGCTTCGTTGGATGACAGACGAACATACTCTTCAAAACTAGAAATAACGTTGATATCAAGAAGGAGAGGTATATAAGGCGACTGTTGTACCTGAAAGTTGTAGTATTTGACAGACGAGTAGCCCACCACTTTCAATTTCGGCGCAGAAATGATATTGATTCTTGTTGGACCTTGTTGATCAACTACAAGTAATCTCTCAAGTGAAGGTGTGTCCTGGATGACCATATTGTGGTCCACCTTTTGTGATCTCTCGTTGCAGCACCAGCAACACACATAAATAGTGCGGAGAGTCCTGGAGGTGATGTGCAAGGTACTCGACGAATTCATCGCCTGAAGACGAAGGAACTCGAGTGCAGTACAGCCGCGAGCAGGCGCTCCATGTCATCCTTTGGGATGGGGACGACGACGAGCTCGAGGTGCTTCAGTCGTGGTAGAAAAAGAGCGGGCGCATCATTAAGGGGGGGAATGGCAGTTCATGAATTTGGCGAGGCGCAGCGTGGGCACGAAGCGGAGCGTGGACGTTGGCAGCAAGCTCATGTGCCCATCATTATAACTTAGCTTCTCGAGCAGATCTATGGCGCGGGATCGGAACCACTCGTCAAGCTTGGCTCGCTCCTTGCCATTGGAACGGAACTTGCCCGCGATAAGGCCTTTGATTGGGCCATGGTGACTGCCGAGGATCTGGGAGAACGCATCCAAGCTTTGGCGATAGCCATGGCAGAGCTTGTGGGCGTGGAGGAGGTCGACAGGGGTGCGGAGCCATAGGGTGCGCCACCGCCGGGAAACGGCGGCTGTCCTCGCCCGATTTTGGATTGGGAGGAGGGATATGATGACTATCAACATATCATCGGGGAGGTTGTTGATGAAGTCTAGGCCTGCTGGAGTCGCTTGCGGTTCTTTCTCGACCCGCCTCTGCTTGTTGGCAGCCTCGTTCTCCACCTCGTCGGCGGGGAGGGAAACCTCTGTCTCCATATTCACGCCGTGCTCCGATGCTTCAGCAGCCCCGGCGTCACCACTCCCTCCGATGGGGCGCTTCGGCGGCATCCTCGTACACTGACTGCTTTGAGGACTCAGAGCGGCGTCGAGGATGCGGGCGGAGAGAGAGGAATTGTGTTTGTGGCGAGGATGGGGGGGTGGGGCCGCTCGGCGGTGCCATTAATATAGACCAGTGGGAGCGAGGCGGGCGGCGGTCCAAGGCTGCTTAATCTCTAGTATGAATGAAATCTATGCTTAATTACTGAATTTTAGTTGCAAAAAATAGATAGTGATATTGATTTTTAGCTGCATATTTTGACAAATCCCAGTGTCTCTTGGCTTAGCACCGAAGCCTGGCTTTAATTTGCATACCGTAATCTGAACCGTTTGCGTTGAAGAGATGCACAGATCCTGCGTTGAACAGCTTGTACGCTTCCCGGTGAGCCTGCGCACCGGACTGCGCTCGCACGCCTCCCGTTCAGTCAAGCCGCTGTCCACACGGCACCTCCTATAGCCATTAAAACCAAGACACGTGGTGTCACGTGAATGGTTAACCGAACGCACACGGTTTGAATTATACAAACGTTTGAGATATTAAAGTGGCGGCTATTTTTTTACAAAATGCCTTTGTTGGCCGTCATTATTTGAGTGCTCCTTCTCTCAAAATGGACACGAAAAATACCACAGCATGTCGGGTGCCCTTCCATGATAGCATGCCAAGTTTCATGAATTTGAGACGAGTTTTAGATTTACTAGAATTTAAAAACAAAGTATCTCAACGTTTTGCCGGCAATCAACGGTGCCCTGGTGTTTGAAATTCATTCCCATTTCTTGCATGGGACATAAGCATGCACGCAAGGACACAGATTTGATTTTTCAACCAATTTATATGCACTGGAGCATGCACATGTAGTTCAAATTCGAATTATGCACATAAATGCATTGAAAACTCAGATAATGCATAAAAATGTCCAAACGAACCCCGAAAAATCACAAAAATTCACACAGCACTCCTGTTGTTCTATGTTGACACGAGAAACAAAAATGAAAGCAATAAGAGGCAATGGATATTGTTTCGTCCCCAAAGGTGGGACGTTCCCTACCGAAAACCATCATGCTTGTTGTGAGAAGCTCCGGTTTGTGAGAAACATATACCCAAACCTGCCCCAAATGGGACAAAAATTTTACCATGACATGTTGATGCCGCTCCATGATAGCATGCCAAGTTTCATGATTTTCAGACAAGTTTTGGATTTACTAGAATTTAAAAACTAGGCATCTCAATGTTTTGCCGGCAATCAACGGTGCCCTGGTGTTTGAAATTCATTCCCATTTCTTGCATGGGACCTAAGCGTGCACCCAAGGACACAGATTTGATTTTTCAACGAATTTATATGCACTGGACATGCGCATGTAGTTCAAATTTGAATTATGCACATAAATGCATTGAAAACTCAGATAATGCATAAAAATGTCCAAACAAACCCTGAAAATCACAAAAATTCACACAACACTCCTGTTGTTCTATGTTGACACGAGAAAAAAATTTGAAAGCAATAAGAGGCAATGGATATCGTTTCGTCCCCAAAGGTGGGACGTTCCCTACCGAAAACCATCATGCTTGTTGTGAGAAACTCCGGTTTGTGAGAAGCATATACCCAAACCTACCCCAAATGGGACACAATTTTTACCACGACATGTTGATGCCGCTCCATGATAGCATGCCAAGTTTCATGATTTTCAGACGAGTTTTGTATTTACTAGAATTTAAAAACCAGGCATCTCAATGTTTTGCCGGCAATCAACGGCGCCCTGGTGTTTGAAATTCATTCCATTTCTTGCATGGGACCTAAGCATGCACCCAAGGACACAGATTTGATTTTTCTACGAATTTATTTGCACTGGACATGCGCATGTAGTTCAAATTTTGAATTATGCACATAAATGCATTGAAAACTCGGATAATGCATAAAAATGTCCAAACGAACCCCGAAAATCTCAAAAATTCACACAACACTCCTGTTGTTCTATGTTGACACGAGAAAAAAATTTGAAAGCAATAAGAGGCAATGGATATCGTTTCGTCCCCAAAGGTGGGACGTTCCCTACCGAAAACCATCATGCTTGTTGTGAGAAGCTCCGGTTTGTGAGAAGCATATACCCAAACCTGCCTCAAATGGGAAAAAAATTTACCACGACATGTTGATGCCGCTCCATGATAGCATGCCAAGTTTCATGATTTTCAGACGAGTTTTGGATTTACTACATTTTAAAAACCAGGCATCTCAATGTTTTGCCGGCTATCAACGGTGCCATGGTGTTTGAAATTCATTCCCATTTCTTGCATGGGACCTAAGCATGCACCCAAGGACAAAGATTTGATTTTTCAACGAAATTATAAGCACTGGAGCATGTGCATGTAGTTCAAACTTGAATTATGCACATAAATGCATTGAGAACTCACTTAATGCATAAAAATGTCCAAACAAACCCTGAATAATTCCAATTCTTTTATGATCACTGCAGATAAAAGGTCTAGCAATTCAAACACCGTCCATGGCCGTTGTGACCCCATTATGTAATTCAAATCAAGACGAAAAATCAAGTAGATCCCACACAGTTTATTATAACCAACAGTGTGAGATGCAGCACAAAATAAATTCGGACCATGTCTCAATAAGGGACTGTGTCTGATGACACTTTGCGCGCCAGTTTTTTGGCTGAAGCGATTCCAAATTTTCGGCTTCCGCGGAAATATCTACCTACCCGCCCCCTCCCCCTTACCAAAAGCCACATTTCTCCTCTTTCCACCATCCTTTCCAAGTTGAAACCTTCACTCCTTGCTTGCAACGCCGCCGCCTCCTCGCCAGCGACCCTCCTTCACGCTGCTCGGCCTCGCCTATCCAGGCAGGTAATCCACACCCGACCCCCATCCCACATGCCCCGACGGCCGGCGCGAGCGCGACACCTTCCACCCAAATCACTGACACCTCCACCAAATAAGTGCCGGCCTAAGCCATGGTGCACGCAGTATAGCCAGGACCTCAAGGAGCATTTGGCAGCAGAGAAGCAAATCGCGGCCGCACACGCGGATGAGGTCGCGATGGCTGCCATTCGTGCCGACCCCAGATCTTGGAGGAGCACCTCGCCATCGAGGCCACCATTGACGCCTCGCGCTCCGATGCCGCGATGCGGTTGGCTGCTTTAAACGACAGTTCGTGGCGTTTTCTCAACGTGCACGTGCTTACCTCATCTCGAGAGCCAGCAGGTTGGTGCCCGGAGCGGCTCAGGCAACTCACCACTACAACGAGGGCACCCACGATGCGGAGGCCTCGCCCTCTTCCATGTCCAAGGAGCCAATCGTCATCGATATCTCTGACAATGAGGAGTAGCTTGTCTTATTAGCTCACTGTAAGGACCCATGTTTAGTTTGCTAGCTACTGCCTTTCCTTAACAAATTCTAGTGAATTGTGCTATCTACTTTTACCATGCAATCTTCTGCTATAGTGTATATGTTCTATATCTCGTGCAATGTGGTGTTCAATTAACTGCTTGGTTCAATTCTGCAAATGTGATGTTCAATTCTTCAGGGTGCAATATTTCCAAGTTGTTAAGCATGCTTGGTTTGGTTAATTGTCTGATCTTCTATTAGGAGTATGTTATATTGTCCAATTGGTGTTTAGTTAACTGCTTGGTTTATTTGTTGTGGCTTGGTGCACTTGTTGTGGTGTTTAGTTAACTGCTTGGTTCAATTCTGCAATGCGATGTTCAATTGTTGTGGCTGCATTCTGTTATTGTATACCATGTGAGGAATAAATCGAATTTGGTTGTACTAAATACATGAGAAACAAATACAATTGCTATATTTCCAAGTTGTTAAGCATGCTTAGTTTGGTTAACTGTCTGATCTTCTATTAGGAGTATGTTATATTGTGCAATGTGGTGCTCAGTTAATGTTTGGTTCATTTGTTGTGGTGTTTAGTTAACTGCTTGGTTCAATTCTGCAATGCGATGTTCAATTGTTGTGCTGCATTCTGTTATTGTATACCATGTGAGGGATAAATCAAATTTAGCTGCACTTAATACATGAGAAACATATACAAGTGCTATATTTCCTAGTTCTTAATCATGCTTGGTTTGGATAAATGGGTTTTCCATGTGGCTTGAATTAATCTGATGAATCTGCAATGTGCTTATTTATCATCAACATATTTTACTGATAGCATGCGAACCCTTACTTAACCTGATGACTAACTACCTTATATGTGTTGCAGGGAAACAATGGGAAGCACTGAGGTTTACAAGATGGTACTAACTATTATACCTTGTCTTTTTGTATTCCTTTGCCCCATTTCCAATATAGAGATGATATTTATGCACATCCTTGTTTTCAGGCTTCACTGATGATTACCTCTCAAACCACCTCTGTGGTCAGGAGGCAAGGAAAGTTTTCATACAACACCCACGGTTCAATATTGAAGTGTTCCTGAAGAGGTCGAAGGATGGACGGTCAATCATCCACAGGCACTGGCCTAAAGTTGCAAAGACCTTCAACGTGAATGAAGGCTCAATATTCGCCTTCCGCTTCAGCAGTTTTCCAGATGAGATGCATCTCTCTATGTACCGTCTATGATGCTAATTTCGAAAGGTTCTAGATGTTGCATGTGAAACTTGCTGCTGGTGAAGTTGTGTCATGGGGTAGCTGAGTGCTGAAGCTATATCATGTTGTACTCCGATGTATTTCAATTATGAAATCATGCTTCCTTAATATGGAAATGGAATATATTGTGTGCTTAATATGAATGTCAATTAGATTAGTAAATGGATTATTAATAATAGGGCTATTAGCTCGCTAATTGGCCAATTAGCTTGCTAATTGGGTTTTCCTATTGGAAACGGTTAATGAGAAACCACCGTGGGCGATGACCTCAGGCAACGCACACAGTTTCTAGGAATAAACTGTGTTGGATCAATGAACAATCACACACGACATTCTCTTCAAAACTGTTTGCGTTACGCCACCTTGCGCAAAAAATTTCCTTGTAGTGACTGTGTGGGATGTATATACAAACAAAAACGTTTAGTGGTGACTGACTGTGTGGGATGTACTTACGACCGGAAATGATTTGCCTGTATAATTGTATTTTTTTTAGCATTATTGTACGTATTTCTGTATTTGAGTGCTCACCGGTCGCACACGACCTCATTTTGCCGAGCGTGTGTGCCAGGAGGGCATATCCCCAACGGTTTCTAGGTCGTGTGGGAAGGACCCCCTTATCGCCCACACTCACTTGGTGACGGTTCCGAATGCCATCATGGAAAGGGGTTAAAAACCGTTTGTTTAGGACCGACGCGTACTAGTGATTGCATATTCACAGCATTGCATATTCACAGCTTATGATGTGTAAACTAAGGAGAAGGCATTTCAACAAATTAGAAGCAATGAAAGCTAGACACCATATGAAAGATGCAACAAATATCACTCTACCAAGTTAAAACTGTCTCGTCATAAGTGCCATTTCAACAAATTAGAAGTAGTACAAGCTAGAAAAGAATGCGAGATGTAACCTATATCACACTCCCAAGTCAAACTTGTCTTATGATAAGTGATTGTTGCAGGTTACACAACAGTAGTACTTTGATGTAAGAACATGGTGTGATAGACAGATATTGTATGTTCTAGAAACAGGAACACGTGTCTTATTCACAAGTATAATGTGTAAAGTAAGCAGATGAAATTCAACAAAATTAGAAGCAATACAAGCTAGACATCATACATAACAAGCAACCACATATAACAGTGCCAAGTTAGAGGGAGCACCTGTGATGGTGCACTAGGGGAGACGTGCTCATCATCAACACAGCTACGTTGAGTGTCTATGCATGTGTTGTCTTGGAAATCATCTTGGGGGGATGGAGGAGAAGAATCTGTAGAGGCCCTCCGTTTGGAAGGAGCACCTTCATCCGCTGCCTTGCTAACTTCCTTCCGCTTTATTGATTTTGAATTGTCAAGTAAAACCGACAAGAGAAAAGCAATAAAATTCACTCTTCAGAACTCATTCGTGCATGATACTGACAATCACTACTTTGATGTAAGGCAAACACATGATTCCAGGATGGAATAATACGAAAAATAGGACGGCATGGCATATTCACAACTGTTTGTGTAAACTAAGCAGAAACCATTTCAGCAAATAAGAAGCAATGCAAGCTAGACACCACATGAAAGATGCAACCAATATGACTCTGCCAAGTTAAAAGCGTCCCATCATAAATGGCATTTCAAAATTAGAAGCAACGCATGCTATAAATCATATGAAAGATGCAACTAATATCACACTGCATATACTAAAGGTGTCTCGTCATATTGATTTATGCGGGATACAAAAAAACAATAGTTTTATGTAAGGACATGCTTAATAGACAGATGTACTATGTACTAAAAACAGGAAGGCATGCCACATTAACAGGTATAATGTATAAACTAAGCAGAATAGCACATGCAATTTAACCAGATTGGAAGAATTACAATCTAGACACCATATGCAACATGCAACCACATATCACGCTGCCAAGTTAGAGCAAGCACCTGCGATGCTAGTGTAGGGGTAATGCGGTAATGAACTATAGAGCTACGTTCACTATCTTCATCTAGCCTTGCTGGTTCTTGAGAATCATGTGGGGAGGCTGACGCTGCATTCTTTAAATGAGGATCTTTTATCACAGTAGTCCACTGGCCTGACTGCCTCATCATAAGTGATTGATGAGGGATACACAAGAACATTAGTTTGATGTAAGAACATGGTTAATAGACAGATGTACTAGTATGTACCAAAAACAAGAAGGCATGTCATATTCAAAGGTATAGTGTGTAAGCTAAGCAGATGCAATTTAACCAAATTGGAAGAAATACAAGCTAGACATCCGGCTGGAGTGGTGAGCATGATCATCTAGGACCTGAGATCCTGGTGGGAGGCGGGCTGCTTCGCCACCATCGTGGCTTTTTAGTTAGCTTCCAGGTGATGCATGTCTGTGCTGGGCTTGTCACTGGCTCTGACAGTGCCCTGACTAGCTATTTGTCTTTTGGTGCTCCCGGGATGGTGGTTCATGTAAAAAATATCTTTCCTTATCTTGATAAAGACCGACTTCGGCCTTTCGAATACAAGCTAGACACCATATGCAACATGACCACATATGACACCGTGAAGTTAAAGCAAGCACCTGGGATGGTGGTTCACAGCGAGCGAGATCATTAACTCCAGAGCTACGTTTACTGCCTCCATCTGTTAAACATCCAACCTTTAAAGCGAAAACACGTGTCTTGTCTGTCCGCGAAGCAAGCAGGAGTGACTTCTCTCTTTTCTTTTCTACTTCTGTCAAGGCAGAGTCTGAAATACCCTTGCATAAAAACACAATAGTGAGAGTATGGGTGAAGTGTGTGCAGAACTAGTGCACTTTAAAAGTAGCAGATAGCAGGTGGCCGAAAAATAAATGACAGGAGACATATGATAGCTCTACAACATTGCATGGCAAACAAAATTAGATTCTACTCCGTATGATTTTGTAATATATGAGCACAGGAAATGCAGGTACTCCTCCAGCACACCACCACATGTGGTCCTATCAAGATAACAGTCGACTGAAAATAAATAGGTCAGTCGATTTTTTTATGAACCGTCCGATCTATAAGGAATGGGCAGATGGCCTTCGTCTACCTCCCACCAGTCACTATTGACGATCTTTCTCGAACCGCCAGCGACCACCGGCCCAGACCCCTGCCTCCGCCGCCCCGCCCTCCCCTCGACCTCATCACACCACCGTGCTTGGCAACACCCCCAGGCCATCCCTTTAATCCCGGCCGACCTCCAGATCGGGCGCCAGCAGCTCTAGGCCCCACACGCCCCTAAGATAAACACCGAGGCACTGCTTCCCCGACGTAATAGGCGGACTAGCGCCTGTTACGCCGGGGAATGCTTCCGTTAATTGGGAAACAACTGACCAGGAATTGAAATCCAGGGGGCGACGGACCTCTAGCTAAGGTGAAATAGTATATGAGGAGAAACCTTGTGCATCACGAGTAACTAGGAACATCTAGTATCAAGAAGAAGCGGTCAACTAGTGTCTTCTGTGGGATGAATACCGTGCAAGAAGACACGTAAGATTTGCACGAATAAGGGAAGAGGAGTACCATTTCCGGTTGCCAGTGTGGTCACCTCCACATGTCGCGCTGATCTTCTTCTTTTTGCCGGGGAAACCGATGTTTTGGAGGAGGGTGCAAGCTTGGACGAACCCATGGCCAAATTGTTGACTGTGTTGCCGTGGCCGTATGTCGGCGGAGTGGAAGCAGATCCGAGGCGGTGAAGGACGGCATAGCATGAATAGCTCCAGTGCGGTGGACGGTGGCGAAGTTGGAGCGGCAGCGGTGAGGCACAGGACGGCGTGGTTGAACTGGCTCGGGTACGGACGGCACGGCCTCGGCTTCAACTACTAGCCTTGGAGGGCGTTGCGGTTGAGGTTGTGGTGGACGACGACGTCGGGTTATCGGCTCCGACGTGATGGAGGAGGGCGGCGGTTGATGGGTGGGATGGGGTGGCGGACGGAGGACGCCGGGGTTTCGCGGCTGGTGGAGAGGTAGTTTTGGCGCCCACGGAGTACGAATGGGGAATCGAACGGCGGGGGGCGGGGGAGCTAAGGGAGAACCATGTTTCGGTCTGGGACGCGCTTGTTTTTGGCTTTATTGCACAGATGGGACGCGCTTGTTTGAAATTTGGGGAAAGTACAAACTTTGCCCCCCTCTTAAATTTCGGACCTACTACGGGTCGGGGGTAGGATGGTAATCCCAGGTGTCCCAAATAGTGGGCGGGAGCGATTTCGGCCGTTCGCATGTGTGCTTAGGCGGCCATTGTGTATGAATGTTTTTCGGAGGTGGTTGCGTGGCGTCTAGATGAAGCTACAAACCTACCCCGGTTTAGACCTTTTGACGTCGGGCCGGTAGGTTTCACGGGTCGGAGTTAGAAAAGTAATTTCCTTCTACTGCCAAACATTGGTCTCACGCGGTTTCGGGCGAGTAGGGGCTCTTTTGGCGCTTCGTTCAAAATTTTAAAACAGAAGCATTCACGTTTAGAGTACTCTTGAACTTTGAGGATTGACCTAAATAGACAACGTTAAATTTGACCTTGTATGTTTTAAAACCTCATTAAATTATCCGCTTCTTTTGGAATTTTGACACTTGAAAATCCTATAACTACGATTATTTTGGAATGGAGGAGCTAAATTTGAATATATTTTGTACACGACTATATATGCTATTATGTACAAAATCAGAGCAAAGATTGGTGCCGCCATAATTTAGGTATGATTTACAAATGCCATGATATCGAATTCAAATAATTGAATGGACTTCATGTTGAATTCGGTTTTTTTAAACCACCTTAAGTTGAATTCAAATGTATGCTAGTTCATAGCTAGCTATTTATACTGTTCATTGTGTAACTTTCGTATGTATAATGTGCTTTACACACACAACATGAACTATACTCACGTATATATTCGATTGCTAAAGCGATGCATTGTCTGGAGTTCAAAATACTAACTATGTGGATCAATTATGTCGAATAATAACATAGACATGCTCAAATTCGATAGAATCTAGATGTCTGATGGATCAATGACCGTTCCTTACGCGAATTGCAAATATCATGATCCCATCCTAATATTTGGATACAATTTATATCTTTAATAAATGTGTACATCAGTCTTTTACGTGTAGTTTCACTCTCCATCGGTGGTCTCTCACACATGCTCACACACTCTCTCCCGAGGTGTCTTTCTCGCAGACATGCTCTCGATATAACCCTCCCTCCCTCTCGTAACCATTTACGACTGTTTTCACTAACCTTTATCACAAGCACTCTTCCTCACAAGCATACACACGCACAATCCCCATCGACCCTTTCTATATACATAGACCTGCCTACGTGTCTCCTGTACGCACATTATCTTTAGGTCTGTCTCTCACGCTTTGTCTCACACCTCTCTTCCTAATCGACGAGTATGATTCTAGCAGAGCATTCTGTAGGATGCCCCTTAAAGTTAGGTTGGATGAATAGTAATATCAGAGATAAGGGGTTACCTTAGTCCGAGAACCCAGGGTTACAAATCCTAGCCGGCTTTGTCAGTGGACACAGAGTCCTTCACAATTCTGCTATCGTTGTCTTGTACGACAAGTCATCCATGGGTCTCCCTAAATGCGTCACGGGCCGACCAATGTGGCGCAGGACAGAACCGAACCAAGGGCCTCAACTTGACCCACCGGACCCCACGCGGTGACACACTCTCTGCCCCCAGGTCTCGTTATCTTCTCACACCCACACATACCAACACAGACACCACACAAAAAAATCTCCTCGTTCCTCTATCCCCTCCCCCCTTGCATATACACACTCAAGGGAATCTCTCGCCGTGACATCATATTAGTCTCTCTCTCTCTAGACCTCTCTCATTTCTCATGCTATCTCTCCCACGCCCCCCTCCCCCCGTCGGCCCCTCTATCCATGCCTCTCTCGAATACATAATACAGACACATACCTCTCTAGGCCCTGCCAAATACATCAACTACACATTCACACATGTTACATCACGTACCCCATTGATCTAAAAAGCCCTCTCTTCACGTTTATTTCGCATACAACATTCCTTTTTAATAAAGTGTGGCCAAAAAATTGTTTTAGAATTTCTACATATATACAACATTACAAAGTTATATGGAGGAGTATGAACGTTAATTTGTTGCATGGTGCCCACAATGATATTTATTCCGCACTGTGAATTTTTATGTTTTTATACTATATATAAAGTTATTCATAATAAAGAGAAACGAAGAGCATCTCTCTCCCCATCGCATACACCCCCTCTACGCCCCTTTCACGTACGCACACAAACTATCTCCAGGTCCTCTAAAATTAAGCCCCCAGCACATTGACGCATGTTTCATCTTTCTCTCGCGATATATACAGTGACGATCAGCGTATTTGGAGCGAAAGCACGATACGTACATTGGACTTCAGAATCCACTCATTACGGTCACCATTTACATTTTGTGGTTATTATACAGTCACGGGCTCACCGTACAGCTCTGTATTTGCTCAAGACACGACTAGTTGACCAGTTAAACGCTCCACGTGGCACCTCTAGTGTTGCATCACATTATCTCACTACCATTGGGCCCACCTGTCGGCTTGTATCTACTCTTCTACACTCTTATAAAAACCAGAGTTGGTGATGATGGTGTGCCTGCCATCCTGCAATATAGGCCGTCTGATTTATATCTGACGGATAGGAAGGAAACTATGGCAATTTTGCAAAAAGGTACCAACACACCTCTCCACATTTGCAAATAAGGCCTTCCCTCGTTCATCCTTTTATCTCCCAAGATAAACTAGTCATACAAATGCATCTTGATGTTACGTGCAACGCACGGGCATCTTCCTAGTAAGAATGAAAACAAACGAAAAAAAATATTGGACGATGGTTCGAAGTCATGACCGCGGGCACAACGGACAAGGTGGCCTTGTATTGGTATGCTGAGTCGTCTGTTTTAACACACACGAGCTGGTGTGGTGATTATACACACACGCACGCATGCACATGAACTGCATGCACGCAACAATCACACGAACACATGCAGCCACGCACGCACGCAACACTCACACGTACACACGCAGCCACGCACGCATGAAACACTCACACGCACACACGCACGCATGCATGCACACACCACACGACCAACACACACTCTCACGCTCAAGTGCTCAACCTGCATGTGCATGCGGACATATCAGGCCCTGACAGACACATACACAACCAGGTGATTCCCATGCATGGGTTGGAGTCTTGTCGCGCCTGCGTAAATTTGTGTTTATCTGACCTTTTTCCTATGCGAACTGACAGGTGGGACCCACAAGGAACATGCTCAATTTAACTAGTCAACATGGTGCCACGCAGACTATTTGGCCGGTCAACAGAGTGCAATCCGATGCTGAACGGTGGGCAAGTGACCGTATAATCATCGCAAAACGTATATAGTGACCGTAATGAGCGTATTCTGAAGTTCGGTGACCGTATTATGCTTTCTCGCTGTAGGCCCTCCAAAACTACATCTCTACACATTCTCGCATGTTACATCTAACAACTATGCAATACAGCACTACTACTACACTCTAACACAATAAATCATATGTGTTTTTAGTTTTACTAGATATCATATTGTTACTTAATTATTCAGTTCGCATACATTAAAATTGCCTTTGAAATGTATGGCCAGTATCATCTAACGCGTGGGAAAAATCCCGCCCTTTTCTGTTTAATCGGGTTTGTATCGATGGATCGTGCGAAACAGCAAAACTATAGTACTATACAGTACAAGTGACAATTCACTGGGCCGCCATGTCATGTACTCCTCCATCGTAAGAGTGGTGCACTCACTTTCATAAATGTTCTAGTCCCTTTCGCCGACATGTGGGACATCAAGCTACCGGGTCCACGTGCCATACCGAAATACAGTGCAGAGCAGCAGGGGTGAAGCACCCCAGTCATGGCGCCGACGTAGTAATGAGCAATGAGGCGTCAAATCACAAAGCTGCACCTTTCCCGCAGTTAAGTTGGAGGGACAAAGTAATAATGATGCTAGTAAAAAAAGAAGTTGGAGGGACGAAGCAACCATCATTTCACTCGTTGTTGAATCCGCTTATCCCTCATCTTCTTCAAGTTAACCACGTGTTGCTTCTGCCGTTGTTCTGCCTCATGTGGGACGCGGATCGGCTTGGTAAAGCACTGACATGTGGGACCGCATGTTAGCAAACAGCCAGGCCAACGTCCTCTAAAAATAATAAACCTCCCCCGCCATCCGCGCGGCAAAATCACCTCCTTTTTACTAATCTTGATTCTATAATTTTTTAGATCAATATAACTGAGATTTGTATAGATATCACACAGGAGCAAAACCAAGTGGTATGGTTAAGGGCATCCACAATGTGTAGCCAAATGTGAAAATAGCTTTTGTCATCGATGGGAACCATTTGTGGACGGTGCTGCCAAAGCCAAAAAGATGGAACCGAAGCTGCCTGATTGATTGATTGAAGGAATAGAAAAATGCAACGTCTCTCCTCTTTCTCCCGTGCTTGGACGCATGTACAGTATAGAGCACAGAGTCTACTCCCCTGTCCCTTCTATCACAAATCACAAAGCAGTGAGGCGTCAAATCACAAAGCACGGACGAAGCAACCATCATTTCACTCTTCGCTGACTCCGCTTCTCCACCGTCTTCTTCGAGAAACCACCTCACCACACTAAGCTGGACGGACGACGCTATTGTGTACTAGTAGTACTAGTACATTTATGCGTCCTTTGGTTCATCGGACTTCCTGGATGCAAATAAGGCGGTTGTCTCGGCTTGCAGGCGGCACTTGCGAATGACTTACCGTGGTCTTCGTCCCTCAATGGTGTTCTCCGTCGAACGCACTTCACCAAACCACAATGTTCGAGATATCATCAACGTCACCGCAATGGGGAAGGAAGTCAAATAGTTACTACCTCCATTTTTTTGTACACCAGGCCAGTATATCAAAATTACAATTTGCAAAAGGCCACTAACACTAATCGAGGCAAAATTGATGGGGTTTGCCTCGTACTAGCAACCAAGGACATTAATATACCCTTGGATGCATGCGGAAGTGAGAAGGTTTGTTTGCATGTCGCTGCATTAATCAAGCGATGAGGAGTGAGATGGTTAGCTCTTTGGGCTTTGGAGAAAAAATACACATTAATTGACACGTCAAACGATGTTTTGTATCGAACCGCACCCTCACACGGTCGCTCCTGCACGCCGCGGTCGCACCACACCCTCACGCAGTCGCTCTTGCACGCCGCAAACCCAACCAAGGGAACGCCCCCTCACTGACACGTGCTACCGCTGACAGATAATTTTCGTTCATACATCATGTTTATCCAACCGCATGTTGGGGTGGATCTGTACGGCCCGTGCGGTGGTCTGTTGGGGAAGAAGAAGAGGTAAGGAAGAAGGGTTAGGAGATGTAGGATATTCATCCAACCGCCTAAAATGGTAGACTGACCCAAATGATGAAAATCAGGCTACTTGCATAAAATATATGTTTTTTACACAGAAAAAGATCCCTAAAAACAACAACATAAAGAAAAACTATCACTGCTCGTGGAACGAGACGGCCTCGTCGTCTTTGGCTGCCGGCGCGAACCAGCCATAGCTGCCGATGTGTGTCTCCGAACCGTGGTTGTCCTCGGCCTCCAGCTACTCGTTCACGCGAAGCGTGCGGGCGCCCTACACGAACGAGAGCACCGCCCGGTTCAAGTCGAGGACATCCGGTTCCGCCTGCAGGAGGGCCTCGATGGCAGCGGCATCCGCACGCTCCGCGTCGAGTTGAGCCTCCGCCGCCCGGTTCAAGTCCAGGACGTCCGGTTCCGCCTGCAGGAGGGCCTCGATGGCAGCGGCATCCGCGCGCTCCGCGTCGAGTTGAGCCTCCGCCGCCCGGTTCACATCCACAACATCCGGTTCTGCCTGCAGGAGAGCCTCGATGGCAGCGGCATGCACGCGCTCCGCGTCGAGTTGAGCCTGTGCCTCCCGGTCCTCCTTTAGTATCGCCAGGTTGAACCGCTGGTCCGCCTGCACCATGGGGGACCCGGACGCCGGCACGAAGTCGACGTCCATCGTCTCATACCCATCAGGGGCCTTTTGCGCCGCGACCTCCGCCATGAACGTTGGATCAGCTTCCTTCTCCTCGTAGCTTGGCTCCAGAGAACTCGGGGATTGGCCCGCCGCAAAGCGAGCTTGGGAACGGAGGTCTGTGGCGCCGACCGCCGCCGCGATTTCTGCGCGGCGCTCCGGCGTCAGCATCTTGTAGTACGTGATCTTGCAGCGCACCATGGCTTTCCGGCGAACTAGGGGACGCTTGATGCGGGCTAGGGGATCGAAAGGTGGGGGAATGGGCTGGAGAGGAGGTGTGGTTTTGGGGCAGTGGCTGGACTAGGCCGAGCAGTGAAGGTTCTGGTGTGAATAGTGGTTCTGGCCGAGCAGCAAAGGTCAATCGGTTTTGACTGTACATCGCTCTTGTCGCGTTCGCGTTGCACCCCGGCATGCTAGACCCTCCACGTCGTTCACTGAATGGAACGCGCTTCGTCTTGCGTTTTCGCTCGCTTGTGGGACCGCAGTTGAGAGCAAACCGACGTCCCTCCCCCTCCCCCGCCCGCGTCATTTATACTACCACTCCCTCCGTTTTATGCGGAGTAAATAAAAACAGAGGGAGTATACTACGGATGAGGATCCCCTGACGTGGCTGAACCCATTGAGTAACTGACATGCGGGGCCTAGCAAGCATGGGGTCCGCCAGTAAGTGACCGAAAGGGAGGGTAAGGCAGGGATACCTACGTCAGAGGATCCACTTCCACTACTACTCCCTCCTTCCATCTATAGGGCCTAATGCGTTTTTCGAGGCTAACTTTGACCAAATGTTAGAGTAATATTATATGACATGCAACTTACACAAAGCATACGGTCAAATTCGTATGTGAAAGGAGCTTCCAATGATATAATTTTCACATTATACATCTCATGTACTATTAATCTTGTCAATAGTCAAAGGCGGTTTTGGAAAACGCATTACAGCATGGTTAATAATATAGCCAGCCGATGGCTATAAGGAACTGCCATGTCATCTATAGCCATCATCTATATGCACTCATACAATAGTGTGGGCTATAAGGTTGGCTATTTCCCGCAAAAAAATAATATAAAAGGTTGGCTATTGTATTAGTACTTTTCCCATCTCCTCTCTATCTCTTTCTTCATATTTATTGTATTTACCTAGGAATGCGTATATAGCTAGGCTCTTGCATGAGAGCTCACTCCCCTTACTTTTTCACATCTCTCTCCTTCACATAGGCAAAAGTTCCATGTAAGTTGGCTCTTAGAATGGCTATTAGGTTGGCTCTAAGCATTTAATATTTGCATGAGCAAGGTATATGATTGGAAGAGAGTTGCATGCATACTTTTTTTCTTGATCTATGTGTTATGGCCGGGCTGTAGAATATAAGAGCCTGCTTCAGTCTCTCTCCTCTCTTCTCACTCCTCCAAGTAGGATTTTAATGACATGACAAGTCTTATAGCCTGCTGACTAGGCCTTATTAGACTTGCTCTGAGGCCCTATATAAATGGAAGGAGGGAGTACTATGAGCACTGCATACTCTACTACAGATGTTGTCAGTACTCCACTAGTACTATTGGACAGGGAGCTTAAAAAGTTACTATTGGACTGGCTATATGTGGTGAAATCCTAGTAGGAAGAGCATGCGCGAGAACAAGCACATTCACGTGGTTGAAAAAAATTGGAAACCATCTCTGTTTGAATACAAATCTAGGAGTACGTACGAATCTAACAATATTGATTGGGCGTTGTTGAATGTTGATACTTTTTTCTATAAGTTCGATCAAAGTAGAGATACTTTGACTACACATAAAACTTATATGTAAACTAGAAAGGATCGGAGGGAGTATATTGTACGTTCAAAAGCGAAACGAACATTGATATGATTTGCAGATGCTATGATCACCGGTTCAAAATTTTGAATCCGCCTTAGGTATCACACATGCACCCACTTGTTTTCTCTCGATTTCATCTCGGGTCCGGAGATCGATTGAAAGAGACCTAGGATGGGTACAATACGTTCGTTTCGCTTATGAACGTACAATATACTCCCTCTGATCCCCACAGACCCCCCCCCCTCGTGGGTCATTTCTATCATAGAAACAGACCAAACCTTTATCTCCTTGCACGACACGCAATTGATCTCTCAACATCAATCGATCTCGTCAAGATGTTTCGGGGCATGAACCGAATGAGTTGTCAAAACTAAGACGGGAAGCGACACGTAGTGGAGGCATGAAACTTTAAACGAACCGTTTGTTTGTATGCATGTCGTACAAATTACAACATTGGAAATACAAGCATGGTCTAGGCCCACATGCGAATGATACTCGGCGGAATGTTCAAATGACGCATGCGGGAGGATGGACTCGACCGGAGGTCGGCATGATCGATGGAGAGGAGGGTTGGAGAGGAATGAGAAATAAGCAACGCCGCATGATTATACTTGAACGGCTCAAATAAACAATAAGTTGTGTCGTTTTCCCTTCTGTCTTGGTCACGGAGTAAGATACTCCCTCTGTTTTTATTTACTCTGCATATTAGGTTTGACTGAAGTCAAACTTCATAAAATTTGACCAAGTTTATAGAAAACTAGCAAGATGCCCGTGCCTTGCACGGAACATCAAGATCTTGTGGGAGAAAAGGATGAACGAGGGAAGGCCTTATCTGCAAATGTGGATAGGAGTGTGTGTAAATTGTCATAGTTTCCAACCTATCCGTTAGATATAGATCGGACGGCCTATATTGCAGGATGGCAGGCACACCATCATCACCAACTCTGCTTTTTATGTACACTAGCAAGATGCCCGTGCGTTGCACGGAACATCAAGATGCATTTGTATGAGTAGTTTATCTTGTGGGAGAAAAGGATGAATGATGGAAGGCCTTATTTGCAAATGTGGAGAGGGGTGTGGGTATCTTTTTGCAAAATTGCCATAGTTTCCTTCCTATCCGTCAGATATAAATCGGGCGGACTCTTATAAAAAACAGAGTCGGTGATGATGGTGTGCCTGTCATCCTGCAATATAGGCCGTCTGATTTATATCTGACGGATAGGAAGGAAACTATGGCAATTTTGCAAAAAGGTACCCACACCTCTCCACAATTGCAAATAAGGCCTTCCCTCGTTCATCCTTTTCTCTCACAAGATAAACTAGTCATAGAAATGTATCTTGATGTTACGTGCAACGCACGGGCATCTTTCTAGTAAGAGTCAAAATATGAACATTTACAATAGCAAATATATATGATGTGAAAGTATATTCAATAATGAATCTAATGGTATTGATTTGTTATTGTATATGTTATTATTTCTGTCTATGAACTTTGTCAAAGTTTACAAAGTTTGACATTGAGCAAAGCTAAAATGCGGTGTAAATAAAAACAGAGGGAGTACGCAGGGACTAGTATAGTTACTACTGTCGGAACATGGTAAGTTGGACCCCTAAATGCGGGCACGGACCGGGCACACCTCAATTATTCTTTCAAACAGTCGGACACCTACATTTAGCACACCATCCGGCTACTTAATCAAGTGTTACGCTTCACTACTTGAAAAGGAAAAGGGTGGTAACGTACCCAAAACCACCACACTTGGGGCTAGGGTAACAACTTGGTACTACCACATTTGAACCAGGGCACAAAACCACCTGTTCTGCACCTAATGCGCAACACGAAGCACTGACGCTCTTATATGGCCGGGAAAACAGGGAAACCGACATGTGGGGCACACCTGTCGGGATGACGTGGCGCAGACTAGTCCAATGGAGGAGCTGGCCCATGACCTTCTCGCCACCGGCAACCGTTCATGTCGGTCGTGGGGGCCAGCAACGTGGCGCAGCTCCAGCACCGCCTCTGGACAGGGCGACCGCGGTGAGCGACACGCTCATCGTCGCTGGACACGGTCGGTTTCAGTGTGCCGAGGGTGGCGTTAGCGCTGTGGCACGACCAGCAGATCAACACCCGGCTTGTCGAGGATGCACGGGGCGCCGAAGTGCGCGCGCGCCGCGACGCGACCGCGGAGTGGTGTAGCGCGGCCAACTGCATCGCCAGGACCTGAGACCATGCCGGGTCGTCTTGCTTTTTGATGTCTACTACACAACCTTTTTCTTATAGACGTTGTTGGGCCTCCAAGTGCAGAGGTTTGTAGGACAGTAGCAAATTTCCCTCAAGTGGATAACCTAAGGTTTATCAATCCATGGGAGGCGTAGGATGAAGATGGTCTCTCTCAAACAACCCTGCAACCAAATAACAAAGAGTCTCTTGTGTCCCCAACACACCCAATACAATGGTAAATTGTATAGGTGCACTAGTTCGGCGAAGAGATGGTGATACAAGTGCAATATGGATGGTAGATATAGGTTTTTGTAATCTGAAAATATAACAACAGCAAGGTAACAAGTGGTAAAAGTGAGCGTAAACGGTATTGCAATGCTAGGAAACAAGGCCTAGGGTTCATACTTTCACTAGTGCAAGTTCTCTCAACGATAATAACATAATTGGATCATATAACTATCCCTCAACATGTAACAAAGAGTCACTCCAAAGTCACTAATAGCAGAGAACAAACGAAGAGATTATTGTAGGGTACGAAACCACCTCAAAGTTATCCTTTCCGATCAATCTATTCAAGAGTCCGTAGTAAAATAACACGAAATATTCTTTCCGTTCGATCTATCATAGAGTTCGTACTAGAATAACACCTTAAGACACAAATCAACCAAAACCCTAATGTCACCTAGATACTCCAATGTCACCTCAAGTATCCGTGGGTATGGTTATACGATATGCATCACACAATCTCAGAGTCATCTATTCAACCAACACAAAGAACTTCAAAGAGTGCCCCAAAGTTTCTACCGGGGAGTCAAGACGAAAGTAGGTAAATGATAAAAGAAATAATTTATGAAGTGTGAATGCTAGCAGGTGCACAAGTTTGATCAATGATAATTTCAATCACCTTTTCTAGCATCATTATATATCATAACAGTAGCTCATATCATAAAGCTTCTCATGATCAAGTAACAAGCTATTCACATGTTAAAGTATAGATCATAAACTTTCTTGAAAACTAACAAACCATTCTCAGACATCAAATAATTGCAATTCATCTTATTTTCAGGAAGGGTCTATGTAAGAGCTTTGATTTAGAAAATCCCACATACTCAACTATCATATAGTCTTCCACGATTGCTACCACTCAAAGCATATTTTTAGAACAAATAGCATCCACCGAACACAGAGAAAGATAGGGGCTTAATGTTTCGCCTCCCAACTTATTTATCATATAGATAATTGTCAACAATAATAATTCATGATCAAATATATTTGGATGGCCATATATGCTTAGATTTTTCCATCACATGATGCTTGCCAACTAAAGAGTAGGTTGGAATGAGAAGGAATACTACTGACTCTTGCATAAAAGTAAAAGATAGGCCCTTCACAGAGGGAAGCAGGGATTTGCAGAGGTGCCAGAGCTCGAAGCTAAAACAGAGATGAAAATAATTTTAAGAGGTATGCATTCATTGTCAACATAACGACCAAGAGTTCCCAATATCTTCCATACTAGATACATTATAGGCAGTTCCCAAACAGAAAGGTAAAGATTTTACTCCCCCTCCACCAACAATCACACTCCACGGCTTGTCCGAAACAACGGGTGCCGTCCAACTATCAACAATCCTGGGGAGTTTGTTTAAATTATTTGCGAATTTGTTTTTGATCTTTTGATCATAGGACTGGGCATCCCAGTTACCAGCCATTTTCTCGTGAATGATGAGCGGAGTCCACTCATCGTTAGAATAACCCACCTAGCACGGAAGATACTGATAGCCCCTAGTCGCTACATGAGCGATTTGGGCATACAAAACAGATTATTATTTGAAGGTTTAGAGTTTGGCACATGCAAATTTACTTGGAACGGCAGGTAAATACCGCATATAGGTAGATATGGTGGACACTCATGGAAGAAACTTGGTTCAAGGAATTTGGATGCACAAGCAGTATTCCCGCTTAGTACAGATATTTTGGCTAGCAAAGGATTCTAAATAGCAAGCACCACATGTTAAAGGATCCATAACAATATAACTTCTATACAAATATACCCAAGCATAACTCATTATGTTGTCTTCCTTGTCCAACTTCAACTAATTTGCTCAGGTTTGAAAATAATTAATGGGGCTCACATTCATAGAAGATGTCCAAGATAGTATATTTATATGTGAAATCTCTCTTCCTTCAATATTCTTTCATGAATTGTTCAAGTGACCAATACAATGTTTTCTAACCTTCAAAAAAATTACCACCTCTACTTCTTATATGTGAAGGTATTACTCCCCATGGGATAAGCATATGAAACATATATAATTTCAGATTTATGATATTCAAATCATTCAACCATTTACTTATAGGATATAAGTGAAGCACACGAGTAAATGACAAACTACTCCAAAAAGATATAAGTGAAGAACAATGAGTAGTTAAATGATTATAAAGCTATGTGAAGACTCTCTCTCCTTAAGAATTTTAGATCTTGGGATATTATTCAAACAGTAAGCAAAACAAAATAAAACGACATTTCAAGGATAGCACTCATCATGTGAAGAAGCAAAAACTTAGGTTCAACCGATACTAACCGATAATTGTTGAAGAAGAAAGGTGGGATGCCTACCGGGGCATCCCCAAGCTTAGATGTTTGAGACTTCTTGAAATATTATCTTGGGATACCTTGGGCATCCCCAGCTTGAGCTTTTATGTCTCCTTAATTCCTTTTATATCTCGGTTTCCCTAAATCTCGAAAGCTTCATCCACACCAAACTCAACAAGAACTCGTGAGATAAGTTAGTATAAACCAATGCAAAACCTTATCATTCTCTACAGTAGCAAATCACAAAAATTATTATTCAACATTGCATACTAAATGTCTCTGCATATTTAATACTCCTATCCTCAAATAGAATCATTAAACGAGCAAACATATGCAAACAATGCAAACATAACAGCAATCTGCAAAACAGTACAGTCTGTAAAGAATGCAAGATTCATCATACTTCCCTAACTCCAAACATTATGAAATTCTACCACACTGTAGAAAATGTATCAGAGCTCAATATGCAAAAAATTTCAACATTTTATCATATTCTGACTTTTCTAGGGAATTTTTGCAACAGCGGTAAACTTTCTGTTTTGAAACAGCAACATGTATACTTGCAAAATAAGCATGGTAAAGGCTATCCTTAACATTTTTATTGAAAATAGAGATGCAAAACATCTATACCTACTATTAAGGGAAATAGGTATTCTTGGTTTGGTTCCGTTTTGTTTCGTCCTGTTTTGATGATTTTTACGTACGCTATTTTTTGGTTTGGTCCGTTTTGACCAACATATGACGTACGTGCAAAGGAAACTAGAAACCTAGCTGAGAACGTACCGGAAAAGGATACAGGGACAGGGACAGCCGGCCCACATGCAGAGGAAACGAAAAACTAAGCAACAATGACGTACTTGAAAGGAAAGTGAGACGGCCGGCCCATATGTCTATGTTAGTTGCCAGCCCATGTTACGCTAAGGACGCTCCGTTGCTTGGCTGAGGAGAGAACGCACGGCGTACAACATGCGTACGGCACCGCCGCTGCTGCCTTCCTCCAGCTCCATGTCCGTTTTGAATTGAATCCGCGTAGGAGAACTACTCCAGTGCAGATCCATCGATGCCCCGATTCGGATTCCACAAAGAATTCCTGCAATAAAAAGAAAGGCTGGACTAGAATCGAGCTAAATTGCATCGGAAATTCGCAAGCCTGCAAGTATCTCGCCCCCATCGACTTCGCCAGAAATTCGCCCAATGTTGCCTCCATCAACTTCGCCAGAAAACAAGACACCGTCCAACAGAATCTATTCAATAACACCTGCAAGTATCTCGCCCCCGTCGACTTTGCCGGAAATCCGCCCAATATCGCCTCCAGCGACTTCACCAGAAAACAAGACGTCGTCCGACAGAATCTGTTCAATGTTGCCTCCGCCTACTTCGTCGAAAGACTACCCAATGTCACCTCATCAGACTTGGACAGAAAACAAACCAGCGTCCGACAATTTTGGTTCTCTGGCAACCTACAGTTCATCGCTTCAAATACGTCTGCAACCGCTCTTCCTCCCCAACTCGCTTTGGCTGCTTGACTGCATCTCAATTTGATCTGATGTATTATTAGCTCTCTGGAAACCTACAGTTATTTGCTTCAAATACGTCTGCAACCTCTCTTCCTCCCCAACTCGCTTTGGCTGCTTGACTGCATCTCAATTTTATCTGATGTATTATTATTTTACTATATACTTGGCCCGTACTGATCTCTCTTTGGACGTATTTATTGACACTAATTAACCTTGATGAGATAGCAAAGTTTCTTACTGGAGAGATCCATGCCAATGACCATATCCTCTAGGACAACGATTAAAGGTCCTGAATTATAGTGGTATGCATTAGAGATACATTCGTGTATATGACTGACAGTAACATTAGCAACTGTTGTATGTTGTTTTTTCTTGGGAATCGAGAATTCTGCTACAGTTGCTTCCTACAGTTTATCCCTTTGGATTTAACATATAATTTACTTTTTTCCTAAGGGGAAAATGAGTTCAGTTATAACCCTACTCATGACATGCGTGTACTCGGTAGATGCATTTTCCGCACACATTCATGGTTGATCTACAGGCCTAACAGTATATTTTACATTGGTGGAGAGAACATGTAATACCTTACGGTGATGTAGATTGGTGACAAGAACACAGTATTGCAGCATATCATCTTAATTTTGTATTTGGTTAGCACAGACTACGCTACCAAGTAGCCCAAAGTTCCAAACTCATATATGTATAGTTGGTGATCATGTAGATGCTTGTCGGTATGCTAGGTGATTACTCATGAGTGCTTGCAAGGGTGGACAAATTAGTGCATATCTTTGATAAATGCAGTTTTTGGAGGCACAACTTTTACATGTCACTGACATCCTAATTTAAAAGTAGTCTATACCATTAATTTATTTTTCATGTGCTTCATGAAGTTTTTGGTAGTTCACTGTATCATGAGGACATGGTATTTGAAATGCGTTATGGATCATCTCACCCCTAAGCAGTGAACGAGTCAGAGGTATTTGAGGAAATTACTTGACGTGTTGTTTGATAATTTAGTTCCCAATTCTCATTTTGTTTCTATCTAAATCCCGCGGCCTACACTCTGAGAACTCATCAGTAGTATTTCATTGGTGACAAACTTAGCAGTACTGTTGAGAGAGTAATGCTCGTTTGTGAATCTAGCTGCAGCAAGTAGCAATTTGAATTGATGCAAGCAAGTAGTGACGAAGAACAAGATGCTCCTGATTCTGTAGTATGTGTCGTATAGTACACTTCTATTTTTGCTGCAGTATCACAATACTGCCTTCTTCATATTTTTTATGTTAATGTGACATACTAGATAGTTTGATCAGACTCAGCTTGCTGGTTACTAACATACATAGTTCTCTGCCATCTTGCTGGAAAATCCAAAAATCCAATACTCCCTCCGATCGAGTTCTAGATACATCCGTTTGAGCATAAAGTGATATGGATTGGATGGAGTAGCTCTTTTTTATTGAGAGGTGAGCAAAAACAGGGACTAACCAGTCAAAACTTGTACGCTCGACTAACTCCAGGTGTCCAGGTGTTTTTTTAGATAAGTCCAGGTGCTTTCTTTTTCTAAGAACGTACGTGCTGTGTAGGCCAAGTCCTTATATCTGGGCCAAGCCCAAATAGTGCAAGAAAAAATTAACAAATGAAATATAATTTTCAAAATCAAACATGTTATATTCATCAACAAAATTGATTTAAAATTTTCAAATAATGTTCTTGAAAATTACAAAAAAAAAATACCTTTTAAACAACACTTGTTATTTTGGACAACAAAAAGACTATTCCATGCATCACTACTTTATCATCGGATGAAAGTGCGGAGTTGCAATACATCCCGATGAACGATGTTAGGAACATTTCTTCACATTCACACTTCATGGGCTGAAAAGCGATACTTAGGGTTACGTTATTTCTGGCGTTCGTCAAAAATTGTATATAAGAAGTGTTGAGAAATGACACGTGGAGCAGGTTCTATTAATTTTATCGCCAGTTGCAACGCACGGGCATTTGTACTAGTTATTCTAAATAACAGCAAGCAAATCCTAGCAAAAGAAAATGACGCTCCAAGCAAAACACATATCATGTGATGAATAAAAATATAGCTGCAAGTAAAGTTACCGATGAACGAAGACGAAGGAGGGGATGCCATCCGGGGCATCCCCAAGCTTAGGCTCTTGGTTGTCCTTGAATATTACCTTGGGGTGCCTTCGGCATCCCCAAGCTTAGTCTCTTGCCACTCCTTATTCCATAGTCCATCGAATCTTTACCCAAAACTTGAAAACTTCACAACACAAAACTCAACAGAAAATCTTATGAGCTCCGTTAGTATAAGAAAATAAATCACCACTTTTGGTACTGTTGTGAACTCATTCTAAATTCATATTTGTGTAATATCTACTATAGTCCAACTTATCTACGGTTCATATCCTCTGATACTACTCATAGATTCATCAAAATAAGCAAACAACATATAAAAGACAGAATCTGTCAAAAACAGAACAGCCTGTAGCAATCTGTATCAAACGTATACTTATGGAACTCCAAAAATTCAACCAAATTAGGAAGTCCTAAGCAATTTGTTTATTAACCTTCTGCAAAAAGAATCAACTGCAAATCACGTTTCTGTGATTTATTAAAACTAATCTCGTGCGCACAAAAGTTTCTGTTTTTCAGCAAGATCAAATTAACTATCACCGTAGGTTATCCTAAAGGTCTTACTTGGCACTTTATTGAAACAAAAGCTATAAAACATGATTACTGCAGTATCATAATCATGTGAACACACAAATACAGTAAGGGTAAATATTGGGTTGTCTCCCAACAAGCGCTTTTCTTTAATGTTGTTCTAGCTAGGCAATGATGATGGCAATGATGCTCACATAAAAGATAAGAATTGAAACATAAGGGGAGCATCATGAAGCATATGACTAGCACATTTAAGCCAACCCACTTCCTATGCATAGGGATTTTGTGAGCAAACAACTTATGGGAACAAGAATCAACTAGCATAGGAAAGCAAAACAAGCATAGCTTCAAGATTTTCAACACATAGAGAGGAAACTTGATATTATTGCAATTCCTATAAGCATATGATCCTCTCTCATAATAATTTTCAGTAGCATCACGAATGAATTGAACAATATAACCATCACATAAAGCATTATTTTCATGATGCACAAGCATAGAAATTGTATTACTCTCCACATAAGCAAACTTCTTCTCATGAATAGTAGTGGGAGCAAACTCAACTAAATAACTATCATGTGAAGCATAATCCAATTGAAAATAAAAATCATGATGACAAGTTTCATGGTTATCTTTATTCTTTATAGCATACGTGTCATCACAATAATCATCATAAATAGGAGGCATGCTTTCATCATAATAAATTTGCTCATCAAAACTTGGGGGACTAAACATATCATCTCCATCAAACATAGCATCCCCAAGCTTGTGGCTCTGCATATCATTAGCATCATAGGTATTCAAAGAATTCATACTAACAACATGCAATCATGCTCATAATTCAAAGATTTAGTGCCAAACATTTTAATTCATTCTTCCTCTAGCAATTGAGCACAATTATCGGAATCCTTATTTTCGGAAGACATTAAAAAGATGAAGCATATGAGGCAGCCTCAATTCCATTTTTTTGTAGTTTTTTTTATAAACTAAACTAGTGATAAAACAAGAAACTAAAAGATTCGGTTGCAAGATCTAAAGATATACCTTCAAGCACTCACCTCCCCGGCAACGGCGCCAGAAAAGAGCTTGATGTCTACTACACAACCTTCTTCTTGTAGACGTTGTTGGGCCTCCAAGTGCAGAGGTTTGTAGGACAGTAGCAAATTTCCCTCAAGTGGATGACCTAAGGTTTATCAATCCGTGGGAGGCGTAGGATGAAAATGGTCTCTCTCAAACAACCCTGCAACCAAATAACAAAGAGTCTCTTGTGTCCCCAACACACCCAATACAATGGTAAATTGTATATGTGCACTAGTTCGGCGAAGAGATGGTGATACAAGTGCAATATGGATGGTAGATATAGGTTTTTGTAATCTGAAAATATAAAAACAGCAAGGTAACAAGTGGTAAAAGTGAGCGTAAACGGTATTGCAATGCTAGGAAACAAGGCCTAGGGTTCATACTTTCACTAGTGCAAGTTCTCTCAACAATAATAACATAATTGGATCATATAACTATCCCTCAACATGCAACAAAGAGTCACTCCAAAGTCACTAATAGCGGAGAACAAACAAGAGATTATTGTAGGGTACGAAACCACCTCAAAGTTATCCTTTCCGATCAATATATTCAAGAGTCCGTAGTAAAATAACACGAAGCTATTCCTTCCGTTCGATCTATCATAGAGTTCGTACTAGAATAACACCTTAAGACAAAAATCAACCAAAACCCTAATGTCACCTAGATACTCCAATGTCACCTCAAGTATCCGTGGGTATGGTTTATACGATATGCATCACACAATCTCAGAGTCATCTATTCAACCAACACAAAGAACTTCAAAGAGTGCCCCAAAGTTTCTACCCGGGAGTCAAGACGAAAACGAGTGCCAACCCCTATGCATAAGTTCACAAGGTCACTGAACCCGCAAGTTGATCACCAAAACATATATCAAGTAGATCACGTGAATATCCCATTGTCACCACAGATAAGCACATGCAAGATATACATCAAGTGTTCTCAAATCCTTAAAGACTCAATCCGATAAGATAACTTCAAAGGGAAAACTCAATCCATTACAAGAGAGTAGAGGGGGAGAAACATCATAAGATCCAACTATAATAGCAAAGCTCGTGATACATCAAGATCATGCCAAATCAAGAACACGAGAGAGAGAGAGAGAGAGAGAGATCAAACACATAGCTACTGGTACATACCCTCAGCCCCGAGGGTGAACTACTCCCTCCTCGTCATGGAGAGCGCCGGGATGATGAAGATGGCCACCGGAGAGGGATCCCCCCTCCGGCAGGGTGCCGGAACAGGGTCCCGATTGGTTTTTGGTGGCTACAGAGGCTTGCGGCGGCGGAACTCCCGATCTATTGTGCTCCCCGATGTTTTTAGGGTATATGGACATATATAGGCGAAAGAAGTCAGTCAGGGGAGCCACGAGGGGCCCACGAGGGTGGGGGCGCGCCTAGGGGGTAGAGCGCGCCTCCCTGCCTCGTGGCTTCCTCGAAGCTTCCCTGATGTCTACTCCAAGTCTCCTGGATTGCTTCCGTTCCAAAAATAACTCTCCCGAAGGTTTCATTCCCTTTGGACTCCGTTTGATATTCCTTTTCTTCGAAACACTGAAATAGGCAAGAAAACAGCAATTTGGGCTGGGCCTCCGGTTAATAGGTTAGTCCCAAAAATAATATAAAAGTGTTTAGTAAAGACCATAAACATCCAAAACAGATAATATAATAGCATGAATACTTCGTAAATTATAGATACGTTGGAGGCGTATCACTTTTTGAATGACATGTGGGGTCGCATGTGAGCAAAGGGCATCTCCAACGTTGCCACGACCGCAGCTGACTACCCTGGCACACCAAAAACCCTCATCCCTCGCGCCGTCGAGCGGTGCATTCCCGGCCGGCGTCAGCTGCCCCCATTCATGACGTCCGTCCGTATGCCGTCGTTAAGAGGCTCGGTGCCCGAGGAACATACTCCGGCGACTTAATGACGCGCTCGGACGCTTTGGCCTCACCGGAATGCGCTACTTAAAGCGGCAATGCCCAGCTAACCTTCACACCATAGCGCATCGTCCTGCTACCTGGCACCACATCCGCCATGACCGCGAGCGCGAACGCTCTGCGGGAGAGCTTTGTCTTCGGGGATGAAGCTTGAGGTCACCGCCCTCGCTCAAGTCGCCGCTCGCGATGCAATAGCGGCATGGCCGGACGCGGACGCGACCGCATAAGCGGTGGCCACGATGGCAGCCAACGACGGGAGCACCGTCAACCACGCGACCTACTTGCCGCCGTCCAATGTTCAGCACCGCCGAGGTCGGGGACTCCTCCGAGGATGAGTAGGGCATGGGAGGCGGCAGGGCATGGTGTGCCAACTGGTCGGTCCGTCTCCCGTGTTCTACTCTTCCTCACCGGAGACCGCACCTTCGTATTGAACCCCGACCCCGTACATGGAGATCGCAGATGGAGGACGTCGGTCGCCGCCGTAGAATAGGTTTAGGGTCGGGTTTCTTTTATTTTTCTGTCCTATAAAAGTTCGAAATGTAATGAAAATCTGCCGTGTTTGCATTAATCTCGGCCGGTGTATATGGACTTTCACAATAATATAGTATATTGTAGGAGTACTAGTAAGATGCCCGTGCGTTGCACGGAACATCAAGATCTTGTGGGAGAAAAGGATGAACGAGGGAAGGCCTTATCTGCAAATGTGGAGAGGAGTGCGGGTAAATTGTCATAGTTTCCTTCCTATCCGTTAGATATAGATCGGACGGCCTATATTGCAGGATGGCAGGCACACCATCATCACCAACTCTGCTTTTTATTGAACCGAGACAAAGCTAACATGCGAAGTAAATAAACACATAGGGTCTACATACACAATTTATCTTAGGCACTCCAATAGTACGTCCACTACACATTCACGCATTTCACATCTTTCTACATCTACGGGAACCTACGAAAGGGTTAACGTAAATTGCCTCTCTCTCTCCTCCCTGATTTTCATGGTGGTGGGCCCCTCCCTCCCCCAATCTACAATCAACAGCTCACACGTTTCACATTACATTAATTACGTAACTGGGATTACGTAGGTGTAGCATTACTCGTCCAAAAAAACCCAACTAAGCCAACCTCCCAGCATATCGCGCGGGAAAAGACCCGGCCGCGCCGTTTTAGTCAGGATTACCGGATTACTAGTAGTAGTATCGATGGATCGCGCGAAGCACCAAGTTTTTTTTGAGGGGGCGAAGCACCTAGTTTAAAAGGAAAAAGGGGGTACACTCACAGCACCCCTGTCGCGGTTGCATTGCACCCCACACAAGTTCGGTCCTGCACACGGCTCACGCAAACGGAACGCGCTTCGGATTGCCTCTTCACTGACACGTGGAACTGCACTTGGAGAAACTGACCATGCGCCAAACATCCCCCGCCCACCGCGCGAACCCCCCCCCCCAAAAAAAATTCCCCCCAAATCCCGAATTCAACCGCCCTTCGGCCAACTAGCCAATAATATTCCCAAACCCCCTCCCCCCCGTCCCCCTCCACTCCATTCGCTCCGCCAAAGCCGCCCTCCCCGCCGCGCCGATACGTCGGTGCCGCGGTTCGTCAAGGGGACCCACGACGATCCTCTCGCTCCCACAATATGCTCCTCGAGCCGCGCCGCCACCGCTGGCGACGTTCTTGTGGAGGCGCACGGCGGTCAGCGCCGCCACCGCTGGCGACGTTCGTGTGGAGACGCACGGCGGTCAGCTTCTCCCACGCTACGCGCATTCTAGACTGAGGCCCCGTGCATGTCGGTGTAGCGCTGAATGTTAGCTGATAGACGTTGTTAATCTCACTGTTTGCCGAAGTAGTTTACAGTCAATATGCTCTGCTTAAGAATCTTCCTTGCCCTGTTCTGCACTCAATCTGCTTAGCTGAGATGGCATGCCAAGCCCGATTAGTTGCTAAAATATCCTGCCATATATTTATTGTGACATAGATTGCCATGGTCTAGTAGCCAATCTGTTAGGTGAAATAGCTCTACACCGTTTTATACTCGATCTTTGTTGCTGCGATGGCCTTCGATAGTTCGATGGCTGTGTGCTCGGCCTCATTGACTGCTGAAAAAGCCTGCCATAATTTAGCACTCAAATATGTTTGCTGAATTAGCTTTAAATATATTTCGTTACTTAGATCTGCTCGTCCAAATATCTTGCCATAGCTTTAGACATCGACCTAGGTATTTTTTCTGGACTTCATAAAAAAGCATATATGTTTTTCCTGTAATATCTTGTAGAAGAACTAATTTGTATGTCTAACAGATGGACAGGACTTGGATAACTTCTGCTCAAAGATTCTCTGCTGCATATGTCGAGGGGGTTGAAAACTTCATGAACTTTTATCAGGGCTGAGTACGGTGGTCCGAAATCAGATGTGCTCTGCCCGTGTAGCAGTTGTATGAATTCAATTACAAGACCCCAGTCAACTGTGCAAAATCATCTACACTTGTATGGGATGTCGGTCACA
The DNA here is from genome assembly GCF_002575655.3 of Aegilops tauschii subsp. strangulata. Classification (NCBI taxonomy): domain Eukaryota; kingdom Viridiplantae; phylum Streptophyta; class Magnoliopsida; order Poales; family Poaceae; genus Aegilops; species Aegilops tauschii. Next base: position 470,251,742 of record NC_053040.3, on the reverse strand, counting down.
TGTACTAGGTGGGTTCATCATGGTGAAGCTATGAACGTCAATGTTACTGACTACGTGGAAGCAGCAGATCACCATCTTGATCTGCCTGATCCTCAGGTGGAAGAGGAGGAGGAGGTGGTGGTGGCGGAGCCAGTGAGTTTGACCAACATTGAAACAATGCTACGAAATGCTCGTGCATTTCATGAACTTTCACCTGTAGAAGAAAAATGGTGGGCCCGCATGTTGGAACAATGCAACGTGGCTGTCACCCCAGGAAATAAGCTGTCAGTATTCTCAGCTATGGTCACGTTTATTCATGTGAAGACATCTGAGCGGATGACCAACAAATCATTCGATGCGATGTTGGCTGCTTTCCGCAAAGCTTTCCCAGATGCGTCTGAGCTGCCACACACCTACAGTAAAATGAAGAATTTCCTTCGTGCAGTTGGAATTGGATATGATATGATCCATGTTTGTAAGAATAATTGTGTTCTGTTCCGGAAGGATTATGCCAACTTAAGTGAATGCCCGAAATGCAAATCATCAAGATGGAAAGATGGCGATGCTGTGAAGAGGATTCCTCATAATGTTCTGAGACATTTTCCAATTACACCAAGATTGAAGAGGTTGTTTCATGATGCTGAAACAAGAGAGGATGCACTGTGGCATTCTAGGAACCAGGAGTACAGAGATCAGAATGTAATGAGCCATCCATCACATGGTAGTGAGTGGAAAAGCTTCAATCAAAAACACAAAAAGTTTGCTGCTGACCCAAGAAACATTAGAATTGGCTTAGCTTCAGATGGATTTAACCCATTTGGCCACCAGAGCGCCACATATAGCATGTGGCCAGTGCTTGTTAGCCCTTACAACATGCCTCCAAATGTCTGCACCAAAGAATCAAACTACATGATGGCCTTGCTCATCCCAGGTCCAAAAAGTCCGGGGAAGGATTTTGATTTATTCATGGAGCCTCTTGTGGAGGAACTTCAACAGCTATGGAGGGGTGTTCTCACTCGAGACCTATATAGCAGCCCACCAGCTGATTTCTTTCTGTGTGCTGTTATAATTTGGTGCATCCATGATTATCCGGCTTTGGGCACTATGTCAGGGCGAACGACACATGGTTACAATGCATGTGTTCGCTGTGACAGGAATCCGCTGTCATACGCAATACTTAGCAAGATATGTTACATTAGACACTGCCGTTTCCTTGCCAAGGACAAGCCGCGTCCTACAAAATATCGAAGACATGTGTTCAATGCAAAGCATGAAAACCGCGATGCGCCAGAGAGGCTCACCGCCGATGAGTTGCAAGTGGAATTAGAGAAGGTCAGGCATATTACACCAGGAAACCATCCTGGTAATGGTAGCGGGAAAAGGAAGCGTGGCAGGGCAGAAGAGAGATTATTGTTTACCCGCAGGTCCACTTTGTGGGACTTGGAGTATTGGAAAGGTTTGAATCTGCAGCATAATCTTGATGTGATGCACATCAAGAAAAAGATATGTGACAGCATTATCGGCACACTTCTTAATACTGAAGGCAAGACGAAAGATACCTTAAAATCTAGGATTGATTTGACACACCTGGGTATCAGAAAGGATTTGCAGGTGCAAGATGAAGGTAAACCACGGGGTATGGCAGCAGCTGTGTACGTCTTGGACAAGGTAAAAAGAAAAGAATTCTGCGAGGTCCTGTCACGTGTGAGATTCCCACATGGATTTGCTTCCAACCCTGAAAGGAGAGTCAGTGCAGATGGAAACAAGGTACAAGGGTTGAAAACTCATGACTGCCGCGTCCTACTTCAAAGGGTTTTACTTGTTATCCTTAGAGGATTGGGCCGCCCTGACTTATACAGAGTAGTTGCAGAGTTGGGACAATTCTTCAGGGAACTCTGAAGTAGAAATATCAGGGTAGATGCTTTGGAACGTCTTAGAGACAAGATACCAACTATCCTATGCGACCTTGAGAAGATATATCCTCCAGCCTTCTTTGATGTGATGGTGCATTTGGCTGTTCATCTACCTGATGAGGCACTACTTAGAGGTCCAGTACAGTATGGCTGGATGTACGCTATTGAAAGGCGGCTCGGCACTTTCAAGGGCTATGTTAGGAACAGAGCTAGACCCTGAGGATTCCATTGCAGAGGCCTACATTGCTACAGAAGCGTTGACATTCTGCTCAAAATACATTGAAACAGCTGATCAGCTTAGCAAAGAGGTGGGTGAAGACAATCCCGGGCTCAATGTTTTCGATTATTCTGTTCGAGTTACAGGGAAGAGTCAACAAGAGGACAAACCTAAAGATTTGGACAAAATGGTTTGGTATGTGTTGAATAACTGTCCTGAGATACTACCTTATATCAAGTAAGTGCTAAGTACTGCAGCTTATACATCGTAATCTACTAAACTTGCAGCACATTCTTATATATTTAGATGTTTGACGCGATCACTATGTTATGCAGCATCTACAAAAAGGAGTTACTGCTGCAAAATACAAGAAACATTGACAAACTGGTTATGGCAGGATTTGCGAAATGGTTCAAGAGCCATGTAAGCTTTTGAATTGCACTGTCAGTTTTTTTAATATATTGAGTACATAAGATGATCAGCTTGTTTGTTTTCTAACCATAGGTTAAGAAGATGCGGGAGGATGGGCAGGCAGTTGATGATGCCCTTTACGCACTAGCAATGGGTCCTGATACTCGGGTAAGACATTATGAATTTTGCGTTGTTGGAGATGTGCACTACAACACCCTTGCACGCGACGAAGGCAGGAAGATACAAAACAGTGCCATCATGAGCACGGATATGTACGACAGAGAGACAACTGAAATGTATGCTAACATAACAGACATTGTTCAGTTGCAGTATATCTCTAGTTTCGAGGATCATCGGTGTGTGGTTCTGTTGTGCTGTCGTTGGTATAACCTGTTTTCCAGGATCGCAAAACCCAGAGCTGATGATTATTTCAAATCCAACAATGTCAAGGCGGCGTACCAGACCAACGAGCCTTTTATTTTGGCAAATCAGGCAACACAGATATTTTTCTTGGAAGACACATTTGCACGTAGCCATGACTGGAGAGTATTGCAAAGGTTTGAGCAGAGGAATTCGTTTAATGAAGTTGCACAACAAGATGATGCTTACACTGCTCCTGATGTACAAGATTCCACAGATGTTCCTAATATCTTTGAGAAACATCACGTCAATGATGCTGGCGAAAAGATTGCCTGTCGTGCTGTGGACATACAAGAGTTGATCAAGAAGAAGCCAATGTTCGAGGACATTGAGGATGAAGAAGAAGAGGACACTCTGGGGAATTACGATTCAGACTGATATACATGGCGAAGATGTTCACGCTGCTGCGGCGGATGATGATTAGATTGCTTTTGTCGTATTTGCCTGTCAGAAGACTTTTTTTATCTACTATGTGAAACTGTGTTTGCTATGACAACTGGAACCTGATGAACGTGGTGTTTAGTATTTTTGCTGTGAGAACATCACTTGTTATGTATGTTCATTTGTGTTTGGTGATTGTATGACGACTAAAACATGATGACATTGTTGTTTAGTTGTACTCATATTTGGCTGTGAAACTTGAATTTGATGACATAGTTTGTTGTTGGACTGCAATTTGCTCGACGTCTTCGAATGGGAACAAAGCTGACCCGACAGGGCCTCTGCTAATTTATTTATTTATTACCAAAAGGGCCTATGTTATTTATTTATTTATGAGCAAAAGGGGATACCCCCCGATTTATGTTAATAGAAATCATTAGATGTTCACAACACTACGTCCAGCCTGCTACACGGTTTCATTCATTACTAGTTTCAGCAAAGTGCTCTTGTCATAGCCACTGAATACATGATGAGTGCTACATACACTGCAAATAAAGAGACAATCATCCTACAGAGCACATCGATTTTGCCCATTATCTTCACAAGCTCTTTCATCTCCTCATTGATGTCAAGGCCGTTCAGCAGCTGTTGCTTGGCCATGATCAGAGGAACTGCATCTTTAACCTTCTGCTCTGCATCTTCCTCTTCTGTCGTTCCTTCAGTTACTTGTCCAACACCCCAACCTGCTGGTATTGGGATTCCTCGGCTAACCAAATAATCAGCGTAGTTGCGTTCCCCCACATCAGCAACTTCCTAGAAATACAAATCACACGAATCTTCCCTTTTCTGCACGAATCAAATTGGAAGATCATCAACCAAACTATTAAAAAAATCAGCAACTGAAAGCAGCAGAACAACACTTAAACATATTATTACCCCATGATTCGGGCATTTGTAGAAGACTCGGTCAGGGTTGAGGATTGTGGTTGAGACGCGACGGATGACTCTGCGTGATTTGCAGCAGTGGCACCACACCTACGGCAGCGGGTTGCGATGAGCAACCGGCTGCGGTGCGTGTGCCGGCGGGGGTGTGATGAGACCCACAGGCGATGGTACGGGTGGCGACTTGGCGCATATCTGGTTGTTGCCTGCTGAAGAGCAGGTGGACGAGCAGCCAACGGACATGGTTGTTGCGGCCAAAGCTTCTGATGCTAGGCAGAGTAAGTAGAGAAGAGGAGAAGCGAACGTTGGATATGTCAGTTTCATTACTTGCAGAGTAGCATAGCACCATATATAGTCATAGTCTAGGTTTGGATTCGAACCAGCTACAGGAGCACGTCTCTCTTTTTTCTAAAACTCAGCAACGTCTCTTTACTGGTACACTAGCTTGTTCTGTACGCCTTCTCAAGTCTTTGATTTTCTTTCTTTTTTTGTGAGGAAGGAAGGAGGACAAAATTGAGATTTCCTGGGACTCGAACCCAAGACCTCTCGGGTGAAAACCAAGGGTGCTAGTCACTTATGTGGAGAACGTTCCCTGGGAGGAGGACGACAGACGAACACATTTTCCTCACAGTTTTAGTTGCGACGCAAGATCGAACGGTCGCAGTTTCGGGAATGATATCAGGCAAACGAGCCCAGTTTTTCTTTTCTTCCTATATATAAAAAAGTATGCTACTTGGTGTCAGCTTAATCAACAAACGATTGTGCCAACCTTGACCGTTGGATTGACATTCAACGTCTATCGTGTTTCTTCAGTCTCTTCTTCCTCCAGCCGCCAAAGCCAAACCAGCGCCGGCGGGACCGCCTGCTCGTGCCTCCCACGGCTGGTTGTGCTGTCGCGCACGCATCGTGGCCACATCGCACCCTAAAACTCTGCGCATCTTCCCTGGCTCCTGTTCGTTCCCCTCCGAGGCCTCACCATCGTCCTCCGCCTTGGTTCGCTCGCCGCGGCGCCGCCCTCCGGTGTTGTCAACTTGGTCAAAAACCGAGAGGAATAAGGAGATGACTGTACATGGTGAGGATGACAGTAGGGACCCAGCAGCGCGCGCAGTAATTTTGTTTTTTTGGGACGGAGAAGGGTATCAACTGGGTTGTTCGGGAGCTGTGGCCCGTCTAGCACATGACTAGCCCAGTTTGTCTTTTTCCTTTCTGAAAATGGCTAGCCTACTTGTTTTTCTACGCCCTGCTGGGCCACAAAACTTTCAAGACGAGGAGGGATGCATTTTGCCCAGAAAATGGGCTATAAGTAATAAGAAATGGGCTATAAGTAATATTAAATGGGTTGTAAAATGAAAAAATACAGCAAACAGGCAATTAGTTCCAAAATACTTTTTTCTTTCGGATTTTGATATTTTAAATTTCATTGTTTTTGTGCGAGTAAAATTTCATTGGATTTAAATTAACGTATGTTTAGTTTTTAAATTAATTTGAATATGGCTAGAAATTTCGCATTGCATGCTGTGTTGGACAGATTTGGAGGCTGACTTGTGGGTCTACTAGGTTGACGTGTACGAAAGGCTTTGTCAACTTAGTCCACAAACGACTCTAGCAGCAATGACCGTTGGATGTTAATCGAATGGCCGTGCTGCTTCTTCAATATCTGATCTTCTTGCTCCAGCTGCCCAACCAGCGTCGGTGGGACTGCCTGCTCCCGCCTCCCGTGGCTGGCTGTGCTGCCGCACAGGCCACACCGCCCAGCCTACTCCATTGCTGGCCAGGCCATTCCTCTACTCACACACACCTCCTGTTATTTTCCGGCGACGGCAGCCGGACCAGTAAACCCTCGTACACCCCACCACGTGGGCAACCACTGCCGAGTCTTCCCCGGCTCCATGGCGTTCCCTTCCTAGGCCTCGCGCGTCGTCCACCGCCCTGGTGCTCTCGGCGCGCCGTGGTCAACGTGGTCAACGAACGACATCCATCGGACATGGACTGTACGTGGAGAGGCTGACAGCTGGGTCCACGGCCGCACACAAGGAAATGCCTCCTTAATACGCGCAAAATAATGATTCCTCCACCTGACATCTGGGACCCACCGGAAGGGCCTCTGTATTTTGTAAAAAAACGTTCCCCCCGCTGACAGGTCGGACCCACCAGCTATATCTTCGCACGCAAGGAAGTGCCTCCTTATTACGCACAAAAAAATGAATACTCCCCCTGCTAGCTGGGACCCAGCATAGTGGGAGGCTGACATGTGGGCCTACTAAGTTGACGGGGACGGAGGGCTTTATCAACTTAGTCAATATGAACAATTCTAGCTCCAGTGACCGTACGATATCCATCCAACGGCCGTAGTGCTTCTTCAACCTCTGGTCTTCTTGCTCCAGCCGCCCAAAGCAGCGCCGGTCGTACCGCCTGCTCCTGCCTCCCGTGGCCGGCTGTGCTGCCGCGGAGGCCTCACCGCCCCCTACTACTCCCACCACTGGCCAGGCCCTGCGGCGACGGCAGCCTCACACCGCAGCCGAACCAGTGAACCCTCGTACTCCTCTCCGCGTGGGCATCCACTGTCGCGTCTTCCCCGGCTCCGCGTCGTCCCCTTCCTAGGCCTCGCCGTCGTCCACCGCCTTGGTGCTCTCGGCGCGGTGTGGTCAATGTGGTCAACGAACGACTTCCATCGGAAGAGTACTATACGTGGAGAGGCTGACAGCTGGGTCCATGGCCGCAGCAAGGAAGTGCCTCCTTATTACGCGCAGAATAATGATTCCTCCACCTGACAGCAGGGACCCACTGGACAGGCCACCGTATTTCATGAAAAAAATGTTTCCCCCCTGACTGCTGGGACCCACCAGCTACATCTTCGCACGCAAGGAAGTGCGTCCATATTACGGGCAAAAAAATGATTCGCCCCCTGACTGCTGGGACCCACCAGCTACATCTTCGCATGCAAGGAAGTGCCTAACAGTCGGGACCCACCTGGTCGAAGCGTACGTAGCGTTGTCATTCTGGTCGCGAACGTGTACGTACGTACTGGTCGATGTAGAGGCGTGCACGTGTCATAGTAGAGGCGCGCACGTAGCATGTACACGTACGTACAGCGGACAGGGTGCAAGAAAGTAAATACGGCCATGTACGTACATACCGGTGGGGTCTCGAACGCCTACTCGCGCATACGTACGGCCAAGGCTCGTGTACATGGCTGGGTCGGAACGGAGAAACTGCGTCGTCGTCGTGTTCATGGGGAGCCAACCGGCTGGGTCCGAACGGAATGCGTCGTCGTGTTCATCGGGAGCCAACCGGCTTGGACGGAACAGCCGATGGAAACGAGGCCTGGCGTACCGTAGAACGGAGGAAACGGCCTTGTGTTCGACCGGCCACGGTCGAAATGGGATCCTGTTCATCGGGAGGGGTCTGGCGTACCGCAAAACGGAGGAAACGGACTTCTGTTGGACCTACTACGGTCGAAACGGGGTCATGTTGACCGTGAGGGGTGTGGCGTACCGCAAAACGGAGGAAACGGACTTGTGTTGGAGCGCTACGGTTGAAACGGGGGGTCCTGTTCATCGGGAGGGGTGTGGCATACAGCAAAACGGGACTCCACGGGATACTGTTCATCTCCACCGTCGACCTCCTCCAGCCTCCACGGGCTACAGTTCATCCACCGTCGACCTCCTCCAGCCTCCACCTGCGACTGTTCTTCCACGGGCTCCTGTTCATCTAGCCTCCACCGCGCGCTCCTCCACCGGCTACTGTTCAACCAGCCCTCTCCACGGGGTCCTGTTCAACCACCTCTCCACGGGCTACTGTTCATCCAGCCCTCCACCGGCTACTGTTCAACCAGCCCTCCATGGGGTCCTGTTCATCCAGCCCTCCACGGGGTCCTGTTCATCCACCGGCTCGATCGATCGGGGTACTGTTCATCCAGCGGCAACGGCCTCTACTACCACGGGGTCCTGTTCATCCAACCCCCCACCGGGAACTGTTCATCCAAACCCCCCAACAACACTCACTATTCATCCAGAGGCAGCATCGGTCGGCTTCAGTTAGCAGCAGTAGCGAAGGAATCACTCGGGTTCAGTTAACAGCAAGGGGTCGATCGATCGCTCGGGTTCAGTAACGCGTAGTCTGCAGTGCAATCGCTCGGGTTCAGTTAGAGCCCAACGCCTCGCTCGAGTTCAATTAGAGCCCAACGCCTCGCACACACGCGCGTACGTACGAGAGAAACGCGCATCGCTCGGCCCCCGACCACCCATCGTAACCGGGAACTCCCCGATATTTTCCTCGCCCTCGCTTCTACCACGGTTTTTTCCGTCATGGACGGCCCAAAGAATGTCATGCAGCTGTGTCTCCGGCCCGCCCAGGACAAAAAGCCCATTTTTTGTCATGATTTTTTGTCATAAAAGTAGGAGCCCACCACATCTATGATGATACCAGGTTTTGTCACAATTATCGTCATAGAAGTGTCATAAGTATGACAGCAAAAAATTTCGTTCGGCCCAAAATGTCACGGATGTGACTTCTTTTTGTAGTGTAAGGAATTATCCAAATATTGGTCATGTGAGAGTTGAGCTTATTGCAAGCATGTCTTCAAGAAGAAGATTGTGTGATCATTCATGCTTACCTTCAAGGCATCATCCAAATGAAGAGAGTTGGAAAGGTTCAAGGTTGATCAAGACTAAGTCAAGAGTGATCAAGTTGATCAACTCACAAAGCTTAGAAGATGTACCGAGAGGGATCAAGTGATCCCATGGTATGGTAAGCATTGTCAATTACGCTTTGTGTACTAACCCATGGTCTTCGTGAGAGTTCTTTGTGGGGTTAGGTTGCGGTGTGCACGTTCAAGTGATGCATCACGAAGAGATCAAGTGCTTGAAGATTGCCTTCCATTGTGGTGACAATGGACTTGTGAAGATGTGCCGAAGAGTGGCTCACCCATAGTGGAGTATGGGGGAGCAATCTACTAGTCTTCACCGAGCCAACACAATCAAGAAAGGTGGTCCTACTTGAGAAAGTCAAGATCGTCTACATCTAGCTCAAGTGGACTTTATGCAAGGCAAAGGTTTGTCCTTGATAGGTTCTCTATTTTACCGGTCTCATGGTGGTAGTTTGGAGACCGGTTATAGGATCGATTGCCATACTATCAAGGGGGGCTCTCAAGTGAGTAGCTTGATCGTATCGTTCGTAGAGAGCTCAAAACATTGCATGCTTGCATCATATTTCTTGGTTCTTGTTTGGTTTTCTCCTTGTGAGATTTGGAGCTTATGGTCATCTTCTTGACAAGCTCAAGTTCATCAAAAATGGAGTTCACATGCTTCTTCTATTGCGTTTTCGGTGTTGGAGGTTTTACCGGTCTTATTCGAGGAAGGTTTCTCACCATTTTCTTATGGGTCTTTTCTAATTTCCTTCTTATTGTTATTTCTATCAAGATTGTGTTAGCCCCTGTCGCTAGCTTTCCAACAAACTTGGTTTTGTTGAATTCGGAGTCCGTTTGCATAAGTTGTGTCAGTTTTGGTGTCCTTAAAAAGGCTGCAACGGTACTACCGCTTATGGGAGCGGTACTACCACTTGGAGGGGATGTAATTTTTTACTACCGCGACTACTTCCGTGGCTACTTCTGCTCCGGACCAAAAACTCGTCTCAAGTCCAGCGGTGGTAGGCACGGATGTATTTTTAGTACCGCAGGGAAGCAGTAGTACCGCTACCCTTTGAGGTAGTACCGCTACCCCTAGCGGTAGTACCATGAGGACGAGCAGTAGTACCGCTCTGTGCGGGCTGTGAGCATAACGGTTGGATTTTTCCCCACCTATAAAAGGGGGTTTTCTTCCCCAATGAACCTTATCCTTTGAGCTCGTGTTCTTTCCCCATTGTTGACCTTCTTCGAGCTTGCTATCTCTCAATTCCTCCATGGATTCTTGCTAGTTTTTGTGGAAAAAGAGAGAGGAGGTCTAGATCCACATTTCCACCAATCACTTTCTCCTCTATGTGAGGGGAACCCCTTGGATCTAGATCTTGGAGTTCTTGGTGTTATCCTTCTTGTTCTTCCTCTCATTTTCCTCCCTATCATTAGTTGCTTTGGTGGGATTTGGGAGAGAAGGACTTGGGCACTCCGTGTGCCCTTGCCATTGCATTTGGTGCATCGGTTTGAGTTATCCATAGTGATACGTGGAAGTTACAAGTTGAGAAGCTTATTACTCTTGGGTGCTTGGTACCCTTGAGCTTGTTCCTCTTGGGTGCTTGGGCGCCCTAGACGGTTGGTGGTGTTCGGAGCTCAATCATTGTGGTGTAAAGCTCTGGGCAAGCGTCGGGGTCTCCAATTAGGTTGTGGAGATCACCCCGAGCAATTTGACGGGTACCGGTGACCGCCCCCAAGGGTTGCCAAAGTGTACGGGTTCGGTGACCGCCCCCAAGGGTTGCCATTTGTACGGGTTCGGTGACCGCCCTCAAGGGTCCCTTAGTGGAATCACGACATCTTGCATTGTGCGAGGGCGTGAGGAGATTACGGTGGCCCTAGTGGCTTCTTGGGGAGCATTGTGCCTCCACACCGCTCCAAACGGAGATTAGCATCCGCAAGGGTGTGAACTTCGAGATACATCGTCGTCTCCGCCCGCCTTGGTTATCTCTTACCTATGCCCTTTACTTATGCACTTTACTTTGTGATAGCCATATTGTTTCTTGTCATATATCTTGCTATCACCTAGTATTTTATCTTGGTTAGCATAAGTTGTTGGTGCACATAGGTGAGCCTAGTTGTTGTAGGTTTTGTCCTTCACAAATTAACCGCTAGGTTTATTCCGCATTTGTTCAAGCCTAAACCGTAATTATTTTAAAGCGCCTATTCACCCCCTCCCCTCTAGGCGACATCCACAATCTTTCACTCTCCTCCCCTCCAACCTATATATATGTGGGGGGCACCGCTAGAACACACACCAACAATTGTTAGCCGTGTGTGGCGCCCCCCTCCACAGTTTACGCCTCCAGTGTTGGAAATATGCCCTAGAGGCAATAATAAATGGTTATTATTATATTTCTTTGTTCATGATAATTGTCTATTGTTCATGCTATAATTGTGTTATCCGGAAATCGTATTACATGTGTGAATATATAGACCACAACGTGTCCCTAGTAAGCCTCTAGTTGACTAGCTCGTTGATCAACAGATAGTCATGGTTTCCTGACTATGGACATTGGATGTCAATGATAACGGGATCACATCATTAGGAGAATGATGTGATGGACAAGACCCAATCCTAAGCATAGCTCAAAGATCGTGTAGTTCGTTTGCTAGAGCTTTTTCAATGTCAAGTATCTTTTCCTTAGACCATGAGATCGTGCAACTCCCACATACCGTAGGAGTGCTTTGGGTGTGCCAAACGTCACAACGTAACTGGGTGACTATAAAGGTACACTACGGATATCTCCGAAAGTGTCTGTTGGGTTGGCACGGATCGAGACTGGGATTTGTCACTCCGTATGACGGAGAGGTATCTCTGGGCCCACTCGGTAATGCATCATCATAATGAGCTCAATGTGACTAAGGAGTTAGCCACGGGATCATGCATTACGGTACGAGTAAAGAGACTTGCCGGTAACGAGATTGAACAAGGTATTGGGATACCGACGATCGAATCTCGGGCAAGTAACATACCGATTGACAAAGGGAATTGTATACGGGATTGATTGAATCCTCGACATCGTGGTTCATCCGATGAGATCATCGTGGAACATGTGGGAGCCAACATGGGTATCCAGATCCCGCTGTTGGTTATTGACCGGAGAGGCGTCTCGGTCATGTCTGCATGTCTCCCGAACCCGTAGGGTCTACACACTTAAGGTTCGGTGACGCTAGGGTTGTAGAGATATTAGTATGCAGAAACTCGAAAGTTGTTCGGAGTCCCGGATGAGATCCCGGACGTCACGAGGAGTTCCGGAATGGTCCGGAGGTGAAGAATTATATATGGTAAGTCCAGTTTCGGCCACCGGGAAAGTTTTGGGGGTTATCGGTATTGTACCGGGACCACCGGAAGGGTCCCGGGGGTCCACCGGGTGGGGCCACCTATCCCGAAGGGCCCCATGGGCTGAAGTGGAAGGGAACCAGCCCTTAGTGGGCTGGGGCGCCCCCCCTTGGGCCTCCCCCTGCGCCTAGGGTTGGAAACCCTAGGGGTGGGGGGCGCCCCACTTGGCTTGGGGGGGAAGCCCCCCCCCCTTCCCCCTTGGCCGCCGCCCCCCCTTGGAGATCTGATCTCCCAGGGCCGGCGCCCCCCCCCCCCAGGGGTCCTATATATAGTGGGGGGAGGGAGGGCAGCAGCAACACAGCCCCTGGGGCCTCCCTCTCCCCCTGCAACACCTCTCCCTCTCGCAAAAGCTTGGCGAAGCCCTGCCGAGATCCCACTACTTCCACCACCACGCCGTCGTGCTGCTGGATCTCCATCAACCTCTCCTTCCCCCTTGCTGGATCAAGAAGGAGGAGACGTCGCTGCTCCGTACGTGTGTTGAACGCGGAGGTGCCGTCCGTTCGGCACTCGGTCATCGGTGATTTGGATCACGGCGAGTACGACTCCATCAACCCCGTTCATTGGAACGCTTCCGCTCGCGATCTACAAGGGTATGTAGATGCACTCCTTTCCCCTCGTTGCTAGTATACTCCATAGATGGATCTTGGTGATGCGTAGGAAATTTTAAAATTCTGCTACGATCCCCAACAGTGGCATCATGAGCCAGGCCTATGCGTAGTTACTATGCACGAGTAGAACACAAAGCAGTTGTGGGCGTAGATGTTGTCAATTTTTCTTGCCACTACTAGTCTTATCTTGTTTCGGCGGTATTGTGGGATGAAGCGGCCCGGACCGACCTTACACGTACGCTTACGTGAGACAGGTTCCACCGACTGACATGCACTAGTTGCATAAGGTGGCTAGCGGGTGTCTGTCTCTCCCACTTTAGTCGGAACGGATTCGATGAAAAGGGTCCTTTTGAATGGTAAATAGAAATTGGCATATCACGTTGTGGTTTTACGTAGGTAAGAAACGTTCTTGCTATAAACCTATACAAGCCACGTAAAAACTTGCAACAACAATTAGAGGACGTCTAACTTGTTTTTGCAGCATGTGCCTTGTGATGTGATATGGCCAGAAGATGTGATGAAGGATATATGTGATGTATGAGATTGATCATATTCTTGTAATAGGAATCACGACTTGCATGTCGATGAGTATGACAACCGGCAGGAGCCATAGGAGTTGTCTTTATTTTTTGTATGACCTGCGTGTCATTGAATAACGCCATGTAAATTACTTTACTTTGTTGCTAAACGCGTTAGCCATAGAAGTAGAAGTAATCGTTGGCGTGACAACTTCATGAAGACACAATGATGGAGATCATGATGATGGAGATCATGGTGTCATGCCGGTGACGAAGATGATCATGGTGCCCCGAAGATGGAGATCAAAGGAGCAAAATGATATTGGCCATATCATGTCACTATTTGATTGCATGTGATGTTTATCATGTTTTGCATCTTATTTGCTTAGAACGACGGTAGTAAGTAAGATGATCCCTTATAATAATTTCAAGAAAGTGTTCCCCCTAACTGTGCACCGTTGCGAAGGTTCGTTGTTTCGAAGCACCACGTGATGATCGGGTGTGATAGATTCTAACGTTCGCATACAACGGGTGTTGACGAGCCTAGCATGTACAGACATGGCCTCGGAACACACGCAATACACTTAGGTTGACTTGACGAGCCTAGCATGTACAGACATGGCCTCGGAACACGGAGGACCGAAAGGTCGAGCATGAGTCGTATAGAAGATACGATCAACATGGAGATGTTCACCGATCTTGACTAGTCCGTCTCACGTGATGATCGGACACGACCTAGTTAACTCAGATCATGTTTCACTTAGATGACTAGAGGGATGTCTATCTGAGTGGGAGTTCATTGAGTAATTTGATTAGATGAACTTAATTATCATGAACTTAGTCTAAAATCTTTACAATATGTCTTGTAGATCAAATGGCCCACGTTGTCCTCAACTTCAACGCGTTCCTAGAGAAAACCAAGCTGAAAGATGATGGCAGCAACTATACGGACTGGGTCCGGAACCTGAGGATCATCCTCATAGCTGCCAAGAAAGATTATGTTTAGAAGCACCGCTAGGTGAAGCACCAATCCCAGAGAACCAAGACGTTATGAACGCTTGGCAATCACGTGCTGATGATTACTCCCTCGTTCAGTGCGGCATGCTTTACAGCTTAGAACCGGGTCTCCAAAAGCGTTTTGAGAAACATGGAGCATATGAGATGTTTGAAGAGCTGAAAATGGTTTTCCAAGCTCATGCCCGGGTCGAGAGATATGAAGTCTCCGACAAGTTCTTCAGCTGTAAAATGGAGGAAAATAGTTCTGTTAGTGAGCACATACTCAGAATGTCTGGGTTACACAACCGCTTGTCTCAGCTGGGAGTTAATCTCCCGGATGACGCGGTCATTGACAGAATCCTTCAGTCGCTTCCACCGAGCTACAAGAGCTTTGTGATGAACTTCAATATGCAGGGGATGGAAAAGACCATTCCTGAGGTATATTCAATGCTGAAATCAGCGGAGGTGGAGATCAGAAAGGAACATCAAGTGTTGATGGTGAATAAAACCACTAAGTTCAAGAAAGGCAAGGGTAAGAAGAACTTCAAGAAGGACGGCAAGGGAGTTGCCGGGAAGAAGTCGAAGAATGGACCCAAGCCTGAGACTGAGTGCTTTTATTGCAAGGGAAGTGGTCACTGGAAGCGGAACTGCCCCAAATACTTAGCGGACAAGAAGGCCGGCAACACCAAAGGTATATGTGATATACATGTAATTGATGTGTACCTTACCAGTACTCGTAGTAGCTCCTGGGTATTTGATACCGGTGCGGTTGCTCATATTTTTAACTCAAAACAGGAACTGCGGAATAAGCGGAGACTGGCGAAGGACGAGGTGACGATGCGCATCGGGAATGGTTCCAAGGTCGATGTGATCGCCGTCGGCACGCTACCTCAATATCTACCTACGGGGTTAGTTTTAAACCTCAATAATTGTTATTTAGTGCCAGCTTTGAGCATGAACATTGTATCTGGATCTCGTTTAATTCGAGATGGCTACTCATTTAAATCCGAGAACAATGGTTGTTCTATTTATATGAGAGATATGTTTTATGGTCATGCCCCGCTGGTCAATGGTTTATTCTTGATGAATCTCGAACGTGATGTTACACATATTCATAGTGTGAATACCAAAAGATGTAAAGTTGATAACGATAGTCCCACATACTTGTGGCACTGCCGCCTTGGTCACATTGGTGTCAAGCGCATGAAGAAGCTCCATGCAGATGGACTTTTGGAGTCTCTTGATTATGAATCATTTGACACGTGCGAACCATGCCTCATGGGTAAGATGACCAAGACTCCGTTCTCCGGAACAATGGAGCGAGCAACCAACTTATTGGAAATCATACATACCGATGTGTGCGGTCCAATGAGTGTTGAGGCTCGCGGAGGATATCGTTATGTTCTCACTCTCACTGATGACTTAAGTAGATATGGGTATGTCTACCTAATGAAACACAAGTCTGAAACCTTTGAAAAGTTCAAGGAATTTCAGAGTGAGGTTGAGAATCAACGTGACAGGAAAATAAAATTCTTACGATCAGATCGTGGTGGAGAATATTTAAGTCACGAATTTGGTACACACTTAAGGAAATGTGGAATCGTTTCACAACTCACGCCGCCTGGAACACCTCAGCGAAATGGTGTGTCCGAACGTCGTAATCGCACTCTATTGGATATGGTGCGATCTATGATGTCTCTTACCGGTCTACCGCTCTCATTTTGGGGCTATGCTTTAGAGACTGCCGCATTCACTTTAAATAGGGCTCCGTCGAAATCCGTTGAAACGACACCGTATGAATTATGGTTTGGGAATGCGATGCTTATGTCAAGAAACTTCAACCTGAAAAGCTCAAACCCAAGTCAGAAAAATGCGTCTTCATAGGATACCCTAAGGAAACCATTGGGTATACCTTCTACCTCAGATCCG
Organism: Aegilops tauschii subsp. strangulata; assembly: GCF_002575655.3. Lineage (NCBI taxonomy): Eukaryota > Viridiplantae > Streptophyta > Magnoliopsida > Poales > Poaceae > Aegilops > Aegilops tauschii. Next base: position 470,235,422 of record NC_053040.3, on the reverse strand, counting down.
AAGGCAAGATCTTTGTTGCCAAGAACGGGTCCTTTCTGGAGAAAGAGTTTCTCTCGAAAGAATTGAGTGGGAGGAAAGTGGAACTTGATGAGGTGATAGTCACCCCTTCCGAACCGGAAAGTAGCGCAGCGCGGGAAGATGTTCCTGTGGTGCCTACACCGACTGGGGAGGAAGTTAATGATGATGATCATGAAGCTTCGGATCAAGTTGCTGCTGAACTTCGTAGGTCCACAAGGACACGTTCCGCACCAGAGTGGTACGGCAACCCTGTCCTGGAAATCATGTTGTTAGACAACGGTGAACCTTCGAACTATGAAGAAGCGATGGCGGGCCCGGATTCCGACAAATGGCTAGAAGCCATGAAATCCGAGATAGGATCCATGTATGAAAACAAAGTATGGATTTTGACTGACTTGCCCGATGATCGGCGAGCCATAGAAAATAAATGGATCTTTAAGAAGAAGACAGACGCGGATGGTAATGTGACCGTCTATAAGGCTCGACTTGTCGCTAAGGGTTATCGACAAGTTCAAGGGGTTGACTACGATGAGACTTTCTCACCCGCAGCGAAGCTGAAGTCCGTCCGAATCATGTTAGCAATTGCCGCATTCTATGATTATGAGATATGGCAAATGGACGTCAAAACGGCATTCCTTAACGGCTTCTTTAAGGAAGAATTGTATATGATGCAGCCGGAAGGTTTTGTCGATCCTAAGAATGCTGAGAAAGTATGCAAGCTCCAGCGCTCAATCTATGGGCTGGTGCAAGCATCTCGGAGTTGGAACATTCGCTTTGATGAGATGATCAAAGCGTTTGGGTTTACACAGACTTATGGAGAAGCCTGTGTTTACAAGAAAGTGAGTGGGAGCTCTGTAGCATTTCTCTTATTATATGTGGATGACATATTATTGATGGGAAATGATATAGAATTCCTGGAAAGTATAAAGGCCTATTTGAATAAGTGTTTTTCAATGAAGGACCTTGGAGAAGCTGCTTATATATTAGGCATCAAGATCTATAGAGATAGATCAAGACGCCTCATTGGTCTTTCACAGAGTACGTACCTTGACAAGATATTGAAGAAGTTCAATATGGATCAGTCCAAGAAGGGGTTCTTGCCTGTATTGCAAGGTGTGCAATTGAGCACGGCTCAATGCCCGACCACGGCAGAAGATAGAGAAAAGATGAGTGTCACCCCCTATGCCTCGGCCATAGGGTCTATTATGTATGCCATGCTGTGTACCAGACCTGATGTAAACCTTGCCGTAAGTTTGGTAGGAAGGTACCAAAGTAATCCCGGCATGGAACACTGGACAGCGGTCAAGAATATCCTGAAGTACCTGAAGAGGACTAAGGATATGTTTCTCGTTTATGGAGGTGACGAAGAGCTCGTCGTAAAGGGTTACGTCGACGCAAGCTTCGACACAGATCTGGATGACTCGAAGTCACAAACCGGATACGTGTATATTTTGAATGGAGGAGCAGTAAGCTGGTGCAGTAGCAAGCAAAGCGTCGTGGCGGGATCTACATGTGAAGCGGAGTACATGGCAGCCTCAGAGGCAGCGCAAGAAGCAATCTGGATGAAGGAGTTCATTACCGACCTAGGGGTGATTCCCAATGCGTCGGGCCCGATGACTCTCTTCTGTGACAACACTGGAGCTATTGCCCTTGCCAAGGAGCCCAGGTTTCACAGGAAGACCAGGCATATCAAGCGTCGCTTCAACTCCATTCGTGAAAGTGTTCAAAATGGAGACATAGATATTTGTAAAGTACATACGGACCTGAATGTAGCAGATCCGTTGACTAAACCTCTCCCTAGAGCAAAACATGATCAACACCAGAACGCTATGGGTGTTCGATTCATCACAATGTAACTAGATTATTGACTCTAGTGCAAGTGGGAGACTGTTGGAAATATGCCCTAGAGGCAATAATAAATGGTTATTATTATATTTCTTTGTTCATGATAATTGTCTATTGTTCATGCTATAATTGTGTTATCCGGAAATCGTATTACATGTGTGAATATATAGACCACAACGTGTCCCTAGTAAGCCTCTAGTTGACTAGCTCGTTGATCAACAGATAGTCATGGTTTCCTGACTATGGACATTGGATGTCAATGATAACGGGATCACATCATTAGGAGAATGATGTGATGGACAAGACCCAATCCTAAGCATAGCTCAAAGATCGTGTAGTTCGTTTGCTAGAGCTTTTTAAATGTCAAGTATATTTTCCTTAGACCATGAGATCGTGCAACTCCCGCATACCGTAGGAGTGCTTTGGGTGTGCCAAACGTCACAACGTAACTGGGTGACTATAAAGGTACACTACGGGTATCTCCGAAAGTGTCTGTTGGGTTGGCACGGACCGAGACTGGGATTTGTCACTCCGTATGACGGAGAGGTATCTCTGGGCCCACTCGGTAATGCATCATCATAATGAGCTCAATGTGACTAAGGAGTTAGCCACGGGATCATGCATTACGGTACGAGTAAAGAGACTTGCCGGTAACGAGATTGAACAAGGTATTGGGATACCGACGATCGAATCTCGGGCAAGTAACATACCGATTGACAAAGGGAATTGTATACGGGATTGATTGAATCCTCGACATCATGGTTCATCCGATGAGATCATCGTGGAACATGTGGGAGCCAACATGGGTATCCAGATCCCGCTGTTGGTTATTGACCGGAGAGGCGTCTCGGTCATGTCTGCATGTCTCCCGAACCCGTAGGGTCTACACACTTAAGGTTCGGTGACGCTAGGGTTGTAGAGATATTAGTATGCAGAAACCCAAAAGTTGTTCGGAGTCTCGGATGAGATCCCGGACGTCACGAGGAGTTCCGGAATGGTCCGGAGGTGAAGAATTATATATGGGAAGTCCAGTTTCGGCCACCAGGAAAGTTTCGGGGGTTATCGGTATTGTACCGGGACCACCGGAAGGGTCCCGGGGGTCCACCGGGTGGGGCCACCTATCCCGGAGGGCCCCATGGGCTGAAGTGGGAAGGGAACCAGCCCTTAGTGGGCTGGGGCGCCCCCCCTTGGGCCTCCCCCTGCGCCTAGGGTTGGAAACCCTAGGGGTGGGGGGCGCCCCACTTGGCTTGGGGGGGAAGCCCCCCCCCTTCCCCCTTGGCCGCCGCCCCCCCTTGGAGATCTGATCTCCCAGGGCCGGCGCCCCCCCCCCCCCAGGGGTCCTATATATAGTGGGGGGAGGGAGGGCAGCAGCAACACAGCCCCTGGCGCCTCCCTCTCCCCCTGCAACACCTCTCCCTCTCGCAAAAGCTTGGCGAAGCCCTGCCGAGATCCCGCTACTTCCACCACCACACCGTCGTGCTGCTGGATCTCCATCAACCTCTCCTTCCCCCTTGCTGGATCAAGAAGGAGGAGACGTCGCTGCTCCGTACGTGTGTTGAACGCGGAGGTGCCGTCCGTTCGGCACTCGGTCATCGGTGATTTGGATCACGGCGAGTACGACTCCATCAACCCTGTTCATTGGAATGCTTCCGCTCGCGATCTACAAGGGTATGTAGATGCACTCCTTTCCCCTCGTTGCTAGTATACTCCATAGATGGATCTTGGTGATGCGTAGGAAATTTAAAATTCTGCTACGATCCCCAACATCCAGTCATATCTTCGTAGTGCTTAGGCGAAGCCCTGCGCGGATCACTTCACCATCACCGTCACCACGCCGTCGTGCTGACGGAACTCATCTTCTTCCTCGACACCTTTGCTGGATCAAGAGGACGAGGGACGTCATCGAGCTGAACGTGTGTAGAACTCAAAGGTGACGTACGTTCGGTGCTTGATCGGTCGGATCTAGAAGAAGTTCGACTACATCAACCGTGTTGTCAAACGCTTTCGCTTTCGGTCTACGAGGGTACGTGGACACACTCTCCCCCTCTCGTTGCTATGCATCTCCTAGATAGATCTTGCGTGAGCATAGGAATTTTTTTGAAATTGCATGCTACGTTTCCCAACATGTCATATAAGCTCCGCCCTCTCCTCCATGTATGTCATCAACTACTGTTTTGCAATCACTTGCCACCACCAAATTCCGAAGTGAGAGGTCTTCTGCAAGCGCAAGTGCTTCGCAGCAAGCTATGTTTGACCACTGTAGGGTCAGTAACTCCTGAAATCACCAGAGCCGACGAGCCCAAGTACAAGCCCGTATTGCCCCGACAGACTGTTGGTGCTGCTGCTGTACCTATGTCAGATAGGCCCGGATCTACAGTGATTTTCATGTGTCCACTCGGCGGGGGCGTCCAAGTCGACCTCGGATGTGCGATGGCCTCCTCCTCGTCCTACGGGCCAGCTCGTTGATTGTTTCCAACTCTGTTATGAAGTGTTGTACAAACTTGTGTGTTGCCATGGGATTTTGATAGACCACCTCGTGAATTGCCTTGCACCTGGTTGTCCAAATCGCCCACAGGGTGACTGCCATCTCCACAAATTGTGCTTGCGATAATGATTCCTGAGCATGAAATAACCAATGTTTGGCACTAGGTTCACTAATATCAGCCATCACATGAAATAATCAATGTTTGGCACTAGGGTCACTAATATCAGCCATCACTTCCACTATCTCCTCATCAACCAAAGCCCATACAAAATGTGCCATCGAGCATTCCGTTAAAGAATGTTTCCAGGAGTCGATGCAACTGCACAGTTGGCAATTATCGACGATACTCATATGCCTGTGCTTTCCCACATCCTCTGTCGGCAAGGATTGCCTAGCGAGTCTCCACATGAAAGTTTTTGATTTTTGAAGGGATCTTAATATTCCAGAGTGAACTCTCCCTTCTCCTCTTGTGACAAATTTGAAACTGACGCCCGTCCTTCAAGCAAATCCTCTCTTTGTTTCTGCTAGAAGTTTATAGGCTGATTTCACTTAGAAAGAGTCTTTCTTTTCATACTGCCAAGCCCAAAAATCCGTCATGGGAGTGGTTCACAATGGTATATTCTTGATGGCCTCAACATCAATTGGCAAAAAATACTGTTGTAGAAGATCAGCTCGCCACATTACAGTTGTGGTGTCAATCAATTCCGCCACTAGAGTTAGTGGGTTCGGTGTCAAGCAGGCAATCAGCTTCATTGAAGTGCACCTGGAAATCCAAATTGTGTGTCCATATCTGCGTGGAACCCCCATCTCCTATCCCCTCTGCCAACTACCAAGGGCAGTTTGGTCCAAAATAATGGTCAAAGGCCTTTGACCGGACGAAAACATGACGAAGGGGTATTCGAGCGACTTGTGAGATAAATTTAAAGGTAGAACGAAGGAGAATGAAAAGGTAAGGACAAACCCCTTGGGTAGGTTCCCAATAAGGGCAAAAATGCAATGCTTCCTTAAAAAATGGTGCATGGCTTTTTTTATTCGAATTTCAGATAGGGTTCATGAATTTCAAAAAATCATGAATTTGAAACATGTTCTGGATTTAAAAAATCTAATTGTTTTGAATTTTAGAAAATACTAAATATGAAAAATGTTCCTAAATTTTAAAAAAATCATGATTTCGAAAAGTGTTCCCTTAGTTCGAAGAATGTTATAAGTTTTTAAAATGTTCGGATTCCAAAAAATGTTCACGAAATTGAAAACAATACTTGGATTTCAAAAAATGTTCACGAATATGGAAATGTTCCAAAATTCAAAAATTATATATGAATTTTGAAAAGTGCTCATGAATTTGAAAATTTTAATCCTGATTTTCAAAAAATCATGAATTTGAAAAGGTTGCCATATTTAAAAATTCTCATGAATTTGAAATAAAGTTCGTGGATTGAAAAAATATTTCACAAATTTAAAATATAAAACAGAAGAAAAACAAAAAGGAAAAAACCCCCGCTTTGGGAAGACCTGGCATGGGCCGGCAAACATAGGTGTCCCTAACTCTCCCAGGGGAAAACGATTGGTCACTATCTTGCCGCCGGAGCTATGTGTCGCCCGTAGTAATTTCTGTTACGTCTCGTCTTAAGGTTGTTTGTGTAGTTGTGTTTCTAGACCTGCCAGTTTTGTTGGATTATCTTTTCGTTCCCTGGCTCACTCTTTCGCTAGAAGAAAAGAAGCTCGCTCTCTGTAGAGTTTCAATGTTTTTCTTCGTCTATTAGTTAGAATGGCCCAGTTTTCTTTTACTGTTTTCACCTGCTTTTTCTTCTTTTCTGTGTGTTTTATTTGGTTTCCGCTCTTTGTTTCCATTTTTATATTTTTCGTTATGGTTGCCACTGTTTTTTTTTTCCTTTTTCCGTGTTTCTATTTACAGTTTCCATAGGTTCTATTTGGGGATTTTTCTATATTTCGTTTTCTGTATCTTTCCTTTAATGTTTTCATCGGTTTCCTTTGGTTTCTCTTGTTTTTCCTTTCTTTCTATTTCCGTGTTTTTCATTACGGTTTTCTTCAGTTTTTTTCTTTTTCTTTTTTCTATATGTGTCTACTTTTTTCATCACATGTTGTACAATTTTTTATACATATGAAATATATTTTTACACGTCAAAATTTTTGAAAGTACATGAATAATAGTTTTGTCAAATATATGTCTTGATGTGTAATTTTTTCATATACATTGTACATTTTACATATACAGAAAAAACTTTTCTATTTTTCATTCTGAAATGTTCTTTTTATTATAATAAAGAGTAGGTGAATCAACTTACTAATTAAAAAAATTAGTAGAACTTCCTCTTTGGAATAGAGGTTATGAGCCTTATGAGCTACCAAACTGCTCGATACTCTTAAACTAAAGAGGGGTAACTAGTGGATAGCGAACGTACTCCCCAGGCGGATACTCAACGAGTTAGCTACAACACTGGACGGGTCGAGTTGCATAGTACCTAGTATCCATCGTTTACATCTGAAATATTTTAGACACATGCGGGAAGCAATCAAAATTATTCAAAAAATGAATTTTTTAAATACAGGATTAACATTTTTGTCTAGTATATGTTCGATGTTTTCAAAATAGATTGTATATTTTTTGTATACACAAGAAATATTTCTTTACACATGTTTAGCTTTTTTCAATACGTGATTAACATTTTTCAAATGTTTTTTTGATGACTAATTTTTGTAAACATCTAAAAAAATAATTTTATATACGGTTTACATTTTTCAAATACATGTTTAAGGTTTTGTTTTCAAATATATGTTTTGATGTCTACTTTTTTCATACATGTTGTATATTTTTCATATACATTAGAATAATCTGTTTCACATATGGTTAACATTTTTAAATACATGATTGACATTTTTTCACATAGAAGTTTTGTATTATTTTTTATTATGTTCTGAACATTTTTTTCAGTGTGTGTTAAACATTTTATAATGTAGCAATCAACAACAGTTTTATATTAAAAAAGTGAAGTGAATATAAGTTATGAAATATAGGTATTTAATAAAATATATAAATGAACATAGAGCAATAGAGCAAACGGATGAACGGGAAATCGAAACCCACGCTCGGTCTCATTACTGGGCCTTCTGAGTAGTGCTTTCCTCGACGGGAGGCTGCACTAGTCTCGGTTGCGTTACGCTAGACATAGTTGTATGATTAATCTAATTGTTGTCAGATGGCGAATCAACTTCCAAGCTTATGACCTTTTGAATTAGAAAACAAAGAAAACTTAAGACATTTACAAAAAAAAAAAAAAAAAAACTTCTAAGCTTATGTACATAGATGTTGCATTCTTCACTTTGCAGCAAATGACAAGACTAGGGTTCTAATTAATAAGGGTTGAATACGCCTGAGAATCCATTACCAACCATCATCGATCCTATTGGGACCCGTCTCCTCCCTAAACTCTGTACATTATGCATGGGAAATCATCACTAGAGCACGCACGCTTCTGTCTGACTGCACATTCCTCCATCGCCAGTATCGTTGGCCCTTTGATTATCACGAATTGCTGCGAGTTTGGGGCAATTGCTCACTACTTGTACACTTTGACCTTGCGATGGATCATTCGCCTCTTGAATCCTGCGTTGCCAATCAAATCAACATGATAGACTTATAGTGTCAGAGACGCAATTAGGCGTAAGTAGGTACGTAGTCTGCATCCGACAGAGTTACATCGACGGATCAACATAGTTTGCACCTCACATTAACGTACGTAGTAGTAGCATCTGGCGGCGGCGGCTGATCCTGATTAGTCGCCTGTTGCAGCAGGAGATGCGCGTTGATGAAGAGCAGAAGCACGCAGTACGAGTCGACGACGTCCCGCATGTCGCGGAGCCGGATCGCCATGCTCCTGCCGCTCCGGACGCGGCGCCAGAGCGTGCTCCGGTGGTAGGTGTCGACGAGGGCGGCCGCGTCGACGAGCGCCTGCACCACGGGGCCTCCCAGCTCCGAGCAGAGCAACACGGCGCCACAGCCCGTCGGCCACTTGAGCAGCGCGTGGAGCCTGCGGCTGCACCGCTCCAGCTTGGCGCACTCCCGCCTGCTCTGCGGGATGCGCATGAGGCTCGCGCCCGCGGCGACGAGCATCACGGCGTGCAGGCCGGACATCTGCGCCAGGTTCGCGGCCTTCGCCAGGACGTCCCACAGCGCCGTCACCGTCCCCATCGTCCGTCCTGTCGATCGATCGCCCTGCTTGCACTCGCACGGTGGTCTGACGCGCGCGTCTGTCTGGCCGGTCCTGTGAAAGAGTGATACGTACCAATTTATACCATTCTATGTACGATTCGCATCCGACAATGTAACACTATTCCATCAACGGTGTCGTACAGATGTTGTATAGAAATTGTGACATGTAGCCAAGGTTTTGGTTACCGAATAAGGCAATTTTACCGAGGGGGACCGGTAAACGTGGTTACCACGGTTACCGAGAAATATCAAGAATATTTCGAACAAATTTTATAGTTGAATTTTAAATTTAAATAAGTGAATGAATGAACATTCGAACCAGAGACCTCTCAAAACAGGAACGAGGTTGCTACCAACACATCAGAACCAACTCTCATGACATTAATTAGATTCTACGTACTTTACTATTAATCTAGAGTTTAAATTCAAATAATTGATATTTTTTTTGCTTGGTATGGGGATTTACCGAGGGGCACGGAAATATGCGGTAACCATGGGAAATCTCGAAATTTCGACCGGTAACCAAAACCTTTCATGTAGCAGTGCTCCATCAGTGTGGCCGCCCAGACGACCGGTTAACACATGGCATGGGATGGAACAGTCGACAAACGCGTTTAGAAGGTTATTGATTAGGACATCACACCTTTAGAGATTAATTTAATTAAAGAAATGGGCGAACTTTTTGTAATATAGAAAAGGAATTGCGAGTGCGCTAGGGCCGAAGGCAACGAAAACAGTGTCCCTCCAGCCCCCAGGAGCTTTGGCCGAGGGCGATGTTGGCTTCGTCTCATATGGGAATCTGTTACGCGTTTATGATACATCTCTAAAGAAAATTGTTCTTTCCGATCCATATTAATTGTCGTTGATTTAGTATAAAGTTGTTAGCCCTAGAGTATATGATCTTCAGTACTGTCATGTGGTCTATGTGGGAACTCCGAAGTGTTTTTTTTTAAACAACTCCGAAGTGACTTGTGCTTCGATGGATGCGCATTAGGTAATTTTGGCATCAGGTGGAGAAGATAAGGCCCTCTACAATGGCAGGTGCCTAGACGGGTGCTAGAGAAAAAAAAAAACCCCGGTTTTTTTCCTAAGATTTGATTCCACGGGTGCTTAGGGAGGGAGGTAGAAGCAAAGTTTTGCTCCCGGTGCCAGCCGGTGCTCGCAAAAAATAACTGCTCCCTTCATGTCCAGCGAAGCTTCAAATATAGCAGGTGCCAGGCTAGGTTAGGCGCTACGCAAGTGCCAGGCTAGGTGCTACGTGAATATTAAAGCAACTCAAGCATATATGTTAAGCACTCCGCATTGTGAGACAACTTCTTTTCTGCGACGCAAGCTGCTCTCTCTTCTTAAGCACCCGTGTCTAGGCACCCATCATTGTATAAGGCCTAATGAAGAGATGGCGTCCACTCTGCCCAAACAGCAATCTGTCCGCACTAGATTTGAAAGGTCGCCGGCACCAAAAAACCCCACCTGAACAAATAACAGGATTAACCAACGGCAAGGCATCGAAATTTGAAACCCAAGATTCAATGGTCATTTTGCAGATGGATTGGGAGCAACTCCACCGCCAAAGCATGACGTCTATGAGCTATTGCGATGTTGCATGCCACAGGGGCCGGAGGGCGTGTGTTGGTCACGAAACGCATTGGCGTTCCTGCTCTTCCACGCGTTCTCAAAGAACGACCACGACGACGACCGTCGTCCGCAGGCAGTGTCTTGATTGCTGATTTTTTATTTAGATAAAGGCATGGATTGCTGATGTAATTGGATCTTAATGCTCGTTGTCAATGGAACGGAGTCAGCTTAGGGGGCTTTTCATCTACAATTATAGTAGCATTAGCGGAAGCGATCAGGCATTATTGAAGATAGTGCGGCTCATGCTCAAAAAAAAAAGAAGATAGTGCGGCTCACGCGAGGCCGGGGTTGCTGGCCGGGATTAGTGGAGCGGAGTCGATGTTGACCAAGTAGGCTGGACACTCGAGAAAAGATGGGCCAAGGGGGACTACTCCGTGTCAGCACATACCAAGGGTGGTGTGTCATCCCCGCCAAAAAGATGGCTCCTGAATGGGTCGGCTCAGGTGCTATTACCTCTTTCTGAGGCTCGTCAACCAGCTTTATATTTTATTATTCTATGGAAGCCATGGCCTGGGTGACAGTAATCTTGATCGTATCCTGCAATTTCAAAGATCCAATTTTCTATACTGGCATGGTCGGAGCGAGTGGACAAGTGCGGAGTGTCACCGGTTGTTCTGCTCAGAAATCACATAATCCCTGCCGCTGCTTTTAACACTGCGCCCCACACTCAGGGGTGCACAACCGGACAGGCTGAACAACGTCGTCCACCATAGCCTAGCAAACTCAACAACCCGGGAACCGTCGTAACCATCTGAGAACGACTGTATGATAGAAACAACCTTTATGGTGGAAGAATAGAAAATATTAATTGGTATGGACAGTTAGATTACATATGAAAAAGCACAGATGCAAATTGCAAAAATAGCACCAACAAGCTTTAGAACTTAAATCAACAAGTTTCAAAACTTACACCGACAAGTTATAAATCTTGAAGACCAATTCGAGCCATGTATCTTCAATCTGACGGACCAAGCTAAGTTTTTCTATTATTTCACCACAAGAGTTTTTTTTTTGCGGGGATTTCACCACAAGAGTTGATTCTACTAGCCACTCCTAACAATCTTCTCTCACATCATTGGATGCCAGTTGATACTCTTGCTTACACTAAGGGTGTGTTCGGTAGCCCTCCACACCCTCAAACTCCTCAACTCCTTTTTTTATTTTATTATATTTTCATCCATTTTTTTGTCCTTGCTTTCCTTTTATTATTTCTTTTTTCCTTCATTCTTCTATTTGCTCTTTTCACACCTTTTTTGACACACTAAATTTTTTTTAAATGAATGTTTTGTATATTTGTGAACATGTTTTTGTATGAACAATTCTTTTTAACATACTGAACATTTTCTACTAATGTGTGAACACTTCAAAAGTACGTAAAATTTGTTTAACTCATGGACATTTTTTAAATTGGTGATTATTTTAAATACATGAACACCTTTTTAATTATATATAAATATAATTATGAATAATGTGGACACTTTTTTATTTACAATAACATTTTAGTATATATACATGAACATTGTTTTGGAACATGTGAAAAATTCTTGAAAGGCGTGAACACTTTTAAAACTTACGCGGACATTTTTACATTAGATTGAGCACTTTTATAAACCTACATGAACATCTTTTAAAAAGGAATGAACAATTTTAATGAATACACGCACGTTTACCAAAAAAAAGGCTCGAGGCTTGCTTTATAAATGAGGCATACAAACACACCAACCCAGCTATGGAACCACCAACGGACGAGCGAACGCCGGCTACCCTGACCTCCCTAGTCATGGCCGACCATCCACCTCAATGACCGCACGCTGCCAAGATCTGGGCAGTAGGCCATCGGGTAGCAAGCCCCTGACAAAAAGCCGGTCGTCGCGGCCACCCACACCCCAGACCGTGACCACCTCAGGAGGTAGGTCGCGACCACAGCCCCACTAGCTACGACCTCCAACCTGGCCAAAGAGCCATGCTTGACCTAGATTTGGGCCGAAGAAGGCTCCATCCAGGTGAGCCCCAATGGCAAGGAGGGACAAGGCGTTGGCAGACGCCCTCCGACGACAGCAGGGAGGACGAGAGAACGGAGGGAGAAGGAAGCGTCGGCAACGGATTTAGGGCTCCAGTTATGCGTGCGTGGGGTGCGCCGCGGGAGCAAGAGAGGGGAGGGGGAGCAGGACATAATACAGTGTGTTGCTAGTTTTTTTAGTGAAGTACGTTGATAGTTTTTTAAGGCAGTGTGTTGCTAGTTTTTGTTAAGACGTACTCGGAATGCTTTATTCACCAGAAAATAATGTTTACAACTAGAATTGGATCGTATAGCTGGCTAAATCAGACATGGCGGCAAAGCCCTAGAACTAGGGCATGCTTTGCAAGGTTGTGAGCTTCAAAATTAGAGTTTAGAAGCTCATGGATGAAGCTACAGGAATAAAAATACAGGGAATGTTCCTTGATTTCATGTATGATTGCATCATAGCTAGCTGCCGACCCCTTTTCAATATCGTCGATCATTTTTTTTTTTTTTGAGAAACATCGATCATTACCTTGCAGACTAATTCAACGTGTATTGTCGATCATCATCACCTTGCAGACTAATACAGTGATGTTGCTGGGCCTGGCCCGGTACCCACATCCGGCACTACGAGCTTTTCCCCCTCTGGTCCATTTGTCGGAGCGCTGAAAAAATAAATGCATCGAGAACCCTAAATCCGCTTGCTGCATTTCCACCCTCCACCCCAATGGCGCCGCCGGGCGACATCCAAGCCACGCCGCCGGAGCAGCCGGCGCTCCAGGACGAGCTGCTCGAGGAAATCCTCCTCCGGCTAACCGCGGCCGCCGACCTCGCCCGCGCCTCGACGGCCTGTCCTACCCTGCGCCGCGTCATCACCGACCACTCCTTCCTCCGCCGCTTCCGCGCCCTCCACCCGCCGCCTCTCCTCGGCATAATCTCCGCCACCTTCCGCCCGGCCCAGCACCCCCATCCCTCCGCCGCCGCCGCCCGCGCCTTCGCCGCCGCGGAGGTCGATTTCTGGTGCTCCTTCCTCCCCTCCGTCGACCGTTGGCGCCACCGCGACTTCCGTGACGGCCGCGCCCTCTTCTCCGGCGTCCCCGAGGGAAGCAGCTACGCTCCCGACGATTACGATCCCCGCGACTTCGCCGGGGAGTTCGCTGTCTGCGACCCCCTGTACCGGCGCTACCGTCTGCTACCTCCCATTTCCGACGAACTAGCGGTGCTAGTTCATCAGCCGGATATCGTCAACTTCGAGCCCTTCCTTGCTCCTCCTGGCGATGATGAAGACCCTACTTCATTCAGAGTAATGTGCCTGGCGCAGTGCACAACCAAGCTGGTCCTCTTCGTCTTCTCGTCGGGTGCCGGCGAATGGCATGCTGTTACCTTTGACGGCTGGATCGCTTTGGTGACAAGTCCTGGCAACCAGGTTCCAGACGCTCACTTGACATGGGCCTCAGAGCGCTACTATGTGCACAAATGCTTCTGTTGGGCTGTTTCTCCGTCGAACAAGTTGCTCATGCTTGACACGCACACGATGGAGTTCTCTGCTGTCGACCTCCCACGTCAACATGTCCCCGGCCAAATGATCCCAATGATGGCTTTTGTAGAGGCAGGGGAAGGAAGGCTTGCGATGTTTACTCTCATGAATCGAATTGATAATGACTATTCCAAGTTGCAAAAAGATGGAGATGGTGCAAACAAATGCCATCCGGTGGCGACAATCTCCTTGCCCTTGGGTTACCGATATACGATCATGGATGTAGCTGGGGGATACTTACTCCTGCAAGGGATTCCAGAAAACCTGCATTCGGCCCCTTTGCCGGAAAGGCCAGATTTCGACTGTTTTTCACTGAATCTCCAGACATTGCAGCTTGAGTGGTTCTGTGCAAATAAGTACATGATTGGGGGTGCCCCTCTGTATGCTGGTTTCCCGCCATCCTTGACGCCACCAACTGTTTGAAGTGGTGAGTAAGCTTGTTCCCAGTCTTTGCTTGTATTTTGCATATGCCATATGGTAGGGCTTTGTGATATGATGAAGGTATTGGTTTCATGGTAGCATCCCTTGTCATGCTACTTATTTTAGCAAAGGGTCATCAGTGCGGATGTAGCCAAGTTATGTTCTGTCCATTATAATCCTCGTAGCGCCTGTTGGTGTTTAGGTTATCTTCTGATGATCATATTATCTGTACAATTAGATAGCTGTAAAACTCATGAAAGCAAGAGCCATTTGTTTCTCATGTGTGAACATGCGTGCATTCCATCATTTTGGGTGGGGAAAGTCACCAAGTTATGGGCCTTATGGCAGGAGAAATAATTATTATCTTTGCAGCAAATTGATCATAGGGCTATGTTTACATATATGTGTGAGCTTTTGTCGCACGAGGCATTTGTATTTAGATTAAAAAAATGAGACTAACCAGGACTTGCCCTCTTATTTTATATAGAAGAAACAACCTGAGCACCAGGGGTTGAGCCGAGACTCGAACCCTGGCGGACTAGCTGCGCACTCGCAGCCGTAGCCAACGGAGCGACGCCCCATTCTCATTTGTAGTTAGATTTCCTGATCATATGAGTGATGCGGCTTGTTATAGTTATACAGTTTGGGACAAAAATTACTTATTTCCATCAGTATATTCATAGTAATCTCGTCCTCTGTTCTGTTACAAATGGCAACTGAATATCATGATTGACCCCTCTTTCAGCGTGCAAATGCTGTAGCCCAATCCACCTCTAGCATTGACCTAAACATGAGCAATTGAGTCATCCACTATAGCAGAAACGTCTCCCCCCCCCCCCCCCCCCCCCCCTGCCACTACCGTCAAGTCTAAGGGGAAAGCATCAATTTGGTGTGGCCTCCCATGTTATGCCTAAATAGATGGTGCGAAGTGCCAGTTTTGCTAAAAGGTGCTGGTAGCATGACATGGTACACAACCCTATCGGGTATTTTTCTTCTCATGATTGTAACGTAGATGCAACGATAATATAAGATTCGAGTTTATTTAAGGATATCATATAATTAGGTTGACTATAAACTAAACATATTGCTGCCGTGGGAAGCGGATCTTTTCCATAATTACCTGATCTATGAGACTGAGAGAAAGACACCACTTAAACCAGTTGGATTATGACGTCTGAGTTGTACTACTAATAAATCAAAACTCACTGAAGCTACATTATTTTTCTGCTGTCTTGCATACCATGCAAACTGATAGGCGAATGCTCAATACTTGTGACTTAACATTTACACATCCATATGCCATACCAACGCTTGTGCCCAGTAAAATGTCTGTTCTTGAACTACATTCCTTGGTTGGAGAACTCTAGCTTAACATGTTAGTGTAGTTTTGCTCATTTTTGGACTTACATATGAACCGAACTGCACGCTCGCCTTTTCAGGATAGTTACCTTTTGTCTTGTGGGTTTCAAAGGTAGATGTTTCAATTACGTCTAACAGCAGTGGCTTCTTGTTGGATTGAATTGCAGGGCATAATCTGCATACGGGGGCTTATTTTCTAATGCAACGATGATGGCTGTTGCACTGCACCTTTATTTGGCTAGTTCACTTAGACTGGCTGTTCTTCTGCTCTTTTGATGGCATATATATATTTCAAGCAATGAAGCAATGCTCCCCTTTGCCTGGGCATGTGTGCAAACTGTGCCTTATATACAAGCCTGCATGTACGGATGTGTATGCCAATACCTTCTGTTAGATATACTCGTACTTTTTCTTCTTCTGAGAATCATGAGGTAAGCTTCTTCCGACATCGAACGCAAAAATGGTGATGTTTTAGTCCTCAGTGTAGCTACAATATTCCTACCACTGTATCATAATAGAAGGCGTTTTTGCAGTTCACATTGAACTGCAAAAGCGACGTCTTATATTTTGTTACAGAGGTAGTATTTCCGAGGGAGGATATGGTGCTCAAACCTTCATCGTGAAGAAAAAAAGGTCGATACGGTGAAGTAGTACCAGGACCGACCTAATAGCCTGGACGCCTGGTACAAGGCCAGCTCAAACCTATACACCCACACACAAACAGAGAGATCTGTGGTTTCAGTAGGGCAATTTGAGCGAGAGATCTAGTCCAAGCTTCATTTGCTTGTCCTAGCTCCTTTTAGTTCTGCTGCTACTGTTGCTCGAATCATTTCAAGCTGATCTAATTCGCTTACATATTAACAGTATATTTAACAATAATTGTACGTGTAGTGTAACATCGTTTAAGTAACTAGCACTCTAGCAGGAAAGGTAAGGAACGACCAACGCAGTACTGCAAAACAATTCAGAAGTTAGGATACGGTTTTCAACTTTTATGTGACATAATAACAGTGAAAAGATATATCTTACTGATATCCCTAAAAACAGTTCTCATGAAGCAAATGGCCAAGCGTCGACCGCGTTTTAGTTAGCTTGGTCAACACTGCTACTCCTTCGAATGGGAAATAAGTCGGGCATGGGTTTCTAGGTCCTCGATTTGACTAGCGAAACATAAGTTGTACGCCATAAAAATCATAACTCTAGATTCTTCTTTGAATGAACTTTCTGAATATTATTATTTTTGACATATTATACATGTTGCGGTAGTTAAATCGATGACCTAAATTTCCACGCCCTAACTTACATTCCGATCCAAAGGTAAACAGGTCACAGAGAAGGAACACCTCGACACCCGTCACCGGCCCTTGCGCGGCGGCTTGCCTCCAGATGAGTCACGGGTCACACACAAGGAACACCTTGACACTGGCATGCGCCTGCGCGACTTCGCCAACTTCATATGTACGACAGACCGCGAGGACGTGCTGCTAAACTTTCATCATGTACATGGCTGAGCGGTTATCAATCCCAACCGAAGTTGTGCTCAACACCTTATAGATGAACTCGAGGGGGCTTGCCAACAGCAGCTACCCGTTCATATGGAATATCCGGCCAAACCTCGTTAAGGGCAGGCGACCTAGCCGTGCTACCGGCCGAGTTCCTTTCGGCCATCAATGGTTGCTCTATGACGACAACATGTTGCTCGCAAGAGAAGGCGACTGAGCACGAGGCGGTGGGGTTTTCTCTTGACGCATCCCCGTTGGAAGTGGAACCCGACTTAGGAGAGTGTATACCGCGGCTTGCCAATGCTGAGCTAACCATTCTTCGCGGAGCAACAAACCAACCGCTGGCACAAGTGCACCCAGTGGGGGGAACATAATGGAGATCGGCCAGATGAAAAGGGTAGAGCTCGCAGCGATGATACGGGAAACGGGAGGTGATGGAGGGGAAGAAAGGGCAAAGTCTACTCTCCATATGCTCTCACTGGATTCCATATATGTATTGACCAATTAGCAACGCAAGTTGCACCATGGGACAACTCAAGGTACTTAAATAAAAAAGAGTGAAATGCATACATAGAGTTGGCTGCATGTTAGTACATGCATCAGTTGGTGTTCTAGTGGTTGGCAAGCTGATTGCTAACTCCAAAGTTTGTGGGTTTGAGTCCCATGCAATAGGTGTTTTTTTTCCCTTTGTATCTTTGTATGCCAGTAGCTAGGTTGCGAGAAAAACCGGTCAGTCTGCAAACAGATCCATGAAAAAAATAGTTAGTTAGCTCGCGAGTGATCTAAGGAACGCTGACATGGCAGTCACGTGGCCGATTTCCCCCCCTCTTGAATCGATTTTAGCCTTACTTGATCAAATTAGCGAGTTGATGGCCTAAATCGATCAATTCATGAATTGTTGGCCTAAATCATGCAGTAATCAATTTGAGTTAATGGACTAACTACACATTTCACTCGTTAATTTCCCCAAAATCCAGTTCTTTCCAAGGGTGTGAATCTTCGGCGAATCCTAACCCCAGGCCGTGCGTACGTACAGAGCTAAGCTTTGCGAGCACCATGTGGCCTTGCAGTGGGAGCCGATTACTGTACTTGCAAGTTGCCCGGGCTCAACGGCTTCGGCCAGACCAATACAGCACGGCGCGCCAGCAAAGCCCACCGGCGCGCATCCGGCGGATCCGATCCTGATCGAGAGCATCGAATCCATGCATGTGGCGACCAGCATAAATAACCGGCCATGCGCTCCGTGAGCCGCCGTAAACAATCAACCGGCCATGCGCTCCGTCTCCGTGCCCCAAAGATCAGGAAGCCCAACACCCAATCAAGATTTTGTTTTCTCATAAAACAAAGCTGCGTCAACTTTGCCTGCCGGCCTGCCTCATGGCGAGGCACATGGAGGCCCCGCATCACAAGCGATACAACAACTTGTAACCTGTTAAGTATATCTAACATCTACAGTATAAACTATCGCGTATCCAACGGTTGAGCTTAGCCGCCCTATAAGTATGCGTTCAACTCTGCCGTTCACATCACTGCCACGGAGTAGTTAGCAGCAAGCCGATTAATTAGCAGACAGTAGATCACTTGCTGGCGGTGTGCAGTGTGTGATCTGTGTGTGCAACTGGTCGAGTGATCATGGTGGCCATGGCGTCCACCGATCCGGCGCAGAAGCCGCACGCGGTGTGCGTCCCGTACCCTGCGCAGGGCCACATCACGCCCATGCTCAAGGTGGCCAAGCTGCTGCACGCCCGGGGCTTCCACGTCACCTTCGTCCTCACCGAGTTCAACTACGCCCGCCTCCACCGGTCGCGCGGCCAGGCTGCGTTCACCGCCTGCCCGGGCTTCGACTTCGCCACCATCCCCGACGGCCTCCCACCGTCCGACCCCGACGCCACCCAAGACATCCCCGCGCTCTGCCGCTCCACCATGACCACCTGCCTTCCCCACCTCGCCGCCATCCTGGCCCGCCTCAACGGCCCCGCCTCCGGCGTGCCGCCGGTGACGTGCGTCCTTTGTGACGGCGTCATGTCGTTCGCCTACGACGCCGCCAGGGAGATCGGCGTGCCGTGCGCCGGGCTCTGGACGGCCAGCGCATGCGGATTCATGGCGTACAACCACTACAAGCAACTCGTTGAGGACGGGCTCGTGCCGCTCAAGGACGAGGCACAGCTCACGGACGGGTACCTGGACACGGTCGTCGATGGCGTGCCGGGCCTGTGCGACGGCTTCCAGCTGCGCGACTTCCCGAACTTCATCCGGACGACGGACCGCGATGACATCCTGCTAAATTTCCTCATCCGTGAGTCCGGCCGCATGTCGCTGCCCGACGCCGTCATCATCAACTCCTTCGACGACCTCGAGAAGCCGGCGCTCGACGCCATGCGAGCCATCCTCCCGCCCGTCTACACCCTCGGCCCGCTCCTCCTCCACGTCCGCCGGCTCATCCCCGCGGGCTCCCCTCTCGACGTCGGCGTCGGGTCCAACCTGTGGAAGGAGCAGGACGGCCTAATCGAGTGGCTCGATGCCCGGCCACCGCGCTCCGTCGTGTACGTGAACTACGGCAGCATCACCGTGATGACGAACGAGCAGCTGCTGGAGTTCGCGTGGGGGTTGGCCAACAGTGGCTACCCCTTCCTGTGGAACGTCCGGCCCGACCTCGTCAAGGGCGACACGGCGGTGCTACCGCCAGAGTTCCAGGCCGCCATCGAGGGCCGCGGCCTTCTGACGACGTGGTGCCCGCAGGAGGTCGTGATCGAGCACGAGGCCGTGGGCGTGTTCCTCACGCACTCCGGGTGGAACTCCACGCTGGAGAGCCTCTGCGCCGGCGTGCCGATGCTGAGTTGGCCCTTCTTCGCGGAGCAGCAGACCAACTGCCGGTACAAGCGCACGGAGTGGGGCGTGGGGATGGAGATCGGCGGCGAGGTGCGGCGGGCGGAGGTGGCGGCGATGATACAAGAGGCCATGGAGGGGGAGAAGGGGGAGGAGATGCGCCACCGCGCAGCTGAGTGGAAGCAGAAGGCCGCGCAGGCGACGCTGCCAGGTGGCCCCTCCGAGACCAATCTGGACGGATTAATTCATGTGCTGCAAGGCAAGACAGGTCAAGCCGGAAAGTAAGAATTGGGTGCAGAAATCACACGTCCCTGATTTCGATCAGATTCTCATTCTGTCCATGTCCAGGGGGATTTTCGGTGGTTCTGAATTTGCCTAGTATTTGATGATGTGGAGAGCTGCTCTTAGCTTGTAGCGCGCGTGTTGTTCTGTTTTGTTTCTTATGTAAACATTAACCGGTCCATTTATCAGAATATTTGCCCAGTGGCCAGATAGCAGTGTTGCCTCCTAGCCGGCGCCGGTTCAAACTCAGGTCTCACACCTTCTTAATTACTAGTAAAAGTGTGTAATCTAAAGCTAAACAACGAACCGAAACAAGGTTCAGTTTGGCCTTAGGAACATGATGGAGATATTCAGCCTAACCTAACATCTACCAGACACATGATCCTTTACCAATTAGGAAAAGGGATGAAATTGCAAAGAAAGCTTTGCTATCTGAAGCTAAACGACGAACGGAAACTAGGTTCTTTTTGGCCTTATGAACATGAAGGGGGCATTTTCAATTGGAGATGTGTGACAGAGGTAGGAACAATAGAATGCCCAACGTAAACAATTCTCATACCTGCTGGCATTGTGGAATTGGTCATTGCCACTGTACCTATCCCGTACCGTTAACTTTTGAGCTCCCGGGTAATATGGTCAGTAGCACCAGTATCAGCAGATCAATTGGTGTTACATCTGGTTTGCTCACGTGATATGAAGGCCCCCTATGAATGACGAAATCAGGTTACAGGAGATGTCAGCAACCGCAGCTTGGTTCATTTGGTGGGAAAGGTGCCAAAACATTCATGGCAATGTGTGGGATAGCAATTAATGCAACATGAACAATGAAGAAGCAGATCCAAATTGAAAAGAAGGGGATTGTTCTTGCCCTCAGCAAACTTATCTGAAACTCAACATGAATGCTGCTTTTGACATTGATAGTCTAGAAGGAGCAGTGGGAGCAATCTTGCAAGATGAGAAAGGGCGATTCATACCTGCTGTGAATGGTCAGTTGGTCCAGGTTTCTGGATGCCCAGATGGCTAAGGCGACTGCATTGAGACAAGGCATTCAGCTGGCCTTGTCGATCAGGTGTACTCGGCTGGTGGTTCAGTCAGATTGCTTGGATGTGATCGCCACCATGCATGACGGTGGACAATCATGACTCATGAGGCCCAGCGGCAGCAATATATGAGAGTAGTTATCATGTGTCAATGGATTTTGTCAAAATGATCTTTGAGCACTGGCCAAGAGTCAAGAATCTGCTAGCTTCAGCTTGATGATCCTCCTAGTTTTGCGTCTCCAATTTTTGCGAATTGCCGTAAGCATGTTTGCTAGCTAATATTTGTACATGTTATTGTAAAAAAAATGATGTACAAGCTGCAGTGAGAGGACAGTTAAGCATCCATAATGAAATAAAAAAGATGACCCAGACGCAAGCACCTCTAAGCTACAGAAGATCAACAAAAATATATCACCGTGCTCTATAACTAACTAGCTCAAAAGTGTTCTCAACTGTTTGACAGATAGTGAAACACAACAGCTACTGCCGCAACAAGTGCAACCTTGACTAGTAGCTTTAACCCTACTGGAGATGCAGGAGAGGATTCTGACTCTGATGGGTCGACCTTGTGACCCCTTAGCCTAGCTAGCAACAGAGGAATGAGTGCAGGCTTCACGGCTGTCATAGAATTGAGATTAGTTAGAACATTGTTCAAATTTGAGAAGTCAACACTAATTTGTAATGGCGAAATAACAACTTAGATGCGAGTATACAAGAATAAAGATCAAAATGAAGTTGCTCGCGCATACAGAAGTGTGCAAGTTCGGTACAATAAGTTTCAGTGGCATTACTGTAGCCACCCCTATGACCAACACTCAAGTCTTAGAAGGAACTGGGTTGATGGATCAATGCCACGACATAACTATATAAACATTGTAACTATTGGCCAGATATACTACTGTAACTCTGCAGTTTGTTCATGTCCCAGTGTAATCAGAGGAAATAGGAACAGCTGAGACCAGCAAATACAACTGCGATTAAATGGAAGAGAATGACATGCAAACTGAACTATTTCCGCTAAATCTAACCACTCATAGAAGAACACCTTGTTTCCGATACATGTTAACAGGGAAAAACTATTCGATTGCAGCTAGCATGCATGTAAGAAAGGAAATCAATGGGTTCTCTCTGACTCTCCGGATTGCGACGAAGGACCGAAGGAATGTGATTGCCATAAGCATATAAATTATTATTTTTAGTAGTTAATAGTATAAGCAATTGTAATACGCAGAATATCTCATATCTATTTTCACATTTGAACTATAATAGTAATTTTCCAATATCAGGTTTCAGTTTTGAAGGAAGTTAACTATCCACATGCCAGAACCATGACTTGGTTTTGAGATCTTATGAGTCTCTAGCCTACCCCAACTTGTTTGGGACTGAAAGGATTTGTTGTTGTTGCTGCTGCTGTTTGTAGGTTTCAGTTTTGAAGGAAAAATACATGCCATTACGCCATAATGTAACTGTCTAAATAGAGCAACTAACTTTCAGATTTCAGACCCAAATGAAGGGGTCATAAACTACCTCATCATCTGAAGATCAAGACAATGCAAATTGCTACTTGGTAACCAATTACATAATTACCTGCTTTTCTCAATCTGCACTCTTCTTCACCAATTCTTCGTCTCAAAGCATTAAGTAGTGAGCCGAAATAAAGAGCTAAGACAGTGCAAGCGAAGGTGATAACATTATACGGCATGCTGAAATCAGGAGTTGTCAAGGGAACAAGCAGCACTTCTGTGTATGATTTCACAACATTATCTTCCTGCAGCATAATATCTTAATGAGAAAATCAAAGCAGAATATCTAAAACTCACAAGATAGTAAAAATGTTACTACTACATTTACCTTAAAATTTTCTAACAAAGGTGATACAAACATTGGGTCCATTTCGGGGTATCTTCGGCTAGAATTAAAGTCAGGAAAGCTAACCAAAGCTGATGGAATATCAAATCCTTGATTAGCATCAGGAGGATATTCGTCTATGTGTAGGAACCCCTGAAATATATACACTCGTTAAAATTGTCACAAAAAAACAGAAATATTTAGTTCTGCATACATATATCATTAAATGGAGAATGCAAAAGGGGCAGAAAACAAACAAAAGACATGACCAGTACTAAAATGCCAGGAAAACTTGTATTTCCTAATCAAAAGGATGGCATTTTCAGGTAATTAAGCAGTAGAGCAGACCTTGTCAAAGTCCAACATCAAGGTAGCTGATTGCATGCCGCAAGGAAATCTTAGCAGCATCTCCAGAGTTCCAGGCGAAAGTTTGTCTTCTGAAGGAGTGACATGGATCATGTCAAGTACTTCTGATACAGCCTTGCTGCTCCCATCAATGAAAATTTGTAGGCTGTGATAGAAGACCTTAACATACCATGGAAAAACCTGGAGAACTACAGCCTTTATCGAACAATCATTTGAGCTGCCAGGCAACTGCTTATGTAGATCAGTGGACAGAAATGACAGAGCAATAGACCCTCTTTCGTTTCCGCTACCCATAAGAAATCTTCTTGCATTATATGGTGCAGGGGAGCAAGACCATATGAGGGGAAGCTTCCAAGTTATGCCCACATCCAAAGGCTTATCATCATTGTAGTTACTAAGATCATATTCATACAATGAAGATGATTGGACTTCCAAGTGATCCAATTCTTTGAGCACCCTGTCTGGGGCAGTGGAAAGCTCAAAGAATTTGTTACTCCAAGAAACTTCTGATCCAGATTTGACAAGAATACATATAGCAGTAAAGATCACAACAAGATATTTTTCATTTGCTTATCAATTGTGTTGTGTCTAAGATGTGGTGGTCTGAATTATCAGATTTGACGCAAATTGAGATGGATGTAAATTTGAACATGTGGCTACGTGCTGGATGAGCAATGCCAAATATACTTTTATTGACATGCTATGTGCAGCAGTGATGGGCACAACTTGGAAACATCGTAACGATATTCACTTCTGCGAAACTACTTGGATGGGGATGCAGGTTCTGTGGCAGAAAATTGTATCGAGTGATCAGGAGATGGAGGCCGCTGTGCCCAGATCACATGGAAGGTGCCTGGGACGACACAATACTGAAGCTCAAGTCGAAGATGCCGGAGCAGGTGTGTCTGGGATGGCAATGAAGTGACCGAAAGTGCTAAGCTATCTTAGGAGAGTACATCGTCCGCGCTCTGCTATGCTGTTGATTTAGAGTTAGTTGTTACTTTCATTTTGCTATATTTCTTCTGCGGTAAGCTGAAAAATGTCCTGTAATATTGGTTGGAACAGCACTAGCGGATGTTTTGTCGTAACTCTCCGAATCGCCGGGTGATAAAATATGATGCTGTAGATGCTGAGACACTGTTGTTTCATTCTCAGTAATGGAATAGGGTGAAGGCCCTTTGGCTCTACAAATAAGATCCCCATCTAGTCTCAACTGCTACAATGAATCAATCTACTGCAAAAGCTAATGAGCAGCTGTTGGACTCAACTTTCCGTTCAGCGGAGTGAAAGATTATTCAAATCAGATGGCTAAACTGGCGCTCTTATCGGACAATTAACGCGAGCCCGGGGCAATTTTAACGACGAACCCTAAGAGCCGTGGTAGCGAGAGAGGAGGGGTCTGCGTTTGAGGAGGGCGTACGTACCAGCTGGGAGATGGCCTTGGGGAAGAGGTGGTGGTGGCGGCCGGAGGCGGCGGTGGGAGGCTTGGAGGAGCGGAATTGGAAGTGGGCCAGCGCCTTGCGGTCGGGGAGCGGCCGCAGGAGCAGCTCCTCCGTGAACTCCTCCGCCGCCGCCGCAGATGACGCCGGGGTGAGGAGGAGGAGGAGGAGCAGGAGAGAGAGGGCCGACAGCCTCCATGAGGGCGACGACGGCGACATCAACGCCGGCGCGGGGCTGGCCGTCGCCGTTTTGCCGGGGTGGGGTCGCGGCGCTGGGACCACTTGCCACTTCCTCAGTTCGTCGGAGAAGCATTCGCACTTAACTTGGGCTACGGCCCTGGCGTGGCCCAGCTTGGTACTTCTCAAATTTCTCAGCCCATAGCTTTGCCTTAACTAGTGATTTCGATCTAATAATGCTAAAAATAACCTAGGGATTTCAATCTTATATATGTAAAAAAAAACTAGTGATTTCGATCACGTCAAGGTAGTTCTCACAAAAAAAATGAAGGTAAAAATTTGAAAGGACTCAACTAACACTAATCTTTTGATGCGAATGTTGAAATGTGCGTGTCCATACCATCAAAATTGTTGTAGATGTTAGATTTGCTAGTCATGAGAATCTCCATATATTACTCCTATGTAACATGCATTAGTGCATTTTAAGTGGATTTTCCCATTGCATAATCGTTGCATGTTTTACATTTTATATGAATTCTTTTTTTAGAAATTCCCCACATAGTTTTAGACTTTAGATGCTAAGGGACAAACTTATATCATGTACACAATTATTATAGACGTACGGTTCTATCGTCCAGTCCTCTATCATCAAATTTTATGTATTGTCTTTCCTCTCTCTCATTCCGATTTGATTTTTTTCTCCTATCTCTGTTTTTTCACCGGTTTTCTCTAAAACCGCCTCAGCTACCCCGCCTCTTACTGACTTACCAGATTGTTTTTATGTTTTTTATGTGAATACATATTTGGAAAAAAGAGTTTACCAAATAAAATTATTTTTTAACACAATCACATTAATATGGCTAACTTGCTACTCATGTTGCAAACACATGGATAATTATTATGATATTTAGAAACTGAACCCACAATTCCCTGGTAATTGAAGTATTGTTCAGTAGGACTATACATCCACTTGATGGTAGCCTAGCCTCCCATTATTAATTTCCCTGATTTCAAATGGGCCTGACCTGAGTTAATTCCGCATTAGAAAAACATGTGAGCCAAATTGCCATCGGCAAACACTTTCGAAAATGATACCCCGGATCACCTTTGTATCCCTTTAAACGTTATTGTTTGAAATAAAGGGCGATGTTCAACTAAAAAAAAAGAGCAAAACATCTGACCCTAATTGCCATCGGTAACCGAAAATGATGTGCAGGAAAAAAAACATTAGTGAAATGAACACTTCGAACAGTTGTGTAAGATGATTACATCTCATCATTTTTATTTCAAATCACGATTGTCATCACATACATCATTCCCCACAGTAATCCAAATCCAAATACATTGCCCATGGCCATGCCAAGGCGTCAGGGGAGCGCGGAGGCAGGGGGCTGGCAGCCACAGCCCACCACGCACTGCGGTCTCGTCGGAAAGCAAGGCTCTCCCTTTACGTGCGAACAACAGTAACACACATTATTCGGGCAGCTGGGCGAAGGGATCTCCGGGCATATGCACATCTGGAGCTTGCTCCCATCCATCTGACCGATTGTTCGACCTGCATGCAAGCAAGGGTCGATTAGACCAGGTTATTAGTAGGTGATCAAATAATTTCTAAAACACCCAAACTGTTTTCGAGAATTTTCTTGTATGCAGTTCGTCGAAACTAGGCACTGATCGAATGAATTTTGATTGAGTACCTCTGGTCTAGGCATACTTACACTCTGAAAGTACTGCGGCGCATGCGAGGGTAATCATCATAAGCAGGACAGCCCGGTCTCCCTTCGTCATATTCAACAATATATCTCTATTCTTAAAGGGAGAGTTGGTAGTTTCGCCCCACCTCCCACTAACCCTATATTATACCCGCAGGCGTCATACATGCGCCCGTTGCTCAAGTGCGCCCAATTTGGACCGGCTCATTTGATGCGTACATTAACTCAATCATCGGCATTTTCCGAAAACAACGTCATGCATTAACTCATTCAAATCAAATCTTAAAAAAATCTCAACTAAATCCAAACCTTTCTTACCTTTCACCATTCATGCCCAAATCAAATCAAATCTCTACTTATAAAGGGAGAGTTGATAGTCTCACGTCCCCTCCCACTAACCATGTATTATGCCCGCGAGCGTCATACATGCGCCCATTGCTCAAGCGCGTCCAATTTGGACCGGCTCATTTGATGCGTGCATTAACTCAATCAGATCAGCACTTTTCGAATTAACTCATTCAAATCAAATCTTAAGAAAATGTCAACTAAATCCAAACTTTTCTTACCTTTCACTATTCATGCCCAAATCAAATCAAATCAAATCTTACCAAAATATCAACTATAATCAAAGTTGGCCGGCTCATTTGACGCGTGCGCACATTTTTTTTGTTTTTTTTCTATGTTTCGTTTTTGGTTTCCTTTTCCTTGCTATTTCATCTCTACTCCTAAACGGGGAGATGGTAGACCGGTATCCATGGTTTATTTTCGTCTCACCGGTTTAGTTTCGCCGCACCTCCCGCCACCACCCCTTCACACTGGTTTTCTTTCCTCCCATCAGACGTTGGGTTTTTTCGCTCCACCTTCCACATTCATTTTTTTTTCTTCTCCGATCTGTTTTTTTATTCTGTTCAAGGGAAAGAATCCGGATGAGATCTTGACCGCAAGAGCGAGTTGTATGAATCCATTATCTTGCCCACACATATCCAAACACCAATGCACGAGATCTTCCAGGTGATGTACCAAATCAAATCATGTTAATTAATAAATAAAAGAGCATCTTAAAATAGAATTACAAATTAAGAGACCGTCTTAAATCAGAAAGCAAACCGGGCACGTAAAAAATGAAACAAATTGCCCTGCATTGAAAAAACAAACAAAGAAACTAACACCAACGTAAAAAAGCAAAGCATGCAAAACAGCCGCATGCACCACCGCACACCTCCGCTTCCCTCGCCACGCCCACGCCTGCCGCCGCTCGCGTCGGCCAACGGCCACCAAGACCGTGCTTCTTGTGTGCCGCTCCCGCACGCCCGCCACAAACCGTGCTTCTCTACCTGCCGGTAGCTTGTTACCAGTTATTAGCATATCTACATGGTGTCTTGTATGGTTGTGCCTAAATAATTTATCTCTACTCCTAAGGAGAGTTGGTACTCTGGCCTCACCTCCCACCAACTCTATACTAGCATAATGCTACTGAAGTTATATAAAGACAATGCATGTTAAATTTCAAAGTAGAGGCAATATAACACAGACACAATTGTATAATAATTGAAGTCCACTTCACTTGTAATGTAAACCGATAACAAAAAAAGCAAATTGACGATGTATACATATAAAGCGATGATCCAACTAAAAATCTATTACAAATTATTAAGATCTACTTGTTACGCTTAAGAAATTCTCGCACAGTATTAGGAAAGTTGTCTTTAGCTTCATTCGCATGATGTTTTTTTCAAGTATAATAAAAACTACTTCCTCAACTCATACCCATCATGCAAAAGAAATATATGTAGTTAGCGTGAATACTGCACGTGGAAGGTCTTAAAACGTGTAACGGACAATACTCACCGTGCAAACTGGCTTCACCAGCTCTTTACCATTTCACGAGAGCATAAAATGAAAAACAAAATAGACAAATACATCCCTATGATTTCCTAAATTCTTATTATATAAAATATAGTGGTAAAAAAATAAATGTTTGTATTCTAAATTTATTATCCGTCTATGCTCGTTGGAATACCAGACGGAAATAAACGTTGCCATCTAGATATATCAGATCCAGCTGGGTTGCTTTATTTCGAGTGCTTCTTTGAATCTCACTAAATGCCTCAAGGTTTTAACCTTTGACGACTGTGATGTATGAATAGGGTCAAGAGTTGATACACGACGTGCCTATTTGTCGATGACGTACAAGATCTATCGGCCGATGAATGCATATGGAGGTAAATCTACAAGCGGTAGCTATTAGAAACAATAATAAATCATGAAAACAATGGACAAAAGACCTTACTTAACATGTTGCACAATGAGATGTTGTTGTCTCTCCCAGGGCAGCTATGAAATAAAGTTGCCAACATCTGAATAGTTTCCTTCACATATAAATTGTCATCTCGTGTTGAATCTAGCATCATGGATTGAGTAAAAAAAACTATTTAGAAACATGTTGATACTAATGATATTGAATGAAGAATTATGATAACTTACACGTTTAGAATATATTTATGTTATTAGATATTATATATGATTTATATTATTAAGTACAAAAGTTTGTGCAATTGGCCTTACACCATCGTGCAATACCATATCATCTTTCATAAGGCATTGCAAATCGTCGTTTGATAACAAGGCATCTCCAATGTCCACAAACTTGGTTTTCTTGGGGGAGACATGATTGATTCATGACCCTAATATCTCTAGGGGTAAATCATAGTCTGTCGTCACGATATAAAAATGAGCCCAATCAGTATACAAAATGAGGCAAAATAGTTCAATGTAAAAAAATAATGTGGCAAAGGAAAGACCGATAATAACATTGAAAAGAGATACCTTGTGCAATGACATTTGTATTTGTTTTTGTTTTGGTTTGTTATGAGATAACTCTGTTGCACATTGTTATGTTGTAAAAAACTTTGAAAACTTTTGGCCCCTTCCAATGACGTCGTCTCGGAACCCTTGTCGATGTATTTTTTTTAAACGTCACCAAAATACATCTCTGTCTCTCTCATGTTCTGAAACAGTAATCATATAAAAATGCACCTTTTGTATAACATACATATAAAGAAGGATTAGTTGTATGCACCTCTTCTCGTGGTGTTTCAGTTAGCCCGTCATCGACGTCAGTGTCTATGTGAGATGTCCGGTCTGCACGCCGTGATGCTCGTCGCGGCGGGCGCGAGCATCATGCGCATCCCGCAGAGCAGGCGGGAGTGCACCAAGCTCGAGCGGTGCTGCCGCAGGCTCCACGCGCAGCTCAAGTGGCCGACGGGCTGCGGCGCCGCGCTGCTCTGCTCGGAGCTGGGAGGCCCCGTGGTGCGGCCGGCCTCGTCGACTCCTACAACCGTAGCACGTTCTGGCGCCGTGTCCGGAGCGGCAGGAGCATGGCGAACCGGCTCCGCGAAATGCAGGACGTGGTCGACTCGTACTGCGTGCTTCTGCTCTTTTTTTTGACGCGTCAATGGCGGGCTTACGCCTGCCTGAACCTTTATTGCCAACCGTCGGGGTGTTACAGATCTCAGGGAGAACAGAGAGTACATGGGGGTTAAGGAGGGAATAAAATTACATGTAGCGGGGGGCTAAATTCTCCCGGCAAGGTGGAACAACATGGAGCCCCAGTCCCTGAGTTGAATTTGTTTTTGAATATTATTACAGCGGTGGGACCAAAGTTTAAGATCTTCCGCAGCGGAGCTTGCCACATCATGAAGCCCAAGATGTATGTCCCGAAAGACCTTGGCGTTCCGTCGCTTCCAGATATTCCAAAGAACGGCCAGTAGAACTGTTGATCTAGTTTTGTTGTGCCATTCGCCCTCCCAAGCTTGGAGCAGCCCCTGTGGCGCACCCGGACATAGGCTGTCTAGCTCCCCCCAAAGTGGAGCTAGGTGGTGACATTCGAAAAGGAGGTGGTTGATGGATTCACAGTGGTCGCAGAAGGGGCATGCGGCTGAAGTAGCAATGCCCCGTCTGAACCGTCGTTCATTCGTGAAGAGGCGGTCCTTGCGGGCAAGCCAGAGGTAGAGTCGACATTTATTTAGGGCGTAGTTTCGCCAGATGGCCGGGGCGAGCGTGTCCATGGGCTTTGTCCTCCAAACCGCTTGGTAGGCAAGCTTAGCGGTGAAAGGTTTCTCAGCGTCCCTTGTAGTTCTCCTGTCAGCAACCTGCATATTTAGGTTCACCGTGCCCAATATAGTGCGTAGTTCAAGCAGTTCGCATTCGGCTGCGTGAGACAGCCTAGGTGTTAGATCCAAGGTGAGGTTGTTCGATGTCAAAGCGCGTGCCACTGATGTGTGGACTTGATTGGAGTGTGAAAACAGAGCCGGAAATTGTCGGGCTAGGGTTTGAGCTGAGCGAGGGAGCCAGTGCTTCTGCTCTTCATCAACGCGCATCTCCTACTACGGCAGGCAACCAATCATGGTCAGCCCCCGCAGCTAGATGCGACTACCACGTACGTGAATGTGAGATGCAAATTTTGTTGATCCGTCAATGTAACTCTGTCGGATGCACGGTTGCAGGTCGCCTACGTACCTACTTACGTCTCTGATGCTACCATGTTCATTTGATTGGCAACGCAGGATTCATGAGGCGAATGATTCATTGCAAGGTCAAAGTGTGCAAGTAGTGAGCAATTGCCCCAAGGTCGGAGCAAGCCGTGATACTCAAAGGGCCAACGATACCAGCGATGGAGGAATATGCAGCCAGACCCTTATTAATTAGAACCCTAGTCTTGTCGTTTGCTGCAAAGTGAAGAATGCAACATCTGTACATATGCTTAGATTTTTTGTTGTAAAGGTATTAAGCTTTTTTTTCCTTTTTTAATGAAAAAAGGGTCATATGCTTGGAAGTTGATTCGCCATCTGATGTGAATTAGATCAATCAAGTGGATACGGCTTTAGTCAGCGGAGAGTAGTCGGAATCACTAATTAAGAAGTACAAATGTCACTCCCATCTTTTTAGGTTGTGTGTCACTTGTTGCAATCTATGAGTTTTCTCTTTTTCGTAGATTCGTTTATTCAAAATGTTTTATCTATTTAACCGTGTGTTTAAATTCTGAACCGTTTTCGTTGTTTTTCTCGTGTTAAGAACTTCGAAAGTTGATCCCATTTTGATGGGTTTCGACGAACTTTTTTTCACCAAAAAACAGGACGAAAAAACCCGAATCAAAAGCACGGTTTCTTTTTCACATTTTTTTCTTTTTCCAAAAAGGCACAACTTTGTCTCTCGTTAAAGCAAATTTGTGCCTCCACGGGTAGCAAATCTGTGCCTCTCACGAAAAAAAACTCGCTTTCCCTCTTGCAGAAGTAAATACGTACCTCCACGAGAAGTAAATATGTGCCTCTCGTGGGAAAAAAAAAACATTTTTTTCCTTTTCCTAGATGCACAGTTCGCGGAAATAAATCCGTGCCTCCATGTGAAGTAAAACTACGCCTCTCGCGAAAGCAAAAAAAAACATGTATTTTCTTTTCTTTTTTAAGAGGCACGGAATTTGTGCCTCCATGAGAAGTAAATTTGTTCCTCTCGCAGAAGAAAATCTGTGCCTCCAGGAGAAATAAATTTATGCCTCTCGCGGAAGCAAAAAAGAAAAAAAACATGTTTTTGTCGAGTGGCATAGATGTGCCTCTTGCAGGAGCAAATCAGTGCCTTCACAAGAAGTAAATCCGAGCCTCTCGCGGAAGAAAAAAACAGTTTTTCCATGCAAAAAGATCTTTTTTTTCCCAAAAACATAGGGAAAACCGGATAAAAACCAAAAGGCCAAAAACAAATCAAAAAATCCTTTAAAACCAGAAAACACATATAGAAAACAAAAATCCCGAGAGAGCGCCCAACAAGCGACACGTGGCGGGGGTTGAGAGCGCGCCCACCAAAAATAACCCTTACAGGAGCGCCGCTAGGAGTACTCCTCAGTTAGTTCGTCCCGCGGTGGATGGCTCTGAATGCACCAAAAGGCCATCTTCTCGCCTAAAGCTTTGTCCCGGCGTCGTAGCTACCGGCCCGGCCATTTTACGTCCTTTTTTTTCACTGCGTTTTCGTTTGCTGGTTTCGTTCGTGTTTTCTTTTCTGTGTGTGGATTTCTTCTCTGGTTTTCTTTATTTTCTGGTTTGTTTTGTAATTTCTTTGGACTTTTTCTTTACTGGTTTTTGTTTTTTTCTTATTATTTCCTTTTTGGTTTCTTTTGTTTCTTCCTTAATTTTTATTTTCACACTATTTTTTCGTTGGTTTTCTTGTTTCCTTTTTCTCTTTGGTTTTCGTTTATTTTTTCTCTGGTTTTTTCTTTTTTTTTTCTTATTCTTTTTCTGTTTTCTATTTCTTTCTTAGGTTTCATCAGTTTTCTTCGTTTGTCTTGGGTGTTGTTTTGTTTTTCTTGGTTTCTTTTTGTTTCCTCGTGGATTTCCCAGTTTTCTTGGGTTTTCTATTTTCTTTGTTTTAGAGGTGTTTCTTTCGCTTCTTTCATCTATTTCTTCTTTTTTTTCCTTTTTTCTTAACACATGTCTACATTTTTCATACAAGTTTGTATATTTTAAGTATACATCAGTAACATTTTTATACATGTTTAAGTTTTTTTAATATATAATTATCATTTTTTACATTGTCACCATTTTTAAAAATTTATGTTTTATATTCAATTTTCTAATACATTCTTCTTATACATCATGAAGTTTTTTTACACTATTAACACTTTTGAAATAGATGACTAACATTTTATTAAATATTTGTGTTTGATGACTAATTTATTCATACACATGATACTTTTTTTGGTATATATCAGAAATAATTTTTTATACACATTTAAAATATTTGAAATATATGATTAAAAAATTTATGATACACGATCAACATTTTTTAGAAATTTATTTTTTTACGTCTAATTTTTTCATACATGTTCTAAATTTTTTGTCTACGTAAGAAACATTTTTATAGACATTTAGATTTTTAAGTAGATGATTAACATTTTTAAATGCTTGATTAACATTTTTCAAATACATGACACACTTTTCCTACACAGTGGATATTCTGTATACAATTTTCATATACATGAGAAATATTTTCTACACATATTTAACTATTACAATGCTACATTACCATTTTTAAATATTTTATGCATATTTTTTTTGTAATATTTATATTTAATATATTTGAATTGTAAACAAAATTAAAAAAGAAAACTAAAAAATAGAGAGAAAAAATGAGGTTGTGGCCTCCCGGGAGCTGGGCCAGCCCTGTCTCAGGCTATTTGAGGCCAGACTGCCCTACGTCTGGCGCCAAGCCAGACATAGGCTCACACACAAGAGGAGCCTCTTTGCAGATCATAGCAGGCATGTGGGTCGCTAGATAGAGGCGCGGCTATGTCTCGCTTGACCGTAGTGTAGCGTCACGTCGAGGAACTCACTACTCAAAAGGCCCAGTAATGAGACCGAGTGTAGGCTTTGATTTTTTGTTCGCCTTTTTTCATTTATGTATCTTTTTAAATTATTCTAAGAACATATATTTCAAAACTTATATTTACTTCGGTTTTTCATCAATTGTGAACTTGAAAAATCTTAACAAATTACAAAAATTGTTATCATAATTGTTGATAGCATTAAATCAAAATTAACTACATTAAAAAATGAACACACATTGAAATACAAATTCAGCACATAAAAAGTCGAATGCAGCTATTTAAAAAATGTCAATCATATAATTAAAAAATGTTAAACGTGTTTAAAACATGGTTATAATGTATATACAAAATATAAACATGTAAAATAGACATAAAAACATATATTTGAAAAATAATCTTAATCATGTATTTGTAAAATGTAAACCGTCTATGAAAATAATGTTTCACAGCCCCCCCCCCCCCCCCCCCCCCAGGTTGAAGAGAAGATGCGTATGTGGGCTTCAGAGCAGACCCTTGGTCCGGGCTTAATAAAGACCTCCGTCCCTGACATGATACTGGCCTAGATAAGTCTTATTCTGCATCTGTACTTATTTCCCACCCCTCAAAAAAACTGTACTTATTTTCCTTTAGCAGAGTAAGACTGCTGCCTTGTGACCATGAGGTCACCGGTTCAAGTCCTGGAAACAGCCTCTTACAGAAATGTAGGGAAAGGTTCGTATAATAGACCCAAAGTGGTCGGACCCTGCACAAGCGGGAGCTACATGCACCGGGCTGCCTTTTTATTTTCCTTTAACAGTGAGCAGTGGCAGCACCAGCTTTTATGAAAGAAAAAAAAACGAGCAGAGCACTACATCTGTATTTCACGAGGAAACATCATTGACCAGTAGCTTAATTTGTTGATAGGTCAGACATGCAGAGCCAAGAAATACCACCAGGGTCAGATCAACGAACACAAGTGTGATCCATTTTACTGTCACATTTCAGAGTATCTTCTACCACCCACCCCTACCAAAGAAGCACCGATTCCAGAGGTCCACACAGGACAAAGCACAGAAAAAAAGTCAGTCAAAGAGCACAAATCCCTGCCCCCCTAAAAAAGGCCAAGAAAGGCGTCAAATTATAATAGGATTACCCTGGGCTCGCTCAATCATCACCACGATCTCATTCACTGACCCACTGTTACCACCCGAGTGAGCGGTGAATCAGAATCCACGACGCAACATTATTCATCTGGATGAAGCGAAGCTAGGCAGGCAGGAAGCAGGGTCGACGAAATTTACAGTATATTAGTATGTTCCAACGAGCTGATATTTTCCTCTGAATAAACGATCTCTATCTAGTACAGTATCTCCGATGATACATCTTTCTGGCCGGCGCCGATCGATCTCACGCCGTCCCCCGTCCCATCCCGCCCGTCGCCGTCGCCAACTTTTAGGGCGCGCGGCAGGAGAAGGAACTAAGGAAGGCGGCCCCGGCCTGTCCCATGCGGTGCCGTCGCCGGGGCCCGCACGGCACCCCCACCGGAAAATCCCCGTCGGCGGCTGCGTAGGCGCTACATAGTGCGCCCACCGCATATACCCTGCGTCGCGTCGCGTGACAACCCATCCTGCACAAAATATCAGCCCGATTTTTCCCGGTCGTTCCAGCCGTGGAACGAGCCGAGAAAGGGTGCCAGAATGGCTGGGATTTGTGTGGTGATCGCGGGTGCGCGGGAGGCGTGAGGTGTGAACCGGCGGCAAGGTCGGAATCTGCCGCTGATGATACGCGACGATTATAAAACCCAAACGTACGTGCGGCTGCAACTTTGAAGTTTCTTCTCCTTCGGAGTTGAGTTGGATGGTGGCCGTCCTTTTTTGCCCGGGCTAGTCTCACGAGCCATCATCTCCGTGAAAGTGATCAGTGTGATGTGACGCGGACCGACCAACGGTTCTACTCTTGACAGTATTTATTTATAGGGCGATGCTAGGCGTAAGTCGGGCGATGGATCCCGATTCCTAAGTCGCCTTTGCAACCATCCGATGTAGAGCACCGCGTCCGTCCGATCTACACATGCACGCTCCCCCGCAAAGCCCGTCAGCCCGTAGCCGTTTGCAGTCATTTTCTTTCACGCCTCACAGCCGTACTCGCGCGTTCGCATGCACGCAGCGTCCTGCTCACGACGACAGCATCTCAGCGGCTGCACTTGCATTATTAGGCGAGGCGTGGCGACTTCCAGCCATGTACGTATACGGCTTGTAATGGCATGCCAACAGAAGTGGTGTATTTTATTTCTAGCAAATGGATGGCAGTAGCATGCGAACTTTGGAGGTTAAATGACAGTCCACAATGGAGCGACATGGCGCGGCGGTGTGCTTTGAACGACATGACGACAACATCACAGCGACTCCAGCCAGCCATCGACATGTGATAAACATCCTTGTTTCCCAGGTTGCAGCAGCCTCGTCACTGATCATCTCAGAGCAAAACGCGGACGAGCTCGCCATGCACGGCCACGTCTGCATCGCCGGGTTGCAGCAACGACGCCGTTGCCACCATCCTGCTTCGTTGCAGCACGGAGTCACGAACGATGCTCCGGCGGCCCGACAGTGCTCCAACACAACACCAGTGATGCTTCGTTGCAGCACGGACGATGCTCCGGCGGCCCGGCAATGACCCAAAACAACACCGGTGATGCTTCGTTGCAGCACGGACGATGCTCCGGCGGCCCGGCAATGACCCAACGCAACACCGGTGATGCTTCGTTGCAGCACGGATGATGCTCCAGCGGCCGGCAATGATCCAACACAACACAGGTGATGCTTCCTTGCAGCACGGACGATGCTCCGGCGGCCCGGCAATGCTCCAACACAACACCGATGATGCTTCATCGCAGCACCGGCGATGCTCCGGCGCCCCGACAATGCTCCAACACAACACCGATGATGCTTCGTCGCAGCACTGGCGATGCACCAGTGGCCCGGCAATGCTCCAACACAATATCGATGATGCTTCGTCGCAGCACCGGCGATGCACCGGTGGCCCGGCAAATGCTCCAACACAACACCGGTTATTCTTCGTTGCAGCACCGGCGATGCTCCATTGCATTACCACGTGAGGTTTCGCCAGCCCGACGAAGCTTCATCGCCGCACTGGTGATGCTCCGGCGGCCGCTGGCGATGCTTTGTTGCAGCACCGACAGGCGCCAATGGGTGGTGTGTCGCAGCACTGGGTACGCCAGCGATTGATGGAGCAAGGCACGTTGCTGGTGGGTTCGCAGCAGAGGCACTTTCCACCCTTCGCACCGCTCGGAGCGAACGACGTTGACCTCGATGCATCACTTGCGGGAAGCTGCATGCAACATCATCACCAAGCCGCGCAGCGCCACGCATCGTGCTTTACAGCAGACCGTCTTATAACATTGTTTGAATGCGGTGTCGCCATCTGTCCTTTGTAGCATCCGTGCTACCGACTCTTCGATGTAACAAATATATATTTGATTAGAGAAAAATACTAAGAGATCGTCAATTAATGTTGACACAATAACATGGCGAGCCAAACACTTACTCCCTCCATTCCATAATATAATCACATTTTTCAAGCTGAATATCGCAGAAAAATCACTTTGCAGCACAGACCATAGTTGCATCAGACATCCAAAAGAATGTAGTCAGCTTTGTAAAAAAAGAATAAAAATATATGGCAGTGGAGGGTAGCTGAGAGAGAGAGCAGAGCGTCCTCCTGGGTGTCTCGGTGCGGACGCATGCAAGTATGCACATGGTCGAAGTACCAGTAGCAGCAGTACTAGCTGCGTAGGAACAAGGCTAGCTAAAATATAGTGCCAGTGCACGCGCTGCGGGAAAGAGCGGCAGTCCTCATGTGTTCACATGGACACGTGGTTGGCTGCCAAGGCGGTGGATCGGTGCGAGTAATCAGCCGGTTTAAAACAAGAGTTTTCCTTATTTATACTGCTGGTTTGCTAAAATTCTGAACTGATCTCCAGAGCGTCCTTGCGAACTCGAGAAATTGTCTAGTAGGAGTAGGCACGCACGCGGGGGTGGATGCTTTTGCTGCAAGGAACGGCCATGTGATGGGCGCATAAAAAAATGTTTGGACTGGAGACAGATATGGATTGGATTGGATGGAGTCGACCTAATGTACGTACAGTGCCAATTGCTGGGGGTGTAGTGGAACGCCCATGAGAAATGAGACTTGGTCCACGGGAATAATCAGGCCACACGCAACCAATGAGAAAACTGCATTGGTATTCAATCAAGATATAAGCTCAATTGGGCGTTTCTTTTTTTTAAACGAGGTGGCCCCTTACCTGCTCGCTTCAAAATTGAGGGGTAAATGCACCCATCAGTTTTGGGTATCGCAGAAGTTCATTCGTCAACCGTGGACTCTATAATTGTTTCCGTTTTAAACTGAACTATTCAAACTGCTTTACATTGTCCTTTGGTCGTATTTGAGACGGTTTTAAACTATCTTGGACGAAGGTGGCTGAGAACTGTTATCACTTATACACGTCAACTACTTGTTAGAACCAATTATGAGGAGATTTGATGTCAGGTGTTTCAGATCTATACAAGGGTACAATGGTGACAACTACGGCTTCATGGCGTTGGTCCTTAGGGGCACGTGTACAAGGGCTTCCCGGCTATCATCGACAAAGTCAAGGCCGCTCTGGTAGCGGTGCATCAACGGCTCGTTCTGACGAAGTAGTGGTCATTTGTTGGCCTTGGAATCAAGATGTAATTTTTATTATGTTTGAAATGCTTTGTACTTTCGGTGAATTTTTATAATAGATCTTGTCATTTTCACACACAACAAAAAAAATTGAGGATTTTAATAAGAAAAAAATGTTAAAAAAATAAAAACCCAAAAAAATATTGAGCAGCTGAAAAAATAATGAATTACCAATAATAAACTAACACAAAACTTCAGCTATAAAATGCAAATAAAATAGGCACAAATAAAAATAAGGGGTGAACACAACAGTTAACATCTCACAACTCCATCAGATATGGTAGCGAGACCATCCATAAGAAAAGATAACGCACACCATTCTTGCAAAAAAGCCCCACCTGGTATTACCATACGGGGCTAGAAACCGCTCCATATTTTTGAAGATATTTTGAGATGGGCTTTGATAGAATTATTATCGAGTCTAATTGCCTTGAGGCCATTGAGATTATGAATGAAGGAGATTTTTCAACAACAGTAGTTGCTCCATATTTTGAGGATGTTTGTATTTATATTTCTACTAGCTAGTTCCACCTCCAAAAATGAGAAATTTGGTGGAAATGATATATTTTATTGGATGACCTGGGGAAAAACCGAAGGGGTGTCAACTTACTGGTGCCAGTGGTTGGTAAATTCCTCCCAACTCTAGCTTCTAGGGTTTTTTTAAGCACCCCCTGAAGAGGTTTCACAAAACAGGGAGTTGTGCCCAAATTCTAGTTTTTTTACGGAGCGGCATATCGTGGAGCTACCCTATTTAGGTTGTGTTTTTCAGAGCGGAGTTAAATTTGAAGGAGCAAAGTAGTCCCAAACAGGCATTAGTAAAGTTGAATTATCGTTTTGAAATTGAGATGCCAATTCTGTTGCTCATGTCTTAGCTACGGACGCTGATCACAATCACAATGCTTGGGTTGATGAATCTTCTACTTTTATTATTTCCTTGTTTGTGAATGATGTAACGACTATTTGATAGCGATAAAGTGAGTCATGATGGCGTTCCCACAAAAAAAGACGGGGCTAGAAGCCACCTCACATCTTACTGCTCGAATTACATTGAGGGTCTAGTAAATAATTAAAATTACAACAAGGTCTCTAAAATGAGACGTGTGCAATAAAATTAACACACATCATGAAAGAACAACTCGAGTTGCCAAGTTAGCATCAACAGACCACAAGTTCACCACGGCATCTCGCCGTCGACTAAGAATGAAACCCGCCATTGTTGTCACCGGCAAGGCGAGGACCAAAGCATACGAAGTATTTTTGGAAATGGAGGGAGAACCAGTCTCGGTAGCCAAAGGTAAAGCATATCACCATGCTCAAGAGGCCACCAAGCGTCAATCCATGCCGCCGAAACCAAGGATGAAGAAGGAGCGCATGCACCGATGAGCCGAATCAACTGTCTCAGGCATGGCACACCTATAGAGACCCGCACACATATGTGATGTAAAATTAAGATAGAAAAAATGCATATCAACTTTGAGTTACTACTAAAGTTCACTTATCTACTTTAAACTTCAGCGTTGGTTGTCTTTTAAACTGAACTATATTTTTCTTCTTCTGGAACGCAATTGGACTATCATGTAAGTAGAATAATTATATGGTGAAGTGTTAAATAGAAAATATTTTCTCATGTATGATTGAATGTTATGGCAGTTCTTTTTTCATGCATGATTGCATGTTGAGGTGAGCATTATTCTCTTTATAATTATATGGTGAAGTGTTATATGCTTAAATGTTAAGATAAATACGTTAAGTATATATAGGATTTGTATCTGTATGACTATAAATATATTTTTTAAACTACTCATTCAGAAATAAACAATGCTATTTTATTAGATTGTTCTGAGCCGTGGTATGTTGAATGTATTCTCTACTTGCACACTTTAGAATGTTTTACTCGATCAAATCCCTACATCCCATCGGGTTTTTTGGATATCTTTAGAAGATTTGCTTTTTTGGATTCCTTTTTCTGAATGCCCTGACAAGATTTAAGTTTTTCGAAAGCATAACGTCCTTCTGTTTTCCCCGGGGTTTCTCAAAATGTCTATGTTTCTATTCATTTGCTTGTGTTATTTGCATGATGACAAGGTGAAGTTTTGCCACGTGTACTTGAGATGGACTTAAGACTGCTCGGGATAAGATCTATCATTGGAACGGTAAAGTAAAGTAACTTGGCAATTACATTGCTAAAACAAAAAAGGTGTATGGCATACATAGTAGAATGGTAAGCAAGTGCTCGAGCAGCGGAGCGTGTGTGGTGTGTGGTGCCTCGAGAAACCGCGCGCGTCCTCTCGAACGCGATGGACAAGGGTCTGGCGATGAAGCTGTCG
This sequence comes from Aegilops tauschii subsp. strangulata, assembly GCF_002575655.3. Lineage (NCBI taxonomy): Eukaryota > Viridiplantae > Streptophyta > Magnoliopsida > Poales > Poaceae > Aegilops > Aegilops tauschii. Next base: position 470,194,274 of record NC_053040.3, on the reverse strand, counting down.
TGCACTTCCGCACTGGACTGGACGTCAGGAGTGAGCAGGAAGCAAACGTGTCGTCGCCAAAACGAATTAGCTAAACACAAGCAAACGTGTCGTTGCCAAGGCGGCGGCGACAAACGGATCGATCACAGGCAGCTTAACAAACAAGCAAACGTGTCGCATAACTTCGCCGGTGTCGTGTCGAGCCGAGCCGGGAGTAAAAAGCAGATCACCATGCTCAAGAGGCCATCAAGCGTCGATGCATTCCACTGAACAAGGATGCAGATGGAGCATGTGCACAGACGAGCCGAATCAACTGTCTATAGAGACCCGCACACATATGGAATGTAAAATTTAAGATAGAAAAAAAAATGCATATCAACATTGCGTTACTACTAAAGTTCACTTATCAACTTTAATTATACTTCACATTTGGTTGTCTTTTAGACTGATCTATTTTTTTTCATCGCAAAAAAAAAACTGACCTGTATTTTTCTTCTTCTAAACGCAATTGAACTATCATATGTTTATATTAGCACCTAGCACTAGTAGAAAAAAGGTCAAATGTCAAGCACATTAGTGCCGGTTTGCTTTTGAGCCGGCACTAATGTGTGCATTAGTGCCGGTTCCAACGGCTAGCCGGCCGCTTTCATTAGTACCGGTTCGTGGCCGACCTTTAGCACCGGTTCGTGCCACGGACCGGTACTAAAGTGAGTGGTGGCAGGATGTTGTCAGTCCGGGGCCCCTCCAGCACCTTTAGTACCGGTTCGTGGTACGAACCGGTGCTAAAGGTCGTCCTACATAAACCCTTCGTCCACCCGAGCTCGCTCTGTTCTTCCCCTTTCCCCTCTCCTCTCTGTTCTTCCCCTCTTCCTCTCGAGCTCATCACACATTTTGCCCAAAATTTGTCAAGATTTGAAGGCCCCCATCCATTCAAATGATCACAAAGGTTAGCAACTTTGTCCTTTCATCTCTCATTGCTAGATTAGCTCTTGCAATGCTTTGTATAGTGATTAATTTATGAGTTTAGTAATTTGGGAGGAAATATATGTGATAGTATTTGATTTATATGCAATTTGAGGTCAAAAATAACACTTAGTTTGCATATGTAGGTGTGGTTTACTTAGTGCCTTCTAAATCTCCGTCGTAACCACAGTCGATCGCTCGCACCGTTCCGTCGCCGGCACCACCTTGTGGTGAGCCTCTTGTTCATGAATGTTTTACATTACCAAATTGATGTTTGTGTGATTTGGATATATAGTTACTCGTATAATTATCTTACCCGTACGTTGTTTGTTATACATAGTGCCATGGTTTTGATATCCGTCCCCGTCGGCCCTCGTTCTTGTTATGATTCGGATGTGGTATATTCTCTTTTAAAACTAGTTGTTGCATTTCGTGTTTATGACAAATTATGCCCATCAAGTTGACATAGATATTTTTGTGTAGGAGGTTTGTGAACCGGAAATTCCAACCGACCCTATTGTCGAGAGGTTAAATTTAGTTGAAAGAGAAAACGAGTATTTGAAAGAAAAATTGAAAAGAATTGAGGGGGAGAAGATGGAATTGGAGTTGCATGTTGCCGATGTCGTCGATGATCACAAGATCAAGATGGAGAAAATGCGCTTGAAGATTAGAAAGATTAGAAAATATGCCATTGATAGTGAGGCTTGGTATCATTATGCTGTTGGATCAATTGTTACCTTAGTTACGATCTTGATCGCATTTGTTGTTGCATTTAAATTCTGTAGTTAGAGAGTTATTTGTTTGTTGCATTTAAGTCTTGTATGAACTTTATGTATGAACTTGTATTAATTTGGTCTTTTCGGTGTTGTGTAATGAAGATGAGCCGACAATGGATGTACGATGACCGATGCTCTCCCGAGTTCATTAATGGCGTGCAAACTTTTCTGCTTGCGGCTGAGGCAAACAAGCGGGCGGATGGTTTTATGCCTTGTCCATGTTTAGTCTGTAAGAATGATCACAATTACTCTACGTCAAGAACCATTCACGTCCACCTGTTTAAGTCCGGTTTCATGCCCCACTATAATGTTTGGACCAAGCACGAAGAAAGAGGGGTTATGATGGAAGACAATGAAGAAGAAGAGGACGACGACAGCTATCCTGGCCATGGGTTCCCTGAATACGATGATACAACAATGGGGGAAGAAGCTGAGCCGGCAATGCGGGAAGAAGCTGAAGAAGAGGCATCAGATGATCCCGCTGATGATCTAGGTCGGGCCATTGCCGATGCAAAGAGAAACTGCGCAAGTGATTTGGAGAAGAAGAAGTTGCAGCACATGTTAGAGGATCACAAGAAATTGTTGTACCCGAATTGCGAAGCTGACAAGAAAAAGTTGGGCACCACACTGGAATTGCTGCAATGGAAGGCAGAGAATGGTGTATCTGACAAGGGATTTGGAAAGTTGCTGGTAATGATAAAGAATATGCTTCCAAAGGACAACAAATTGCCCGAGAGTATGTACGAAGCAAAGAAGGCTGTCTGCCCTCTAAGGTTAGAGGTGCAGAAGATACATGCATGCCCTAATGACTGCATCCTCTACCGCGGTGAGTACGAGGATTTGAACGCTTGCCTGGTATGCGGTGCATTGCGCTATAAGATCAGGCGCGATGACCCTGGTGATGTCGAGGGCGAGCGCCCCAGGAAGAAGATTCCTGCCAAGGTGATGTGGTATGCTCCTATAATACCACGGTTGAAACATTTGTTCCAAAACAAAGAGCATGCCAAGGCGATGCGATGGCACAGAGAAGATCGTAAAAAAGACGGAAAGTTGAGAGAAAATCGAGAGAAATTACGGGTTGTGCATGAAGCGGAAGTTCATAGACCATAGCACCTGGCCTGTGACTCTATGTTTGTATAACCTTCCTCCTTGGTTGTGCATGAAGCAGAAGTTCATTATGATGCCAGTGCTCATCCAATGCCCTAAGCAACCCGGCAACGACATTGATGTGTACCTAAGGCCATTAGTTGAAGAACTCTTACAGCTATGGAATGGAACAGGTGTACGTGCGTGGGATGAGCACATGGGGGAAGAATTTGACCTAAAGGCCTTGTTGTTCGTGACCATCAATGATTGGCCTGCTCTCAGTAACCTTTCAGGATAGACAAACAAGGGATACCGCGCATGCACGCACTGTTTGGATGATACCGACAGTATATATTTGGACAATTGTAGGAAGAATGTGTACTTGGGACATCGTCGATTTCTTCTGAGCAGGCATCCCGTAAGAAAAGAAAGGCAAGCATTTCAAAGGTGAGGCGGATCACCGGACGAAGCCTCGCCACCGTACAGGTGCTGATGTACATGATATGGTCAGGGATTTGAAGGTAGTATTTGGAAAGGGTCCTGGCGGACAACCTGTTCCGAATGACGCTGAAGGACGCGCACCCATGTGGAAGAAGAAATCTATATTTTGGGACCTGCCCTATTGGAAAGACCTAGAGGTCCGCTCTGCAATCGACGTGATGCACGTGACGAAGAATCTTTGCGTGACCCTGCTTGGCTTCTTGGGCGTGTATGGGAAGACAAAAGATACACCTGAGGCACGGGAGGACCAGCAACGTATGCATGGAAAAGACGGCATACATCAGGGTCATGCCAGCTACGCTCTTACCAAAGAAGAGAAGGAAATCTTCTTCGAATGCCTGCTCAGTATTAAGGTACCGTCTGGCTTCTCGTCGAATATAAAGGGAATAATAAACATGGCAGAGAAAAAGTTCCAGAACCTAAAGTCTCATGACTGCCACATGATTATGATGCAACTGCTTCCGGTTGCATTGAGGGGGCTTCTACCAGATAACGTTCGATTAGCCATTGTGAAGCTATGTGCATTCCTCAATGCAATCTCTCAGAAGGTAATCGATCCAGAAATCATACCAAGGTTAGAGAATGATTTGGTGTAATGTCTTGTCAGTTTCGAGTTGGTGTTCCCACCATCCTTCTTCAACATCATGACGCACGTCCTAGTTCACCTATGCGAAGAGATTAACGTTTTGGGTCCTGTATTTCTACACAATATGTTCCCCTTTGAGAGGTTCATGGGAGTCTTAAAGAAATATGTTCATAACCGTGCTAGGCCAGAAGGAAGCATCTCCAAGGGCCATGAAAATGAGGAGGTCATTGAGTTTTGTATTGACTTTATTCCTGACCTTAAGCCGATTGGTGTTCCTGAATCGCGGCATAAGGGCAGACTGGATGGAAAAGGCACGCTAGGAGGGAATCAAAAAATATGTATGGACGGACATTCTCTCACTGAAGCACACTACACAGTTCTACAGAATTCCGCCTTGGTGGCTCCGTATATGGACGAACACAAGAATTTTCTACGCTCCAAACACCCGGAGTGGTCTGATGACTGGATTACACGTGAACAAACCAGGAGTTTCGCCGGCTGGTTGCAGACACGTACCATGCATGACGCCTCTATTGAAGATGACATGTACTCGCTGTCCCAGTTACCATCTTCGAATATAATGACTTTCAAAGGGTACGAGATAAATGGTAATACATTTTACACGATCGCCCAAGATAAGAAGAGCACCAACCAAAACAATGGTGTCCGCTTTGATGCAACAAACAAGACGGGAAAGGAAACATATTATGGTTACATAGAGGAAATATGGGAACTTGACTATGGACGTGGTTTGAAGGTCCCTTTGTTTCGGTGCAAATGGGTCAATATGACACGAGGCGGGGTAACGGAAGACCCGCAGTATGGAATGACAACAGTGGATCTCAACAATCTTGCTTATGCAGACGAACCATTCGTCCTAGCTAATGATATGGCACAGGTTTTCTATGTGAAGGATATGTCTACCAAGCCGAGAAAAAGAAAAGATAAGGAAGCGAATGCATCATACGATGAGCCAAAGCGCCACATAGTTCTTTCTGGGAAGAGAAACATCGTGGAAGTGGATGACAAGACAGACATGTCAGAAGATTATGAAAAGTTTGATGAAATTGCTCCATTCACAGTGAATATTGACCCGAGCATCTAGTTAAATGATGAAGATTTTCCATGGCTACGGCACAAAGGGACACACGCGAAGAAAAAGTTTCACACCCAAAGATCTGGGATGTGATCGGCTTCACTATCATCACTTTCTTCTGTGTTTCACACCCAGGAGGGAATCTCTGTAATAGTTAGGGGAGTTATGTGTTTTGGCATTTGAAACGCGAAAAAAAATTATGTGCAAACAAATTCTTTCATGCATTTACTGATTTTTTCAGCTAAATGACCCTGAAATTGAAAAGCATTTCAAATGAACTCAGAAAAGGTTGAAAGTTGGCATGGTATCATAATTTCACCCACATAGCATGTGCAAAAAAGTAAAGAGGGTTACCGCAAAAACTGGATGCACTTCGTGTACAAAATGGACAATCTCTTTCGAAGTATTAGGGTTTCGGGCGAAAACTCATCCGTTACAAAGGCATTTCATTTTTTAAATAACCTAAGCATTACCAAATTGAATATAATGATAAAACACAGTAATATTAAACATAAGAAAAAAGAATCACTGAAAAATCTATTTTCAAAGTTAAGTTATTCACAAACTAGTGATTCACACAAATTTCAAATAATTCAAAATATAAACTATTCAAATTTGTAAACTACCGGCACTAATAGAAAGTTTGTAATTTTTTGTACCTAAAGCAAAAATATTCACGAAGAAACTCTAAATACAGCAAAAAACAACTCAAAAATAAATAAAACAAAAATAAATAAAGCAAAAAAATAAGAAAATAAAAAGCCCGCCTACTGCGCCACAGCGGCCTGCATACGACTAAAAACCCAACCTGTTGTTGGGCCAGGATGCAGGCCCGCAAAGGCTCAGTAGGCCCACGGGGCAGCACAGAACATTTAGGCCCAGTAGGCTTGCTTTGGAGAGGAGCTCGAGAGAGCTACCGCACTGGGGCTTATAAACCAGTGCGGACGCCCCTCGGCTAGCGAGGTGGGACTAAACATGACGCACTGCACCTGCGCCAGCGCACCACCTTTAGTACCGGGTGGTCGCTCAAACCGGTATTAAAGGGAGGGTCTTTAGTACCGGTTGGAGCCACCACCCGGTACTAAAGGTGGGCGCTTCCCGCCGCTTGGCCTGGCCAAAATTGACCTTTAGTACCGGTTGGTCGCTTCAACCGGTACTAAAGGCCCATCCTATATTAGAAAACATTTCAAAAAATTCAGTTTCTCATCTGCTTCTTCTCCTCTGCCCCGTCGCCCGCCGCCCCCCGTCGCCACCCCTCGTCGACGCCCCCGTCGCCGCCCCGTCCCCGTCCCCGTCGTCGCCGCCCCGTCCCCGTCCCCGTCGTCGCCGCGCCCCGCCCTGTCGTCCCGTCGTCCCCGCCCGGCCCGTCCCCGTCCCCGTCGTCACCGCCCCGTCCCCATCCCCGTCGCCGCCCCCCGTCGCCTCGCCTCGCCGGTGAGCTCCTGCCCCGGCCGCCATCTCCACACACACACACATTGTTTTTTAGTTTTTTAGTTATAGAAATTTTTCTGTTTTTTAGTTATAGAAATATTTATAGAAATGTTAGAAATTTTTCTGTTTTTAGTTATAGAAATATTAGAAATGTTATAGAAATGTTACTTATATAGAAATGTTATAAATTTTTCTGTTTTTAAGTTATAGAAATATTTATAGAGATGTTAGCAATTTTTCTGTTTTTTATTATAGAAATATTAGAAATGTTATAGAAATGTTAGTTATATATATAGAAATGTTAGAAATTTTAGAATTAGTTTTTGTTAGATGATTTAGATTAATGTCAAATTGTTAGAATTTGCATATAGAATTTTAGTTATCACAATCCAATCATTTAAAAAATGTTACTTTTTGCGGGCATATAGTATTTGTTCTCGACGATGCCCGGCCCGCATCCTCGCCGTCGACCCGTTCGCGACGACGTCCGGCTGACCCATGTCCGGGATTGAGCTCCGCCGGGTTGGCACTGGGAGGTGCTACCTGGAGGGGCGCGCCGCTTGATGAGGAACCTGGCCTCGGGTCCCGTTGTCGACCCTGATCTCCTTTGGTGGCGTTCGCGTGGGCCACATTCGGTGCAGAGGGAGCCGGCCCCGCCGGAGGTGGTGCGTCGTCGTGTCAGGGAGGAGGACGAGCACGTCCATCGCTACATGGCTGCTATGGACGTCAGGTTCTCCAATACCTGGCAGGATCTTTGGGAAAATGACCGGAGATATGGTCCTGTGATGGTTCCTTGTCTTTGGGTGTCCACCGCCCGCGCCCCAGGAACCGCGAGTGGCCTAGATTCTTCTATAGTATTCGATCTTTATTAGCTACCTAGCCAGTGATGTATTCGAGATTATATATTATTCGAGACGATGTATTCGAGATTATATATTATCCGAGACGATGCATATTATGTACTATATGATTCAGTTTTTCCTTATTGATTGCATCCATGCATTGTAATTTGAATACTAAATTGTTTTATATTTCTTCTGTATTAGTTAAATAAAAGCTATGGCGGACAATACCGACAGAGAGGGAGAAGAGGCCCTGTTCGAGATCATACGCAGCCCTAACAGGCCAGATGATCTGAATGAAGCAAATGACGACTCCCAATATCTGAACAATACCGGGGAGGGTGATGATAAGATATTCGATCTCGACGACCGAGCTGATGAAGTCATGAACTATGATTATGATTATGATGACGCAGACAATGATTATGATGACGAATACAATGTTGATCTTGAAATAACAAAGACTACCGGTGAGGTATATTTATATAAGCAGGCATCTAGTGATCATCACATGTTTCTTTTATTTGAAGATATATTGACGAATCGATCTTTCTTCTTTCAGCCCTCCGGATCGAGCAAATCTGCTTTTAGAGACAGCAGGACAAAGCGCGGCCCGGGCAAAAAGTTGAAGGAGGGTGTAAAGTAGAACATCGATTCCATCAAAGCTAGTGGCGAACCCCTCACGCCTAAGAACATTGCGAACAAGTTCGTTCGTCAGTGCGGAGTTCTTGTGAAGGACCAACTCCCGATCTCCATTCAAGAATGGAAAGAGCCAAAAACTAAACGCCCAGATGTTACTTGGGTCGACGACAGAGCAAAACAAAAGCTTTGGGAATCTCTGATGGAACATTTCACCCTACCAGATTATTTCACTGATGCAGATGTGCAGAAAGTCAAGGACGCTGCTCTTAAGAAGATGGCAATTGCATTCAACACCCACAAGAAAACCGTATGGGCCAACTACCTCGCTGCAGAAAGGAAGACTCCAGAATTCAAGGGAACACTGGAGAAGCAAAGAGAACACTGGCCCGCTTTCGTGAAATTCAAGGAATCAGAATTATCTAAGGAACGGTCGAGAAAAAAGGCAATGCCTAAGTGGGATAAGTCTGAGCAAGAGATGGAGGATGCAGGGGTCACTCCGGTTACTAGGAGCTGGCCCCCAGGTGCAGAACTTGGTTCTATGCGCATGGGGGGGGGCATTGGACCCGAAGACAGGCCTGGTTTCTAAGAAGGCAAGTCTAAAAGGAGCAGAACAAAAGTTACTTGACGCAATAGAAGATGCTCGAAAGGGGGTGTTCACGCCCAACAGAGAGAACGACGAGCTTACGCGCGCCCTGGGAAATCCTAAACACCCGGGAAGAACACGAGGCAAGGGCGTTATTCCCTGGTATGAGGGCTTTTCGGAATGGAACGACGACTACAGGACCCGTGCAAGAAAGAAGATGGAGGAGGAGAAGAAGAGGAAGCTGGAGGAGGAGCAGAGGAAGCAGGACGCGGAACGCCTTCAAGTCCTAGAAGCAAGGCACGCGGACTTGGCACTCAAATTCCAGCAGCAGCAGCAGCAGCAGCAGATAGACTCACTTAGCCAGGAAAGGGGTCTCAGCAGCGGCAGCAACAAGCAGATGATCATCCAGCATTGGATAGCACCGTCCCATCCATGCCGAGAAGCAGCGTTGGTTCCGCCCCGGGCGACGCACTGCTGGATACATACCCTGTGGATGACATCATAGAGAACACTAACTGTGAGCTACACTTCAAAATGAAGACATATCCATGAAGGTGGCGGACGCCGTTGCTTTTACAATTACTCCCGAAGCAACCTTCCATTGCGCCCCGATTTTAGCGGGCTATGCTCGTGTCTTGGTTGATGAGGTGGTGGACCCATATTCGGGGCTAGAGCTTGACATTCCTGAAGGTGACGACTAGCATACACTGGGAGAGGCCATACATCGTATCATCCTATGGAGAAAGGATTGCATCATCTTTTGAAGTCCACCGACACCGCGTCTGCCGACTCCTCCTCGAAGTCCGACACCGTGTCAGCAGACTCCCGCTCCTCCAAGTCCACGAACACGTGAGCAGACTCCTGCTTCAAGTCCGGCACAGCGTCAGGCCACTCCTCCTGTTTCAAGTCCGACACCGTGTCAGGCCACACCTCCTACTTCAAGTCCGGCACAGCGTCAGGCCACACCTCCTGCTTCAAGTCCGACACCGTGTCAGGCCACACCTCCTGCTTCAAGTCTGGCACAGCGTCAGGCCACTCCTCCTGCTCCAACTAAGCCACGTCAGCCGTCTCCGCCGCCTAAGCAATCGCAGAAGAGACACGCCGCAGATATGGTGCGTAGCGGTACGAGTCGAGGTAGTACAGGAAGTACAGGCGGAGACAAGCGATATAAATATGGTCCAAGCAGCCTCGCTCCTCTTCCTCAGAGGCCTTACGACATGACCGAGGAGAAAAACGATGCAATAGTGCGGGCCGAAGTGGACGCTCATTTTGGACCGAAACCGGCAACGCCGCCGAGGGAGAAAGTGCCTGAGGAAAAGATTGACCACTTCATTCGTATGGCTAGACCACCAGCTCCCAAGCCTGTTGACTCAGACTATGAGCGCCAAATCAGGAAGGCACATCGAGCACGACTACAGAAAGAAGCGAGCTCGAGCTCGAGCCAAAAAGCAGCTGTCAAAAAATACGGGAAAACCGTTCCCCAGCTGGGAGAACAGGCGGCGCAATCGACCCCCCCGCTTGTTGTGCCAACAAGACATGAGAGTACGCGCCCCCAATATTATTGTGGGCAAACCGTTTACATTCCCGAGCTGGGGATGTGGTAATAACCGAGGAGCATATAATGCAGGCTGAAATGCTCAAGATCACTGTTGGACAACTCCTCGATATCGAGCCCATGTCTTCGCTTAGAGAGGAGAAAATAAAACGGAAATATGTCCGGGGCCAACCTTTGGTCGAGCCCGAGGAGGTCAAGAACCTCCCAACGAGAATGTATGAATTGCATGATTGGTACATGAAAATTACCAAGATTTCCAATCGAGAGTCCCTCATGGTGCAAGTCAAGGAAGATCATTACTTCAATAAAAAGCTCTGTCCGTTGAGTATTCAGAACTATTTCAGTTATTCAATCAAGATGCACTCGACAAATCTATCGTCAGTTGCTATTGTCTGTAAGTGATTTCTTTCTGTAATTTAAGTCTCAAGCTAGCTCTAGTGCTCATTGATTGATCATTAATTACCTGTAATTATATATCCTCACTATATATTCTTTTCTGTGGTATTATGCAGGATGAAGATGTATGAAATGAAAAAAGCTGGACGCTATGGCATTGGGTTCATTGACCCAAATACCATTAATGAATACACATGGAAATTGGAATGGTGTAGACAAGATGTAGAGAAAAACATGACAGAGTTCTTGAAGCGCCTCAATAGCAATGAAGATATACTACTCCCTTACAACTTCGAGTGAGTCACACTGTCCTGTACTACAAATTCTGTTTTTGCTTACTAGCTAGATGTTAATAAGTGTATAGGGTTTAGGGTTATAGTTGATTAGTGTTATGCACATGCCCACTTAATTTATACATGCAAACGTATGCGCATGCAGCTTCCACTGGATCTTGTTAGACATTAAAGTTGACGAAATAAAAGTTGAAGTACTGGACTCACTACTTAAAAAAGATAGTGACTACACCATCGTGAAGGGGATAGTCAACAGGTTCAATCATTATTAACTATATCTCGGCCTATTTAGTTCGTCATTTCCTGATATGAACTATTTTTAATAACCCCTTTATTAATTTTCTTTGCCGGCGGGCAGGGCTTGGGCAAAGTACATCAAGGTGACTCCAGGAAAATGGCGACAAAAGCTATGTTGGTATCGACCCAAGGTAAGTAATTAAGTAGTACTAGCTAGCTAGCTACTATCTCTTTAATTCTTGTTTCAATACCATTAATTAATTAACATGCTTGATTAATTATTATTTGATTAAATTCTATTCTCGTAAAGGCCCTGAAGCAAGCGCCGGGGACTGAAGTGTGTGCATACTACGTTTGCGAGAACATTCACATGATGGCGTTCGAAAGGAGCAGATCTGATAGACAGGACTGGGTACGTTTGCTAGAACACTATTCACAAATCTTACATGATTGTCGATATCTAGTCACACAACTAATACACATGCATATTGATCTCCTTCTTAACAGTTCAAAGAGGTGCGGGACCAGCTCCTACCAGAGGAGCGCATACGAACACTACAAGAGGAAATAGCGGGATTTTTGCTCGACCAGGTCATAGATCCCAAAGAAGAATACTATTACCCGCTACCGCCCCCATGAACCACTTGTCATCGTGCTCCAAAGGCAGCAAGGCAACATGTAGGAGAAATTGTATATATATACATGTGTATGTGTGAATAATTAATGGTGGTTGTGAGACATTCGATTATATATATATATATGATCGGTTCTACGAGAAAATCTATTTATATATATGCATAACGTGTACAATATGTAGTATCGTAAAATACCAGCAAACAAAAAAAATTAAATGGAAAACACAAAATTAATGGAAAAATAAAAATTAAAACCAACCCCCCCCCCCCCCCCCCAAACACTTAGTACCGGTTGGTGCTACCAACCGGTACTAATGGTCTACCAGCACCCGGGCCTGACTCGTGCCACGTGGTGGCACTTTAGCGCCGGTTCGTGCCGAACCGGTAGTAAAGGGGGGGGGGGGCTTTAGTCTCCACTCTTTAGTGCCGGTTGCAGAACCGGCACTAAAGGCCCTTACGAACCGGCGCTAAAGCCCGGTTCTGCACTAGTGTAGATCCTATTTTAGGTGGTCTTAAGCTAACTATGTGATCAAAAATCGCTTGTTTATCTATAGACATAACACATTTGCTAGTACTTCCTACATGTGAACAGGCTATAGCTATGAGGAATTCAATAACAAGATGAAAGAAAAATCAAACACGAGAAAGGCAAAAAAACGGCAACTAAACACATGCTACAATATGCACAGTTTGCGTATGAGCAATAGCAGCAAGTGTGTTCGAACACTAAACAATACTACCTCCCTCTCTGCACAAATGTAAGACGTTTTTGCGATTCAACTGAACTGCAAAAGCTTGAATTGCATTTGATCTTACATTTAAAACAAAGGGTGTATTTGTATATGTATGACTGAATAATTTACACAAATCAACTAATTCAGATAAAATATGATATTTTATTAGATTGTTATGGTGCGTGGTATGCTGAATGTATCATCTCCGTGCACCTTTCGGATTGTTTTAGTCGATTTAATCCCCAAATTCCATTGGTTACTTGAATCTCTTTAGAGGATTTGCTTTCTTGGAATTCTTTTTCTGAGTGCCCTAACAAGATTTATTTTTTCGAAAGCATAGCTTTTTTTCTCCAGGGTTTCTTGAAATTTCTGTATTTCCACTCATTTGCTTGTGTGATTTGCGTGATGGCAAGGTGCTCACATATGCAAGGTGTTGCCACGTGTCTAAGGAACGTACTTAAAGGCAGCTCGAGGTAAGCTGAAGATCAATCAAAGTAAAGTAATTTGGCAATGCATACATTATATTATAAACAAAAAGTACTCCTTGTTTGTGAAACGTACAGTCCAGAATGCAAAGCAACATTGCCACACACACATACACCCAGGAGCTCAACCCGCCGCCGTCTTCGTCGCTCCGTTCAGTCGCCAGCACCAGGGCAACCACCATCTCGTTGCTCCCCCGCGTCCCTCTCGCGTCGCCTCCCCCGCGGGCGACTCGGGAGGGCTCAGCCGCCGCCGCCTAGTCCCTCCAGCGCCTTTCTCCCCTTCCGCCATTGCCGAAGGTCGGCACCGGGCAAAGCCCGTGCGTGCGACGGCGGCGGCGGAGGGTCTCTCCTCCCGTTCCCGGATCCGCGGCGGCGCGGGCGTCCTGATCCGTGGGGTGCGGCCCTTCCGAAGGTGTGGCGGATCCCGGAGGCGGCAGACTCGCGGCGGTGCGCGGGTGCCCAGATCCAGTGGGACTCCCGGCAGCGTGCGGGCTCCCGGCGGCGGCGGACTCGCGGCGGTGCACGGGTGCCTAGATCCAGTGGGACTCCCGGCAGCGTGCGGGCTCCCGGCGGCGGCGGACTCGCGGCGGTGCACGGGTGCCTAGATCCAGTGGGACTCCCGGCAGCGTGCGGGCTCCCGGCGGCGGCGGACTCCCGGCGGTGCACGGGTGCCCAGATCCAGTGGGACTCCCGGTAGCGTGCGGGCTCCCGGCGGCGGTGGGATCGGTTGACGGCGGGCTTGGGCGATGGCGTCGGCCGTGCGGTGCCGGATCCCATCACTCGTGGCGGATCTCGCCACTCCGGCCTTCATGGAGGAACCTGGACCAAGGGCGGCGGCCCCATTAGGCATGGCGACGGCGCCCTCGGCTGGCGACGTTCGCGGGGGTGGATGTATGGCGTCTTGACCGCGTGGGCGGTGAGTCACCGGTGGATCTCCTCCGCGCTGCAGGCTCTCTCCCGCTGCACTTGGTGGCTTACGATCGCGGTCGTCAGCCTCGTGGCGTCCGCGGGGGCTGGTAGAGGTGACATCGGACCGGAGGAAACTCTGGATGACTCGTTCATCCCGACGGTAGCGACAACCAGGGTCGTCGTTCTCCTCCTTGCAGGCGCTGTCGAGGTCCCTGTCCTCCACCTCGACCCCATGCCCGGGTGAAAACCCTAAATCTTCTTAGATTGGGTTGCGGCGGCTTTAGTCTTACTGTTGTATGACTTTATAAGGTCTTACGTGAATAATTAATAAAGGGGCGGCATCCATCGTCCAGGTGCAGAGGCCGGGGGTCCTCCTCCTTTTCTTAAGAAAACACACATACACAAAAAGAAAAAAAAGCAAAGCAAAGCAAGTGCGTCGAGGAGCAGAGCATGTGTGCCGCGCCTCGAGAAACCGCGCGCGTCTTCTCCGTCCAGTCCACAGGGGGGCCGGCGAGCTGTTCTGCACTCCCGCACGACTGGACCGGACGTCAGAACTCACTAGCGGCAGTGAGCGAGAAGCAAACGTGTCGCCGCCAGAAGGAATTACAAGCAGCTAAAACAAGCAAGCGTGTCGTCGCCAACACCACAACAAATGGATTACACTTAGTGGCAGCTTAATGAACAAGCAAACGTGTCACACGCATAAACCCCGCTGGCTTCGCTTCGCCGGTGTCGTGTCGAGCCGAGCCGGGAGTAAAAAAACACGCGGAGCGACTCTGCCGGCGACGTGTCCCTCCCCCTCCTTGGCTCGCACGCGCGCGTCACCCGCCACACGCGCTGCGTCCGCGAGACGACGATGCCTGGATGACGGGGACGGCCGGTGGCCTGCCAGCCCAATCCGCTGGCCGCCGTCAACCGTGGCCGGAAAAGTCAATTTTTTTGGAACATAGACGCTAGCAGCGTCCGGCTTTAACTTAATAAAGCCACCAGGCAGAATCCACACGTAGAGTTTTACAAGCCAAATAAAGACAGTCAAACGAGCATATGGCTCAAGATATAGCTAAGTAGATCGCAGCCACAAGTTCGGAAACACAAAAGCGAAACATTAAGGCCAAAGCTAGCAAAACGAGGAGGTTCATGGTGCAGCCATCATCCCTTGCCGCGCTTTCACCATGGTTGTCTTGATCAGCTCCAAAGTCTCTTTCATGCGCTCGATGTCACGCTTCTTCCCCAGTGGAGCCCAAACCTGAAGGAAAATATGGCATTTGAAGATAATATCAGTGGGGTGGGCCGGGAACTTGTGTTCAATCGTTATTTTGTTACGAACCGTCCAGAGGGACCAAAGTAGCGCCCCAACGCATCTCCAAACTATCCTAGCATTGGCCCCTCTTTGTGACGTTAAGATAGACAGCATGTCGTGGCTAGATTGAGGGTTCCAATTTTGATTGAATGCGTCTCTCACCGCACTCCACGCAAATCTAGCGAGCACACAACCAAAGAACACGTGGTTCGCGTTTTCCCCTAAACCGCAAGTGGTGCACGTGCCGTCCGCCGGCCCATTTCGTTTGGCAACGTTGTCCGACGTAGGTAAGCAGTTGCGAAACATTTGCCATAAGAAGATCTTGATTTTGAGAGGAATGTCAGCCTTCCATAGCCCCCTAGCTATATCTAGCGTAGTTCCCTCAGCTAGCTTGTCATATAGGGACTTGACCGTAAATCTCTTAGAAGCGGTCAACTTCCACGAGATCGTGTCCGCCCCATTACTACGGGTCAGTCCTCCCAAGTCAGCCGACAAAGCGTCCCAGCTAGCGGCCTCCCTGGTCTCTAGATTCCTAATGAAAGAGATGGCTGGAGGTTGAACGCGCAGAGCATCGGCCACCAAAATGTTAGTGTCCGTTGCCAATTGGTACAGTTTCGGATGAGAGTGCCATAGCGGCTCCTGACCCCACCAGTGCTCGAGCCAGAACCGTGTGGACTTGCCGTTGTTTACCCGGAACTGCGCACCTACTGAAAACGCCGGTCGAACCGCTTGGATCCCGTTCCAAAAGGCCGAGCCGTTGATTTTAGCCTTGAACAAATTCCCCTCCGGGAAATATTTAGCTCGGAGAATGTCTGCCCAGAGCCCCGACTCGTTTTGGGCAAGACGCCACCACCACTTAGTTAGCAGGGCCACGTTCATGAGTTTAGAATTCGTAATACCTAGGCCGCCAAATTTTTTTGGCCTACACGCTGCTGCCCATTTCACTAAGTGGTACTTGCGCTTGGTCCCAGCTCCTTCCCAAAAGAACCGGGAGCGAGGAGTATCGAGTCTTGTGTGAACCCCATCCGCCAGTAGGAACATCCCCATAGTGAATATAGGCAGGGAAGATAAGCTCGAGTTGGTTAGGATGAGCCTTGCCGCCGAGGACATAAACCTACCCCTCCAAGGGCTCACTCTGTTAGCGACCTTCCCATAAAGCGGTTCCCATTCCGCTATGGTAAGTTTCTTGGTCGATATCGGGAGGCCCAAGTATTTAATCGGAAAGCTCCCTAGCTTGCAATTAAGGAGATTCACAACCCTCGAGCTAGCTAGATCATCCATCCCAGTGGTGATCACTTCGCTCTTCGAAAGTTGATCTTAAGACCTGATAAGATCTCGAACGCAAGCAGAAGTAGCTTGGTGGTAGCTATGCTGTGGTCGTCGGGTTCGAATAAGAGCATCGTATCGTCTGCGTATTGCAAATGCGTGACCCCTCCCGGAATCAGATGAGCTACGAGCCCTTTAATGTGTCCCGCTGCCCTTGCTTTATTAATCATGGCCGCCAGGGCATCCGCAACGAAGTTAAAGATGAGCGGGGAGCTTGGGTCTCCCTGACGGAGACCCCGCTTGTTACGAAAGAACTTGCCCATTATGCCGTTGATATTGACCGCCATGTGCCCACTACACACGAGGTGCATGATGCGATGTACGAATCCAGCCTCAAAACCCTTTTTGAGGAGGACTTCTCACACGAACTCCCAGTTAACGCGATCGTACGCTTTCTCGAAATCTAATTTGAGTAGCACTCCCTGTGCCTGGGTCCTTTTCAACTCGTGAACTATCTCTTGTAACGCAATTGGTCCCTCGAGGATGTTGCGGTGTCTGAGGAAACCCGTTTGACTGGTCAGTGTTGTTTAATCGCGGCTGCCGTTGGCTACGCTACGTGTGCGCGCCGCTCCTGCTGACGCCGAAGCTGACGAGTGAGCGTGAAATGCCTCTTGTTGAGCAGGTCCGATGGTGCAGTGGAGTGGCGCACCGCCTTTCCTTTCCTTTCCTTCCCATCGACCGGCGGTGGTTCGGTCTCGGTGGCCGATCCTTTTCCCTCGTGCTCTTCTTCCTCTTCTTCTTCCGTCCGTCAATGATGACGCCAACCTATATGGTATGGTTGACCCAGGCTGGCTATGGCTAGCTGCCTGCCTTAATCGGCAATCAAGCCTGGAAGTCGACCCTGGCTAGCTAGCTCGGTTGGTTGACTCTTTCCTTGTCCTGGTCGCACCGTTCCGGACACGGATCGATGGGTGGGTGGGTGGGTGGGACCAGGATGAGAAGATGGAATGGCCTCCTCGTCTCATCCTCCGCACGCTCCAATTCCTTCGCGGTTATGTTTTGAGTAACTTCCAATTCCTTCGTGTATGTTTGAGTTGCCGCGCTGCTCCGGGGAACGTTCGCCACGCATGCGCGCCCCAAATAAAACGCTTGTGTTCCTTCCAAAAGCAAATCTCACGCGCGTCGTTCCTTCAAAAAGCAAATCTCACAAATGTCGCACTGTTCTTCTTTTCAAGTTCAGTCGAGCACGTACCGTCGTCTTCTTCCCTATGCCGTCATTTTCGACGTCAACCTAAACGTACTTGCGCATTCATCTTCAAGTTATCCTGAAGCTTCTTTTCCTTCCGAGTTGGATGATGATAGTCTTCCATTTTGTTCGGGCTAGTTTCAACTTTTTTGTCCAGGCTAGTTTTGGAAACTACGCAAGAAAACAACTGTTGGCAAATGTGCAATGCTTGTGATTGAACAAATTTGTTTAGTTACGATGACATGTTGTTTAACTCCTCAAGAAAGAAACGAATTTTGCTGTAAATCAACTAGGATTTGATAGTGGATTTGAGAGAGGAGTTTACACATCAGAACCAGAGCAGCTTCCCGAGCTCTTGTCCGTTCCTTTCTTTATCTCTATCTCCGTCTTTACACTCTTGTCCTCCTGACATTTATAATTTACACTTTAGTACATAATCCTGCCAAATACAAATTTACACCTAAACTCAACACTCCCCCTCAAGATGGGCAAAAACATCATATAGCCCCATCTTGCTACATAAGCTAGAAAACACTTTTTCAGCGAGACCTTTGGTCAGAATATCCGCTAGTTGGTTTGAAGAGCTCACATAATGCATACATACTATTCCTTGGTCAAATTTCTCTTTGATAAAGTGTCGGTCAATTTCTATGTGCTTTGTTCTACCATGTTGAACCGGGTTATGTGCTATATCTAGTGCAGCCTTATTATCACAATACATCATCAATGGTCTTGCATGGAATAGACCCAACTCCATCAGTATGATTTTTAGCCATAAGACCTCACATACTCCATGAGCCATAGTTCTGAATTCTGCTTCTGCAGTGGACCTTGCAACAACATTTTGTTTCTTACTACACCAAGTAACTATGTTTCCTCCAACAAATGTATAGTATCATGAGGTAGACCTTCTATCATCTAATGAACCGGCCCAATCAGCATCAGTATAATATTCTATTTGTAAATTGCCATTTGACTTATACAATAAACCTCGACCGGGACACCCCTTTAAATACCGAATGATTCGATTTACTGTATCCATGTGGTGAGTTTTAGGATTATGCATAAATTGGCTCACCACGCTTACGACAAAAGCTATATCAGGACGAGTATGCGATAAATAGATCAAACAACCAACAAGTCTCTGATATTGCTCCCGGTCAACAGGTTCCCCTGACTCACTAGTCAATCTGTGGTTTTGTTCAATTGGTGTTAATGCTGAACGACACCTAGACATACCAGTTTCTGACAACAGATCTAGCACATATTTCCTTTGAGATAGATATATACCTCTTGAGCTTCGTGAGACTTCAATTCCAAGAAAGTACCTCATTTGTCCTAGATCCTTGACTTCGAACTCGTTCCTCAAATGTTGCTTCACTTTTTCAATACCTTGATCATCATCTCCTGCAATAAAAATATCATCAACATAGACAACTAATATCATCAGTTTTCCACCACATCTTTTATAAAATAAAGTATGGCCGACATTGCTCTGGCTGAAACCCAATTTCAGCATAGCTTTTCTAAATCGACCGAACCACGCACGAGGAGATTGTTTTAGGCCATATAGTGAATGGCGGAGCTTCAAGACCTTTCCTTCAGTTTGTACCGTGTTGAAACCTGGTGGTATATGCATATAAATTTCCTCCTTAAGGTCTCCATGTAAGAACGCATTTTTTACATCCATCTGAAACAAATTCCACCCAAGATTAGCTGCACAAGATATCAAAGTTCTCACTGTATTCATTTTTGCTACAGGAGCAATTGTTTCCTCATAATCAATACCACGAGTCTGTGTGTAGCCTTTGGCCACCAATTGAGCTTTATACCTTTCTATTTTACCTTCAGGGTTATACTTAATGGTGTAAACCCATTTGCATCCGACTGGTTCCTTGCCCTTCGGCCATTCTACCAATTGCCATGTATTATTCTTTTCTAGAGCATACATTTCCTCCAACATTGCTGCCTTCCATTTAGGATCATTCATTACATCCTTCCAATCTTTAGGTACTGATGTAGAATCCAAGGATGCAATAAAGCTCCTAAAAGAGGAAGTACATCTATCATACGAAACAAATTTTGCAAGATCATGTTTATATCCAACACAATCCTTCAGACGCGCAGGTACATCTACTTTTCTTTTCCTTTCGTAAGGCAATCGGTTCATCATTTATTTGAGTACTAGAGGATGGTATATGGGTTTGAGTACCTTCAATATCACCCTCATCATGGGCCATTTCTTCACTTGTTGGTGCCTCCTCTAGTACTTGTGATTGATTCACAACTTCTTCATCAACTTCGTGCGGTACACCTTCTGCATCTCCTGTTTCCATCTCCTGTTGACCTGAAAGATTTTCATACGCATCAGATATTAATGTATTATCGCCTTCTACAGTTGTATTGGCAGTTTCTCCCCCCCGGTTTCATCTTCTGAGCGTATGATATCCCCGATAGGTATTATTACAGTTCCCCTATCATTGCTCTCTCCTATGATATTCTCCCCCTTGCTACCTGTATCATTGTCATTTCCTTTTAAGGAATAGAATGGTTCTTTTTCGTGAAAGGTAACATCCATACTCACAAAAAAATTCCTTTCAGTAGGTGACCAACACCGATATCCCTTTTTTGTGGGAGAATAGCCCACAAAGATACATTTGATGGCTCTTGGATCAAGTTTTCCTACTGAACTCCTGTAATCATGAACAAAATAGATACATCCAAATATTTTTGGTGGCACAATAAATGAGTTAGAGCCCTGCAAACATTCAATAGGAGTCTTATGGCCCAAAACTCTAGAAGGCATATGGTTTATTAGATAGGCAGCAGTTTTGACCGCCTCTCCCCAAAGGAATTTTGGCACATTCATCATGAACATGAGAGCTCGAGCAACTTCTAGTAGATGTCTATTCTTTCTCTCTGCCACCCCATTTTGTTCTGCAGTATTCACACAAGTTGTTTGATGTATAATACCATAAGAAGACAAGAAATTACTAAATTTACCATTGATATATTCGGTACCATTATCGGAGCGTAATATTTTCACATTCATGCCAAACTGGTTACGCACCATATTAAAAAAAATCTTTGAATGCAGGCAAAACTTCAGATTTATGCTTTAGGAGGTACAACCATGTGCACCTACTAAAACCATCAATGAAGGTCACATAACATCTATCCCCTGTGAGGGCAGTTACAACCGATGGAACCCATACATCCGAATGCACCACATCAAACGGTATCTTACTTCTCTCATTACTACTAGGATAATTGGTTCTAGTGTGTTTAGCCAGTTCACACACATCACACAAAAGCTTCTCCTTACAATAATTTTTAACTTGAGATGGAAACATGTGACTAAGGGCTTGGAATGACAGATGCCCTAGTCTATAATGCATTAGTAGAAATTCATCAGTAGTCAAGCTATTCATCATACTGAGGGCATATGGAGATGGAGACAGGGCATTGGTAAGGTAGTAGAGGCCGTCATGCTCAATCCCAGTCCCAAGATTTCTTCTTGTCTTCGGATCCTGAAATGTACATGAGTGAGGGTCGAAGGATGCCTTGCAATTACGTGACTTTGTAAGTGAACTAACTGACAAGAGGTCCACTGGCAAATTAGGGACATGCAAGACTGGGCTTAAGGATAGAGATGGAGTACAATTAATGTTTCCATAACCCATTATCGGAGCTAAGGATCCATCAGCTATGCGTACCCTATCCCTTCCAGAGCAAGGGGTATATGATGAAAAGTTCTTAGATGAGCCTGTCATGTGATTTGTGGCCCCTGAATCAATTATCCAAGATGTTAAAAAATTCTTCATACCTTTCCCAGAATGAGCATCAGATGTTGTTTTAGCAGGGCCTTCTGAAGTATTCGCTATAAGTTTGCTTTTAAACTCTTCAAGTGCTTGGGCTGCTACAGCAGACCGCTCTCCCCCAAATAAAGTAAGATGAGCTTGATCTGGCCTTCTTGCATTACTACTACCACTTGTGAATCTGTTAAATTGTTTCGATTGCCATCCAGGAGGGTAACCAACTATATCAAAACAACTCTTCTTCAAATGGCCTGGTTTTTTACAGTGGTCACACACCATCTTAGGCTTCCTTGTGTAGTTGAATCTAGTACCATTTGCTTGCTCATTTCTTGAAGTACCAGGAGACTAAATTTGCTTAACCGAAGATAGTGCAGCTCTGCCATCAACATTTGTTTGTGAAGTTGTGATCTGATTGGCCAACCGTGTTTCTTCCTCCAGTATACTAGAGATGGCCTGATCCAATGTAGGCCAATCTAGTGTGGCTTGTATGAGCTGGGAACGGAGATTGAACTCTGAGTTCAGACCATCAAGAAAAGTCTGAACCAACAATGGTTCAAACCACTCTCGAAGGAGGGGTATGTCCCTGGGATCATGTGCCTTAAATGGTCTAAAATACTCCAGGTCTCTGTAGAGTTTCTTGATTTCTCCCGCAAATCCGGCCACTGTCTTCTGCTCTTGCTTGATCTGCCTCAATTCATGGAAAATCCTACTAGCTTGCATCTTGTTCGATTTCCCTGAGAACTGTTTCTCAATGCTCGTCCACACCTTAGCTGCAGACTGAAACCCTTCAACTTGTTCCCTCACGATCTTCTCCATCGACCCCAACAGCCATACCATAACTCACTTTTGATTCTGATCCCACTGCTCTTGTGTGACATCTGTTGGCTTTTTCTCATCGTCCTTCAAAAATTTCTGAAGTCCGTGTGACTCTAGAATCAAAGTAGCATTCCGAGACCAGCTAAAAAAATCACCCGGGCCAGTTAATCTGACAGGATTGGGTTCCAGGGTCTTCAAAATTTCAAAAGTACTGCTTGTTTTTGTTTGTGCCTGCTCCATCAGTTGTGAAATCACACGCTGCATACTTTCACACAATTTCTCAATACCGGAATCCCTACTGGTATCTCCCATGACCACTGAACAATTGTTGTATTCCTGGAAAAACTGAACAGCTACAACCCTTGGCACACAGTTCAATTCTCTCTACACCAGTTAGCAAACAGCAAGAAGATTCAATCCACCACAAGCTACTAGACTGGAAAACACATCTACCTTGTTGAGAGAAAAAGCAAATACTAGCTGGTCATTGGTAGCTCCTACTTAGTGCAGCACAAAGGGGGCCAGCCGGTCACGACCACCACGAGCAGCAAGCATAGCACAAATCAGATCAAATCTGAATCCAGGACCGATTGCTCTGGTGCCATGTTGAATTCCTCAAGAAAGAAATGAATTTTGGTGTAAATCAACTAGGATTTGATAGTGGATTTGAGAGAGGAGTTTACACATCAGAACCGGAGCAGCTTCCCAAGCTCTTGTCCGTTCCTTTCCTTATCTCTATCCCCTCTTTACACTCTTGTCCTCCTAACATTTATAATTTACACTTTAGTACATAATCCTGCCAAATACAAATTTACACCTAAACTCAAAACATGTACCTAGGGTAGGGTCATAGGCTTGACCTAAATGCCCTACCCAAGGACACTACCCTAGAGTCAAAGGCATTCAAAGTCTAACAAGAGATACCGACTGAAATCACCTTGGAGTGCAATCCACTCAACCAGATATTCACTCGGATATCCCAATTCCACTCGACACGATCGTTACACTCGACCATACAAAAGAATCCGAAGTTGACTATTTCATTTTCAGCTTTGGTCAAGTCTTCTTCCCTTTGCCGCTATTTTCGATGTTGACCCACCTAGCCACCGGCCAAAGCGTCGTTCCATCAGCCACGGTCGTCGTGGGTGGTCTTGTCAGGCCGCTGTCACCTTGAACATTGCTTTAACCCCAAACCCCCTTCTTCGGAGCGGCTGGCTCCTCTCCTTCTTGCACCCACATAGCAAATCCTTAGACTCACACCCGCATCGCCAATTCTTGGGCTTAGAGCTCAGCATGTGCATATAATCGATATGCCTAAAGAACAACAAACACAATCTTATAAATGGTGTACTCTTGCAAGCCAACTAAAGTGCATTGTACAGTTGCATAACCGGTTTCTCCTCCTCAATTTGCATTACGTATTCGTTTTCGTATCACCTTACATATTAGAGACCGTGGCTAACTGGGCCAATGCACGCATGAGTATTTATGACCAACGGCTCTTTAATGAAATACTCCCCCCGTTTCTAAATATATAAGTTTTGGCAGTTCAATTTCAACTCCAAAACATCTTGTATTTAGAAACGGCGTTAGGCCTAAACAGTCGCTCCTGACTAACCTCTCTTTAACACGCATACTTCTTAATGCAAAGTAAAAATGAATCAAATGGAGTAAAATTTGTGCCATACACCAGGGTATGTATATTGTAAATGATCAAACTCATCAGAACAAATAGACATCATAGGAACCAACCGCTACCACACACCAAGTTGGAGACCATGATAACAAGCATACGGGGTTGGTGCACCTCTCACATCCTAGACGGCACTTGCGGAAGGCTTTCCACTCCAAACTTATCCTAATTCAGCAGGAGATTTTTATTTGCAAGGCACATTATCTGGGAGATTTGGAAGCATTGAAACGATACCATCTGCATGAAGGAAATATGCCCTAGAGGCAATAATAAATTTGTTATTTATATTTTCCTTATATCACGATAAATGTTTATTATTCATGCTAGAATTGTATTAACCGAAAACTTAGTACATGTGTGAATACATAGACAAAACAGAGTGTCCCTAGTATGCCTCTACTTGACTAGCTCGTTAATCAAAGATGGTTAAGTTTCCTAACCATAGACATGTGTTGTCATTTGATGAACGGGATCACATCATTAGAGAATGATGTGATGGACAAGACCCATCCGTTAGCTTAGCATAATGATCGTTAAGTTTTATTGCTATTGCTTTCTTCATGACTTATACATATTCCTCTGACAATGAGATTATGCAACTCCCGAATGCCGGAGGAACACCTTGTGTGCTATCAAACGTCACAACGTAACTGGGTGATTATAAAGATGCTCTACAGGTGTCTCCGGAGGTGTTTGTTGAGTTGGCATAGATTAAGATTAGGATTTGTCACTCCAAGTATCGAAGAGGTATCTCTGGGCCCTCTCGGTAATGCACATCACTATAAGCCTTGCAAGCAATGTGACTAATGAGTTAGTTACAGGATGATGCATTACGGAATGAGTAAAGAGACTTGCCGGTAGCAAGATTGAACTAGGTATGATGATACCGATGATCGAATCTTAGGCAAGTAACATACCGATGACAAAGGGAATAACGTATGTTGTTATTGCGATTTGACTGATAAAGATCTTCGTAGAATATGTAGGAACCAATATGAGCATCCAGGTTCCGCTATTGGTTATTGATCGGAGATGTGTCTCAGTCATGTCTACATAGTTCTCGAACCCGTAGGGTCCGCATGCTTAACGTTCGATGACGATTTGTATTATGAGTTACTCCCTCCATTCCAAAATGTAGTGCGCCCGCGCTTCCCGAGGTCCAACTTTGACCATAAATTTAACCAACGAGACCGAATGCGGCGGGAGAAAAAATTATATAATTGAAGACTTCTTTTTTAATATGAATTCACTGGTATAACTTTTGCTCCCACCGCAGTCGGTCTCATTGGTTAAATTTATGGTCAAAGTTGAAGCACGAAAATAGAAGAAGCACTATATTTTGAAATGGAGGAAGTATGTGTTTTGGTGACCGAAGATTATTTGGAGTCCCGGATGAGATCACGGACATGGCGAGGAGTCTCTAAATGGTCAAGAGGTAAAGATTGATATATTGGATGACAGTATTTGGACACCGGAATGGTTTCGGGATGTTTAAGATATTTATTGGAGTACCGAGGGGTTACCGGAACCCCCGGGGGAAGTAATGGGCCAACATGGGCCATAGGGGAGAGAGAGGAGAGCCCACAAGGGGTGGCGCCCCCCCATGGGCTGTCCGAATTGGACAAGGGGAAGGGGGCGCGGCCCCCCTTTCCTTTCCCCCTCTCCCTCTCCTTCCCTCTTTCCCCCTCCATGAGAAGGAAGGGGGGGGGGGGGCGAATCCTACTAGGAGTAGAGTCCTAGTAGGACTCCCCCCTTTGGTGCGCCCCTTGGTGGCCGGCCTCCTCCTCCGCTCCTTTATATACAGGGGCAGGGGCACCCCAAAGCACAACAATTGTTCTCTTAGCCGTGTGCGGTGCCCCCTCCACAGTTTACTCCTCCGATCATAGCATCGTAGTGCTTAGGCGAAGCCCCGCGTGGATCACATCACCATCACCGTCACCACGCCGTCGTGCTGACGAAACTCTCCCTCGACCCTCTGCTGGATCAAGAGTTCGAGGGACGTCATCGAGCTGAACGTGTGCTGAACTCGGAGGTGCCGTACATTTGGTACTAGATCGGTTGGATCATGAAGACGTTCGACTAGATCAACCGCGTTAGCCTAACGCTTCCGCTTTCGGTCTACGAGGGTACGTGGACACACTCTCCCCTCTCGTTGCTATGCATCTCCTAGATAGATCTTGCGTGATCGTAGGATTTTTTTTGAAATTGCATGCTACGTTCCCCAACACTGCAGCATTACCCCCCCCCCCGGCGCGAAGCCCATGTCCCTAGTAGAGTGCTCAGGGTTGTTGAGGACCTACTTTTAGTCCCGTGTACATTTGGTCGTAGTGTTTGTAAAGTGATGAATGGTGCAGTGGGGACGGCTTACATACCACCCCCCCCTCTCTAATACGTGATATAGATGCTTATACATATTTTAGAAGTATACTTTCTTCTACAAGAATTGAGAGATAGTTCTCACATCCTGGATGACACTCGCGAAAGAATTACGACTCAACGCTCATCCTCATCCATTGTAGGATACTGCAAGGAACGTTATTTGGGAGATTTGGAAGCATCGAAATGACAACATCTACAACAGCGCATCTCCCACTGAAATACGTATCCCCGGTCCAATGACCGAGGAAGGCAATGCTCGGTGCACAGTTGTCATGTTACGTACGCGTTGATCTGCAGGGCTTCTTTGGTCTGTTGTTTGTGTGGAGGGTGTCGAGTAGCTGCTTTTAGTCCCGTGGATGCTTGGTGACAGTGTTTTCTAGTTCGATAATGTAGTGTGGATGGTTTACATACCATTTTTTCGCTTTGATACATGATACACATGCTTATACATATTTTAGAAGTATACTTTCTTCTACAAAAACCTAGAGATAGATCTCACATCCTAGACGGCACCCACGAAAGGATTACGACTCCACGCTCATCCTCATCCATTCAGGGATTTTTGTTTCTTCGCACTGAACGTTATTCGGGATATTTGGAAGCATCAAAACGACACCGTCTGCAACACCGCATCTCCCACTGAAGCTTGTGTCCCTATTCGAGTGCTCGAGGAGGGCAATGCTCGATGCACGGCAGGCATGTTACGTATGCGGTGATCTGTGGGGCTTCTTTTGAGGAGTTGTTTGTTTGGAGGGTTGTCGAGTAGCTGCTTTTAGCCCCGTGGACGGTTGGTGGCAGTGTTTTGTAATGCGATGTTGTTGTGTGGATGGCTTTATGATACGTCTCCATCGTATCTACTTTTCCAAACACTTTTGCCCTTATTTTGGACTCTAACTTGCATGATTTGAATGGAACTAACCCGGACTGACGCTAATTTCAGCAGAATTGCCATGGTGTTATTTTTGTGCAGAAATAAAAGTTCTCAGAATGACCTGAAACTTCACGGAGAATATTTTTGGAATATATAAAAAATACTGGTGAAAGAATCAAGACCAGGGGGGCCACACCCTGTCCACGAGGGTGGGGACGCGCCTACCCCCTGGGCGCGCCCCCCTGTCTCGTGGGCCCCCTGAGACTCCACCGACCTCAACTCCAACTCTATATATTCATCGCGTTTTACGATACGGATCTGCCGCCAAGCCCTAATCTCTCCCGGGAGGGCTGATCTGGAGTCCGTTCGGGGCTCCGGAGAGGGGAATCCGTCGCCATCGTCATCATCAACCTTCCTCCATCACCAATTTCATGATGCTCACTGCCATGCGTGAGTAATTCCATCGTAGGCTTGCTGGACGGTGATGGGCTGGATGAGATTTATCATGTAATCGACTTAGTTTTGTTAGGGTTTGATCCCTAGTATCCACTATGTTCTGAGATTGATGTTGCTATGACTTTGCTATGCTAATGCTTGTCACTAGGGCCGGAGTGCCATGATTTCAGATCTGAACCTATTATGTTTTCATGAATATATGTGAGTTCTTGATCCTATCTTGCAAGTCAATAGTCACCTACTATGTGTTATGATCCGGCAACCCCGAAGTGACAATAATCGGGACCACTCCCGGTGATGACCGTAGTTTGAGGAGTTCATCTATTCATAAGTGTTAATGCTTTGGTCCGGTACTCTATTAAAAGGAGGCCTTAATATCCCTTAGTTTCCAATAGGACCCCGTTGCCATGGGAGGGTAGGACAAAAGATGTCATGCAAGTTCATTTCCATAAGCACGTATGACTATATTCGGAATGCATGCCTACATTACATTGATGAACTGGAGCTAGTTTTGTGTCACCCTATGTTATAACTATTTCATGAGGAATCGCATCCGACATAATTATCCATCACTGATCCAATGCCTACGAGCTTTTCACATATTGATCTTTGCTTAGTTACTTTACCGTTGCCACTGTTACAATTACTACAAAACTGTTATTGTTACTTTTGCCACTGTTACTGTTACTTCCATACTACTTTGCTACTAAATACTTTGCTGCAGATATTAAGTTTTCCAGGTGTGGTTGAATTGACAACTCAACTGCTAATACTTGAGAATATTCTTTGGCTCCCCTTGCGTCGAATCAATAAATTTGGGTTGAATACTCTACCCTCGAAAACTTTTGCGATCCCCTATACTTGTGGGTTATCAAGACTATTTTCTGGCACCGTTGCCGGGGAAGCATAGCTCTAGAGTCACTTGGGATGTATATTTGCTGATCACTATGAGGAACTTGAAAGACAAAAAACCAAGATTTATACCTCAACTACGAGGGGAGGTAAGGAACTGCCATCTAGCTCTGCACTTGATTCACCTTCTGTTATGAGTAAATTTGCGACACCTACACATGCTATTGATTTTGATAGGTCGCATGTTATTGATGATGCCACTTCTGCTATGCATGATACTTATGATGAAACTACTTCTATGCTTGATACTACTGTGCCATTAGGTGAATTTCTTGATGAACAACTTGCTAGGGCTAGGGAGAATGAAATTATTGAAACTGATAATATTGATGAAAGTGATGATGAAGATTCTCCCCTAGATATGAATTGCCTGATGTGCCTGAGGGTTATGTTATGGATGAAGAAACTGCTAGAGACTTTCTTGCTTGCGATGATAGATATGATCTTAAGAAATTATTAGCTAAGCTGAAAGAAAAATCTTTGAATGCTAGAAAGAAATATGACCCTGCTTTTGCTACTTCACCTATCTGTATTTCCGATAAGGATTATGATTTCCCTATCGATCCTGAGATAATTACTTTGGTTGAATCTGATCCTTTCTATGGATATGAATCTGAAACTGTTGTGGCACATCTTACTAAATTAAATGATATAGCCACCCTATTCACTCATGAGGAGAAAATTCGTTACTACTATATCCTTAAATTATTTCCGTTCTCATTAAAGGGTGATGCTAAGACATGGTTTAATTCTCTTGATCCTGGTTGTGTGCGTAGTCCCCAGGATATGATTTATTACTTCTCTGCTAAATATTTCCCTGCTCAAAAGAAACAAGCTGCCTTAAGGGAAATATATAATTTTGTGCAAATTGAAGAAGAGAGTCTCCCACAAGCTTGGGGGAGGCTTCTCCGATTACTTAATGCTTTGCGTGATCATCCTCTCAAGAAAAATGAAATACTTGATATCTTTTATAATGGACTAACCGATGCTTCCAAAAACCACTTGGATAGTTGTGTTGGTTGTGTTTTCAGGGAAAGAACTGTTGATCAAGCTAAATTGCTATTGAATAATATGTTGAGTAATGAAAATGATTGGACACTTCCTGAACCAACTCCTAAGCCAACTCCAAAGAAAAGGGGTATTCTATTTCTCAGTCCTGAAGATATGCAAGAGGCAAAGAATTCTATGAAAGAAAAAAGGTATTAAAGGTGAAGATGTTAAGAATTTACCACCTATTGAAGAAATACATGGTCTTGATAACCCGACACAGGTAGTAAAGGTAAATTCTCTCTATAGATATGATAAAGCTGAAATCCCGTCTACAAAGTTTGCTAGCCAATGCTTGGATGGGTTTGATGACTTTATGGTTAAACAAGAAAACTTCAATGCCTATGTTGGTAGACAATTGAAACGTAATGCTTATATGATTGAACACTTGAGTGATTATATGTCTAGAGTTAAAGGTGAACTTAAACTTATTAGTAAACATGCTTCTATGGTTACCACTCAAGTAGAACAAGTGCTTAAAGCTCAAAATGATTTGCTCAACGAATTAAATAATAAGAAAAATGATAATTCTGTTAGAGTTATGACTAGAGGGGGTAAAATAACTCAGGAACCCTTGTATCCTGAAGGCCACCCTAAGAGAATTGAGCAAGATTCTCAGAGAACTAATGTTGATGCACCTAGTCCTTCTAAGAGGAAGAAAAAGAAAAATGATAGGAATTTGCATGCTTCTAGTGAACCTGTTGTTGACACACCTGAGAATCCCAATGATATTTCTATTTATGATGCTGAAACACAACCTGGTGATGAACATGAACCTAGTGATAATGTTAATGATGATGTTCATGTTGATGCTCAACCTAGCAATAATAATGATGTAGAGATTGAACCTGCTGTTGATCTTGATAACCCACAATCAAAGAATCAACGTTATGATAAGAGAGACTTCGTTGCTAGGAAGCACGGTAAAGAAAGAGAACCATGGGTTCAAAAACCCATGCCCTTTCCTCGTAAACCATCCAACAAAAAGGATGATGAGGATTTTGAGCGCTTTGCTGAAATGATTAGACCTATCTTTTTTCGTATGCGTTTGACTGATATGCTTAAAATGAATCCTTATGCTAAGTACATGAAGGATATTGTTAGAAATAAAAGAAAGATACCGGAAGCTGAAATTTCCACCATGCTTGCTAATTATACTTTTAAAGGTGGAATACCTAAGAAACTTGGAGATCCAGGAGTACCAACTATACCATGCTCCATTAAAAGAAACTATGTTAGAACTGCTTTATGTGATCTTGGAGCCGGTGTTAGTGTTATGCCTCTCTCTTTATATTTTAGACTTGATTTGAATAAGTTGACACCTACTAAAATATCTTTGCAAATGGCCGATAAATCAACTGCTATACCTGTCGGTATTTGTGAGGATGTGCCTGTTGTGGTTGCAAACGTTACTATTTTAACGAACTTTGTTATTCTTGATATTCCCGAGGACGATAGTATGTCGATTATCCTTGGTAGACTCTTTTTGAATACTGCAGGGGCTGTTATTGATTGCAACAAAGGCAATGCACTTTTCATGTTAATGGTAATGAGCATACAGTACACTTTCCGAGGAAACAACCTCAAGTCCACAATATCAATTCTATTGGAAAAATTCCAATGATTACTATTGGATGTTTTGAATTCCCTCTTCCTACTGTCAAGAAGAAATATGATATTCTTATTATTGGGGACGTGCATATCCCCGTTGAGGTAACCTAGTGCTATTCAAAAATTCTCCCGTTTCATGCGATTCGGAATGAGTTTGTTAACAAGACTTGATCAACCTTGTTAGTGGATTCCTTTTGATGAGCATGGGATGGATGGAGTTAGAAAGCACAACTCTCTATACCCTCCTTTTACTTTCTGTTACTTAGATTAAATAAAGCAAAAATAGTATTTTCTGTTTGTTTTCTGAATTATCCTTGCAATAAAAAATACCCCGAAAATAAAAGTTCTCCAAATGTCCCGAAATTGAAATATGATTTTTTGTAGAATATTTAAGAATATTTGGCACTGAGAACACACCAGAGGGGTAACCACCTGGCCACGAGGGTGCAGGGCGCGCCCTACCCCCTGGGCACGCCCCTGCCTCGTGGGCCTGATGTGGCCCCCCTCCACTTATTCTTGCACCCACACACTCCTTCTTCCTCCAGAAAAAATCACCCACCAGCTCAAGCACGAGTTCTAGCTCATCTTGCTGCCATTTTCGATCTCCTTGCTCAAAGCTCCATTCACAAAACTGCTTTGGGGGATTGTTCTTCGGTATGTGACTCCTCCAATGGTCCAATTAGTTTTTGTTCTAGTGGTTTATTTATTGCAAATTTTTACTACTGAGGTGACCCTGTTCTTGAGCCTGCATGTCAAATTTATATGGTTCCAAGTAGTTTTAATGCATGATATAGCCTCTAGGCACTTGTGGGAGTAGTTGCTATCAATCTTGTTGAGTTTGGTTCACTTTTATTTTGAGTTACTAAAAATTTCAGAAATTTGTCAGAGGAAGAAATATGTTTAGGAAAATGTACCAAGGTGGTTCCTCAAGAAAGCAGGCACCTAGGCTCGCGATACGTGAGCCGGACTATGAATTACCGAGAGAAGCTCAAGTGCGGCCTTGTGAATGGCCGTCAGAAGATTTTATGGTCCAAGCAGGAATTAAGGAGGAATTTGACGCATATGTGCGTAACGCTGAACTTCAGGGCTTCGTGTCAGATAAGTGCACCCAATATTATTACCTAACTGATTCCTTTGTGAGAAGGTTTAAATTTACATCCTCACGCAATTCTCACACTGTCGTATTTGATCTTTATGATAAATCTTATACCATGGACATAGAAGATTTTAATACTTTTTGTAAACTCCCGCAGTGGGGTAATGTTAGTGAACCTCGCAAATCTGAGTTTAAAGATTTTCTTGCTAGTATCACTATGGGGGAATCTAGAGAAATAACACAAGCTACCATAGGGAGCATTCATTTTCCTGCCATACATTATTTTGCTCTCTTTATAGGTAGATGCATTAACGGTAAGGATGAGGAATGTAACATGTGCGTTCCCGATCTTAATGTTCTCAAGAGTGTTGTATTAGGAGATAAACAATATAACTTGGGGGCCATTGTTGCACGTAGGTTGCATCATAATAGTATAAGTGGAGATTTGTTTGACGGAATTTACGCAACTCGTTTAGCTAATTATCTTGAGGCACCCATACATGAAAATGATATGGAGTTGCCTCCTGCTTATCTAGATTTTAATGCTATGGTTCGCCATCAATTTATTGAGAGGAATGAACAGTCCCTCCAGTACCGACTAATCTTTGACAGGCGTCGCACTGTCCATGTTGCTCTTCCTGCTCCTACTTTCTTTGAATTTCAGGTAAAAGGAAGATATGTTATAACCAGGGAGGAGGCGAACGAGTACGAAAGGAGGACGGAGGCAGCTCGCCTCCAAGCTGCAGCTCTTGAGGCAGTAGCTGCTGCATCTCAGTACGACCCCAGCTACAACTTTGATCCATGGGCATAGACCAACTTAGGCCAAAAGCCTAAGCTTGGGGGAGTACGTATTTCTCACCGACATTACATTCATGTTCACACACTCATTCTAGTTGTCGGTGCTCATACTTTTTCATTGTACTATCCATGCTAGTTTATTTTCTGTTTTAAGCCTTCTTCTTGTGTGTGTTGAAAAACCTTAAGAAAAACCAAAAAAATTAGTTGTGGTTTTTAGCTAGTTTACTTTCCATGCCTGTAGTAGTAATAATTAAAACAAAACCCAAAAAGATTTCTCGTTCTTCTTTTGCTTGTTGGGAGCTTTCCCGTGTAAATAGTTTTTTTTTGTTTTCTTTGGGGGTCAAGAGGAGAAGACCATAATGAAAATTTTGAGTGGCTCTTATATGCATTATTGTTGATTTAACAAAGAGCCCATGTTACCTTGTCTTCTCCTGTGTATTAAATGTTTGCAGATTCAAGCTTAGTCCAATGCACATGCACTATTATTATTATCCAGACCGTTCAGTTGTGCAAGTGAAAGGCAATAATGACGATATAGGATGGACTGATTGAGATGAGAAAAGCTGGTATGAACTCGACCTATCTTGTTTTTGTAAATATGATTAGTTC
This sequence comes from Aegilops tauschii subsp. strangulata, assembly GCF_002575655.3. Taxonomy (NCBI): domain Eukaryota; kingdom Viridiplantae; phylum Streptophyta; class Magnoliopsida; order Poales; family Poaceae; genus Aegilops; species Aegilops tauschii. The sequence continues at coordinate 470,160,627 of NC_053040.3, read as the reverse complement.
ATTGTTCCTGATTCATCCTATTATGAATGAAACATGTTTGCAATGACAATTAGAGATTATAGTTGCTCATGCAATGCTTAATTAGCTAAGTGTTTATAATGGTTTACCTTGCGTGCCAACATGCTATTAAAATGGTTGTGATGTGGTATGATAGGGTGGTATCCTCCTTTGAATGATTCAAGTGGCTCAGCTTGGCACATGTTCACGCATGTAGTTGAAACAAAATCAACATAGCCTCCACGATATTTATGTTCATGGTGGATTATATCCTACTCATGCTTGCACTCAATATTTATTAATTTTAATGCATGTTCATGACTGTTGTCGCTCTCTAGTTGGTCGCTTCCCAGTCTTTTTCTAGCCTTCACTTGTACTAAGCGGGAATACTGCTTGTGCATCCACTTCCATAAACCCCAAAGTTATTCCATATGAGTCCACCATACCTTCCTATATGCGGTATCTACCTACCGTTCCAAGTAAATTTGTATGTGCTAAACTCTAAACCTTCAAATGAAATTCTGTTTTGTATACTCGAATAGCTCATGTATCAACTAGGGTTGTCTGTATCTTCCAGCTAGGCGGGTTATTCTCACGAGGAGTGGACTCCGCTCCTCACTCATGAGAAAAATGGCTGGTCACCGGGATGCCCAGTCCCTTGCTCAAACCAAATCAAAATAATTGCAAACAAACTCCCCCAGGACTGTTGTTAGTTGGAGGCACCCGTTGTTTCGGGCAAGCCATGGATTGATGCTTGTTGGTGGTGGGGGAGTATAACTTTACCATTCTGTTTGGGAACCACCTATAATGTGTGTAGCATGGAAGATATCGAGATCTCTCGATTGTTATGTTGACAATAAAAGTATGCTGCTCAAAATATTATTTATCACTATTTCAAAAATCGAGCTCTGGCACCTCTAAAAATCCCTGCTTCCCTCTGCGAAGGGCCTATCTATTTTCTTTTATGTTGAGTCATCATCCTCTTATTAAAAAGCACCAGCTCGAGAGCACCGCTGTCGTTTGCACGCATTATTATTAGTTTATATTGAGTATGACTATGACTGGATCTCTTTTACCATGAATTATAATGTTTAGTCAGTCCTTGATCTTCATAGGTGCTCTGCATTTATGTTTTGCGGTTTCAGAAAGGGCTAGCGAGATACCATCTTGTTATATCATATCATAATTGTTTTGAGAAAGTGTTGTCATCCGAGATCTATTATTATTGCTCGCTAGTTGATTATGCCATTGATATGAGTAAATATGAGACCTAAGTGTTATTGTGAATATGGTTAGTTCATAATCTTTGCTGAAAACTTGAATGCTGGCTTTACATATTTACAACAACAAGAGCAAACATAGTTTGTAAAAGTTTTTTTTATCACTTTCAGTTTATCAACTGAATTGCTTGAGGACAAGCAAAGGTTTAAGCTTGGGGAGTTGATACGTCTCCATCGTATCTACTTGTCCAAACACTTTTGCCCTTGTTTTGGACTCTAACTTGCATGATTTGAATGGAACTAACCCGGACTGACGCTGTTTTCAGCAGAATTGCCATGGTCTTATTTTTGTGCAGGAATAAAAGTTCTTGGAATGACCTAAAACTTCACGGAGAATATTTTTGGAATATATAAAAAATACTGGTGAAAGAATCAAGACCAGGGGCCCACACCATGTCCACGAGGGTGGAGGGCGCGCCCCCCTGAGGCTCCACCGACCTCAACTCCAACTCTATATATTCAAGTTCGGGGAGAAAAAAATCAGAGAGAAGGATTCATCACGTTTTACGATACGGAGCCGCCGCCAAGCCCTAATCTCTCTCGGGCTGATCTGGAGTCCGTTCGGGGCTCCGGAGAGGGGAATCCGTCGCCATCGTCATCATCAACCTTCCTCCATCACCAATTTCATGATGCTCACCACCGTGCGTGAGTAATTCCATCGTAGGCTTGCTGGACGGTGATGGGTTGGATGAGATTAATCATGTAATCGAGTTAGTTTCGTTAGGGTTTGATCCCTAGTATCCACTATGTTCTGAGATCGATGTTGTTATGACTTTGCTATGCTTAATGCTTGTCACCAGGGCCCGAGTGCCATGATTTCAGATCTGAACGTATTATGCATGAATATATGTGAGTTCTTGATCCTATCTTGCAAGTCAATAGTCACTTACTATGCGTTATGATCCGGCAATCCCGAAGTGACAATAATCAGGACCACTCCCGGTGATGACCGTAGTTTCAGGAGTTCATGTATTCACTAAGTGTTAATGCTTTGGTCTGGTACTCTATTAAAAGGAGGCCTTAATATCCCTTAGTTTCCAATAGGACCCCGCTGCCATGGGAGGGTAGGACAAAAGATGTCATGCAAGTTCTTTTCCATAAGCACATATGACTATATTCAGAATACATGCCTACATTACATTGATGAACTGGAGCTAGTTTTGTGTCACCCTATGTTATAACTATTGCATGAGGAATCGCATCCGACATAATTATCCATCACTGATCCAATGCCTACAAGCTTTTCACATATTGATCTTTGCTTAGTTACTTCACCGTTGCCACTGTTACAATTACTACAAAACTGCTATTGTTACTTTTGCCACTGTTACCGTTACTTCCATACTACTTTGCTACTAAATACTTTGCTGCAAATATTAAGTTTTCCAGGTGTGGTTGAATTGACAACTCAACTGCTAATACTTGAGAATATTCTTTGGCTCCCCTTCTGTCGAATCAATAAATTTGGGTTGAATACTCTACCCTCGGAAACTGTTGCGATCCCCTATACTTGTGGGTTATCACTTTACCATTCTTTCTCTTTGATACACGATGCACATGCTTATTCATATTTTAGAAATTAACTTTCTTCTACAAGAACCTAGAGATAGTTCTCACATCCTGAACGGCACCCACGAAAGGATTACGACTCCACGCCCATCCTCATCCATTTAGGGATTTTTGTTTCTTTGCAAGGGACATTAATTGGGATATTTGGAAGCATCGAAACGACACCGTCTGCAACAACGCATCTCCCCTTGAAGCCCACGTCCCGAGTCGAGTGCTGAGGAAGGCATTGCCTCGTGCACGGTGGGCATGTTATGCGGTGATCCGCGGGGCTTCTTTACAACATTGTTTGTTGGAGGGTTTGTCGAGTAGCTACTTTTAGTCCGGTGGAAGCTTGGTGGTAGAGTTTGTAATGCGATGTTGTAGTGTGGACGTCTTACATACCATTTTTTCACTTTGATACACGATACACATGCTTATACATATTTTAGAAGTATACTTTCTTCTACAAGAATCTAGATATAGTTTTCACATCCTGGATGACACTTGCGAAGGGATTAGGACTCCACGCTCATCCTCATCCATTCAGGGATTTTTGTTTCTTTGCAAGGAACGTTATTCGGGAGATTTGGAAGCATCAAAACAACATCGTCTGCAACAACACATCTCCCCTTGAAGCCCACATCCAGAGTCGAGTGCTAAGGAAGGCAATGCCTCGTGCACGGCGGACATGTTATGCGGTGATCCACGGGCTTCTTTACACCGTTGTTTGTTGGAGGGTTTGTCGAGTAGCTACTTTTAGTCTGGTGGACGCTTGGTGGTAGCGTTTGCAATGCGATGTTGTAGTGTGGACGGCTTACATACCATTCTTTCGCTTTGATACACGATAGACACACTACTACAGGATGCTGCTAACGCGACACTATGATCAGAGACCCTTCAAGAAACTGTGTGCGATGCAATAATCGCAAACGGTGTTGTATGAAAACCGTCAAAAAAGGTGAAAACATTTGCGATGGAGGATGCATCAAACACGGTTCACATTTTAGTTGCGTGTGCGATCCAGGGCATACGGTTCAGTCCACTGAACTGTTTGTGATGAGGCAAAACAAAAGAAACGGGCAGCCTGATGAAGGCGTGTGCGATATAGAGCATACGGTTCACTCGAATGAACTGTTTGTGATTAGGCAACACAAAAGAAACGGGCAGCCAGATGAAGGTGTGTGCGATATACAGCATACGGTTCACTCGGATGAACTGTTTGTGATTAGGCAACACAAAAGAAACGGTCAGCCAGATCAAGGTGTGTGTGATTGAGGACATACGCTTCAGAAGGATTAACTGTTTGCGATTAGGCAACAGAACAGAAACAGGTAAGCCAGATCAGAGTGTCTGCGATTGAGGGCATACACTTCACATGGATGAACTGTTTGCGATTAGCCACAACAAACTGAAATAGTTAGATAGATCAACGTGTGTGCGCTAGACGGGCACACCCATTCTAATTAAAAGACGTGTGCTGACATTGCCTATTGCGGTGCACCCTATGGTGCAAACACCACGTACGCCGCACTTATAACCGTCAGTAAATTTGAGCATGCGTCCCGTCACATTCCAAATTGCAAACCTATTCATACCGATCAAAACCTAAACGGTTTCCCACTTAGGAGCGTATTACTACGCGGTTATAAATACTACTACTCCAAGATGACTTCACATTCCTCCTCAACTCCTCATCCACAAAAAGTCAAAAGCAAACAAGTCATTCATCATCGTTCCCTTGCGTCCGCCATGGCCAGCGTGAGTTCTGGGTCGAGAGATTGCGACCAGGGAGAGGCGAGCCTGGAAGCGGGAGCACGAGAGATGTCCCGCCTCGCCGCGATAGCAGCCAACATGTCCCGCCGCACGACCGTAGCAGCAAAGAGGTCCCGCTGCGCCGCCGAAGCAGCACGGAGGACCCACCGCACCATTGATGCAGCAAACTGGTCTGGCCGCGCCGCGGAAGTAGAAGAGATGTTCCGCCGCGCCGTGAATGCAGCAGAGATGTCCTCCCTTGCCGCGGCGGCCTGGGAAAATACCTCGCGGGCAGGCGAGGACTCTTACAGGCGCATGCGTGCCCTCGTCCATAGGCAGATGGATCAGATCTCCAGGTGGGCGAGGTTGCAGGATGACCTGCAAGCCTCGTTTGAACAGTCTACCGACGTCATCCGGCAACTAAATGAGAGCAATGCAAAGCTCCGGGCCGAGCGCGACCTGCTAAGGGCGAAGATCGTCGGAAGTGCGGAGCAGCAGGAGCCGACCACTGCTTGTTGAAGAGGACCGGCGTCATCATCGAGAAACTTATGGACGAGAATAACAAGCTGCACATCGAGCGCAGAAGGCTGGTGGAGGAATCTGTGGATGCTCTCAAGCAGCATCTTGAGGATAAGAAAGAGCTCGTCGCCGCTCGCCGCAGAGACTAGTTCCCGCGGCCTGCAGCAACGCATCAAGAAAGTAGAGATCTGCGAGCCAGATCGTTGTCTTCCTTCTTCTTTTGCCCTTGTGTATTTCGGGCGTTGCCGCTTGTGACTTTTTTTAATTATTCTTCTAAATATGTAAGACAATTATTATCCACTCTCATCGTCCTTATATTCATCATGCTTGCTATAAGTCATAGTCGATGCTATATCGGTCCGTCGGATCTTACATAAAGATCCGTGCAAAACTTTCTTTTCAGATTTTCATTTTTCTCTCTTAAATCTCAGTCCAGTGAGACATATAGCCACGCCGTAGAACAGGTGCTCGGGCGCCATTAATGGAGAAGTTGGGAGGGAGGTGCGCGGCGGGTAGCAGTCAAAGGGCTCTCCTCCTGATGAGCACGGGCAGGGGTCTGATCGCACGCCTCCCGTACTCAAATAGCTACCCCGCACGACACCTCCCAGCCAATAAAAAAAGGGACGCGTGGCCGCGCGTAATTGGTAAGTCGAACGCCCACGGTTTCAATAATACTTGTGTTTCCGATTTGTAACGTGACAACACTTGTTCCAAAATGACTTTGTTGATTGTGAATGTGTGGGCCTTCGCAAATCGGACAGAAAAATTACCACATCATGTTGGTGCCATGTCATGAGACCATGCCAAGTTTCATGATTTTCAGGCGTGTTTTGAAATTACAGGAATTAAAAAACCAAGTTTCTCAATCTTTCCAGCCGAGCCACGACGCCCAGATGTTTGAATTTCACTCCCATCTCTTGCATGGGACCTAGAAATTCAACCAAGGACACACATGTGATTTTTCAAACAACTTTGGTGCACTGGAGCATGTGCTTGTAGTTCAAATTTGAATTATGCACATTGAATGCCCAGAAACTCAATTAATGTATAAAAAAGGCCAAACGAAACCGGAATAATTCCAAAATTTAGCACGGTACTTCTATTTGGTCTAATCTGGCTGTGTAAAAAATAAGGCGGGAGAATGCAGTGTACGTATGTCGTTTCGCACACGGAGGTGACACTTTCCCTCTCGGAACCACGAGCCTTCTTCAGGGAAGCTCCGGTTTGCAAGAAGCTTACACCAAAGCTTGTCCCAATTCGGCCAAAAATATTACCGCAGCATGTTGGTGCCATGTCATGAGACCATGCCAAGTTTCATGATTTTTAGGCGTGTTTTGGAATTATAGGAATTAAAAACCAAGTTTCTCAATCTTTCCGGCCGAGCCACGACGCCCAAATGTATGAATTTCACTCCCATCTCTTGCATGGGACCTAGAAATTCAACCAAGGACACACATGTGATTTTTCAAACAACTTTGGTGCACTGGAGCATATGCTTGTAGTTCAAATTTGAATTATGCACATTAAATGCAGAGAAACTCAATTAATGTATAAAAAAAGGCGAAACGAGCCCGGAATAATTCCAAAATTTAGCACGGTACTTCTATTTGGTCTAATCTGGCTGTGTAAAAAATAAGGTGGGAGAAGGCAGTGTATGTATGTCGTTTCGCACACGGAGGTGACACGTTCCCTCTCGGAACCACGAGCCTTCTTCAGGGAAGCTCCGGTTTGCAAGAAGCTTACACCAAAGCTTGTCCAATTCAGCCAAAAATATTACCGCAGCATGTTGGTGCCATGTCATGAGACCATGCCAAGTTTCATGATTTTCAGGCATGTTTTGGAATTACAGGAATTAAAAACCAAGTTTCTCAATATTTCCGGCCGAGCCACGACGCCCAGATGTTTGAATTTCACTCCCATCTCTTGCATGGGACCTAGCAATTTACCCAAGGACACACATGTGATTTTTCAAACAACTATGGTGTTGGAAATATGCCCTAGAGGCAATAATAAATGGTTATTATTATATTTCTTTGTTCATGATAATAGTCTATTGTTCATGCTATAATTGTGTTATCCGGAAATCGTAATACATGTGTGAATACATAGACCACAACGTGTCCCTAGTAAGCCTCTAGTTGACTAGCTCGTTGATCAACAGATAGTCATGGTTTCCTGACTATGGACATTGGATGTCATTGATAACGGGATCACATCATTAGGAGAATGATGTGATGGACAAGACCCAATCCTAAGCATAGCATAAAAGATCGTGTAGTTCGTTTGCTAGAGATTTTCCAATGTCAAGTATCTTTTCCTTAGACCATGAGATCGTGTAACTCCCGGATGTCGTAGGAGTGTTTTGGGTGTACCCAACGTCACAATGTAACTGGGTGACTATAAAGGTGCACTACGGGTATCTCCGAAAGTGTCTGTTGGGTTGGCACGGATCGAGACTGGGATTTGTCACTCCGTATGACGGAGAGGTATCACTGGGCCCACTCGGTAATGCATCATCATAATGAGCTCAATGTGACTAAGGAGTTAGCCACGGGATCATGCATTACGGTACGAGTAAAGTGACTTGCCGGTAACGAGATTGAACAAGGTATTGGGATACCGACGATCGAATCTCGGGCAAGTAACGTACCGATTGACAAAGGGAATTGTATACGGGATTGATTGAATCCTCGACATCGTGGTTCATCCAATGAGATAATTGTGGAACATGTGGGAGCCAACATGGGTATCCAGATCCCGCTGTTGGTTATTGACCGGAGAGGCGTCTCGGTCATGTCTGCATGTCTCCCGAACCCGTAGGGTCTACACACTTAAGGTTCGGTGACGCTAGGGTTGTAGAGATATTAGTATGCAGAAACCCGAAAGTTGTTCGGAGTCCCGGATGAGATCCCAGACGTCACGAGGAGTTCTGGAATGGTGCAGAGGTGAAGAATTATATATAGGAAGTCCAGTTTCGGCCACCGGGAAAGTTTCGGGGGTTATCGGTATTGTACCGGGACCACCGGAAGGGTCCCGGGGGTCCACCGGGTGGGGCCACCTATCCCGGAGGGCCCCATGGGCTGAAGTGGGAAGGGAACCAACCCTTAGTGGGCTGGGGCGCCCCCCTTGGGCCTCCCCCTGCGCCTAGGGTTGGAAACCCTGGGGGTGGGGGCGCCCCACTTGGCTTGGGGGGGAAGCCACCCCCCCTTCCCCCTTGGCCGCCGCCCCCCCCCCCCCCCCCCCCCCCCGCCTTGGAGATCTGATCTCCCAGGGCCGCTGCCCCCCCCAGGGGGCTTATATATAGTGGGGGGAAGGGAGGGCAGCAACACCACAGCCCCTGGCGCCTCCCTCTTCCCCCTGCAACACCTCTCCCTCCCGCAGAAGCTTGGCAAAGCCCTGCCGGGACCCCGCTACTTCCACCACCACGCCGTCGTGCTGCTGGATCTCCATCAACCTCTCCTTTCCCCTTGCTGGATCAAGATGGAGGAGACGTCGCTGCTCCGTACGTGTGTTGAACGCGGAGGTGCCGTCCGTTCGGCACTCGGTCATCGGTGATTTGGATCACGGCGAGTACGACTCCATCAACCCCGTTCATTGGAACGCTTCCGCTCGCGATCTACAAGGGTATGTAGATGCACTCCTTTCCCCTCGTTGCTAGTATACTCCATAGATGGATCTTGGTGATGCGTAGGAAATTTTTTAAATTCTGCTACGATCCCCAACATATGCTGAAAGATGATGGCAGCAACTATACGGACTGGGTCCGGAACTTGAGGATCATCCTCATAGCTGCCAAGAAAGATTATGTCCTAGAAGCACCGCTAGGTGAAGCACCAATCCCAGAGAACCAAGACGTTATGAACGCTTGGCAATCACGTGCTGATGATTACTCCCTCGTTCAGTGCGGCATGCTTTACAGCTTAGAACCGGGTCTCCAAAAGCGTTTTGAGAAACATGGAGCATATGAGATGTTCGAAGAGCTGAAAATGGTTTTCCAAGCTCATGCCCGGGTCGAGAGATATGAAGTCTCTGACAAGTTCTTCAGCTGTAAAATGGAGGAAAATAGTTCTGTTAGTGAGCACATACTCAGAATGTCTGGGTTACACAACCGCTTGTCTCAGCTGGGAGTTAATCTCCCGGATGACGCGGTCATTGACAGAATCCTTCAGTCGCTTCCACCGAGCTACAAGAGCTTTGTGATGAACTTCAATATGCAGGGGATGGAAAAGACCATTCCTGAGGTATATTCAATGCTGAAATCAGCGGAGGTGGAGATCAGAAAGGAACATCAAGTGTTGATGGTGAATAAAACCACTAAGTTCAAGAAAGGCAAGGGTAAGAAGAACTTCAAGAAGGACGGCAAGGGAGTTGCCGCGCCCGGTAAGCCAGTTGCCGGGAAGAAGTCGAAGAATGGACCCAAGCCTGAGACTGAGTGCTTTTATTGCAAGGGAAGTGGTCACTGGAAGCGGAACTGCCCCAAATACTTAGCGGACAAGAAGGCCGGCAACACCAAAGGTATATGTGATATATATGTAATTGATGTGTACCTTACCAGTACTCGTAGTAGCTCCTGGGTATTTGATACCGGTGCGGTTGCTCATATTTGTAACTCAAAACAGGAACTGCGAAATAAGCGGAGACTGGCAAAGGACGAGGTGACGATGCGCGTCGGGAATGGTTCCAAGGTCGATGTGATCGCCGTCGGCACGCTGCCTCTACATTTACCTACGGGATTAGTTTTAAACCTCAATAATTGTTATTTAGTGCCAGCTTTGAGCATGAACATTGTATCTGGATCTCGTTTGATTCGAGATGGCTACTCATTTAAATCCGAGAATAATGGTTGTTCTATTTATATGAGAGATATGTTTTATGGTCATGCCCCGCTGGTCAATGTTTTATTCTTGATGAATCTCGAACGTGATGTTACACATATTCATAGTGTGAATACCAAAAGATGTAAAGTTGATAACGATAGTCCCACATAGTTGTGGCACTGCCGCCTTGGTCACATTGGTGTCAAGCGCATGAAGAAGCTCCATGCAGATGGACTTTTGGAGTCTCTTGATTACGAATCATTTGACACGTGCGAACCATGCCTCATGGGTAAGATGACCAAGACTCCGTTCTCCGGAACAATGGAGCGAGCAACCGACTTATTGGAAATCATACATACCGATGTGTGCGGTCCAATGAGTGTTGAGGCTCGCGGAGGATATCGTTATGTTCTCACTCTCACTGATGACTTAAGTAGATATGGGTATGTCTACCTAATGAAACACAAGTCTGAAACCTTTGAAAAGTTCAAGGAATTTCAGAGTGAGGTTGAGAATCAACGTGACAGGAAAATAAAATTCTTACGATCAGATCGTGGTGGAGAATATTTAAGTCACGAATTTGGTACGCACTTAAAGAAATGTGGAATCGTTTCACAACTCACGCCGCCTGGAACACCTCAGCGAAATGGTGTGTCCGAACGTCGTAATCGCACTCTATTGGATATGGTGCGATCTATGATGTCTCTTACCGATCTACCGCTCTCATTTTGGGGCTATGCTTTAGAGACTACCGCATTCACTTTAAATAGGGCTCTGTCCAAATCCGTTGAGACGACACCGTATGAATTATGGTTTGGAAAGAAACCTAAGCTGTCATTTCTAAAAGTTGGGGATGCGATGCTTATGTCAAGAAACTTCAACCTGAAAAGCTCGAACCCAAGTCGGAAAAATGCGTCTTCATAGGATACCCCAAGGAAACTATTGGGTATACCTTCTATCTCAGATCCGAAGGCAAGATCTTTGTTTCCAAGAACGGGTCCTTTCTGGAGAAAGAGTTTCTCTCGAAAGAATTGAGTGGGAGGAAAGTGGAACTTGAGGAGGTGATAGTCACCCCTTCCGAACCGGAAAGTAGCGCAGCACGGGAAGATGTTCCTGTGGTGCCTACACCGACTGGGGAGGAAGTTAATGATGATGATCATAAAGCTACGGATCAAGTTACTACTGAACTTCGTAGGTCCACAAGGACACGTTCCGCACCAGAGTGGTACGGCAACCCTGTCCTGGAAATCATGTTGTTAGACAACGGTGAACCTTCGAACTATGAAGAAGCGATGGCGGGCCCGGATTCCGACAAATGGCTAGAAGCCATGAAATCCGAGATAGGATCCATGTATGAAAACGAAGTATGGACTTTGACTGACTTGCCCGATGATCGGCGAGCCATAGAAAATAAATGGATCTTTAAGAAGAAGACAGACGCGGATGGTAATGTGACCATCTATAAGGCTCGACTTGTCGCTAAGGGTTATCGACAAGTTCAAGGGGTTGACTACGATGAGACTTTCTCACCCGTAGCGAAGCTGAAGTCCGTCCGAATCATGTTAGCAATTGCCGCATACTATGATTATGAGATATGGCAGATGGACGTCAAAACGGCATTCCTTAACGGCTTTCTTGAGGAAGAATTGTATATGATGCAGCCGGAAGGTTTTGTCGATCCTAAGAATGCTAACAAGGTATGCAAGCTCCAACGCTCCATCTATGGACTGGTGCAAGCATCTCGGAGTTGGAACATTCGTTTTGATGAGATGATCAAAAGCGTTTGGGTTTACACAGACTTATGGAGAAGCCTGTGTTTACAAGAAAGTGAGTGGGAGTTCTGTAGCATTTCACTTATTATATGTGGATGACATACTATTGATGGTAAATGATATAGAATTCTTGGAAAGTATAAAGGCCTATTTGAATAAGTGTTTTTCAATGAAGGATCTTGGAGAAGCTGCTTATATATTAGGCATCAAGATCTATAGAGATAGATCAAGACGCCTCATTGGTCTTTCACAGAGTACGTACCTTGACAAGATATTGAAGAAGTTCAATATGGATCAGTCCAAGAAGGGGTTCTTTCCTGTATTACAAGGTGTGCAATTGAGCACGGCTCAATGCCCGACCACGGCAGAAGATAGAGAAAAGATGAGTGTCATCCCCTATGCCTCGGCCATAGGGTCTATTATGTATGCCATGCTGTGTACCAGACCTGATGTAAACCTTGCCGTAAGTTTGGTAGGAAGGTACCAAAGTAATCCCGACATGGAACACTGGACAGCGGTCAAGAATATCCTGAAGTACCTGAAGAGGACTAAGGATATGTTTCTCGTTTATGGAGGTGACGAAGAGCTCGTCGTAAAGGGTTACGTCGACGCTAGCTTCGACACAGATCTGGATGACTCGAAGTCACAAACCGGATACGTGTATATTTTGAATGGAGGGGCAGTAAGCTGGTGTAGTTGCAAGCAAAGCGTCGTGGCGGGATCTACATGTGAAGCGGAGTACATGGCAGCCTCAAAGGCAGCGCAAGAAGCAATCTGGATGAAGGAGTTCATTACCGACCTAGGGGTGATTCCCAATGCGTCGGGTCCGATGACTCTCTTCTGTGACAACACTGGAGCTATTGCCCTTGCCAAGGAGCCCAGGTTTCACAGGAAGACCAGGCATATCAAGCGTCGCTTCAACTCCATTCGTGAAAGTGTTCAAAATGGAGACATAGATATTTGTAAAGTACGTACGGACCTGAATGTAGCAGATCCGCTGACTAAACCTCTCCCTAGAACAAAACATGATCAACACCAGAACGCTATGGGTGTTCGATTCATCACAATGTAACTAGATTATTGACTCTAGTGCATGTGGGAGACTGTTGGAAATATGCCCTAGAGGCAATAATAAATGGTTATTATTATATTTCTTTGTTCATGATAATAGTCTATTGTTCATGCTATAATTGTGTTATCCGGAAATCGTAATACATGTGTGAATACATAGACCACAACGTGTCCCTAGTAAGCCTCTAGTTGACTAGCTCGTTGATCAACAGATAGTCATGGTTTCCTGACTATGGACATTGGATGTCATTGATAACGGGATCACATCATTAGGAGAATGATGTGATGGACAAGACCCAATCCTAAGCATAGCATAAAAGATCGTGTAGTTCGTTTGCTAGAGCTTTTCCAATGTCAAGTATCTTTTCCTTAGACCATGAGATCGTGTAACTCCCGGATGCCGTAGGAGTGCTTTGGGTGTACCCAACGTCACAATGTAACTAGGTGACTATAAAGGTGCACTACGGGTATCTCCGAAAGTGTCTGTTGGGTTGGCACGGATCAAGACTGGGATTTGTCACTCCGTATGACGGAGAGGTATCTCTGGGCCCACTCGGTAATGCATCATCATAATGAGCTCAATGTGACTAAGGAGTTAGCCACGGGATCATGCATTACGGTACGAGTAAAGTGACTTGCCGGTAACGAGATTGAACAAGGTATTGGGATACCGACGATCGAATCTCGGGCAAGTAACGTACCGATTGACAAAGGGAATTGTATACGGGATTGATTGAATCCTCGACATCGTGGTTCATCCGATGAGATCATTGTGGAACATGTGGGAGCCAACATGGGTATCCAGATCCCGCTGTTGGTTATTGACCGGAGAGGCGTCTCGGTCATGTCTGCATGTCTCCCGAACCCGTAGGGTCTACACACTTAAGGTTCGGTGACGCTAGGGTTGCAGAGATATTAGTATGAAGAAACCCGAAAGTTGTTCGGAGTCCCGGATGAGATCCCGGATGTCACGAGGAGTTCCGGAATGGTCCGGAGGTGAAGAATTATATATAGGAAGTCCAGTTTCGGCCACCGGGAAAGTTTCGGGGGTTATCGGTATTGTATCGGGACCACCGGAAGGGTCCCGTGGGTCCACCGGGTGGGGCCACCTATCCCGGAGGGCCCCATGGGCTGAAGTGGGAAGGGAACCAGCCCTTAGTGGGCTGGGGCGCCCCCCCTTGGGCCTCCCCCTGCGCCTAGGGTTGGAAACCCTGGGGGTGGGGGGCGCCCCACTTGGCTTGGGGGGAAGCCACCCCCCTTCCCCCTTGGCCACCGCCCCCCCTTGGAGATCTGATCTCCCAGGGCCGGCGCCCCCCCAGGGGGCCTATATATAGTGGGGGGAAGGGAGGGCAGCAACACCACAGCCCCTGGCGCATCCCTCTTCCCCCTGCAACACCTCTCCCTCCCGCAGAAGCTTGGCATAGCCCTGCCGGGACCCCGCTACTTCCACCACCACGCCGTCGTGCTGCTGGATCTCCATCAACCTCTCCTTTCCCCTTGCTGGATCAAGAAGGAGGAGACGTCGCTGCTCCGTACGTGTGTTGAACGCGGAGGTGTCGTCCGTTCGGCACTCGGTCATCGGTGATTTGGATCACGGCGAGTACGACTCCATCAACCCTGTTCATTGGAACGCTTCCGCTCGCGATCTACAAGGGTATGTAGATGCACTCCTTTCCCCTCGTTGCTAGTATACTCCATAGATGGATCTTGGTGATGCGTAGGAAATTTTTTAAATTCTGCTACGATCCCCAACATATGGTGCACTGGAGCATGTGCTTGTAGTTCAAATTTGAATTATGCACATTAAATGCCCAGAAACTCATTTAATGTATAAAAAAGGCCAAACGAACACGGAATAATTCCAAAATTTAGCACGATACTTCTATTTGGTCTAATCTGGATCTGCAAAAAAAATTAAGGCGGGAGAAGGCAGTGTACGTATGTCGTTTTGCACACGGAGGTGACACGTTCCCTCTCGGAACCACGAGCCTTCTTGAGGGAAGCTCCGGTTTGCAAGAAGCTTACACCAAAGCTTGTACCAATTCGGCCAACAAAATTACCGCAGCATGTTCGTGCCATGTCATGAGACCATGCCAAGTTTCATGATTTTCAGGCATGTTTTGGAATTACAGGAATTACAAAACCAAGTTTCTCAATATTTCCGGCCGAGTCACGACGCCCAGATGTTTGAATTTCACTCCCATCTTTTGCATGGGACCTAGAAACTCACCCCAAGGACACACATGTGATTTTTCAAACAATTATGGTGCACTGGAGCACGTGCTTGTAGTTCAAATTTGAATTATGCACATTAAATGCCCAGAAACTCAATTAATGTATAAAAAGGCCAAACAAACACGGAATAATTCCAAATTTTAGCACGATACTTCTATTTGGTCTAATCTGCCTGTGTAAAAAAATTAAGGCGGGAGAAGGCAGTGTACGTATGTCGTTTCGCACATGGAGGTGACACGTTCCCTATCGAAACCAGGAGCCTTCTTGAGGGAAGCTCCGGTTTGCAAGAGGCTTACACCAAAGCTTGTCCCAATTCGGCCAAACAATTTACCGCAGCATGTTGGTGCCATGTCATGACACCATGCCAAGTTTCATGATTTTCAGTCGTGTTTTGGATTTACAGGAATTAAAAAACCAAGTTTCTCAATCATTCCGGCCGAGCCACGACACCCAGATGTTTGAATTTCACTCCCATCTCTTGCATGGGACCTATAAATTCACCCAAAGACACACATGTGATTTTTCAGCAAACTTTGGTGCACTGGAGCACGTGCTTGTAGTTCAAATTTGAATTATGCACATTAAATGCCCAGAAACTCAATTAATGTATAAAAAGGCCAAACGAACACGGAATAATTCCAAATTTTAGCACGATACTTCTATTTGGTCTAATCTGCCTGTGTAAAAAAATAAGGCGGGAGAAGGTAATGTACGTATGTCGTTTCGCACACGGAGGTGAAACGTTCCCTCTCGGAACGAGGAGCCTTCTTGAGGGAAACTTGGTGCCATGTCATGACACCATGCCAAGTTTCATGATTTTCAGCCGTGTTTTGGATTTACAGAAATTAGAAAACCAAGTTTCTCAATCATTCTGGCTGAGCCACGACACCCAGATGTTTGAATTTTATTCTCATTTCTTGCATGGGACCTATAAATTCACCCAAGACACACATGTGATTTTTTAGCAAACTTTGGTGCATTGGAGCATGTGCGTAGTTCAAATTTGAATCATGCACATTAAATGCCTAGAAACTCAATTAATGCATAAAAATGACAAACGAACCCGGAATAATTCCAAATTTAAACACGACACTCGTGTACTAGTTGCATGTTCACTGTACGTAAATGTTCTAGCAATTCAAACACCATCCTTTACCTCCGTAACACCATTTTGTCTTTCAAAACATAATGAAAAAAATCAGGTATATCACAAACAGTTTACTAGAAAGAATCGTGTGGGATGTGATATAAAATATCTTGACGCACCGTCTTGTCTGGCTTACGTAGGAAGCTTTGTCGTCTAGAGTCCACCGCCCCCGCTTGAACCACACTTGCGCGCCAGTTTCTCGCGGCACCGAGCGGAATTTTTTGGCCACCGCGGAAATATCTATCTCCCCGCCCCCTCCCTCCTAATAAAAGCCACATTTCCACTGTTCCTCCTTGCTTTCCAAGTTCAAACCTTCACTGCTGCTTACTGGTAGCTCAGCCTCCTCGCCGGCGACCCTTCTTCTTGCAGCGCCGCCTCCTCGCCGGCGACCCTTCTTCTTGCAGCACCGCCTCCTCGCCGACGACCCTTCTTCTTGCAGCGCTGCCTCCTCGCCGGTGACCCTTCTTCTTGTTGCGCGGCCTCCTCACCGTTGACCCTTCTTCTTGCTGCGTGGCCTCGTCGATATGGTTAGGTAATACACACCCCACCCACACCATCCTCCTCCTTTCCCGTCCCACATGCCCCGACTGACGGAGCGACACCTTCCACCAAAATCACTGCCCCCTCCTCCAATTAAGCGCCGCCCACCGAAATCATTGACGGAGCGACCTTCTTTTTGCACGCGCGAACGAGGTCGCTATGGCTGACATGCGTGTCGACCGCCAGATCTTGGAGGAGCACCTCGTCTTCGAGGCCACCGTCGTCACCGCCGCGCGGTTGTCTACTTTAAAATACAGTTCGTGATGTTTTCTCGAGGCCACCGCCAGTGCCTTTTAGTGATTTGTCCTCTGTAATGTTAATATGCAATTTGATGTTCAGTTAACATTTGGTCCTCTGAAATGTAATGTTCAGTTAACACTCTGGTCCAACAATTGCTACATTTTGTAGTACTGTTCTCAAGCATTCTTTGTTTTGTTAACTGTCTTATCTTCTAGTACATGTTTCTATTCTGCAATGTCGTGCTTAGTTAACTATTTTGGTTCATTTGGTCTGCTGTCCATTTAACCGTTTGGTTCAGTTCTACAATTTGATTTTCATTTGCTGTGGGTACAATTTTGTATTGTTATGCATGTGACACCAATCGAATTTGGCTGTACTCAATACATATTCTACTGATAGTATGGCAACTCTCAGTTAACCTGATCAAGATCTTCCTTATGTGTGTTGCAGGGAAACAATGGGAGACACTGCGGTTTACCATCGAGGTTTGTTCAAGCAGGGTCCTTTGGCTAATAACACATTATTGTGCAGTTGTAGGAATCATTCTAATATTTAGGTTTCTTACAATTTGGTCTTGCACATGTAGGTCCTGCTGTCAGAGGCTTAGACCCACTGTTCGACCCATTTTGCATATGGGGAAATGAGATGTCCATGAATATCAGTCAAGTCAAGAAACTCAGAAAGATTGTTAGGATGAATAAACTTGCGACGAATAACAGCAAGATCTTTGTTTGCACAATGAAGAAGACATCAGTCAACTATAGGATGGTACCAACTCTTTTACCTTGTTTTTACCCCTTGTGCCATTTCAAAATTACAACAGCAATTTATGCATAGCTTTGTTTTCAGTACTTTTCAAAGCAGTTCACCGATGATTACCTCTCAAACCACCTGCATGGTCAAGAGGCGAGGAAGGTATTCATTCAACACCCACGGTACAATATTGAAGTCTTGCTGAAGAAGACGAAGGTTGGGCGGGCAATTATCCATAGCCACTGGCCTAAAGTTGCAAGGACATTCAACATCACTGAAGGCTCAATGTTTGCCTTCCGCTTCTGCAGTTTCCCAGATGAGATTCATCTGTCTATTTACCGTGTATGATGCTACTTTCCAAAGGTTTTTGATGTTGCATGTGAAGCTTGGTGCTGCTGTGTAATGGCGTAACTGAGTGCCGAAGTTATCTGATGTAATTCGATTATGAAATCCTGGTTGCTTTTATACGGATATGAAATATCTGGCGTGTTTTATAAGAAATATCAGTTTGATTAGTACATGGATTATCAATAATAGACTAATTACCCTGCTTATTGGGGTTTTCTATTGCAAACGGTTACTCAGACAGCACCGTGGGCGATGAACTCAAACAACCCGCACGGTTTCTAGGAAGTAGGCGTGTTCGATCAACTAACAATCACACACGGCTTCCGGCAGCGAACTATTTGTGTTAGGCCACCTTGCACACACGTTTCCACACAAAGAACTGTGTGGGATGTACATACCAATGGAAATGATTTTCTGGTTTTCACCGTGTGGGATGTACATACCTACGGAAATGATTTCTGGGATTCACCGTGTGGGATGAACATATCTACGGAAATGATTTCTGGGATTCACCGTGTGGGATGTACATACCTACGGAAATGATTTCTGGGATTCACCATGTGGGATGTACATATCTACGGAAATGATTTCTGGGATTCACCGTGTGGGATGTACATACCAACGGAAATGATTTCTGGGATTCATCGTGTGGGCTGTACATATCTACGGAAATGATTGGGTTTCCATGCCTCACCCAATCGCACACGGCCCTAGCCTGGGTCCCACGAGGGCCTATCCCCGACGATTTCTGGGTCGTGTGGGAAGGACCCCCCTATCGCCCACACTCACTTGGCGACGGTTCCAAATGCTGTGGTGGAAAGGGGTTTTAAACTGTTTGTTTAGGACCGACGCGCACCAGTGACATGCTTATACACACTTTAGAAGTATGCTTTCTTCTACAAGAACCTAGAGACAGTTCTCACATCCTGGACGGCACCCATGAAAGGATTACGACTCCACCAGGCTCATCCTCATCCATTCAGGGCTTTTTGTTTCTTCGCACCGAACGTTACTTGAGACATTTGGAAGCATCGAAACGACACCGTCTGCAACAATACATCTCGTCGTGAAGCCCACCTTCCCAATCAAGTGACGAGGAAGGCACTGCCTCGCGCACGGCTGGCATGCTATGCGGTGATGTGCGGGGCTTATTTAGAACGTTGTTTCAGTGGAGGGTTTGTCGAGTAGCTACTTTTAGTCCGGTGGATGCTTGGTGGTAACGTTTTGTGATGCGATGCTGTAGTGTGGATGGCTTACATACAATTTTTTCACTTTGATACATGATACACATGCTTATACATATTTTAGAAGTATACTTTCTTCTAGAAGAACCTAGAGACAGTTCTCACATCCTAGACGGCACCCATGAAAGGATTACCATGATACGTCTCCAACGTATCTACTTTTCCAAACACTTTTGCCCTTGTTTTGGACTCTAACTTGCATGATTTGAATGGAACTAACCCGGACTGACGCTGTTTTCAGCAGAATTGCCATGGTGTTATTTTTGTGCAGAAACAAAAGTTCTCGGAATGACCTGAAACTTCATGGAGATTATTTTTGGAAATAATAAAAAATATTGGTGAAAGAATCATGGCCAGGGGGCTCACACCCTTTCCACGAGGGTGGGAGGCGCGCCCCTGCCTCGTGGGCCCCCTGGAGCTCCACCGACCTCAACTCCAACTCCATATATTCGTGTTCGGGGAGAAAAAATCAGAGAGAAAGATTCATCGCGTTTTACGATACGGAGCCGCCGCCAAGCCCTAAACTCTCTCGGGAGGGCTGATCTGGAGTCCGTTCGGGGCTCCGGAGAGGGCAATCCGTCGCCATCGTCATCATAAACCATCCTCCATCACCAATTTCATGATGCTCACCGTCGTGCATGAGTAATTCCATCGTAGGCTTGCTGGACGGTGATGGGTTGGATGAGATTTATCATGTAATCGAGTTAGTTTTGTTAGGGTTTGATCCCTAGTATCCACTATGTTCTGAGATTGATGTTGCTATGACTTTGCTATGCTTAATGCTTGTCACTAGGGCCCGAGTGCCATGATTTCAGATCTGAACCTATTATGTTTTCATGAATATATGTGAGTTCTTGATCCTATCTTGTAAGTCTATAGTCACCTACTATGTGTTATGATCCGGCAACCCCGAAGTGACAATAATCGGGACCACTCTCGGTGATGACCATAGTTTGAGGAGTTCATGTATTCACTATGTGTTAATGCTTTGGTCCGGTACTCTATTAAAAGGAGGCCTTAATATCCCTTAGTTTCCAATAGGACCCCACTGCCACAGGAGGGTAGGACAAAAGATGTCATGCAAGTTCTTTTCCATAAGCACGTATGACAATATTCGGAATACATGCCTACATTACATTGATGAATTGGAGCTAGTTCTGTGTCACCCTATGTTATGACTGTTACATGATGAACCACATCCGGCATAATTCTCCATCACCGATCCAATGCCTACGAGCCTTTTCACATATTGTTCTTCGCTTATTTACTTTTCCGTTGCCACTGTTACAATCACTATAAAACCCAAAAATATTACTTTTGCTACCGTTACTGTTACTTCCATATTACTTTGCTACTAAATACTTTGCGGCAGATACTAAGTTATCCAGGTGTGGTTGAATTGACAACTCGGCTGCTAATACTTGAGAATATTCTTTGGCTCCCCTTGTGTCGAATCAATAAATTTGGGTTGAATACTCTACCCTCGAAAACTGTTGCGATCCCCTATACTTGTGGGTTATCAAGACCATTTTCTGGCACCGTTTCTTGGGAGCATAGCTCTATTCTTTGAGTCACTTGGGATTTATATCTGCTGGTCACTATGAAGAACTTGAAAGACGAGAAAACAAAAATTTATCCCTCAACTACGAGGGGAGGTAAGGAACTGCCATCTAGCTCTGCACTTGATTCACCTTCTGTTTTGAGTAAACTTGCGACACCTAAACCTGCTTCTGCTTTTAATTCTGATATGTCGCATGTTATTGATGATGCCACTTCTGCTATGCATGATACTTATGATGAAACTACTTCTATGCTTGATACTACTGTGCCACTTGGTGAATTTCTTGATGAACAACTTGCTAGGGCTAGAGAGAATGAAATTATTGAAACTGATAATATTGATGAAAGTGATGATGAAGATTCTCCCCCTAGATATGAATTGCCTGTTGTGCCTAAGGGTTATGTTATGGATGAAGAAACTGCTAGAGACTTTCTGGCTTGCAATGATAGAAGTGATCTTAAGAAATTATTAGCTAAGCTGAAACAAAAACCTCTGAATGCTAGAATAAAATATGATCCTGCTTATGCTACTTCACCTATCTTTGTTACTGATAAGGATTATGAATTCTCTGTCGACCCTGATATAATTACTTTGGTTGAATCTGATCCTTTCTATGGCTATGAATCTAAAACTGTTGTGGCACATCTTACTAAATTAAATGATATAGCCACCTTGTTCACTAATGATGAGAAAACTCGCTACTATTATATCCTTAAGATATTTCCGTTCTCATTAAAGGGTGATGCTAAGATATGGTTTAATTCTCTTGATCCTGGTTGTGTGCGTAGTCCCCAGGATATGATTTATTACTTCTCTGCTAAATATTTCTCTGCTCATAAGAAACAAGTTGCTTTAAGGGAAATATATAATTTTGTGCAAATTGAAGAAGAGAGTCTCCCACAAGCTTGGGGGAGGCTCCTCCAATTACTTAACACTTTGCCTGATCATCCTCTCAAGAAAAATGAAATACTTGATATCTTTTATAATGGACTAACCGATCCTTCCAGAGACCACCTGGATAGTTGTGCTGGTTGTGTTTTCAGGGAAAGAACTGTTGATCAAGCTGAAATTCTATTGAATAATATGTTGACTAATGAAAATAATTGGACACTTCCTGAACCAACTCCTAAGCCAACTCCAAAGAAAAGGGGTATTCTATTTCTGAGTCCCGAAGATATGCAAGAGGCAAAGAAATCTATGAAGGAAAAAGGTATAAAGCTGAAGATGTTAAGAATTTACCTCCTGTTGAAGAAATACATGGTCTTAATTTACCGCCTGTTGAAGAAACACATGGTATTGATAACCCGACACAGGTAGTAAAGGTAAATTCTCTCTATAGATATGATAAAGCTGAAATCCCTCCTACTAAGTTTGCTAGCCAATGCTTAGATGAGTTTGATAACTTTATGGTTAAGCAATAAGACTTCAATGCTTATTTTGGTAGACAATTAAAACACAATGCTTATATGACGGAACACTTGAGTGATTATATGTCTAGAGTTAAAGGTGAACTTAAACTCATTAGTAAACATGCTTCTATGGTTACCACTCAAGTAGAACAAGTACTTAATGCTCAAAATAATTTGCTCAATGAATTGAATAGTAAGAATAATGACTTTGCTGTTAGAGTTGCAACTAGAGGGGGCAAAGTGACTCAGGAACCTTTGTATCCCGAGGGCCACCCTAAGAGAATTGAGCAGGATTCTCACAGAAATAATGTTGATGCACCTAGTCCTTCTAAGAGGAAGAAAAAGAAAAATGATAGGACTTTGCATGCTTCTAGTGAACCTGTTGTTGACACACCTGAGAATCCTAATGATATTTCTATTTCTGATGCTGAAACACAATCTGGTAATGAACATGAACCTAGTGATAATGTTAATGACGATGTTCATGTAGATGCTCAACCTAGCAATAATAATGATGTAGAAATTGAACCTGTTGTTTATCTTGATAACCCACAATCAAAGAATCAACGTTATGATAAAAGAGACTTTGTTGCTAGGAAGCACGGTAAAGAAAGGGAGCCATGGGTTCAGAAACCCATGCCTTTTCCTCCCAAACCATCCAAGAAAAAGGATGATGAGGATTTTGAGCGCTTTGCTGAAATGATTAAACCATCTTTTTGTGTATGCGTTTGACTGATATGCTTAAAATGAACCCTTATGCTAAGTATATGAAGGATATTGTTACAAATAAGAGAAAGATACCGAAAGCTAAAATTTCCACCATGCTTGCTAATTATACTTTTAAGGGTGGAATACCTAAGAAACTTGGAGATCCAGGAGTACCCACTATACCATGCTCCATTAGAAGAAACTATGTTAGAACTGCTTTATGTGATCTTGGAGCCGGTGTTAGTGTTATGCCTCTCTCTTTATATCGTAGACTTGATTTGAATAAGTTGACACCTACTGAAATATCTTTGCAAATGGCCGATAAATCAACTGCTATACCTGTCGGTATTTGTGAGGATGTGCCTGCTGTGGTTGCAAACGTTACTATTTTAACGGACTTTGTTATTCTTGATATTCCCGAGGACGATAGTATGTCTATTATTCTTGGAAGACCCTTTCTGAATACTGCAGGGGCTGTTATTGATTGCAACAAAGGCAATGTCACTTTTCATGTTAATGGCAATGAGCATACGGTACACTTTCCGAGGAAACAACCTCAAGTCCACAGTATCAATTCTATTGGAAAACTTCCATCGATTATTTTTGGAGGTTTTGAATGTCCTCTTCCTACTGTCAAGAAGAAATATGATATTCTTATTATTGGGGATGTGCATTTCCCCGTTGAGGTAACCTAGTGTTATTCGAAATTTCCCCGGTTCCATGTTATTCGGAATGAGTTTGTTAACAAGACCTGATCAACCTTATTAGTGGATTCCTTTTGATGAGCATGAGATGGATGAAGTTAGAAAGCACAACCTTCTGTACCCCTCTTTTAGTCTCTGTTATTTAGTTGAAATAAAGTAAAAATAGTATTTTCTGTCTATTTTCTGAATTATCCGTGCAATAAAAAATACCCCAAAAATAAAAGTTCTCCAAATGCCCCGAAATTGAAATATGATTTTTTCTGGAATATTTGAGAATATCATGCACTGAGAACACAGCAGGGGGAGCAAGCACCTGGCCACGAGGGTCCAGGGCGCGCCCCCTGCCTCGTGGGCCCATGGTGGCTCCCCTCCACTTATTCCAGTAACCACACACTCCTTCCTCCCAAAAAAATCACCAACCAGCTCAAGCACGAGTTCTAGCTCATTTTGCTGCGATTTTCGATCTCCTTGCTCAAAGCACCTCTCACAAAACTGCTTTGGGGGATTGTTCCTTGGTATGTGACTCCTCCAATGGTCCAATTAGTTTTTGTTCTAGTGCTTTATTCATTGCAAATTTGTGCTGCCTAGGTGACCATGTTCTTGAGCTTGCATGTCAAATTTATATGGTTCCAAGTAGTTCTAATGCATAATATAGTCTCTAGGCACTTGTGGGAGTAGTTGCTATCAATTTTGTTGAGTTTGGTTCACTTTTATTTGAAGTTACTACAAATTTCAGAATTTTTCAGAAAATTATGAAGAGATTTTTGAGGGGTTCGTCGAGCCGGAGCTCGAAGGAAAAGCAAAGTGAAGAAGAAGAGAGGCCCAAGTATAATCTCCCTCGCACCGCGGAAGTCCGGCCGTGTGAATGGCCTTGTGATGATTTCTTGAGAGCAGCCGGGATTTATGATGATTTTTATGAATTGGCTTAGAATGCAGGCCTCACCGACTTCCTCCGTGACCAACGCGAACAGTGTCTCTTACTCACTAATACCTTTGTGCAAAATTTTCATTTCCATTCTAGGAGGTCACCACCTACGGTGGATTTTTATTTATATGATGAGTATAAGGAGATGACCCTTCGTGAATTTTGTGAGGTTTGCAAGTTGCCCTTTTCGGGCATCATAGAGGAACCACATCTTGACGATTTGAAGGGGTTTATTGATACCATTGTTGTAGGGGAAACTAGGAAAGTTTCCGATGCAAGAATTACTAGCATACATTTTCCTGTTTTACGTTACTTTGCAATATTTTCTAGTAGATGCTTAATTGGTCGCGGAAACTGTGGCAACCTGGGTGCCCCTGATATTGTTATTTTGTGCCATGCCTTATTTCATGATGACACATTTAGTATGGGCGCTATTGTTGCAAAGCGGTTAAACCTTAACCGTACTGAGGGCCCTATCTTGGGAGGCATCTTCGCCTCGCGCCTCGCTGCATACTATAACATACCTATTAGGCATTATGAGAAAGAAGAAAAATTGTTGCCTCCTGTTTATCTAGATTATAAGAGTATGGTAGCACATGATTTTATTGTTAAGAATAGGGAAAAGGCGCTTAAATACAAATTAATATTTGGTAAAAATCACCCTGAGACTATTACTCTGCCTGCTCCTTCCTTGTTTGATTTGTCTGCAGGCCAGTACCTTGTTCCGCCGGAGACTATTCGCGCCTACCTAAACCCCGCATCAGCTACATAGCCAGAGCCGGAACCACAATTTGATCCTCCACGACAGTCTGATTACCAGTGGGGTTCGGAGGTGATTGCCAACCTGTGGCAATCCGAGGCTTCTTCACAGTACGACCCCAACTACAACTTTGGATATCCGCCAGGCCATCCGTGGCAGTAGACCAACTTAGGCCAAAAGCCTAAGCTTGGGGGAGTATGTATTTCTCACCGACATTACATTTATGTTCACACACTCATTGCTGTTGTCGGTGCTCATACTTTTTCACTGTAAAATCCATGCTAGTTTATTTTCCTTTTTATGCTTTCTTCTTGTGTGTTTGAAAAACCTTAAGAAAAACCAAAAAAAATTAGTAGTAGCCTTTAGCTAGTTTACTTTTCTTGCTGTAGTAGTAATAATTAAAAAAAACCAAAAAGATTTCTCGTTCTTCTTTTCCTTGTTGGGAGCTTTCCCGTGTAAATAGTTTTATTTCTTTTCTTTTCTTTGGGGGTCGAGAGGAGAAGACCATAATGAAAATGTTGAAGTGGCTCTTATATGCATTATTGTTGATTTAACCAAGAGCCCATATTGCCTTGTCTTCTCCTGTTTATTGAATGCTTGCAGATTCCAGCTTAGTCCAATGCACGTGCACTATTATTATTATACACATCATTCGGTCGTGCAAGTGAAAGGCAATAATGACGATATATGATGGACTGATTGAGATGAGAGAAGCTGGTATGAACTCGACCTATCTTGTTTTTGTAAATATGATTAGTTCATCGTTCCTGATTCAGCTTATTATGAATAAACATGTTTGCAATGACAACTAGAGATTATAGTTGCTTATGCCATGCTTAATTAGCTAGGAGTTTATAATGGTTTACCTTGCGTGCCAACATGCTATTAAAATGGTTGTGATGTGGTATGATAGGGTGGTATCCTCCTTTGAATGATTCGAGTGGCTTGACTTGGCACATGTTCACGCATGTAGTTGAAACAAATCAACATAGCCTTCACGATATTTATGTTTATGGTGGATTATATCCTACTCATGCTTGCACTCAATGTTTATTAATTTTAATGCATGTTCATGACTGTTGTCGCTCTCTAGTTGGTCGCTTCCCAGTCTTTTTCTAGCCCTCACTTGTACTAAGCGGGAATACTGCTTGTGCATCCAATCCCTTAAACCCCAAAGTTATTCCATATGAGTCCACCATACCTTCCTATATATGCGGTATCTACCTGCCGTTCTGAGTAAATTTGTATGTGCCAAACTCTAAACCTTCAAATGAAATTCTGTTTTGTATGCTCGAATAGCTCATGTATCAACTAGGGCTGTCTGTATCTTCCATGCTAGGCAGGTTATTCTCAAGAGGAGTGGACTCCGCTCCTCACTCACGAGAAAATGGCTGGTCACTGGGATGCCCAGTCCCATGCTTTATGCAAACCAAATCAAAATAATTGCAAACAAAACTCCCCCGGGACTCTTGTTAGTTGGAGGCACTCGTTGTTTCGAGCAAGCCATGGATTGATGCTTGTTGGTGGACGGGGAGTATAAACTTTACCATTCTGTTTGGGAACCGCCTATAATGTGTGTAGCATGGAAGATATTGCCATCTCTCGGTTGTTATGTTGACAATGAAAGTATGCCGCTCAAAATATTATTTATCTCTGCTTTAAAATCGACCTCTGGCACCTCTACAAATCCCTGCTTTCCTCTGTGAAGGGCCTATCTATTTACTTTTATGTTGAGTCATCACCCTCTTATTAAAAAGCACCAGCTGGAGAGCACCGCTGTCATTTGCATCCATTACTATTAATTTATATTGGGTATGACTATGATTGGATATCTTTTACCATGAATTACAATGTCTAGTCAGTCCTTGATCTTTAAAGGTGCTCTGCATTTATGTTTTGCGGTCTCACAAAGGGCTAGCGAGATACCATCTTGTTATATCATATTATGATTGTTTTGAGAAAGTGTTGTCATCCGAGATTTATTATTATTGCTCGCTAGTTGATTATGCCATTGACATGAGTAAACATGAGACCTAAGTGTTATTGTGAATATGGTTAGTTCATAATCTTTGCTGAAAACTTGAATGCTGGCTTTACATATTTACAACAAGAAGAGCAAACAGAGTTTGTAAAAGTTTTTCTTTATCCCTTTCAGTTTATCAACTGAATTGTTTGAGGACAAGCAAAGGTTTAAGCTTGGGGGAGTTGATACGTCTCCAACGTATCTACTTTTCCAAACACTTTTGCCCTTGTTTTGGACTCTAACTTGCATGATTTGTATGGAACTAACCCGGACTGACGCTGTTTTCAGCAGAATTGCCATGGTGTTATTTTTGTGCAGAAACAAAAGTTCTCGGAATGGCCTGAAACTTCACGGAGATTATTTTTGGAAATAATAAAAAATATTGGCGAAAGAATCAAGGCCAGGGGGCCCACACCCTTTCCACGAGGGTGGGAGGCGCGCCTGCCCCCCCCCCCCCAGGGCGCGCCCCCTTGCCTCGTGGGCCCCCTGGAGCTCCACCGACCTCAACTCCAACTCCATATATTCGTGTTCGGGGAGAAAAAAACAGAGAGAAAGATTCATCGCATTTTACGATACGGAGCCGCCACCAAGCCCTAAACTCTCTCGGGAGGGCTGATCTGGAGTCCGTTCGGGGCTCCGGAGAGGGGAATCCGTCGCCATCGTCATCATCAACCATCCTCCATCACCAATTTCATGATGCTCACCGCCGTGCGTGAGTAATTCTATCGTAGGCTTGCTGGACGGTGATGGGTTGGATGAGATTTATCAAGTAATCGAGTTAGTTTTGTTAGGGTTTGATCCCTAGTATCCACTATGTTCTGAGATTG
The DNA here is from genome assembly GCF_002575655.3 of Aegilops tauschii subsp. strangulata. Lineage (NCBI taxonomy): Eukaryota > Viridiplantae > Streptophyta > Magnoliopsida > Poales > Poaceae > Aegilops > Aegilops tauschii. The sequence continues at coordinate 470,132,447 of NC_053040.3, read as the reverse complement.
ATGTTGCTATGGCTTTGCTATGCTTAATGCTTGTCACTAGGGCCCGAGTGCCATGATTTCAGATCTGAACCTATTATGTTTTCATGAATATATGTGAGTTCTTGATCCTATCTTGCAAGTCTATAGTCACCTACTATGTGTTATGATCCGGCAACCCCGAAGTGACAATAATCGGGACCACTCCCAGTGATGACCGTAGTTTGAGGAGTTCATGTATTCACTATGTGTTAATGCTTTGGTCCGGTGCTCTATTAAAAGGAGGCCTTTATATCCCTTAGTTTCCAATAGGACCCTGCTACCTCTTGAGCAATGCGTTGGTTTTCCCTTGAAGAGGAAAGGGTGATGCAGCAAACTAGCGTAAGTATTTCCCTCAGTTTTTGAGAACCAAGGTATCAATCTAGTAGGAGGCTACGCGCGAGTCCCTCGCACCTACACAAAACAAATAAATCCTTGCAACCAACGCGATAAGGGGTTGTCAATCCCTACACGGTCACTTACGAGAGTGAGATCTGATAGATATGATAGGATAATATTTTCGGTATTTTTATGATAAAGATGCAAAGTAAAATAAAAGCAAAGTAAAAAAGCAACGGAAATAACTAAGTGTTGAAAGATTAATATGATGAAGATAGACCCGGGGGCCATAGGTTTCACTAGTGGCTTCTCTCAAGAGCATAAGTATTTTACGGTGGGTGAACAAATTACTGTTGAGCAATTGACAGAATTGAGCATAGTTATGATAATATCTAGGTATGATCATGTATATAGGCATCACGTTCGAGACAAGTAGACCGACTCCTACCTGCATCTACTACTATTACTCCACACATCGACCGCTATCCAGCATGCATCTAGAGTATTAAGTTCATAAGAACAGAGTAACGCCTTAAGCAAGATGACATGATGTAGAGGGATAAATTCATGCAATATGATAAAAACCCGATCTTGTTATCCTCGATGGCAACAATACAATACGTGCCTTGCTGCCCCTACTGTCACTGGGAAAGGACACCGCAAGATTGAACCCAAAGCTAAGCACTTCTCCCATTGCAAGAAAGATCAATCTAGTAGGCCAAACCAAACTGATAATTCGAAGAGACTTGCAAAGATAACCAATCATACATAAAAGAATTCAGAGAAGATTCAAATATTGTTCATAGATAAACTTGATCATAAACCCACAATTCATCGGTCTCAACAAACACACCGCAAAAGAAGATTACATCGAATAGATCTCCACGAGAGAGGGGGAGAACATTGTATTGAGATCCAAAAAGAGAGAAGAAGCCATCTAGCTAATAACTATGGACCTGAAGGTCTGAGGTAAACTACTCACACTTCATCGGAGGGGCTATGGTGTTGATGTAGAAGCCCTCCGTGATCGATGCCCCCTCCGGCGGAGGTCCGGAACAGGCCCCAAGATGGGATCTCGTGGGTACAGAAGTTTGTGGCGGTGGAATTAGGTTTTTGGCTCTGTATCTGATCGTTTGGGGGTACGTAGGTATATATAGGAGGAAGGAGTACGTCGGTGGAGCAACAGGGGGCCCACGAGGGTGGAGGGCACGCCTGGGGGGGTAGGCGCACCCCCTACCTCGTGGCTTCCTCCTTTATTTCTTGATGTAGGGTCCAAGTCTCCTGGATCATGTTCGTTCTGAAAATCACGTTCCCGAAGGTTTCATTCCGTTTGGACTCCGTTTGATATTCTTTTTGTGCGGAACTCTGAAATAGGCAAAAAACAACAATTCTGGGCTGGGCCTCCGGTTAATAGGTTAGTCCCAAAAATAATATAAAAGTGAATAATAAAGCCCAATAATGTCCAAAATAGAAGATAATATAGCATGGAGCAATCAAAATTTATAGATACGTTGGAGACGTATCAGACCCCGCTGCCACGGGAGGGTAGGACAAAAGATGTCATGCAAGTTCTTTTCCATAAGCACGTATGACAATATTCAGAATACATGCCTACATTACATTGATGAATTGGAGCTAGTTATGTGTCACCCTATGTTATGACTGTTACATGATGAACCACATCCGGCATAATTCTCCATCACCGATCCAATGCCTACAAGCTTTTCACATATTGTTCTTCGCTTATTTACTTTTCCGTTGCCACTGTTACAATCACTATAAAACCCAAAAATATTACTTTTGCTACCGTTACCATTACTTCCATATTACTTTGCTACTAAATACTTTGCTGCAGATACTAAGTTATCCAGGTGTGGTTGAATTGACAACTCAGCTGCTAATACTTGAGAATATTCTTTGTCTCCCCTTGTGTCGAATCAATAAATTTGGGTTGAATATTCTACCCTCGAAAACTGTTGTGATCCCCTATACTTGTGGGTTATCATACCACTCCACGTTGGTCATCCTCATCCTTCCGAGGATTTTTATTTCTTCGCACCAAACATTATTTGGGACATTTGGAAGCAACGAAATGACACCCTCTGCAACAATGCATCTCGTCGTGAAGCCCACCTTCCCAATCATGTGATGAGGAAGGCACCGCCTCGTGCACGGCTGGCATGCTATGCGGTGATCTGCGGGGCTTCTATAGAACGTTGTTTCAGTGGAGGGTTTGTCGAGTAGCTACTTTTAGTCCGGTGGACGCTTGGTGGTAGTGTTTTGTCATGCGATGTTGTAGTGTGGACATCTTACATACCATTTGTTTCACTTTGATACATGATACACATGCTCATACATATTTTAGAAGTATGCTTTCTTCTAGAAGAACCTAGAGACAGTTCTCACATCCTAGACGGCACCCACGAAAGGATTACCACTCCACGTTGGTCATCCTCATCCTTCCGAGGATTTTTGTTTCTTCGCACCAAACGTTATTTGGGATATTTGGAAGCAACGAAACGACACCGTCTGCAACAATACATCTCGTCGTGAAACCCACCTTCCCAATCAAGTGATGAGGAAGGCACTGCCTCGTGCACAGCTGGCATGCTATGCGGTGATCTGCGGGGCTTCTTTAGAACGTTCTTTCAGTGGAGGGTTTGTCGAGTAGCTACTCTTAGTCCGGTGGATGCTTCGTGGTAGCATTTTGTGATGCGAAGTTGTAGTGTGGACAGCTTGCATACCATTTGTTTCCTTTGATACATGATACACATGCTTATACATATTTTAGAAGTATACTTTCTTCTAGAAGAACCTAGAGACAGTTCTCACATCCTAGATGGCACCCACGAAAGGCCACTCCACGTCATCCTCATCTTCCGAGGATTTTTGTTTCTTCGCACCAAACGTTATTTCGGACATTTGGAAGCAACGAAACGACACCCTCTGTAACAATGCATCTCGTCGTGAAGCCCACCTTCCCAATCAAGTGATGAGGAAGGCACTGCCTCGTGCACGGCTGGCATGCTATGCGGTGATCTGCGGGGCTTCTTTAGAACGTTGTTTCTGTGGAGGGTTTGTCGAGTAGCTACTCTTAGTCCGGTGGACGCTTGGTGGTAGCGTTTTGTCATGCGATGTTGTAGTGTGGACATCTTAGATACCATTTGTTTCACTTTGATACATGATACACATGCTTATACATATTTTAGAAGTATACTTTCTTCTAGAAGAACCTAGAGACAGTTCTCACATCCTAGATGGCACCCACGAAAGGGTTACCACTCCACGTCGGTCATCCTCATCCTTCCGAGGATTTTTGTTTCTTCGCACCAAACGTTATTTGGGACATTTGGAAGCAACGAAACAACACCGTCTGCAACAATGCATCTCGTCGCGAAGCCCACTTTCCTAATCAAGTGATGAGGAAGGCACTGCCTCGTGCACAGCTGGCATGCTATGCGGCGATCTGCGGGGCTTCTTTAGAACGTTGTTTTAGTGGATGGTTTGTCGAGTAGCTACTTTTTGTTCGGTGGACGCTTGGTGGTAGCGTTTTGTGATGCGATGTTGTAGTGTGGACGGCTTACATACCATTTGTTTCACTTTGCTACATGATACACATGCTTATACATATTATAGAAGTATACTTTCTTCTAGAAGAACCTAGAGACAGTTCTCACATCCATCTTGGATGTTTTATGGGCTTTATTATGCACTTTTATATTACTTTTGGGACCAACCTATTGACCCAAAGCCCAGTGCCAGTTTCCGTTTTTTCCCTTGTTTCAGTGTTTCGCAGAAAAGGAATATCAAACGGAGTCCAAATGGAATGAAACCTTCGGGAAAGTTATTTTTGGAACGGAAGCAATCCAGGGGACTTGGAGTGCACGTCAGGGAATCAACGAGGAAGGCACGAGGCAGGGGGGTGCGCCCACCCCCCTGGTCGCTCCCTCCACCCTCGTGGGCCCCTCGTGGCTCCCCTGACGTATTTCTTCCTCCTATATATACCAATATACCCTAAAACCATCGGGGAATAGAATAGATCGGGAGTTCCGCCACCGCAAGCCTCTGTAGCCACCAAAAACCAATCGGGACCCTGTTCCGGCACCCTGCCGGAGGGGGGATCCCTCACCGGTGGCCATCTTCATCATCCCGGCGCTCTCCATGACGAGGAGGGAGTAGTTCACCCTCGGGGCTGAGGGTATGTACTAGTAGCTATGTGTTTGATCTCTTTCTCTCGTGTTCTTGAGGTGATACGATCTTGATGTATCGCGAGATTTGCTATTGTAGTTGGATCTTATGATGTTTCTCCCCCTCTACTCTCTTGTAATGGATTGAGTTTTCCCTTTGAAGTTATCTTATCGGATTGAGTCTTTAATGATTTGAGAACACTTGATGTATGTCTTGCGTGGGATAACCGTGGTGACAATGGGTTATTCTATTGATTCACTTGATGTATGTTTTGGTGATCAACTCGCGGGTTCCGCCCATGAACCTATGCATAGGGGTTGGCACACGTTTTCGTCTTGACTCTCCGGTAGAAACTTTGGGGCACTCTTTGAGGTTCTATGTGTTGGTTGAATAGATGAATCTGAGATTGTGTGATGCATATCGTATAATCATACCCACGGATACTTGAGGTGACATTGGAGTATCTAGGTGACATTAGGGTTTTGGTTGATGTGTGTCTTAAGGTGTTATTTTACTACGAACTCTAGGGCTGTTTGTGACACTTATAAGAATAGCCCAATGGATTGATCGGAAAGAATAACTTTGAGGTGGTTTCGTACCCTACCATAATCTCTTCGTTTGTTCTCCGCTATTAGTGACTTTGGAGTGACTCTTTGTTGCATGTTGAGGGATAGTTATATGATCCAATTATTTTATTATTGTTGAGAGAACTTGCACTAGTGAAAGTATGAACCCTAGGCCTTGTTTCCTAGCATTGCAATACCGTTTAAGCTCACTTTTATCATTAGTTACCTTGCTGTTTTTATAATTTCATATTACAAAAACCTATATCTACCATCCATATTGCACTTGTATCACCATCTCTTCGCCGAACTAGTGCACCTATACAATTTACCATTGTATTGGGTGTGTTGGGGACACAAGAGACTCTTTATTATTTGGTTGCAGGGTTGTTTGAGAGAGACCATCTTCATCCTACGCCTCCCACGGATTGATAAACCTTAGGTCATCCACTTGAGGGAAATTTGCTACTGTCCTACAAATCTCTGCACTTGGAGGCCCAACAACGTCTACAAGAAGAAGGTTGCGTAGTAGACATCAAGCAGTTTCTGGCACCATTGCCGGAGAGGTGAGGGCTTGAAGGTATATCTTTAGATCTTGCAATCGAATCTTTTAGTTTCTTGTTTTATCACTAGTTTAGTTTATAAAAGAAAACTACAAAAAAATGGAATTGAGTTTGTCTCATACGCTTCATCTTTTTAATATCTTTCGTGAGTATGATGGAAAGGAAAATTGTGCCAAAGTGCTAGAAGAAGAATTACATAGAATGCTTGGCATAAAATATGTGAATGATGAGCATGATTGCAATATTCTTAGTATGAATTCTTTGAATACCCATGATGCTAATGATATGCAAAGCCACAAGCTTGGGTATGCTATGTTTGATGAAGATGATATTTTTTGTCCCCCAAGCTGATCAAATTTACTACGATGAAAGCATGCCTCCTATCTATGATGATTATTGTGATGACACGTATGCTTTAAAGAACAATGATAACCATGAAACTTGTCATCTTGATCTTAATTTTCAATCATATGATAGTTATTTTGTTGAGTTTGCTCCCACTACTATTCATGAGAATAAATTTGCTTATGTGGAGAGTAGTAAAATTTCTATGCAAGTAGATCATGAAAAGAATGCTTTATGTGCTGGTTATATGGTTGACTTCTTTCATGATGCTACTGAAAATTATTATGAGAGGGGATCATATGCTTCTACATATTGCAATAATATCAAGTTTCTTCTCTATGTGCTTAAAGTTTTGAAGTTATGCTTGTTTTGCTTTCCTATGCTAGTTGATTATTGTTCCCATAAGTTGTTTGCTCACAAAATTCCTATGCATAGGAAGTGGGTTAGACTTAAATGTGCTAGTCATATTCTTCATGATGCTCTCTTTATGTTTCAATTCTTATCTTTTTGTGAGCATCATTGAAATCATCATGCCTAGCTAGGGGCGTTAAACGATAGCGCTTGTTGGGAGGCAACCCAATTTTATTTTAGTTTCTTGATTTTTGGTTCTGTTTAGTAATAAATAATCCATCTATCCTATGGTTAGATGTGGTTTTATGTTTTAATTAGTGGTTGTGCCAAGTAGAACTTTTGGGAAGACTTGGGTGAAGTCTTTATGATCATGCTGTAAAAAACAGAAACTTTAGCGCTCACGAGATTAGCTTCAACTTTTTACTGGAGAGTGATATTTAGTTGATTCTTTTTGCATATGATTACTAGACAAATTCCTCAGGTCCACCAATTTATTTTAGAATTTTTGGAGTTCCAGAAGTATACGATTGATACAGATTACTACAGACTGTTCTGTTTTTGACAGATTCTGTTTTCTATGTGTTGTTTGCTTATTTTGATGAATCTATGAGTAGTATCGGAGGGTATGAACCATATATAAGTTGAAATACAGTAGATATTACACCAATATGAATTTAGAATGAGTTCATTACAGTACCGAAAGTGGTGATTTATTTTCTTATACTAACGGAGCTTACGAGATCTTCTCTTAAGTTTTGTATTGTGAAGTTTTCAAGTTTTGGGTAAAGATTCGATGGACTATGCAATAAGGAGTGGCAAGAGCCTAAGATTGGGGATGCCCAAGGCAGCCCAAGGTAATATTCAAGGACAACCAAAAGCCTAAGCTTGGGGATGCCCCGGAAGGCATCCCCTCCTTCGTCTTCGTTCATCGGTAACTTTACTTGGAGCTATATTTTTATTCACCACATGATATGTGTTTTGCTTGGAGAGTAATTTTATTTTGTTAGTATTTGCTTGCTGTTATTTTTAATAATGTTTTGCATCTCTATTTTCAATAAAAATGTCAAGGATAGCTTTTACCATGCTTATTTTGCAAGTATACATGTTGCTGTTTCAAAACAGAAAGTTTACCGCTGTTGCAAAAATTCCCTAGAAAAGTCAGAATGTGATAAAATGTTGAAACCTTTTGCATAATAAGCTCTGAGAAATTTACTATAGTGGGAATTTTCTTTCATAATTTTTGGAGCTAGGTAAGTATGGATCTTGCTGCATTCTTTACAGACTATCCTGTTTAGGCAGATTGCTGTTATGTTTGCATTGTTTGCATATGTTTGCTTGTTTAATGATTTTATTTGAGGATAAGACTATTAAATATGCAGAGGCATTTAGTATGCAATTTTGAATAATAATTTTAGTGATTTGCTACAGTAGAGTATGATAAGGTTTTTTTTCATTGGTTTATACTAACTTATCTCACGAGTTCTTGTTGAGTTTGGTGTGGATGAAGCTTTCGAGATTTAGGAAATCGTGATATGAGAGGAATTAAGGAGACACAAAAGCTCAGGCTTGGGGATGCCCAAGGCATCCCAAGATAATATTTCAAGAAGTCTCAAGCATCTAAGCTTGGGGATGCCCCTGTAGGCATCCCACCTTTCTTCTTCAACAATTATCGGTTAGTATCGGTTGAGCCTAAGTTTTTGCTTCTTCACATGATGAGTGCTATCCTTGAAATGTTGTTTTATTTCGTTTTGCTTGCTGTTTGAATAATATCCCAAGATCTGAAATTCTTAAATGAGAGAGAGTCTTCACATAGCTACATAATTATTTAACTACTCATTGATCTTCACTTATATCTATTTGGAGTAGTTTGTCATTTACTCGTGTGCTTCACTTATATCCTATGAGTAAATGGTTGAATTATTTGAATGTCATAAATCTGAAATTATATATGTTTCATATGCCTTTCCCATGGGGAGTAATGCCTTCACATATAAGAAGTAGAGGTGGTAAATTTTTTGAAGGTTAGCAAACATTGTATTGGTCACTTGAACAATTCATGAAAGAATATTGAAGGAAGAGAGATTTCACATATAAATATACTATCTTGGACATCTTCTATGATTGTGAGCCCCATTAATTATTTTCAAACCTGAGCAAATTAGTTGAAGTTGGACAAGGAAGAAAACATAATGAGTTATGATTGGGTATATTTGTATAGAAGCTATATTGTTATGGATCCTCTAACATGTGGTGCTTGTTGTTTAGAATCCTTTGCTAGCCAAAATATCTGTACTAAGCGGGAATACTGCTTGTGCATCCAAAATCCTTGAACCAAGTTTCTTCCATGAGTGTCCACCATATCTACCTATATGCGGTATTTACTTGCCGTTCAAAGTAAATTTGCATGTGCCAAACTCTAAACCTTCAAATAATAATCTGTTTTGTATGCCCGAATCGCTCAAGTAGCGACTAGGGGCTAGCAGTATCTTCCATGCTAGGTGGGTTATTCTCACGATGAGTGGACTCCGCTCATCATTCACGAGAAAATGGCTGGTAACTGGGATGCCCAGTCCCATGATCAAAAGATCGAAATCAAATCAAAAATAATTGCAAACAAAACTCCCCCAGGTTTGATGTTAGTTGGAGGCACCCGTTGTTTCGGGCAAGCCATGGATTGATGATTGTTGGTGGAGGGGGAGTAAAAATCTTTACCTTTCTGTTTGGGAACCGCCTATAATGTATGTAGTATGGAAGATATTGGGAACTCTTGGTCGTTATGTTGACAATGAAAGCATACCTCTCAAAATTATTTTCATCTCTGTTTTTTCTTCGAGCTCTGGCACCTCTGCAAATCCCTGCTTCCCTCCGCGAAGGGCCAATCTTTTACATTTATGCAAGAGTCAGTAGTATTCCTTCTCATTCCAACCTACTCTTTAGTTGGCAAGCATCATGTGATGGAAAGATCTAGGCATATATGGCCATTCAAATATATTTGAGCATGAATTATTACTGTTGACATTACCCCTGAGGTAAAAGGTTGGGAGGCGAAACATTAAGCCCCTATCTTTCTCTGTGTTCGATGAATACTATTTGTTCTAAAAATATGCTTTGAGTGGTACCAATCATGGAAGACTAAATGATAGCTCAGTATGTGAAGTTTGCTGAATCGAAGCTCTGACATAGACTCTTCCTGAAAATAAGATGAATTGTAATTGTTTGATGACTAATAACACGGTTTGTTAGTTTTCAAGAAAGTTTATGATCTATACTTTAACATGTGAATAGTTTGTTACTTGATCATGAAAAGTTCTATGAGTTGAGGTACTCTTATGACATATAATGATGCTAGAAAAGGTGATTGAAATTATCATTGATCAAACTTATGCACCTGCTAGCATTCACACTTCATAAATTCTTTCTTTTATCATTTACCTACTCGAGGACGAGCAGGAATTAAGCTTGGGGATGCTGATACGTCTCCAACGTATCTATAATTTATGAAGTATTCATGCTATTATATTATCCATCTTGGATGTTTTATGGGCTTTATTATGCACTTTTATATTACTTTTGGGACTAACCTATTGACCCAGAGCCCAGTGCCAGTTTCTGTTTTTCCCTTGTTTCAGTGTTTCGCAGAAAAGGAATATCAAACAGAGTCCAAACGGAATGAAACCTTCGGGAAAGTTATTTTTGGAACGGAAGCAATCCAGGGGACTTGGAGTGCACGTCAGGGAATCAACGAGGAAGGCACGAGGCAGGGGCGCGCCCTCCACCCTCGTGGGCCCCTCGTGGCTCCCCTGACGTATTTCTTCCTCCTATATATACCAATATACCCTAAAACCATCGGGGAACAGAATAGATCGGGAGTTCCGCCGCCGCAAGCCTCTGTAGCCACCAAAAACCAATCGGGACCCTGTTCCGGCACCCTGCCGGAGGGGGGATCCCTCACCGGTGGCCATCTTCATCATCCCGGCGCTCTCCATGACGAGGAGGGAGTAGTTCACCCTCGGGGCTGAGGGTATGTACCAGTAGCTATGTGTTTGATCTCTCTCTCTCTCGTGTTCTTGAGGTGATACGATCTTGATGTATCGCGAGCTTTGCTATTGTAATTGGATCTTATGATGTTTCTCCCCCTCTACTTTCTTGTAATGGATTGAGTTTTCCCTTTGAAGTTATCTTATCGGATTGAGTCTTTAATGGTTTGAGAACACTTGATGTATGTCTTGCATGGGATAACCGTGGTGACAATGGGTTATTCTATTGATTCACTTGATGTATGTTTTGGTGATCAACTCGCGGGTTCCGCCCATGAACCTATGCATAGGGGTTGGCACACGTTTTCGTCTTGACTCTCCGGTAGAAACTTCGGGGCACTCTTTGAGGTTCTATGTGTTGGTTGAATAGATGAATCTGAGATCGTGTGATGCATATCGTATAATCATACCCACGGATACTTGAGGTGACATTGGAGTATCTAGCTGACATTAGGGTTTTGGTTGATGTGTGTCTTAAGGTGTTATTTTAGTACGAACTCTAGGGTTGTTTGTGACACTTATAGGAATAGCCCAATGGATTGATCGGAAAGAATACCTTTGAGGTTGTTCGTACCCTACCATAATCTCTTCGTTTGTTCTCCGCTATTAGTGACTTTGGAGTGACTCTTTGTTGCATGTTGAGGGATAGTTATATGATCCAATTATGTTATTATAGTTGAGAGAACTTGCACTAGTGAAAGTATGAACCCTAGGCCTTGTTTCCTAGCATTGCAATACCGTTTACGCTCACTTTTATCATTAGTTACCTTGCTGTTTTTATAATTTCAGATTACAAAAACCTATATCTACCATCCATATTGCACTTGTATCACCATCTCTTCGCCGAACTAGTGCACCTATATAATTTACCATTGTATTGGGTGTGTTGGGGACACAAGAGACTCTTTGTTATTTGGTTCCAGGGTTGTTTGAGAGAGACCATCTTCATCCTACGCCTCCCACGGATTGATAAACCTTAGGTCATCCACTCGAGGGAAATTTGCTACTGTCCTACAAACCTCTGCACTTGGAGGCCCAACGAGTCTACAAAAAGAAGGTTGCGTAGTAGACATCAATACACATGCTTATACATATTTTAGAAGTATACTTTCTTCTAGAAGAACCTAGAGACAGTTCTCACATCCTAGACGGCACCCACGAAAGGATTACCACTCCACGTCGGTCATGGTCATCCTTCCGAGGATTTTTGTTTCTTCGCACCAAACGTTATTTGGGACATTTGGAAGCAACGAAATGACACCGTCTGCAACAATGCATCTCGTCGTGAAGCCCACCTTCCCAATCAAGTGATGAGGAAGGCACTGCCTCGTGCACGGCTGGCATGCTATGCGGTGATCTGCGGGGCTTCCTTAGAACGTTGTTTCAGTGGAGGGTTTGTCGAGTAGCTACTTTTAGTCCGGTGGACGCTTGGTGGTAGCGTTTTGTGATGCGATGTTGTAGTGTGGACGGCTTACATACCATTTGTTTCGCTTTGATACATGATACACATGCTTATACATATTTTAGAAGTATACTTTCTTCTAGAAGAACCTAGAGACAGTTCTCACATCCTAGACGGCACCCACGAAAGGATTACCACTCCACGTCGGTCATGCTCATCTTTCCGAGGATTTTTGTTTCTTCGCACCAAACGTTATTTGGGACATTTGGAAGCAACGAAATGACACCGTCTGCAACAATGCATCTCGTCGTGAAGCCCACCTTCCCAATCAAGTGATTAGGAAGGCACTGCCTCGTGCACAGCTGGCATGCTATGCGGTGATCTGCGGGGCTTCCTTAGAACGTTGTTTCAGTGGAGGGTTTGTCGAGTAGCTACTTTTAGTCCGGTGGACGCTTGGTGGTAGCGTTTTGTGATGCGATGTTGTAGTGTGGACGGCTTACATACCATTTGTTTCGCTTTGATACATGATACACATGCTTATACATATTTTAGAAGTATACTTTCTTCTAGAAGAACCTAGAGACAGTTCTCACATCCTAGATGGCACCCACGAAAGGATTACCACTCCACGTCGGTCATCCTCATCCTTCCAAGGATTTTTGTTTCTTCGCACCAAACGTTATTTGGGACATTTGGAAGCAACGAAACGACACCGTCTGCAACAATGCATCTCGTCGTGAAGCCCACCTTCCCAATCAAGTGATGAGGAAGGCACTGCCTCGTGCACGGCTGGCATGCTATGCGGTGATCTGCGGGGCTTCTTTAGAGCGTTGTTTCAGTGGAGGGTTTGTCGAGTAGCTACTTTTAGTCCGGTGGACGCTTGGTGGTAGCGTTTTGTGATGCGATGTTGTAGTGTGGACGACTTACATACCATTCTTTTGCTTTGATACATGATACACATGCTTATACACACTTTAGAAGTATGCTTTCTTCTACAAGAACCTAGAGACAGTTCTCACATCATGGACGACACACATGAAAGGATTACCACTCCACCACGCTCATCCTCATCCATTCAGGGATTTTTGTTTCTTCGCACCGAACGGTATTTGGGACATTTGGAAGCAACGAAACGACACCGTCTGCAAAAATGCATCTTGTCATGAAGCCCACCTTCCCAATCAAGTGATGAGGAAGGCACTGCCTCGTGCACAGCTGGCATGCTATGCGGTGATCTGCGGGGCTTCTTTAGAGCGTTGTTTCAGTGGAGGGTTTGTCGAGTAGCTACTTTTAGTCCGGTGGACGCTTGGTGGTAGCGTTTTGTGATGCCATGTTGTAGTGTGGACGGCTTACATACCATTTGTTTCGCTTTGATACATGATACACATGCTTATACATATTTTAGAAGTATGCTTTCTTCTAGAAGAACCTAGAGACTGTTCTCACATCCTAGACGGCACCCACGAAAGGATTACTACTCCACGTCGGTCATCCTCATCCTTCCGAGGATTTTTGTTTCTTTGCACCGAACGTTATTTGTGACATTTGGAGGCATCGAAACGACACCGTCTGCAACAATGCATCTCCTCTTGAAGCCCACCTTCCCAATCAAGTGATGAGGAAGGCAATGCCTCGTGCACGGCGGGCATGTTATGCGGTGATCTGTGGGTGCTTCTTTAGAAGGTTGTTTGTGTGGAGGGTTTATCCAGTATCTACTTTTAGTCCGGTGGATGCTTGGCGGCACCATTCGTAATGCGATGTCGTGGACGGCTTCTATACTCTTTTCATCTTTAACATACATTTAGGGTATTATGAATGACACGCGCACGTAGATACATCTTTCTTCGAATATGCTAATTCTCGTCTAGGCGAGAATTAACCAAGTTTAATCTAACTTGTACACCTATTTCACTTCACAATTAAGAAACCCATAGATAGGTGGCCATACGCACAAAAACCATACGCTCTAACCAATCATCTTCTCTAGATAAAAAAAATAAACGAGCGCGGTAAACATGTTTTCTTCTTGTTTTGGACAGCATGAGCGTGGCAAACATTTTTCTCCCCCGAGTGAAAAACGAGCTCCACGGGGTAATTAAAAAACAGAAATAAATAAAACGAGATGGCAAAAAAAAGAAATAAAAAGAAAAAACGCATGGCCCGCCGCGGGCTCTAACCAGCACGTGTTCCCCCCGGCCTCTCGTCCCTCGACTCGGATAAATACCTCCTCTCCCCTCTCTCCCCTCCCCGTCTCCGTAAACAGAGAAGACAGAAGAGAGAAGAGAAAGAAACCAGCAGCAAATCCCACATCCGCCTCCGCCTTCCCTTCCTTTTCCTACCCCCGATCGAAACAGAGAGCTAGCTTAGAGAGATATTCCCGCGAATCTTCTGCTCCGATTCCAAGCCCGTCCCGGTCTCGGTCGCGTCCCACTCCCCCTTCAATCCTTCAATCCTTCTTCACCGGAACCTGCGGCGGCAGTTCGAGTCCAATCGTGAGGCAGAGTAACAGGGCGAACGCGGGAGCCAGAGCGAGAGGTCGGGAAGAAGAAGAACTCACCGGCGGCGGCGAACCGGACATGTGCGTGGAGGGATTCGAGGACGCGCAGATCGAGAGGCCGGCAGATTTCGCGGTGGGTAAACCCCCTCCCTCCCCTCCCCTCCCCTGTTCTACGCCCATTCGATTTGACTCTGTTTTTCTTTTCTGTTTCTTGCGATGTTCGTTCGTGTTCGGATTTCGCTCGCTGAAATCAGTGGTTTTTCTGTCCGCCGCGAGAACATGAGGTCAAAATAGAGGTCTTTCTTTCTCCTTTCGTCCTTGATTCGTGCGTGTTTGTTGCCTCGGTCTGGATGGTCGATTAGTCGAGGAGAAGAAGAAGAAGAAGGAAAAAACGTGCACACACTTTGCGTGCTGCGCGAATGCTTCCGTTTCTCCCCTTCCCTTTCCCTGAAAAATCCAGAGCCAAGTAGTAGCACAGATTATTTAGCACTAGTTTACTTATTGCAGCTGGAATTAATGAACTACTCCCATTATCTTATCTTTTATTAGCAAGAATACTAGTAGTAGTAATATATTATCCTATTATTAATATTATTAGCAAATATATATTACTACTGTATTATTATTATATCTCCCTCGTGTGGAAGGTGTGAACAGAGAGATATGCCTTGAATTGTTCGGCGGCCGAGAAGTTTCTAGCTGGGATTAAGCTAGCCGGGGCGGCGTGCCGCAAAAGCGAAATCTTTTTTGTTGTCCTGGCTCGGCGGATGTCATGCCCCATGTCTGCTTCTGCATGTGCATTGTTGTTCTTATGCGGTGCTTCTCATCCTGTGATCAAAATCGTCATGTCGGATTTCCAGTCGACGTGTATTGCTCGATATCCTCTCGTCTTCTGCCACAGAGATATCTCCATCTCATCTCCTGTGACAAGGAAAGATATTTGCGTCTGAAAGTAGGACAAACTGAAATGTTCATAAAAATCAACGTCTGCAAAGTTCACTACTAGCAGTGCTCTGCTTCCTTTATTTCTCTAATTGAGGTTATTAAATTGTAGCACCAAAGGATGGGTGTCCTTTATATCTTCTTAATAAGTGTTGGGGAAACATTTTTGGTTCAACAAATGGTAATCATCCATCATCCATCATCATCATCTGTGTTCTTTAGTCTTTACATGTAGAACAGTCAGCGCCGGTAAAGTTCAGATAGTGCTGTACCCCTTTCTGCATTGAGGCCAAGGAAAAGCTGGCCTTTTTCGTGCTGGGACGACACGTCTTTGGCAATTTCCTAGTGATCTACGTGCCTTTCTAGGTCTGAATTACATAATCATGGGGTCCCTTTGTCCCTTTAGCTTGCAATTATGGGTTGCAATGCAGGCAGGTAGTGGGCTGTGGGGTGGTGCTCAAGAATGTACACCTGGAAGCTTGACATTCCTCGGCTAGTCAGTAGCACCTTCTGGGGCTTGCGGCTTGTGGTTTTGTCAGTGCGTTCGTGTGCATTTTTGCGGGGTTTTGTTTATGATTGCCCACACTCGAAATGGCTGCTCGTGGCATTCTTCTTCGAATAAGGGATTGCCGTCTGTCGCCGACTTGACCGAATTGGGCTTCTGTTTGTACGTCCCTTTCAGCTAGGTGGATTAGTGTTGCTGCAAGCCTGCAAATCATCCACTCTCTATGTGATGGATGGTGGCGACGTTATTTAAGCTATTGTAGAGTTGTTGACAGGGTTAAAAACTTGGGAAGATAGATTCTTTTAACCTGAGTACACCCTTTGTATCATTGTCCTAAATTTTCTCTGCTATATTTTTTTCAAAGCTGATGCAGTACCTTGTTTCTTAATCAGAAGACTGCCGTGATCTAATCTTCTGTTAATTTGGTAATGTGCAGATGGAGAGAGTCTGTGAAAACACAGTGTCCATTGATTTCAAGCAAACCAAGATGGTGGCTGGGATTGGAGAGAGCTGGCACAATTTTGTCCCAGCTATCCGATCAGGGGACTGGTCTGACATTGGTGGCCGTGATTACATGGAAGATGCGCATGTCTGCATCCCCAACCTAGCCAAGAACTTTGGGTACAACATGGTGGATGATGAAGTTATTTCCTTCTATGGGGTAATTGCTTATTCACTTCTCAAATCTGGTTGTTCAGCTTGATAGTTAATGTTCTCTTTCCTGACATCACCATGTCCTTACGATTCTCAGGTGTTTGATGGACATGGTGGAAAAGATGCCGCGCAGTATGTTCGCGACAACTTGCCGCGGGTCATCGTGGAAGATGCTGCTTTTCCTCTTGAGCTTGAGAAGGCAGTCAGGAGGTCGTTTGTGCAAACTGACAGTCAGTTTGCAGAGAAGTGCTCTGTCCAGGATGGGCTTTCTTCTGGAACAACTGCACTTACAGCAATGATTTTTGGGAGGTACTGTTCCTGTGACCTGCAATCCTGGCTCTTAGTTTAGTATTTTCATTTCATTGATGACCAGAAAATCGTAATGCAATCGAGTACTGGAGTTGACACTAGGTTGACTTGTTCCTAAAGCTGCTTTCAAACTTATGCATCATAATTCAAAAAATCACAACATGCTTTAGACTAAGGTTATTAAATTTCTCTAAATTGCTGCACTTGCACTAGGACCTCTTGTGATACTGCTACCATGCTTTGTGTTATAATATGCCAATGCCAGTATGGCTCATCAGAGTTGGCATCAGTACTCCATAGCTGCAGGCTGCTCTGTTATTGAGTGACCAGCAATGCTGATTGTTTGCATGTCTTGTGCAGGTCTCTTCTGGTCGCAAATGCTGGCGATTGCCGAGCTGTCCTTTCCCGGCGCGGCGCCGCAATCGAAATGTCCAAGGACCACAGGGCCTGCTGCCTGAATGAAAGAAAGAGAGTTGAATCCCTAGGCGGCTACGTCGACGACGGCTATCTGAATGGCCAGCTAGCGGTCACCAGAGCGCTCGGCGACTGGCATCTCGATGGCCTCAAGGAGATGGGCGAGCCCGGAGGCCCGCTGAGCGCCGAGCCGGAGCTCAAGATGATCACGCTGACCAAGGACGACGAGTTCCTCATCATCGGCAGCGACGGCATCTGGGACTACTTCTCCAACCAGAACTCGGTGGACTTTGCGCGGCGGAGGCTCCAGGACCACAACGACCTCCGGCGGTGCTGCAAGGAGATCGTGGAGGAGGCGATCCGGCGGGGCGCCACCGACAACCTGACGGCGGTCATGGTCTCGTTCCACCAGGAGGCCCCTCCCCAGATCAGGGTGAACAGGACGGGCAGGGTCGAGCGGAGCATCTCGGCCGAGGGGCTCCATAGCCTCAGGGTGCTCCTGGAAGGCCAGTGATCTCGGCGGCGCGCCATTGTCGCCGCCGCCTTCTTCTGCATTGTTGAGTGTCAACTGTAAGTACCGATCCGCCGTCGTCGTCGACATGCCAGTTTGTGGCTCTATTGTTACCTGGGAATAAAACCAACGAACCTGAAGAAGATCTCACCCGCCATTGTGAATCGTGAGGCACCTGTAAATATAAGTTGGGAGCTTAATTAGGGTGGTAAGGGAGTCAGTAGCGTGCATCCAGGGGGCTTTGAGGCTCATTATGAGATGATGAGATGTGTTGTTCCCCCTGTTTAAGTTTTGTCTGTAAAAGAAACCATTCTCTGGTTATTGCTATTGTATCAGTGTAACTTGAGTTGTCTCATGTGATGTGATGAACCACCACCTTGTTGATCACTGATAAGATGAGATGTGTTCTTCCCCCCTGTTTAAGTCCTGTTATATTTGATCATTTGTTTAATTGCTATGTTTTAAGTATTGTTATCCATCATCCACTACTTGGAATACAACGAGAAACTACTCCCTCCCTCTCAAACTCTCAAAATAAGTATTGTGGTTTTATACAATAATGGTGTATAAAAAAAACAAGCAAGTAAAATTCACGGAAACTATAATGCTGTATCAAAAAAAGACAAGCAAGTAAAATTGACGGGAACTATGATGCAGTATCAAACAGAAAACAAGCAAGTAAAATTATCGGGAAATATAATGCAGTATCAAACAAAAAAATAATGCAGTATCAAACAAAAAACAAGCAAGTAAAATTAACGGAAACTATAATGCAGTATCAAACAGAAAACAAGCAAGTAAATTGAACAAAGATTTTGGTGATGGACGTGGCCATGATTTGACATGAGTGCTAAACAAATTTGTTCAACCACGAACATTGCACATTTTTTGGAGTTTTAAGTATTGTGGTTTCTTTCTTCCTAGGTATTTTTTGGAGTTCTTTTTTGTGTGTGCAAAAACTACCATCCAAAGCATGAAGTTCCATCATTGACGGACGGACGGACGGACGGACGGACGGAAGAAGAAGAGCACGAGGGAAAAGGATCGGATCGGATCGGATGTGGACGACGCAACCACCGAGACCGAACCACCGCCGGTCGATGGGAAGAAAGGGAAAGGCGGTGCGTCACTCCGCCCCACCACCGGACCTGCTCAACCCCAACGCCCAAGAGCTCACTCGTCAGCATCGGCGTCAGCGGGAGCGGCGCGCACACGTACCCAAGGCAAAGGCAGACGCGATTAAACATAACACTGGCATTCGACTATTCCGTTCCGGCCAAGGTTGACGGCGGGGAGCGGATTGGGCTGGCCCCGTCGTCCAGGCATCGATCGTCGTCTGGCGGACGCAGCGCGTGTCGCGGGTGACGCGCGGGAGGCGGGAGACACGTACGCGTGCGCGCCAAGGAGGAGGCGCGGGTCGGGTGGATGGGGCGGGACACGTAGCGGGCCGAGTCGGTCCGCGTGTTTTTACTACCGGCTCGGCTCGACACGGCACCGGCGAAGCGAGGAGGGCGGGGCTATGCCTGCGACACGTTTGCTTGTTTGTTAAGCTGCCTGTGATCGATCCGTTTGTCGCCGCCGCCTTGGCAACGACACGTTTGCTTGTGTTTAGCTAATTCGTTTTGGCGACGACACGTTTGCTTCCTGCTCACTCCTGACGTCCAGTCCAGTGCGGAAGTGCACGACAGCTCCATCGCCAGACCCCTGTCCATCGAGTTCGAGAGGACGCGCGCGGTTTCTCGAGGCACCACACACCACACACGCTCCGCTGCTCGAGCACTTGCTTAGCATTCTACTATGTATGCCATACACCTTTTTTGTTTGTTTTAGCAATGTATTGCCATACTACTCTGCTTTACCGTTCCGATGATTGATCTTATCCCGAGCAGTCTTAAGTCCGTTCCCAAGACACGTGGCAAGACTTCACCTTGTCACGCAAATAACATGTTCAAATGAATAGAAACATATACATTTTTTGACATTTTGAGAAACCCCCGGAGAAAAAAGAAGGACGTTATGCTTTCCAAAAACTCAAATCTTGTCATGGCATTCAGAAAAACGAATCCAAAAAATCTAAAGATATCCAAAAAACCAATGGAATGTAGGGATTAGATTGAGTAAAACATTCTAAAGTGTGCAAGTAGAGAATACATTCAACATACCATGGCTCATAACAATCTAATAAAATAGCATTGTTTATTTCTGAATTAGTAGATTTTTAAAAAATATTTAGAGTCATACAGATACAAATCCTATATATATACCTAAAAGAGTCATCCCACTCACTTATTTATCTGTAAGCATATAACACTTCACCAGATAATTACGAAGGGAATAAGGCTCACCTCAATATGCAATCGTGCATGCATGAGAAAAGAACCGCCACAACATTCAATCATAAACGAGAAAATGTTTTCCATTTAACACTTCCCCATATAATTATTCTACTTACATGATAGTTCAATTGTGTTTTAGAAGAGGAAAAATATAGTTCGGTTTAAAAGACAACCAATTCTGAAGTATAAAATACATAAGTGAACTTTAGTGGTAACTCAAAGTTGATATGCATAAGTGAACTTTAGGTCTCTATAGGTGTGCCCTGCCTAAGACAGTTGATTCGGCTCGTCGGTGCACGTGCTCCGTCTTCATCCTTGGTTTTGGCGGCATGGTTTGGTGGCCTCTTGAGCATGGCGATATGCTTTACCTTTGGCTCCCGAGACCGGTTCTCCCTCCATTTCCAAAAATACTTGGTATGCTCTGGCCCTCGCCTTGCCGGTGACAACAATGGTTGGTTTCATTCTTAGTCAACGGCAAGATGCCATGGTGAACTCGTGGCCTGTTGATGCTATCTTGGCAACTCAAGTTGTTCTTTTATGATGTGTGTTAATTTTATTGCACATGTCTCATTTAGAGACCTTGTTGCAATTTTACTTTGTTTACTAGGCCTTCAATGTAATTCGAGTAGTAAGATGTGAGGTGGCTTCTAGCCCTTTTTTTAAGGAATGCCATCATAGCTCACATTATCGCTATCAAATAGTCGTTACATCATTCACAAGCAAGGAAATAATAAAACTAGGAGGTTCATCAACCCAAGCATTGTGATTGTGGTTGGCGTCCCTAGCTAAGCCATGAGCAACAAAATTGGCATCTCTATTACAAAACGAGATTTCTACTTTACTAATGCTTGTTTGGGACTACTTCGCTCTTTAAACTTTAACTCCGCTCCGGAAAACACAAGTCAAATAGGGTAGCTCCACAATATGTCTCTCCGAAAAAAACTAGAATCTCGGCACAACTCCCTGTTTTTGTGAAGCTCTTGCTTCAAAAACTTTAGAAGCTGGAGTTGGGGACAAATCACTCACCACTCCCACCAATAGGTCGACACCCCTTCGTTTTTTCCATGTCATCCAAGAAAATATATCCTTCCCACCAAATTTCTCATTCTTGAAGCTGGAACTAGCTAGTAGTAATCTGAGTACAAACATCCTCAAAATATTGTTGATGAGAAACCTCCTTCATTCATAATCTCAATGACCTCAAGGCAATCGGACTCGATAATAATTCTATCAAAGCCCTTCTCAAAATATCAAAAATAGGAAGCGGCTTCTAGCCCCGTATGATAATACAAGGTGTGGGTTTTTTTTTTAAGAATGGTGTGCGTTATTTTCCTTATGGATGCCCTCGCTACCATATCTACTGGAGTTTTGAGATGTTAACTGTTGTGTTCAACCCTTATATTCATTTGTGGCTATTTTATTTGCATTTTATAGTTGAAGTTTTGTGTTAGTTTATTACTGGTAATTCATATTATTTTTCAGTTGCTCTATATTTTTTTGGGTTTTTTTTTTCTTATAAAATCCTCATTCTTGTTTTGTGTGTGAAAATGACGAGATCTATTATAAAAATTCACCAAAAATACACAACATCTCAAAAATAATAAAAAATACATCTTGATTCCAAGGTCAACAGACGACCACTACTATCGTCAGAACGAGCGACCGATGCACCGCTGTCGCCACTCTCCTACTGAAGTCGGCTTGATTTTTTCGATGACAGCCGGAAAGCCCTTGTGCACGTGCCCCTAAGGAGCAACTAGTGTCATGAAGTCATAGCTGTTGTCATTGAACCCTTGCATAGTTCTGAAGCACCTGACACCAAGTCTCCTCATAATTGGTTCTAACAAGCAGTTGACGTGTATAAGTCACTAGTAGAAAAAGGGGCTTTTGGCCCGGTTGGTAAGGCCCTTTAGTCCCGGTTTTTGAACCGGGACTAAAGGGTTGTTACTAATGCCTCTCCCCTTTAGTCCCGGTTCTTACACGAACCGGGACTAAAGGCCGCGGCCACGTGGAGCTCCACCTTTAGTCCCGGTTGGTAGGAAATTTTATGATTTTTTTTGAATTTTTTTTTGAATTTCTTTTTGATTTTCAAATTTCTGAATTATTTTAACCTCTAATCTCTAATCACCACCCCTCATCACTGCTCAATTTATCCTCTAATCTCTAATCACCCCTCATCATTCCAAATCATCTAACTTCCCGGACGGTCACCCATCCTCTCACGCTTAATTTCCGGGTTCTGTTCTCCCTCGTTTCCAAGTCTGCACTTGTTGTTTTCCTGACAATAGTAAGTTGTCAATCCTATTAACCCTCAGGAATTTAGCTTGAGCATGAAGTGACACATTTCACTGTTTGAGTTTGAAACTATAGTTTTGAAAAACAATAATTATTTAGTAACACTAATATTTCTTGAATAATTAGTTTGACCATTGTTTGACCACAGTTTGACCAGATTTGACCAAAATTCAAAAAAACTGAAATAATTATTTAGTAACACTAATATTCTAGAATAATTAGTTTGACCACAGTTTGACCAGATTTGACCAGATTTTTTCCAAAAAAAATTTGAAACTATATTTTTTTCTGTGCGCCACTAGTAAGTTTGAAATTTTTTCGATTTTTTTCCACTCTAGATCTTAAAAGCCCCGTAACTTTTTTTTGTTAGGTTTTTGAGGATTTTGAAAATGTTTAACGGGGTTCCCCTGGTGGCACCAACCGGTATCGCACCCTTTAGTCCCGGTTCGTGGCACCAACCGGGACTAAAGGGCCTAGGTGAACCGGGACTAATGCCTTAGCCGCACGAACCGGGACCAATGCTCACATTAGTCCCGGTTCGTGACTGAACCGGGACTAATGTGAATACTGCCCTGTGACCAAAGCCCTGTTTTCTATTAGTGAGTGATAACCGTTCTCAACCACCTTCGTCCAAGATAGTTGAAAACCGCATAAAACATGATCAAAGGATAATGTAAAAAATGTTTGAATAGTTTATTTTAAAACAGAAAGAATTTTCGAGTCCACGGTTGAGTAATGAACTTCTGCGACAGCCAAAATTGATGGGTGTATTTTCCCCTCAATTTTGAAGCGTGTAGGTAAGGGGCAACCTCGTTAAAATAATACGCCCAATTGAGCTTATATCTTGATTGAATACCAGTGCGGTGTTCTTATTGGTTGCGTGTGTTCTGATTACTCCCGTGGACGAAGTCTCATTTGCACCTTCTTGTGAGGTACCAGTGAACTCTTCCAGCATAGAGGCGCACACGCAACCGTGCGGACGAAGGAACATGCATAGTACGTGGAGTACATTGCACATACCTGCGGGATGGACAGCCCAAAAGATGAGTGCAAGACCTTTTCAAGTCAATGCTGCTTTTGGCGCCCTTTCGGTCATGGGCGTTCCACTACACCCAGCAATTGAATTGACACTGTACATTTGGTCGCCTCCATCCAATCCATATCCATCTCCAGTCCAAACATTTTTTATGCGCCCATCACCTGGCCATTCCTTGCAGCAAATGTGCGTGCTTACTACACATTTTCTGGACGTTCTGGAGATCAGTTCAAAATTACACCATAACCACTGTCAAGAGTAGAACCGTTGGTCGGTCCGTGTCACATCAGACTGATCACTTTGACGGAGATGATGACTTGTGAGGCTAGCCCGGGCAAAAAGGACGGCCACCATCCAACTCAACTCCGAAGGAAAAGAAACTTCAAATTTGCGGCCGCAAATACGTCTGGGTTTTATAATCGTGGCGTGTCAGCGGCAGATTCCCAGCTTACCGCCGGTTCACACTTCACGCCTCGCCTGCACCCCGCGATCACCACAGAAATCCCGGCCAGCTTGACACCCTTTCTCGGCTCGGCTCGGCTCATTTCATGGCTGGGACGATCGGGAAAAATCGGGCTGATATTTTGTGCAGCATGGGTCGTCCCCTTCTCTTTTTTCAGGGCGCAACGCTACGCAGGGTATATGCGATCCGCCCGCACTACGTAGCGCCTACGCAGCCACCGACGGGGATTTTCCGGTGGAGGTGCCGTGCGGGCCCCGCCTTCCTTCTCCAGCTCCAGCCGCGCGAAAAGTTGGCGACGGCGACGGGCGGGATGGGACGGGGGACGGCGTGAGATCGATCGGCGCCGGCCAGAAAGATGTATCATCGGAGATACTGTACTAGATAGAGATCGTTTATTCAGACGAAAATATCAGCTCGTTGGAACATACGTACACTCTAATTTCCGTCGATCCTAGCTGCATCCCTAGCTTAGCTTCATCCAGAAGAATAATGCTGCGTCGTGGATTCTGATTCACCGCTCACCGGTAACAGTGGGGCAGTGAATGAGATGGTGACGATGATTGAGCGAGCCTTTATCCAGAAGAATAATGCTATTCTACTTTGACGCCTTTGCTGGTCTTTTCTGTGGAAAAGGATTTGTGCTCTTTGACTGACTTTCTTTTTAAGTGTTTTGTTCTGTGTGGATGGATGGATGGAAAGAAAACTTGGTTCTGCTCTGGAATCGGTGCTTCTCTGGTGGGGTGGGTGGTAGAAGATACTCTGAAATTTGACGGTAAAATGGATCACGCTTGTGTTCGTTGATTTGCCCCTGGTGGTGTTTCTTGGCTCTGCATATCTGACCTATGGATGAACAAATTAAGCTACTGGTTAATGATCTTTTCTTGTCAAATACAGATGCAGTGCTCTGCTTTTTTTTTAACAAGTGCTCACTGCTAAAGGGATTTTTTTTACAAAGTAAGACTTATTTGGGCCAGTATCATGTCAGGGACGGAGGCTTCTGTTGAGCACGGCCCGGCCCAAGGCTCTGCCCTGAAGCCCACATAGGCATCTTCTCTTCTTTCTTCGCCACTCCCCCAGTCCTCCTCCAAGGCGCCGCGAGAATCCCTAAAAAAAAAGCGCCGGGAGATCGCGGCGGAGGTTTCCTGCCGCCGGCCGCCACCCAATCCCAGACCACCCCACGATCGACGCCGCCTCCGCTCGGTCCTCCCCTGCCGACGCCGGCATTCCTTGATCCCCTGCGGTACGGATTCGGGTCGATTCCTTTCCCCTTTTGAGTTTTGAGCAGAGCGACCATGACTGAGCAGAGCCAGCCGAGGGCACCGCCTAGGTGAACTCCATTGCTGCACCGCGCTTAGTTAGTGTTGTTGATTCCGCTATCCAGTCTCTGTTTCCTGCACTTGGCTCTGTTGATTCCATGACAGTGTTGTGTCTAGGTCTGACTTAATTCCTGCAGTTTGGTCTGGTACTGCCACTGGCCCATTTATGTATGAACCTGCTCTGGAACTTTGGATGTGTGCGGAATGCAGGAGTGGATAAGTTTGTTCTTGTTAGTAGCAGATGTTCCGGAGCGTCTAAAATTCATAACATGCTCATTTGATTCGTTAGATACATCAACATATACGGTGCTGTTAGCTACAAATAATCAAGGAACTATTTTTGTTCCACGATTCAGAAGTTCAGATACAGATAGGTGCTATCATCATTGACCGTGGAACAAATTGAGTCTGAAGGGGGAGCTGCCCTGTATAATTTTATTAAGTCATTGTGAGACACCAGCGCTCGTCACAGGACTCGAATCCTACTCGGTAGGGACATACACCACAATGCCCCTACCACTGGGCTATGACTCAGTTCTCAGTTAGGGTTCAGTGTGAAGATTACCGCACGAATATTTCAGAAGATACATAGCCGTTCAAAGCCTCATCAATGTTTCCTTTACATGAGTTTTAGCAGCTATTATCTGATTATTATCTTGATGTGTTCCATTCTGATAATAATATTTTAACTTCAGCGCCGTGCCGAGCATTGAGATTCCCAAGTCATGCCACGGAGATTCTCAATGGAGGGTCTCCCAGAGGCACTGCTTGCAGAGATCGTCAAGAGGGTTACCAAGACAAGTGATCGTAATTCTCTTTCCCTCGTGTCGAAGCAGCTCTGCACCATCGAGGCGGAGCATAGGGATGCTATCCATGTTGGCTGTGGACTCAACCCTAGGACAGATGCCTTGGTATCGCTGTTCTCCCGGTTCCCCAATTTGACAAAAGTAGAGATCAATTATTCTGAATGGAAGCCCAGTGATGGGGGCCAAGTGATGGGGGCCAGTTGAAAAACCAAGGCCTCCTTGTTCTATCATCTCGCTGCCACTCACTGTCTGATCTTGCTTTAAGCTTCTGCTCATACATCGATGACATTGGTCTTTATTATCTAGCTGAGATCGAAAATTTGAGGTCCCTCAGGCTGAACCATGCACCAGCAGTAACTTCTACTGGGATTTTACGGGTGGCGGTTGGTTGCAGGTATCTTTCGGTTCTCCACCTTGTTGACTGTACGGCAGTAGACAAGATGAAGTGGCTGGAGTACCTTGGGAGGTATGGATCGTTACGGGAACTTGTTGTAAAGGATTGCGATGGAATCTGCCAGTATGACCTCCTAGAATTTGGTCCAGGATGGGCGAATCTCCAAAAATTTGAGTTCGAGATTAATGGAAATTACGTTGAGATGGGGGCCCACGATTCCTCCTACGTGTCTGGCTACCCATATAGCTATGACATCTGCTGTGATAATTTGAAGGATCTTAGATTGGCTCATATTATAACTCAGCCAGAAATTGGACTTCGTTTTCTCCTGGGGAAGTGCAAAGCATTGGAGACACTTTATTTGGAGTACGTTATTGGTCTAAGTGAGAGTGAGATGATCGCACTATTCCAGAATTGTAGCGACCTTAAAAGCATCTCACTTCGACTCATCCCTCTGCATTGTGAAGATTATGAGTTTAGGACGGCATTGACTGATGTTAGCCTTAAGGCTCTAGCACTCAGCTGCCCTATGCTTCAGGTTGTTGAGCTCACATTCGCATTTTGCTCTGTCCGTCGGCCAACAGATATAGGCTTTACACAAGAGGGTATTGTAGCACTCATCCAATCCTGTCCGATTCGTGCTCTTGTGCTAAACGGTGCCACCATTTTCCGTGACGAGGGGATGAAGGGCCTCTCATCCTCACAGTTTCTGGAGACACTCGAGCTCGTGCATTGCAAGTCTATAACTGATGCTGGGATGGATCTCATTGCTCAGGCTCCTTGTTTGAGTCACCTCACGCTACGTTGATGTAGCAGCGTGACCGATGATGGAATGGCTGCACTCGTACGTTCTCATAAGTTGGAGTCACTGATGGTTATAGGCTGCTGTCAGATCTCTCAGGAGGGCATTCAGGGAGCTGCCGAAACAGTTCGCTACTCGGCAGAGATTGAAAACCTTGGCAGCTTAAAAGGAATGCGGATTCAGTATATGGAGTTTTAGTAGTTACAGTATCATGAAAGTAACTAGAGGACAGATGTACGCGTTCACATTTTCGTGTGGCACAACTCCAATGCCTCGGTTATTATTTTAGACTGTTAGCAACTCATGAGTTTCTCAAATTCTTCCGTCTCGCTAGGCTTGGAATGAAGGTTATTTTTTCTATTTATTTCCCTATTCTTGTCAAATTCTTGCATGTCGTGGGACTTTAAATGACGGTTGTTTTCCGTATTTATAATGTATTCACATTGCTTCTTTAAAAGAAGAGGAAAGGGGCGGAGAGCTCCTTTCATGTATTCACATTGTCATTGCAGAGCTCGCTGTGTCTTCCTACGAGATCTGAGGAGTGATAACCGGAGCTGCAGGGCTCCATCTTGGGTGCTAAACTCATAATCTCAATCGACTGGAACCGCTGGAGAAGGCAAGATGCAATGATCTTCAGAAACCTCACTATATATATATATATCTGACTGTTGGAAATACTTCATTTCCCTTGTAAAAAGTCGGTTGAGGCCGGCTTTTGCGCGGCGTAGAACAGTAGGAAGCAATAGCAGGTTATTTTGGGTTGCTTGTGAAATGCAGTAGTTTCTGCATCACAAGAAAATTTCTTAACAAGGTCACACTCCGCAAATGCAAGAAAGTGACAGATAATGGAATGGTTGCACTGGTACGTTGGCAGAAGCCGGTGTCCCTGACTTTTATAGGGTGCCGTCAGATCTCTCAGGACGGTGTCCAGGGGGCTGCCAAATCATTTCACTACTCCGCAGAGATTGAGAGCCACGACAGCCTAAAAGGATGAAGCTCAATCTGTCTCAGTCTCAGAAGTAATCTTCGGCTTTTAATTTCTGTTGCTGCATGTAGTTGCAGAATTTAACTACTCCTAGTTTTTGTTGCTGCATATATAGCAGTGGTAGTTACCACCACTTGCGTTTTGTATGTTGTATATAGTATCTGTCAAAACCGAGAGTATGTACGTGTAGTATGTAGTATATAACAATGATTAGGTAGTATGTACCATTTTTTGAGTATGCTCTTTTTTACATACAAATATGTACGTATTTCATAAATATAACAAAAATTATGGGCTCATATGCAATTTTTTCACGTAACTTGTTTTGAAATATCTTAGATATAGTATATGAACATATTTAAAATAATAAAATAGTATATATAGTACCACTTGATAGTATATGAGATATGTGGGGTAACTACCACCGGATGGTAGGATGGATTTTCCATATATATATATATATATATATATATATATACTCCCTCTGTCTGAAAATAAGTGTAGCTGATTTGTTGGGACTGAGGGAGTATATATGATACTCTGAGGTCATTTTAGACTTTATAAGCACCTCAGGAATTTGTCAGGATTTTAACGCGTTGCGACTTTTGAATGACAGTTGTTTTGGGTATTTATATTGTCTTTACATTGTTTCTTAAAGTCACAACAAGGGGGGCACTGAGCTCCTTTCATGGAGACCAAATATGACACCCCTTTCCTGTGTAGTTGTCTGGGCCTTCAGATTTGAAATGAGTAACAGGTTCTTCTAGTTGCACAATCGGCTGATAACCAGAGCTGCAGGGCTCGACCTTCTGTCGTAATCTCAATTGATTGGGGAAATGTAATGATCTTCAGAAACGAAGTCGACTCGGGCTCGTTGGTTTTTTTGCCGAGGATCCGATTCGATTGTTTCATCGCGGCATGCCCGTCCATAAATAGTTGCTATATGGCTGGAGGTGCCATGTGATCTCCAACCGCGTCACTTCAGTTCACTGCTTTCTGGTTGTATCCGATTCTTGCAAATACTACTTTGGTTCTCTTGTACTGTAGAAGTTGGCACAGTAAAGAAAAGGAACATGTTCTTTCTTCTGGCTACTTGTAGAACATCATGCATTGCACATATGAACACAATTAGTACAGTAAACAGGAATTAAAAGGCAACACAAACTAAATATCCTAGAGCACCTTACAAGCAGCAAGCTGACCATGACCTGGGAAATCCACCTGGGACTTCAGATCACAATCAACAGATGCCCAGGAAATGTTTGAGACCCTGCTTATACTAATAGTACAATCAACCAACTAACTATGACAATAGGGGGGAAAGCAAAGTACATTGCCAGCCATTACATTGAGCAAAGCAAACTATACAGCAAATACCCAAAAGGAGCTTCTCCATCAGGGTCCTCGCACATGCTG
This sequence comes from Aegilops tauschii subsp. strangulata, assembly GCF_002575655.3. NCBI lineage: Eukaryota > Viridiplantae > Streptophyta > Magnoliopsida > Poales > Poaceae > Aegilops > Aegilops tauschii. The sequence goes on along the minus strand of NC_053040.3, from coordinate 470,102,963 downwards.
ACTTCCCCAGATCGTCACTCTATCCGGAGAACACCAAATCGTCAACCTTGAATTTCATGAAAGACTTCATTTACTGCCTACTCTGGCATTCTTACCACCCACTCCAGATTTCTTCGATTTCCCTGCTTTTTCTGCAAAATAGTCCAATCACTTGGCTATCTGGCAATCATATTAATGAAGACACAAGGGTCAGTGATTTTTGCATTACCAAACACGGTACCATCTCTTATTTACCGCGCATGCGTACGTATCGTGAATCTCATGGCATTAGAACGATGGGCCACAGTAATATGCATGCCATGTGCTACCTATCAACTGGTACAATATCGAATCATGGAAACTGAAAGTGATAATTGGCACAACAACCTTGGCCAGTACTAGTACAATACTTGTACATCAATAGAGATCAAGGAGGGGCTATATAATAGAGCAACAACCTTACTTAGCCAGCAGTACAACAAATGAATCAAAATTCAGAGTATAAAGAAATGGACCAAAGTCACATGTATCCATGCATATCGTGGTATACATGATGTATTAGGACTGGGAGACATCGGTAATCTAGCGGCAACATATATTTGGTACTGTGGTAATCAATTGAATTACCAATGTAGAGTCTCCAGCGATGGACGTAGCAGCGAGTAGCGGTCTACCGCAATGGTGAAAGTAGTTGCGTCATCTTGAGATGTTCATCTCCATCCTCCACGCAAGGGCCAGAGCCACAACACAGCTGCCTGCAGTTCCTCTGTCAAGTCTGGTAGAGTTTCACAGCACCGATGCGCCTTTGTCTTTCTTTCTGCAGTTTCTAGCTTGAGCGCTCGCTGCTCCCTTGTTCTCATCGGACCATGTACCGAATCTCCAATCTACATAAGCCTTCTTATCACAATGCGTATTTTAGTATTTCGTCAGGTCGACCTAGTTACCTTGGTCAATATCACAAATACCATTGTTGGCTTACTGTGTGGTCTCATAGGTTTAAGTGCCGACAGTTAAAAAACATTTGTAGGTAGCATTATAAGCATGATCAATTATAGTACAGTGCTTCATGGCTCTCATGCTTCATGCATTGGTCAGTAGCTGATTCACCAACGCACATACTGCCTAAGCCTAACGTCTTACATTAAGTTATAGAGGGAGTATTTGATATGATTAAGACCAAACACCAATTAATCGTGACAGCCGGATGGACCATAAGTAGATGTGAGTGAAGGAAGCAGGAGACTATACACATGAATAGAAGTTCACATATTTTTGTTATGCTTGCTCCATCTATATAATACAACGAAGTTTCTTTGGTTCTTGCCACCGTAAAATAGATGAATCTTCTGAAGGAAAGCTCTAGTACATTGTATTGTTCATTACCTGACATTATCATTGGTCTTCTGATTATCATAAGTTTGTTGGCCTGGAGTGGAACAACGACAAGTATAGAAGCGATGGACAAAGATGTATGCCAGAACGGCACCAACCAGGGACACGACTTAGGTGGCGTATGTGCCGACAAGGCCGACCAGCGCGACTACTATGCACATGCATTGCTTGAGAGACCGAGCTTCTTGCCATGGATGATGAGCTGCATGGTGATGAGCAGGGACGCCACGAATGCCATGGTGTTGCAGAGCAGGAACACAGGTTTGGAGAAACTGTTTTTTCCTGTATGTTCGAACAATTCAGAAAAGTTCAGTCAAAATATATTAGTAGGAAACTTCTCATAGTAGCAGCACTTGGTTTCCTTCGTAATAGTATATGATTGGCGCCTGAGATAAGTCTAAAAATACACCAGTTTCAAGTACCTTCAACGAGTAGAAAATGTTAGTTGGGGCTGGGGACTGATTGCACTGACGGTGGGTTGCGCCACCGCAGCACCGGCGCTGCCACCAGCAGGTTCTCCAGCAGAGGCCGTGCCTCCATCACTGCCGGCAGTAGCTGTTGGGGAACGTAGTAATTTAAAAAAAATTCCTACGCACACGCAAGATCATGGTGATGCATACCAACGAGAGGGGAGAGTGTTGTCCACGTACCCTCGTAGACCGAAAGCGGAAGCGTTAGCACAACGCGGTTGATGTAGTCCTACGTCTTCACGATCAGACTGATCAAGTACCAAACGCACGGCACCTCCGAGTTCAGCACACGTTCAGCTCGATGACGTCCCTCGAACTCCGATCCAGCCGAGTGTTGAGGGAGAGTTTTCGTCAGCACGACGGTGTGGTGACGATGATGATGTTCTACCGACGCAGGGCTTCGCCTAAGCACCGCTACGATATTATCGAGGTGGATTATGGTGGAGGGGGGCACCGCACACGGCTAAGAGATCAAGAGATCAATTGTTGTGTCTATGGGGTGCCCCCCTCCTCCGTATATAAAGGGGGGAGGAGGAGAGGGCCGGCCAAGGGGGTGGCGTGCCCTAGGAGGGGGAAACCTACTCCAAGTAGGTTTGCCCCTCCCTTTCCTAGTCCAAGGAGGAGGGGGAAGGAAGGAGTGGGAGAGGGGAAAGGCAAGGGGGGCGCCGCCCCCCTTCCTTGTCCTATTCGGACTCAAGGGGAGGGGGCGTGCCTCTTGCCCTGGCCGGCCCCTCTCTCTCTCCACTAGGGCCCAACAAGGCCCATTAGTTCCCGCGGGGGGGGGGGGGGGGGGGGGTGGTTCCGGTAACCCCCGGTACTCCGGTATATATCCGATAACCCCCGGAACCATTCCGGTGTCCGAATATAGTCGTCCAATATATCAATCTTCATGTCTCGACCATTTCGAGACTCCTCGTCATGTCCGACCACATCCGGGACTCCGAACTATCTTCGGTACATCAAAACACATAAACTCATAATATAACCGTCATCAAACTTTCAGCGTGCGGACCCTACGGGTTCGAGAACTATGTAGACATGACCGAGACACGTCTCCGGTCAATAACCAATAGCGGAACCTGGATGCTCATATTGGCTCCCACATATTCTATGAAGATCTTTATCGGTCAAACCGCATAACAAAATACGTTGTTTCCTTTGTCATCGGTATGTTACTTGCCCGAGATTCGATCGTCGGTATCTCAATACCTAGTTCAATCTCGTTACCGACAAGTCTCTTTACTCGTTCTGTAATACATCATCCCGCAACTAACTCATTAGTTGCAATTCTTGCAAGGCTTAAGTGATGTGCATTACCGAGTGGGCCCAGAGATACCTCTCCGACAATCGGAGTGACAAATCCTAATCTCGAAATACGCCAACCCAACAAGTACCTTTGGAGACACCTGTAGAGCACCTTTATAATCAACCAGTTACGTTGTGACGTTTGGTAGCACACAAAGTGTTCCTCCGGTAAACGGGAGTTGCATAATCTCATAGTCATAGGAACATGTATAAGTCATGAAGAAAGCAATAGCAACATACTAAACGATCGTGTGCTAAGCTAACGGAGTGGGTCAAGTCAATCACATCATTCTCCTAATGATGTGATCCCGTTAATCAAATGACAACTCTTTGTCTATGGCTAGGAAACATAACCACCTTTGATTAACGAGCTAGTCAAGTAGAGGCATACTAGTGACACTCTGTTTGTCTATGTATTCACACATGTATCATGTTTCCAGTTAATACAATTCTAGCATGAATAATAAACATTTATCATGATATAAGGAAATAAATAATAACTTTATTATTGCCTCTAGGGCATATTTCCTTTAGTCTCCCACTTGCACTAGAGTCAATAATCTAGATTACACAGTAATGATTCTAACACCCATGGAACCTTGGTGTTGATCATGTTTTGCTCGTGGAAGAGGCTTAGTCAACGGGTCTGCAACATTCAGATCCGTATGTATCTTGCGAATCTCTATGTCTCCCACCTGGACTTGATCCCGGATGGAGTTGAAGCGTCTCTTGATGTGCTTGGTACTCTTGTGAAATCTGGATTCCTTTGCCAAAGAAATTGCATCAGTATTGTCACAAAAGATTTTCATTGGACCCGATGCACTAGGTATGACACCTAGATCGGATATGAACTCCTTCATCCAGACTCCTTCATTTGCTGCTTCCGAAGCAGCTATGTACTCCGCTTCACATGTAGATCCCGCTATGACGCTTTGTTTAGAACTGCACCAACTGACAGCTCCACTGTTTAATATAAACACGTATCCGGTTTGCGATTTAGAATCGTCCGGATCAGTGTCAAAACTTGCATCGACGTAACCATTTACGACGAGCTCTTTGTCACCTCCATAAACGAGAAACATATCCCTAGTCCTTCTCAAGTATTTCAGGATGTTCTTGACCGCTGTCCAGTGACCCACTCCTGGATTACTTTGGTACCTCCCTGCTAAACTAATAGCAAGGCACACATCAGGTCTGGCACACAACATTGCATACATGATAGAGCCTATGGCTGAAGCATAGGGAACATCTTTCATTTTCTCTCTATCTTCTGCAGTGGTCGGGCATTGAGTCTTACTCAATTTCACACCTTGTAACACAGGCAAGAACCCTTTCTTTGCTTGATCCATTTTGAACTTCTTCAAAACTTTTTCAAGGTATGTGCTTTGTGAAAGTCCAATTAAGCGTCTCGATCTATATCTATAGATCTTGATGCCCAATATATAAGCAGCTTCACCGAGGTCCTTTATTGAAAAAATCTTATTCAAATATCCTTTTATGCTATCCAGAAATTCTATATCATTTCCAATCAACAATATGTCATCCACATATAATATTAGAAATGCTACAGAGCTCCCACTCACTTTCTTGTAAATACAGGCTTCTCCAAAAGTTTGTATAAAACCATATGCTTTGATCACACTATCAAAACGTTTATTCCAACTCCGAGAGGCTTGCACCAGTCCATAAATGGATCGCTGGAGCTTGCACACTTTGTTAGCTCCCTTTGGATCGACAAAACCTTCCGGTTGCATCATATACAACTCTTCTTCCAGAAATCCATTCAGGAATGCAGTTTTTACATCCATTTGCCAAATTTCATAATCATAAAATGCGGCAATTGCTAACATGATTCGGACAGACTTAAGCATCACTACGGGTGAGAAGGTCTCATCGTAGTCAATCCCTTGAACTTATCGAAAACCTTTTGCAACAAGTCGAGCTTTATAGACAGTAACATTACCGTCAGCGTCAGCCTTCTTCTTGAAGATCCATTTTATTCTCGATGGCTTGCCGATCATCGGGCAAGTCGACCAAAGTCCACACTTTGTTCTCATACATGGATCCCATCTCAGATTTCATGGCCTCAAGCCATTTTGCGGAATCTGGGCTCACCATCGCTTCTTCATAGTTCGTAGGTTCGTCTTGGTCTAGTAACATAACCTCCAGAACAGGATTACCGTACCACTCTGGTGCGGATCTTACTCTGGTTGACCTACGAGGTTCAGTAATAACTTGATCTGAAGTTTCATGATCATCATCATTAACTTCCTCACTAATTGGTGTAGACGTCACAGGAACCGGTTTCTGTGATGAACTACTTTCCAATAAGGGAGCAGGTACTGTTACCTCATCAAGTTCTACTTTCCTCCCACTCACTTCTTTCGAGAGAAACTCCTTCTCTAGAAAGGATCCATTCTTAGCAACGAATGTCTTGCCTTCGGATCTGTGATAGAAGGTGTACCCAACAGTTTCCTTCGGGTATCCTATGAAGACACATTTCTCCGATTTGGGTTCGAGCTTATCAGGTTGAAGCTTTTTCACATAAGCATCGCAGCCCCAAACTTTAAGAAACGACAACTTTGGTTTCTTGCCAAACCACAGTTCATAAGGCGTCGTCTCAACGGATTTTGATGGTGCCCTATTTAATGTGAATGCGGCCGTCTCTAAAGCATAACCCCAAAATGATAGCGGTAAATCAGTAAGAGACATCATAGATCGCACCATATCTAGTAAAGTACGATTACGACGTTCAGACACACCATTACGCTGTGGTGTTCCGGGTGGCGTGAGTTGCGAAACTATTCCGCATTGTTTCAAATGTAGACCAAACTCGTAACTCAAATATTCTCCTCCACGATCAGATTGTAGACACTTTATTTTCTTGTTACGATGATTTTCAACTTCACTCTGAAATTCTTTGAACTTTTCAAATGTTTTAGACTTATGTTTCATTAAGTAGATATACCCATATCTGCTTAAATCATCTGTGAAGGTGAGAAAATAACGATACCCGCCGCGAGCCTCAACATTCATTGGACCACATACATCAGTATGTATGATCTCCAACAAATCAGTTGCTCGCTTCATAGTTCCGGAGAACGGCGTTTTAGTCATCTTGTCCATGAGGCATGGTTCGCAAGTACCAAGTGATTCATAATCAAGTGATTCCAAAAGTCCATCAGTATGGAGTTTCTTCATGCGCTTTACACCAATATGACCCAAACGGCAGTGCCACAAATAAGTTGCACTATCATTATCAACTCTGCATCTTTTGGCTTCAACATTATGAATATGTGTATCACTACTATCGAGATTCATCAAAAATAGACCACTCTTCAAGGGTGCATGACCATAAAAGATATTACTCATATAAATAGAACAACCATTATTCTCATATTTAAATGAATAACCGTCTCGCATCAAACAAGATCCAGATATAATGTTCATGCTCAACGCTGGCACCAAATAACAATTATTTAGGTCTAATACTAATCCCAAAGGTAGATGTAGAGGTAGCGTGCCGACGGCGATCACATCGACTTTGGAACCATTTCCCACGCGCATCGTCACCTCGTCCTTAGCCAGTGTCCGCTTAATCCGTAGTCCATGTTTCGAGTTGCAAATATTAGCAACAGAACCAGTATCAAATACCCAGGTGCAACTGCGAGCTCTGGTAAGGTACACATCAATAACATGTATATCACATATACCTTTGTTCACCTTGCCATCCTTCTTATCCGCCAAATACTTGGGGCAGTTCCGCTTCCAGTGACCAGTCTGCTTGCAGTAGAAGCACTCGGTCTCAGGCTTAGGTCCAGACTTGGGTTTCTTCTCCTGAGCAGCAACTTGTTTGCTGTTCTTCTTGAAGTTCCCCTTCTTCTTCCCTTTGCCCTTTTTCTTGAAACTGGTGGTCTTATTGACCATCAACACTTGATGCTCTTTCTTGATTTCTACCTCCGCAGCCTTTAGCATTGCGAAGAGCTCGGGAATCGTCTCATCCATCCCTTGCATGTTATAGTTCATCATGAAGCTCTTGTAGCCTGGTGGCAGTGATTGAAGAATTCTGTCAATGACGCTATCATCCGGAAGATTAACTCCCAGTTGAATCAAGTGATTGTTATACCCAGACATTCTGAGTATATGCTCACTGACAGAACTATTCTCCTCCATCTTGCAGCTATAGAACTTATTGGAGACTTCATATCTCTCAATCTGGGCATTTGCTTGAAATATTAACTTCAACTCCTGGAACATCTCATATGCTCCATGACGTTCAAAACGTCGTTGAAGTCCCGGTTCTAAGTCGTAAAGCATGGCACACTGAACTATCGAGTAGTCATCAGCTTTGCTCTGCCAGACGTTCATAACATCTGGTGTTGCTCCTGCAGCAGGTTTGGCACCTAGCGGTGCTTCCAGGACGTAATTCTTCTGTGCAGCAATGAGGATAATCCTCAAGTTACGGACCCAGTCCGTGTAATTGCTACCATCATCTTTCAACTTTGCTTTCTCAAGGAACGCATTAAAATTCAACGGAACAACAGCACGAGCCATCTATCTACAACAAACATAGACATGCAAAATACTATCAGGTACTAAGTTCATGATAAATTTAAGTTCAATTAATCATATTACTTAAGAACTCCCACTTAGATAGACATCCCTCTAATCATCTAAGTGATCACGTGATCCAAATCAACTAAACCATAACCGATCATTACGTGGAATGGAGTAGTTTTCAATGGTGAACATCACTATGTTGATCATATCTACTATATGATTCACGCTCGACCTTTCGGTCTCAGTGTTCCGAGGCCATATCTGCATATGCTAGGCTCGTCAAGTTTAACCTGAGTATTCTGCGTGTGCAAAAACTGGCGTGCACCCGTTGTAGATGGACGTAGAGCTTATCACACCCGATCATCACGTGGTGTCTGGGCACGACGAACTTTGGCAACGGTGCATACTCAGGGAGAACACTTTTATCTTGAAATTTAGTGAGAGATCATCTTATAATGCTACCGTCAATCAAAGCAAGATAAGATGCATAAAAGATAAACATCACATGTAATCAATATAAGTGATATGATATGGCCATCATCATCTTGTGCTTGTGATCTCCATCTTCGAAGCACCGTCATGATCACCATCGTCACCGGCGCGACACCTTGATCTCCATCGTAGCATCGTTGTTGTCTCGCCAACTATTGCTTCTACGACTATCGCTATCGCTTAGTGATAAAGTAAAGCAATTACAGGGCGATTGCATTGCATACAATAAAGCGACAACCATATGGCTCCTGCTAGTTGCCGATAACTCGGTTACAAAACATGATCATCTCATACAATAAAATATAGCATCATGCCTTGACCATATCACATCACAACACGCCCTGCAAAAACAAGTTAGACGTCCTCTACTTTGTTGTTGCAAGTTTTACGTGGCTGCTACGGGCTGAGCAAGAACCGTTCTTACCTACGCATCAAAACCACAACGATAGTTCGTCAAGTTAGTGATGTTTTAACCTTCTCAAGGACCGGGCGTAGCCACACTCGGTTCAACTAATGTTGGAGAAACTGACACCCGCCAGCCACCTGTGTGCAAAGCACGTCGGTAGAACCAGTCTCGCGTAAGCGTACGCGTAATGTCGGTCCGGGCCGCTTCATCCAACAATACCGCCGAACCAAAGTGTGACATGCTGGTAAGCAGTATGACTTGTATCGCCCACAACTCACTTGTGTTCTACTCGTGCATATAACATCAACACATAAAACCAGGCTCGGATGCCACTGTTGGGGAACGTAGTAATTTCAAAAAATTTCCTACGGACACGCAAGATCATGGTGATGCATACCAACGAGAGGGGAGAGTGTTGTCCACGTACCCTCGTAGACCGAAAGCGGAAGCGTTAGCACAACGCGGTTGATGTAGTCCTACGTCTTCACGATCCGACCGATCAAGTACCGAACGCACGGCACCTCCGAGTTCAGCACACGTTCAGCTCGATGACGTCCCTCGAACTCCGATCCAGTCGAGTGTTGAGGGAGAGTTTCGTCAGCACGACGGCGTGGTGACGATGATGATGTTCTACCGACGCAGGGCTTCGCCTAAGCACCGCTACGATATTATCGAGGTGGATTATGGGGGAGGGGGGCACCGCACACGACTAAGAGATCAATTGTTGTGTCTATGGGGTGCCCCCCTCCTCCGTATATAAAGGGAGGAGGAGGAGAGGGCCAGCCAAGGGGGTGGCGCGCCCTAGGAGGGGGAAACCTACTCCAAGTAGGTTTAGTAGGTTTCCCCCTCCCTTTCCTAGTCCAAGGAGGAGGGGGAAGGAAGGAGTGGGAGAGGGGAAAGGCAAGGGGGGCGCCGCCCCCCTTCCTTGTCCTATTCGGACTCAAGGGGAGGGGGCGTGCCTCTTGCCCTGGCCGGCCCCTCTCTCTCTCCACTAGGGCCCAACAAGGCTCATTAGTTCCCGGGGGGGTTCCGGTAACCCCCGGTACTCCGGTATATATCCGATAACCCCCGGAACCATTCCGGTGTCCGAATATAGTCGTCCAATATATCAATCTTCATGTCTCGACCATTTCGAGACTCCTCGTCATGTCCGATCACATCCGGGACTCCGAACTATCTTCGGTACATCAAAACACATAAACTCATAATATAACCGTCATCAAACTTTAAGCGTGTGGACCCTACGGGTTCGAGAACTATGTAGACATGACCGAGACACGTCTCCGGTCAATAACCAATAGCGGAACCTGGATGCTCATATTGGCTCCCACATATTCTACGAAGATCTTTATCGGTCAAACCGCATGACAACATACGTTGTTTCCTTTGTCATCGGTATGTTACTTGCCCGATCGATCATCGGTATCTCAATACCTAGTTCAATCTCGTTACCGGTAAGTCTCTTTACTCGTTCTGTAATACATCATCCTGCAACTAACTCATTAGTTGCAATGCTTGCAAGGCTTAAGTGATGTGCATTACCGAGTGGGCCCAGAGACACCTCTCCGACAATCGGAGTGACAAATCCTAATCTCAAAATACGCCAACCCAACAAGTACCTTCGGAGACACCTGTAGAGCACCTTTATAATCAACCAGTTACGTTGTGACGTTTGGTAGCACACAAAGTGTTCCTCCGGTAAACAGGAGTTGCATAATCTCATAGTCATAGGAACATGTATAAGTCATGAAGAAAGCAATAGCAACATACTAAACGATCGTGTGCTAAGCTAACAGAATGGGTCAAGTCAATCACATCATTCTCCTAATGATGTGATCCCGTTAATCAAATGACAACTCTTTATCTATGGCTAGGAAACATAACCACCTTTGATTAACGAGCTAGTCAAGTAGAGGCATACTAGTGACACTCTGTTTGTCTATGTATTCACACATGTTTCATGTTTCCGGTTAATACAATTCTAGCATGAATAATAAACATTTATCATGATATAAGAAAATAAATAATAACTTTATTATTGCCTCCAGGGCATATTTCCTTCAGTAGCCGCCTTAGCTGTTGGAGCACCGCCTCGCTCCTATCGTCGATGGCGTTAGCTGCAGAGCTGGCCTCGAGCGAGGCGAGACGATCGATGGCTGGCGGGGAGAGCGAGAATGTATATTGCTTAACATTGTAACTGGAATCAGGCATACTTGAGGAATTACTTCCTTTATCTGGTCTACACATGCTTGTCAAAGCACATATCTCTCTGTTGTCCTGGCAAAGGTTCAGAAAACGCCTCTTTATCTTCATGAGCTGATCTGTAACCCTCTTTCTCGAATGTTGATTCTCTGACTATCTTTCTGTAAATCAGCATGTATCTGCCTGATCATTCGTCAGTTCTTCTCCACCCAAAGAGTTTTGTGTTGCGAAGGGATCACTGGTTCTTGTGTGTAACGCCTCTGATGCCCTTACAATCTTACATGAAGACATTTGGCAGGGCCAAGCAGCATGAAGACTACACTAGGTTACATCAAGTGATGCGCTGAGTCGCTATACCATATCTGTTTTCTCTGCCGTTTTGCACAGAACTATCACCATGTACATGTATGTTCAGTCAGTGTAAGAAAAAGGCATCTGTTCCCTGTTCATAATCTCTTTGCTTTCTTTCATAACATGTGTGCCATGTGTTGTGTTGAGAAGTTATGAGCAAGAACCACTATAAAGAAACGGTTAGCAGATCTAATCTCCAGGTTTAATGCGCTCAATGACGCCTGAACCTTTAAATGTTGCACAAGCAGCCAGAAGAACCTGATATTCTTTTGAAATCCAAACACTGAAGCTATAAGAATAAATTGAAGAAGCAAATGAAGTACAGACAGGAGCAATGCAAATAGATTACAAATCGAAGTTGCTGTCATAGGATACGCAAGAATTCTGTCAAATTCCTAAGACAGATCTCGCGCTACCAAAACAAGTCTGGAACATCTGAAGCCAATTGGAAATGGCAGGTGCACCTGTCCTCCGAGTTTGCTTTCATAGTTTTGCGGTTTCAAACTTCTGCTGATATATAGTGAACACAAATTAATAGCCAAATACTGGATTCAGGGCGACACGAGTCATTTTATGTTCATGTTCATTGCTTTTAAACTCTCTAGGCTTTCAAACTCTGCAGAGTAGCGAACTGTTTTGGCAGCCCCTCGCACACCCTTCAGAGAGATCCGGCGGCAGCCTATCACGGTCAGTGACTCCAACTTCTGTGAACGTGCCAGCTCAGCCATCCCATTGTCTGTTACTTTATTGCATTGACGGAGTGTGAGACTCCTCAAGCAAGGAGCCTGAATAATGAAATTCATACCAGCATCAGTTATAGAGCAGCAGTCCACGAGCTCGAGCTTCTCCAGGAGCGGTGAGGATGAGAGGCACTTCATCCCCTCGTCATACAAAATGCTGGCACCATTTAGCAAAAGAGCGCGAATTGGACAAGATTGGATTAGCGTCAAAATGCCCTCTTGTGTGAAACCTATTTCAGTAGGCCAATCGGGGTCGCAAAATGCGAATGTGAGCTCAACAACATGAAGCATCGGGCAGCTAACAGCTAGAGCCTTAAGGCTAGCATCAGTCAGTGCTGTCCTATACTCAATATCTTCATAGTGCAGAGGCCTGAGTCGAAGTGAGACAATTTTAAGGTTGCTGCACCTCTGGAATAGTGAAATCATCTCATTCTCATGTAGACCAATAACATACTCCAGGTAAAGTGTCTCCAATGCTTTGCACTTCCCCAGGAGAAAACGAAGTCCAATTTCTTCATTTGTTATAATATGAGCCAACCTAAGATCCTTCAAGCTATCACAGCAGATGTCATAGCTATATGGGTAGCCAGACACGATGGAGGGATCACGAGCAAATAACGTGAAATAATCTCCATTAATCTCGAACTCAAACTTTTGGAGATTTGCCCATCCTGCGCCAAACTTTAAGAGGTCATACTGGCTGATTCCATCACAATCCTTTACAACAAGTTCACCCAACGATCCATACCTCCCAAAGTACTCAAGCCACTCCCTGTTGTCTACTGCCTTACAGTCAACAAGGTAGAGAACTGACAGATACCTGCAACCAACCACCACCCGAAAGATCCCAGTAGAAGTGACTGCTGGTGCACGGTTCAGCCTGAGGGACCTCAAATTTTTGAGGTCAGCTAGATAACCAAGACCCGTATCATCGATGTATGAGCAGAAGCTTAAAGCAAGATCAGACAACGAGGGGCAGTGAGATGATAGAACATAAAGGCCTTGGTTGTTCAACTGCTCCGCGTCAGTAGACTTCCACCCAGAGTAATCGATCTCTACTTTCGCCAAATTGGGGAACCGGGAGAAGAGAGATACCAAGGCTTCTGTTGATGGATTGAGTCCACGGCCAATGCGGATAGCATACCTGTACTCCGCCTCGACGGTGCAGAGCTGCTTCGACACAAGGGAAAGAGAATTAAGATCACTTGTCTGGGTAATCCTCTTGACGATCTCTGCAAGCAGTGGCTCTGGGAGATCCTCCATTGAGTATCTCAGCTGCACAACTTGGGCAGTCTCAAGACCCGGCAGGCACTGAAGCAAAGATTCTATAGTCAGAACGGAACACAACAAGATAACAAAATAACAGCTGTACAGACTAATGTAAAAGGAAACACTAGTGAAACATTTAACTTTTTTATATCTGTTGGAAGATCTATTATGCGCTTATCTTGGAACAGACACCAAATTATGTGCTTAACTTGGAGCAATCACCTAATGCAAAAGCCCAATATTTGTACCCATGTAATGGAACAGAAAAACTTTATAAGGAAAATCAAATTAACCTGAGCTCTTACAGTCTACAAATAGACCAGTTAGAACTACAAGACCACAAGGTAATTAAACGTCCACCTTCTGAACTGAACTCAAATCTTGAAGGACAATTTCTAGGCGCTTAATAACAGGTTTTACTAAAATTAAAGCAGGCTATTTCCTCTAGGATTGCACAGAGGATATTCTAGGCTCATACGCTGGTGGGAGAACAGAGTTTATACAGACATTGCAGAACGGAATCAAAAGAAGTCAAGTGGAAGAATCGACAGCGCCTCGGCTGGCTCGAGAAGGGAAGGGAAGGGAATGGACCCAGATCCGTACCTCGGAGGAGCCGACGAACCAGGAAGGGCGGCGCCGGCCAGAAGGGGGAAGCTGGGCGGGAACGGCGGTGATCGAGTGGGTGGATTGGGCGGAGAAACCTCCGCGGCGAGGTCGACGGCAAAGCTAACCCTCGCTTCACTCGCGGCGTGGGTGCTTTTTTTTAGGGGAGCGTCGGCTTCGGGATCTCGAACGGATTAGTACGCAGCAGCAGAGAAGGCTTGGGCTTGGGCCGACTTGATGATGATGCGTGCTAAGTCCAAATGTTTCTCATTCTCTCTCAGTTTTTTTTTCTCATTCAATAAAAAAATGTTTTGGTTTTGTCTTAATTTAACTTTTTTGCGGGGATAAAAGGAATTTTATTCTAAATCTATAGAGTTACAGTTGAGTGGCAAAAGCTCAGAAATATAAGGTGGTCATTGGTGTAACAGCATAACCGTGGTACACTCCGTCCGACTATAATTTGCCAGCTGATCGACTACTCATTTTGATTCCTACTAATTTCCTATTGAATAAAGTCACTGTCCTTCCTCAAAGCATTGATCTCCTCCACAAAATGTTGGTACGTGGAGCCGGCTAAACCAACTCTTGGAAAAATGGATAGGGCCTCCGTGGAGTCCGACTGAATGACCACCTAGAGGCTAGAGTGTTGAACACACACTGGTACACCGCTAATACAAAGGACCCAACATAATGACGTAAGATCATACCTGTTGCGGCCAATCCATCCGCATCAGAGAACGAACCATCCATAGATAAAGTAATGTGATCCGAAGGTAGTGGCGGCCATGGACTCGCCTATACAGGATCTAGTTTTTCCTTCGGCAAATCAAGCAAGGCCGACATTTTGCCTTTCAGAATTTCCTTAGTGTTATATAGTTTCGCGTCACCAATAGATTTTAGATAGCTATCTAGAAACTCAACCGTGGCATCAACTAGAGAGACCTCTTTGTCATGAACCAAGTCATCGTGAAGCTGTCAAATTCGCCATATGATCATGATCACCTTGTCGTGTTCTGCTGCATCACGGCCAAGTAAGACACCGAGGAGCCACTCCTTAACATTATTAACTAGGTGATCATCGGAAGGCAGCGACCAGATGGTCCGCATACGATCCCAAACTCCGCTTGAATGGGGTGCATGTGTTGAAGATGGCTACTATGGGGTAGGCCCACAATGACCTAAAACTCATGGAGGACCAAGGGGCCCGAGTCCACCGCTTAAAAATAACAAAAACGTCAACAAGTCCTAATTAATCGGACAACATCGTGACATAAATCTACTTGGACGAAGATGCAGTATTACCACACTCGGACGAAGAACTCACAGACACTCGGACAAACTAGCACTCGGATGTGAGGAGCAGAACATGCAAGGAAAGCAGCTGAGGCGTCGTAGTTATTATTGACGCATACATTACTTCCATTAAGACTCCCACCACACTTCGTAGTTGATAGTACTAATAGTTGTAATCAACCTAGCAAAAGAGGTGAAAGGACATGGCACACTCTATATAAGCCGTCCTTCACCATGACTTAGGATCTCTTCCCCCATTCCCCCCCCTCTCTCTCTCCCATACACATTGTAATCTCCTATGCTCTTCACACGTAGAACAAAGAAAGCCTTTCCGGAGCACAAGACGTAGGGTCATGACTTCCATCATGAGAGGCCCGAACTTAATTGTAAAAATCCCTAAGTCAGCCATTTGCGCCTCGGTAGATCAGACTCCATTCTCCTACCTCTTATTGTCAGAATCATCCCCATGACAGCAGGAGATCAACACATGTAGTTGTCTTCGGAGCACATCCAACGAGTGGCTAAGTGACATTCAACTTTGCATGCTATTGTAGCTAGGGCACCCGATACCGCCTTCCAGGCGGTAATCTTCATTTTTTTTGGAATCATGGAGCGCCATATGAGGTTCCGAGTAGAATAATCTCCCTCTAGATGTTAGATTGCAACTCCACCAATGAACAACTCACCATGCAGTGCAGTCATAAGTCTATAAGCATTTTCGATGAAGAATCGCTCACTTTTCTCCGAGAACCACACGAGAAGTGTTGTCGTTGTCTCGGTGAAGTCCAGGTCTTAGAAATTTCATTAATGCGAAGAGGCCAAAAATGATCTTTGGGGCATTGGACGTTCCAAGCTTCACTGTCATCAAGGAAGTCTAAGACCCCATTAAACCTAGAATTACATTTGGGACCGACTGGCCCGAAGGAAGTCCCACGAGGAATCCAAGGGTCCCTCTATGTCCTGACCAAAGAACCATTCCCCACTCTCCAAATAATAATTCATTTTTTTAACAAGTTCCACACCATGCTCGATACCTTTCCACATGGCCAAATAATCACTAGTGAACACATTATCTTGTAAATTTCCATTGGGGAAGTACTTCGCTCGCAACAGACGTGCACAAAGGCTGCCCAGTGTATCAATTAATCTCCAAGCTTGCTTGGCAAGAAGAGCTTAGTTAAAAGCTCGCATGTCATGAAAGCCCATACCTCCCTTGCACATTGGTGATCTCATGTTGTCCCAACATTCATCTTTTTTTTTTACAGTTCTCCATTCCCCACCAATACTGCCTCATCAAGCGTGTCAGATCATCACAAACTAAGGTCGGTAACCTGAACATGCTCATCACATAAGTGGGATGGCATGAGAACCTATTTAACCAACAATTCCTTACTTCCTAAAGACATTTACTATTCACTCCATTCCATAAGCCCTTGCCCAAAAGCGCTTGGGGTGTTTCAAATCTCCCCTTATGCATCTTCCATTGTGGGACAGGAAGGCCCAAGTATTTGAGATCAAAAACTTCTTGTGTAACTTCCAGTATAGATTTAACTTCCATTGCCACCGCCGATAGACAATCATCGTTGAAAAGGCTGGAGCACTTTGAGGGGTTAATAAGCTGACCCATCGCCAAAACTTAAGCATTCAACAAACCTTTTACCAACATCATTTGCTGCTTAGAAGCCCGAAAAAATAGTAATTAGTCATCCGCAACAAGAAGGTACGAGATAACTGTAGCTCTTCGACAAATTTTTGTCACTCCTTCCGGACCTCCTCCATAATGGATTTGTTGATCAACGCAGAGAAAACGTCAACAACAAAAGGAATAGGGGACAATGGGTAACCTTGGTGAATGCCCCTGGAGGGGTAAAGGAGTCCAACAATTTACGAGTGAATTTTATTGAATATTTGACCGAAGAAACACACGCCATAATACGACAAATCCAGATCATATGCTTTGGAAAGATTCAAAAGTTGTAAGC
The DNA here is from genome assembly GCF_002575655.3 of Aegilops tauschii subsp. strangulata. Taxonomy (NCBI): domain Eukaryota; kingdom Viridiplantae; phylum Streptophyta; class Magnoliopsida; order Poales; family Poaceae; genus Aegilops; species Aegilops tauschii. Next base: position 470,085,919 of record NC_053040.3, on the reverse strand, counting down.
ACATAACGCCGGCATGAGGGGTGTGGCTGGGTCGGGCCGTGCGCAATAGAAAGAGAGGCCTCCGTGCGCAAATCTTCTCTTGTTTCTCAAATCTTCTCTTGTTCGCCACTCCCCACCAAGGCGCCGCCCCACGCGAGACGAGGGTTTCTATCCGAGGTCGCGGCGGAGGTTTCCTGCCGCCGGCTGCCACACAACCCCAGACCAGCCCACGAACGCCGCAATCTCCGCTCATTTCCTCCCTGCCGACGCCGGCATTCGGGTCGACTCCTTTCCCCCTTCTTCGTAGGGTGACCATGATTGAACCAGCCAGCCAACTCGATTGCTGTACTTGGTTAGTTCTGTTGATTCCGCCGTCTAGTGTCTAGGTGAGCTTGATTCTTGCCCTGGGTTCTGTTGATCCCATGACAGTATTGTGTCTAGGTCGTCTACTCGTCTTCGTTGCTGCAGTCTGGTCTGGTAATGCTATTGGCCCATTTATGTATGAACATGGGTGGAATCTACAAGGGTGGACAGCTTGTTTTCGTTAGTAGCAGACATGTTCCCGAGCAGCCTTGGTATCGCTGTTCTCCCGGTTCCCCAATTTGGTGAAAGTAGAGATAAATTATTCTGGAAAGAAGCTCAGTTACAGGGGCCAGTTGAAAAACCAAGGTCTCCTTGTTCTATCATCTCACTGCCCCTTATTGTCTGATCTTGCTTTAAGCTTCTGCTCTTCCATTGATGAGTCTGGTCTTGGTTATCTAGCTGACTGCAAAAGTTTGATGTCCCTCAGGCTGAACCACACTCCAGCAGTAAATTCTACTGGGATTTTTCGGGTGGCGGTTGGTTGCAGGCATCTTTCGCTTCTCCACCTTGTTGACTGTACGGGAGTAGACAACATAGAGTGGCTTGAGTACCTTGGGAGGTATGGATCGTTGAGGGAACTTGTTGTAAAGGATTGCAATGGAATCAGCCAGTATGACATCATAAAATTTGATCCATGATGGGCGAATCTCCAAAAATTTGAGTTTGAGAATAATGGAAATTACTGGATGACAGGGGCCCGTGACCCCTCCAACGTGTCTGGATACCCATATAGCTATGACATTTGCTGTGATAGTTTGAAGGACCTTAGGTTGGCTAATTTTAGAACTCAGCCAGAGATTGGACTTCTTTTTCTCCTGGGAAGTGCAAAGCATTGGAGACACTTTACCTGGAGTATGTTATTGGTATAAATGAGAATGAGATGATTGCACTATTCCAGAGGTGCAGCAACCTTAAGACCATCTCACTTCGGCTCATGCCTGTGAGATGTGAAGATTATGAGTTTAGGACGCCACTGACTGATGTTAGCCTTAAGGCTCTAGCTCTCAGCTGCCCTATGCTTCAGGTTGTAGAGCTCACTTTCACATATTGCGAACACAAGTATCCTACCAGAATTGGCTTCACACAAAAGGGTATTGTGACGCTCATCCAATCTTGTCCAATTCGCACTCTTTTGCTAGATGGTGCCAGCATTTTTAAAGACAATGGGATGAAGGGCCTCTCATCCTCGCGGTTCCTGGAGACACTCAAGATCGTGAATTGCAGGTCTGTCACTGATGCTGGTATTGGTTTCATTATTCAGGCTCCTTCATTGAGCAGTCTCATCCTCTGCGAATGTGAGAAAGTGACAGATAATGGAATGGCTGCGCTGGTACGTTTGCAGAAGTTGGAGTCCTTGACCGTTATAGGGTGTTGTAAGGTCTCTGAGGAGGGTGTCCAGGGTGCTGCCAGATCAGTTCACTACGCGGCAGAGGTGGGCCCTATGACATCCTAAAAGGAATAAAGCTCACTCAGTCTTGGGAGTAATCTTTGGCTGTTGATTCAGGTGCTGCATATGACATCCTATCATGGAAGTAATTGAAAGACAGATGTACCTGGAAATTGTCCTGTGACCCAGCTCCAATTGCTCGGTTATTTTTGACTTGTTGCACCTCAGGAATTTGTCAGAATTCTAATGTGTTGCGGGGCTTTGAATGACAGTTGTTTTTCCTATTTATTGTATGTGTTCGCATTGCTTCTTACATTAAAGGAAGAAGGGGGCAGAGAGCTCCTTTCATTGAGATCTAACATGACGCCTATTTTTTGTATGAAGTCGGTGGGTCTTCAGATTTATCAGCAACTCTGATTTTTTTTTTTATCAGCAACTCTGAAATTCTGAATAAGAAGATCAAGAAAAACGCATGTAAAGCAGCCAGCCGGAGGATTACTGAATCCTTGGACAGCCGCGGTGCTCCGACGGAATCCCCGGATTCAAGGTAGGTTTCTTCTCAATCAGTGAGTACCAATTACTAGGATTGCACAATACTACTTCAGATTTGTACCTAGTGGCATAGTTTCTTTCAGTACCAGCAAATGATTCGGTTTCCGGAACACAAATCTAACTGCAATTCATGAAGTACCCACTCAATTTTTCCTACGAAACAGGGAGTGCACATAGAAGCAGAAAACTTCACAATGCATATTCATTGGATCGAGATACACACGCACTGGCCCAGTAGTGAGTCGACACACAATGCCAGCATGCTCCAATTGGATACACAGGTTATTCATCCTGAGTACATCAACTAGACTAGGAATCTGATAAGACGGTGAATTGCCAACAACAGAGGGGTTGGCCAGAGCTAATTAAGCCGATTAAAGATCTAGAAACAGGAAAAAAAATAGATGATCCATCACCTTGATTTTTTTATTACTTCGTGGACTGCAGCCTCTCACACCAGTAGAGCTAAATTGATAATGATGAATCAAGCTGATTGAGTTTCCTTTGGCTCCTCCGGCATGCCGGTCATATGGTGATGCTCAGAACATATCGAAAGCGTCATACGGATCACAAAGTAGCCCAGCACGATCGACAATGATACACGGACGTCTTCCACCCCCTGTTGGAGCCAGATGCATAGGCCACTTGGAGAGCAACCCAGTATGATCGTCCTGTTCATCACCCTCAGTGAACATTTTTCCCATTCTCCTTCCTCCTTCTTTGGCAGCCATTGAGGTAGCAGCATGATCATGAGGACGATGGAAGCCATGAAGGGTGGAGTTGCTGTAGAAGAAGGCAAGATACCGGGGCCTCCTGTTGTCGTGCATCACCGGCTTGCCCGCCTCGTACCCATTGCTACTGCTCTGCCATTGCCATGCTCCACCAGGCGGTTCCAGGCCGGCCTGGTAGGCTACGCTTGCCACCAAGATGCCTAGGAGCATCAGGTACTTTCGCTTCGCGGGCTTCTTGCTTTCTTCATCCCCCGTCTTTTCTCCTACCTTCTCCCCTTCTTCTTCGTCCTGTTCTTTGGTTGCCGAATTGTTGCCATCTTCCTTATTCCCTTCTTCGTCCTGTTCTTTGGGTGCCGAATTGTTGCCATTTTTGTTCAGCCCCTTCAGTAAAAATACTAGCAGTAGTAGGACTACAACGAAGAGGACCACGATCACCAATGCGAAGATGTAGATGGATGTCTTGAGGTGTTGCGTACTTCCGGCGACAAACAAAACAAGCCTACCGCCGTACAAACAGATAGCGCATTGCTCCGTATGGCTGGCCTGTACAGATTGGGGTTCACCAGGAGGATGATGAGGGCGATGGACAGCATGAAGCTTATTGAGTTGCAGTAGAAGAAGGCATTGTAGCGGCGTGGGTAGTTGTCTAAGAGGACAGGGTCGCCGGCATGGTGTCGCCCGAACTTGTCGTCCTCGAGCAAGAAGCCGCCTGGAGGGGTGAGGCCTGCTTGGTAGGTGATGGTCGCTGCCAAGATTGCAAAGAGAAGCAACCGTTTGCGCCTCTTCTCTAGCAACTGGTGTTCCTGGACCGTGTCTTTCTTATCCTTGTGGTCCAGCGTGAAGAAGACAACATGGATCACCACATAGACCAGGACGGCGCCTGCTAGCGCCATGGCGTAAATGGAGGTGCTCACGTCCCGGCAACTCCCGGCGGCATACGCGCCGATGAGGCCAAACAGGTCGAGTATCATAGCTGCCTCCAGCGCGTGGTGCTTGACCAGAATCTCTTTCTGAACCAGGACGATGGCCACCAAGGAGGCCACAAACGCAACCGAGTTGCAGTAGTAGAAGGCCTTGTACCGCCTAGCGTTGGTCGTGAGGAGGATGGGGTCGCCGGCCATGTGCCCCTCGCTGTTGTCCTGCCAAACGCCACCCGGAGGGTCCAACCCTGCTGTGTAGGTGATGGTGGTGGCAAGAGTGGCGAGCAGTAGAACAAGAGAGCGAGCCTTATCCAGAGCTTCCCTAGCACTGCAGTCATACATTGCAGAGAAAGAAGAAACAGAGTTCAGTTCAGTTGCAGAGAAATAAAGAAGAAATTAGTGTAACTGCAAACAGAGCAAAAAGATGATCTACTGGCTTGGATCCGGGGTTTGGAACTGAGATGGGTGGACGGCGGCCGTGATTGGGTGAGGAGGGGATGAGAACTAAAGCGTGTGAAAGTGTGTACCTTCCATTATCATCTGGAGTGAAACAAGACAGTAATTTTGACTCTGAACTGCAGAAGCCATGGAGTTGGAGCAGGATATATGCCACAACAGCGCCAACCAGGGAGACCACGTAGACGGTGGTGTCGGTCTCCCTGCAGCTGCCGGCGGCATACGCGCCGATGAGGCTGACGAGTGCGACGACGATGAACGCGTAGAGCACGCGAGACCTAGCTGGTTTGTCGTGGAGCTTCTTGCCGGCGATGATAAGCAGCGTGGTGATGAGCAAGGACGCCACGAATGCCGTGGTGTTGCAGAGTAGAAACACCGTCAGGCGCACGCTGTGGTGTTCCTTGAGGATCGCGTCGCCTGGGAGGCGACGTAGGTGATGCTCACCGCGAACGTGGCGAGAAGCATCAAGACCTTGCGGAGCCGTTCTTCCTCTTTCATCGTCTTGTTTTCTTCGACCGTCACCACGCCAGACCCAGAGCCGGAGTTCTTGCATCGAGACCACCAGTCCTTAAACTTGAGAACCAAAACGTAGATGAAGACGAGGGCCACCAGCACCGCGGAGTAGACGGTGGAGATCTTGTCCCGGCAGGTGCCGGCGCCGTATGCGCCCACGAGGCTGAGGAGGTCCAGCACCATGACGACCCGCAGCGGCTTGACCTCCGAGGCGACCCAGGTGATGTTCTTCTCCTTGTCGTGCCAGACGGCGAAGATGAGGATGAGCACGATGACCACAAGTGAGGCGGCGAAGGCGGTGGCGTTGCAGTAGAAGAACGCGAGGTAGCGGTGGTAGTGGATGTCGCGGATGATGGGTACAAGGTTTGGTGCGAAACACACAGCAGCAGTAATGGCGGAGAGAAATGTCAGTTTCTCATTGGCTGACGCATCGACCGTCCGTGCTCCATGAGTCCATGTGGCATGTAGGGTACGTGGACAGAGATGCCATGCATGATTGCCGCCCAACTTGGACGCTTTTGGGTTGAAAGGACCTCCGTCCTCCGATCCTCACAGGTGCGATTTCCAGCTTGCTTCCTGTTCGTTGACGTGGCTAAGATATTGATGGGTCAGAGTCAGTAAAAGATAAACGAGTGTGAGAGAGATGTGAGGTAGGAGTGGCTCATTTATTATGACATATTGTGCCGTATACTGTTCTGTTTAAGTCTGGATTAACTAGTTGTATCACAAGTACTATGATGTCTAAGTCTAGACAAATAACGACATTGGATGGCAAAAATGCTGACCCCTTATCCTCATCACAAATAACATCAGTGATTGCAGACGGTACATATACTTATATCCAGACGGTACATTATTCACTCTCGCAGCAAATGAAAGGCAAGCACTGAGAATCCAATCCCCTACCAACAATCCATCTATTGCCTATTGGGATCAGTCTACTTCATGGGAACTTATTAATTAAGCAGTCACGCTGCTTTCACGTCCAGCCGGGTCGGTGTCGCCTGTCTGATTGCCTATTCCTTCCTCACCAAAATCGTTGGCCCTTTGAGTGCCACGAGTTTCTGGAATGCTGGGGCAATTGCTCGCTCCTTGTACATTTTGGCTTCGGGATGGACCGTGCTCCTCGTGAATCCTACGTGGCAAAATCAAAAGATGACGAGTTGCACCTATGGTCTATGGACCGACACAAAAACAACGGCTGCATATTATTAGTACTCCCTCCGTCCTAAAATGCAAGATCATTTTTGACACTAAGTTTATGGACGGAGGGAATACATGAAAAATTAATTTGTATCTCACACACGTACGTACGTAGTAGTATCTGAGCAGGGATGATGAGTTGTCTGTTGTAGCAGGAAATACGCGTTGAGGAAGAGCAGGAGGCCGCAGTAGGAGTCGACGACGTCCTGCATGTCCCGGAGCTGGGCCACCATGCCCCTGCCCCTCCGGACGCGATGCCACAACGTGCTCTTCTTGTAGGAGGCGACGAGGCCGGGCGCGTCGACGAGCGCCTTTAGAACGGGGTCGCCCATCTCCGAGCACAGCAACGCGGCCGCGCCCCCGGTTGGCCATTGCAGGAGCGCGTGGAGCCTGCGGTTGCACCGCTCGAGCTTGGCGCACTCCCGCCTGCTCTGCGGGATGCGCAACAGGCTCATGCCAACGGCGACCAGCATGACGACGTGCAGCCCGGAAATCTGCGCCAGGTTGGCGGCCTTGGCAAGGATGTCCCATAGCGCCGCCACCATTCCCATCGTAGTTGTAGCGAGCTTGCACTTGCAGATTGTACGTGTCCCGCGTGACTACCCGGCCTTGTATAAGAATGGTGCCCATGATTTATATGTGCTGCAGATGGCGACCGTGGCCACCCTGACGACTGGTGTCACACGCTGGAGAGAACATTGGCAAACGTAGTGCTGAGTATGAAAGTAGTGAAAAGATGGTTAGGATATCCGATAAAGAAGGATATATGTGAGCTTTTTGACGCCGTATGACCACTTTGGCATGCTTGTCGGACTCGGAGCTCTGATTTCGTTATGATATTAATGGAATCCGGGGGGGGGGGGGGGGGGGGGGGGGGGGGTTCGGCCCTCCTTTCAGTCTAAAAAATCACGGTTGCTTTGGTGGACCAAGAGTAAAGTGTGATGTATGATAATGCAAAGGGATTCTGGGAGCAAAGTAAAAAATAAAAGGGCTCCGTCATGCGTGGTGGGCTGGTGGTGTCATCTACGTCTGGTTTTGGATAGGGAGAAAATAGCTCGGCTCAGGCGTCCATCTACTTTGAGGCATTTCTGTCTTCTGTTACTGTTATGGACTTCTGGTGTGTGATGTTTTTTTCTCACACGATCATACTGATATTTTTTGACAATATAATAGTGTCAAAAGCGTCTTATATTTTGGAGTAAATAGCATAAAACTACTAACTTACAGGTTATGGTTCCAAAAAACTATCACTTTTTAATTTTTCTCAGATAACTACCAAGTCAGGGGTTGGCTGTTTCAAAAAACCCCAAATTCTCTTTGTTAAAAAATTAAACATGTTTATGACAGGTCGGGCCCGCCACTAAACACACCGTTTGGTTGACCATTTGTTTGACCGTTAACTAACTTGTGGGGGCCACATGTCAGCGCCTCACTCATAGATTTTTTTACAGATTAGCCCTTACAAACATTTAAAAAAAGCAATCGAGTCCCTGGAATCAGCCTCCAAAGGGCTCTGCCCGTGGCCATCGCTGCACGCCATGGGGCTCTGCACGCGGTCGCCGCGCGCGCCATGGGGGGCTTGTGTGCAAGCCGCCGCCCGGAGCAGTGGCTGGAGAGGCGGAGGCTGGGGGATGGCCGGCGGCAGAGCTCACCGGGCCTGGCAGCGGAGGGCACACGCGGTGGCGGCCATGGCCGCGAGCAGCAGCTGCGCGAGCTCGGGCGCGGAGACGGCCGGCGGCAAAGCCGGCAGCGGCAGCGGGAGGCACACGCTCCAGCAGCGGCGCAGGCTGTACGCATCGGCGGCGGCGGAGAGCTCAAGAAGGCCGGCGAAGGCGTCGACGGCGGCCGCGGGCAAGGAGCTCCGGCTGGACCCCAACACGTCGGCCGCCTGATCCACCTCGAGCTGGCGCGAGGGAGAGGAAAGAGAGACAGGTCGCGCGATGGCGAGCTCCGGCGGCTGCCGGCGCGGCTCGCCGGCAGAACGAGGCGGCGTCGAGAGGAACTGCGCCAGTGGTGCTGTGATCTGGAGCAGGGACCCGATTGCTTTTTCAGAAATGTTTATAGGGGCTATTTTGTAAAAAGTGAGGACATATGAGATAGAGACACTGACATGTGGGCCCCACTTGTAAATTAACAGTCAACCTAATGGTCAAACAGACGGTTTGTTTAGGTGCGGGCTCGACCTGTCCTAAACATGTTTAAATTTTAAGCAACGGTCATTTGGGGTTCTTTGAAACAGCCGACCGCCCATTTGATAGTTATCTGAGAATAATTAAAAAGTGGTAGTTTTTTGGAACCATAGCCTGTAAACTAGTAGTTTTATGCTATTTACTCTATATTTTGGTATGGAGATAGTAGTATTTATTAAACTTGATGTAAGGCCACGATGTCCTAACCATCTACTTTGATGGACTTGTGTGTGACGTTGGACACTCGAGAAAAGCATTGGCACGGGAATGCTCTGAGACGAGGCAAAGTCTCGTGCCAGCTTGGTGCGGGCATGGTGAACGGGTCGGTGAAGAGTGGAGTCGATGTCAATGAACTAAGCTGGATGCTCCAAAAAGCTTTGGTGCAATGAGAAAAGCAATTCTACCATGGCTCCACCATCCACCTAGCATTCATATGAGATCCATGCTATATTTTTTAGGTTTGGCAAAATTTATCCCATTTCAGAGTTAGGGTTTTTATCGAAATATTTCATTGTGTACTGTTGTGTACCACTAAATCCAGTCTAAAACAAGTGTACTCTTATTTGTTGTACATGGCAAAATCTTATGACACGCTTTGGAAGAAGAAAATAACACAATCAAACATCACGTAACACTCTGAAACAAAACAAAATTTGGCCACAACCCAAAAAAGAAAAATAGCACGAATCTCAAAATGGTGAATGATTGAGCCATACACAGGATATTTCATGCATGATAGAAAAAACACTCTTCATACAATCAGAAGGGGAGGGGGGGGGGGGGGGGGGGTATAGCTCATGGAGGACTTGGGTGCACTTTTAGAACCAATTAAGTTACTTCAATGGTGAAATCAACACAGTAGTGGAAATAATTTATAAATTAAATTTATATAGACACAATTCAAACTTGTGCATACTCCCTCTGTTTTCACTCCGTATATAAGCCTTGTCTTAAGTCAAACTTCGTAAAGTTTGACCAAGTTTATAAGAAAAATTATCAACATTCACAATACCATTAGATGTACCATACAATTAATTTTATATTGTATATTTAGTATTGTAGATGTTGGTATTTTTTAATATAAATTTGGTCAAACTTTAGGAAATTTGACTTAAGACAAATCTTATAAGCGGAGTAAAAAGAAACGGAGGGAGTGTTTGAAAATTCTGTGCAAATGAAACCTAATGATAGACCCTATAGTGTATTAGTGTATCTATCCTCTTTAGAAGGTAAAATTGGAGGATATAGACTTTGACCAATGAGGGTGTCATGCTTAGCCTTCATAACTTTAACACTTGTAATACACATAGAACTAGACTAACTACTGGTAAGTAATTTTGTTTTTTGCAAAATGAAAAGATTGGCGCTAGACCATCTCAGTTTTTCGCAAGGAAATAATAAAGGTTATTCTTTCACATGGCAAAGTTTGGTGTCATGGCTGCTGGTGTTCCTTAGAGGACACATCTGCTAGTTGTTGATGGTTTACTGGTAAATATATGGGATGATTGATGGATCCGTAACAGTCCTACCAACAAGGTATTGACACCACGTGCTCATGCTTTACTCATGAAGGTTGAAGAGTTGATTGGCGCCTATTCGGGTCAGTGGGATGAAGAGCTCATTGGACACAAAAAAAAAATCCGTGTTGACTACGAAAGGATTTTGAAGATACCAGTAAATGTTAATGCGATGGAAGATTTCTTTGCATGGATCCTCACCAAGTCTTTTTTCCTTCATCGTACACTCGGCCCATTATTGTGAATGGAATCATCAATTCGGATCAAAACTTAATTAGGAGGGGTGATGGCCAAGGAGCATCAACCACTAATCATGTATGGGACGTTCTTTGGAAATTGAAGGTGCCTAGCAAGGGTTTTTTTTTTTGCTGGGAAAGCATTACACGTTACTGTACCAGTGCGAGCGGTTTTGGTACACAAGCATATCAAGGTGTCGCCTCAGTGCCTAGTCTGTGTGGTAGGGGAAGAGGATATGAAACACATGATCTTCACATGTGAAAGAGCAAGAGAGGTGTGGCATACTTTGGGACTATTTGATATTATTAAAACTGTAGCCTTGATTGACCGTTCTGGAGATGTGATTCTGGAGGAGGTGCTGCGAAGCAAGAATATCAACGCCCGGTTCTATCCAATCTTGGCTTTGTTGAATCGGTTGTAGTCGGGGCATGGTACCTGTGGTGGCAAAGGAGAGAGATAGTGAAGGGCTGTGAGGTGACCACTCCAGTGCAAACAACATTTTCCATAAATGCAATGGCATCGAATTGTTTAGCGGCAGCAGTGGTACCACAACCACATAAAATAACATGGTTGAAACCCAAGAAGCTATACAATGAATGCTGTCGCAACTTTCTTCCAGTATAGCTATGGTGCAGCTGCAACAATTCTTTGTAACGATAAGGGTGAAACCTTGGCTGCTGGGTCTTGGATCCTGAACAATCTTTTGGACGCCACCACGACAGAAGTTGTAGCTATGCAGAAGGAGCTCATGTTAGCTGAAGAGCTTGGGTGCAATGAAATGGTGATGGAGTCGGATTTATTGGAGCGCATCCAAGCATGTGTAATGGCATCATTGAAATATGGAGTCCATACACGACAATTCTTAGACATGGTTTCCAAAGGCCAAAAAGAATTAGTTCAGTGAGCTACTGTCACTGTCCTAGGGATGCAAACAGGGTGGCGCATAATCTGGCCAGGAGGGTCTATGACTCCAAAGTAATTGTTATCAATCGGGATGGTGATGATCCACCTAGCTTTATTATCTCATACATTATTTTTTTATGTAACTGCGATTTGAAGTTAATAAAGTCCATCCAAGGTCATTCCCCTAAAAAGGTTTGTTTTTTACAAATTTTTTTTAAAATGAGCAGGTGTCATGGCACCCGGGCATCCCCACTAGATCCGCCCAAGGAAGGAAAAAATTGATAATTGCTGAGCCTCATTACGGCATTGAAGTTATCATCTTTGAAGTCAGAAGTACTATATCACTATATTTATATACAATATGTACAAAAGTAAGGACTGGTGGGCTCCATCGAGCGCATTTTGTGAAGAAAAACAAACGACTTTTTTGTATGGCCTCAATTGGTGTGTAACTTTTTATGGCCACGACTACCAAAAATGAGTCGGGAAAATATGAATATGGTAAATCAAGTGAGGTTACGGAGATTAGCTGTTTTTACGGGACTGTAATTTACTGGGGCATTCGACCCCAGTGAACCAAGCGAGCCGTAGTCTTGCGCGGCATACCCCTGATTTTACCTACTAGGTAGTAAGTGCGGCTTGCCGCACCCAGCAGCGATGCTGCCGGCAACAATTATATCCGATCCAGTAAGTCATACACCAAATCATATCCAATCCGGTAATAGTCATATGAGCATTGCAAATATAAAAAATAACAATGATATTGGCTCAGTAAGTGCCATACACCAAATCATTATCTATGAGTAAGATAAGAAATTTAAGATGTGTTTTAGCTATGGATAACATATTGGATATAATATATTGACAAAGATAATGAACAGTTCAGCCATAAGCATCCTCATAAAGAGAATTCTGGTTTACAACACTGGTAGTCACATGAAAATTTATCCAAAAATGGGCATATATGCTAAGTCAAAGAAGAACAGTACAATGATACATTGAGCTTATATAGGATACAAAAGGCAGGCTATGTAGACATAAAACACCATCGATATAATTATTCATAGATTCAGATATAGACCGGATATGTTCTACATACATAGCACATGACTTAGTTGGTTCATCTCTCATACGATATGGTAGACAAAAGATAGCACTCGGCGTACATAAGGTCCTTGATCGCCGTCGTGCCTTCTTGTTGCCTTTTGACTTAATCAATTGCCTTCAAAGAAGCATCAAGGAACCACATTAGTGGCTACATAAGCAAGTAGAGTAAAAGTACTGACCAATATCTAAAGATACTAATCACAATCACAATTCATTCTCGAGTTTACTTAATAATTAGCACGAACATGTGGGAAGAGGTGGCAACTCACCTACGGCAAGGAGCATAAAAATTATTAGGAGCTCTTCCTTTCCCATAGTATGAACATGACGCCGCTGCCTTGCACCTTGATGCGCCGCCATTGCGACCAGCCAATTAAAAGGAGGTACCTATTTGTATCTGCAGCAACACATTTTGTTTAGGCAGCTTCAATAATATCTAAAAGAAAGACCATTATGCTGATTACAACAGCAGGAAAGAGTAGTGTTTTGAATCAGATAACGAATCACTTGTATTCTATACCTAAGCCCTTATGATGTGCAGCAAAATGACCAGCCACGACCTAGAGGTTGACAAATTTAGTCAAGGGACATATAGCCTTTCGATTACTTCCTATGTTATCAAAGGGGACATGGATGCGGAGGTGATTGACATGCTGAAGATGCATAATGGATTGACTGATTATGCAAGGCAGAGCAGTATCCCCATGATTAAATGACATCACAATTATTTATCGTAAACTCAAAATGTAGGGAGGTTTGTACCAAAACAAAGATCCAGGCAAGCCTGAGTGGCTGAACCATTTAGAATGAATGTTTCTAATTCTCTTACTGTCTTGTTTGGTAAGCAAGCCCGCACGAATTCCATTGTAATTCTCCTACTGTCTTGTTAGGTAAGCAAAACATATGAATAGTTAAAATCTGATTATTACTATGAGCTACTAAAGAAATTCACGGAATATATAGCTAAATCTGAAAAACCAAATATAATCATATATATGAGAAGGTAGGTATATGTATTCTATGACCAAGAACGACCCAGAAAACTGCAAGGAGAATCTACTGAGTTTGCTACGAATGACACTCTTGCAGGGAAAACAGTAGCAACACATGTAGTACTATAAGAAATTTAGCTCTGTTAAAGGTAACTAACTACCAGAGTCAAAAAATAGTAGGATTCATAATAGAAACCTGACTTAGTAGGATTTGTAATCAAAACCTGACTTAAAGGTACTAACCACTATTGTTGTCGACAAAGGAATTGCAACTTCGGATCATAATAAATGAATTTCAACTTAAAATCATAAAAGATGAATCTCCATCAGTGCCATGTGGGATGTGGCTGCAAAGAGCATGTCAAGAACCGAGTGGAGAGAGAGAGAGAGAGAGAGAGAGAGAGCGTGAGAGAGAGAGAGCAGGAGAGATGGACCTGTAGGTCATCGGCAATTAGTACGACGACATCCTTGATGGTACCCTCTTGTACATGGTGATGGTGGTGTCTTCACCAGTTAAGATAAGCCATGACCTCGTCTGGCTCAAGTGGCGACCTGCAAGCCAAGGCGATGGAAAGAGCATCGATCAGAGAGAGAGACCAACAGCAGAAAAAAGAACAAAGAATATAGGACAATACAAATAAAAAACTTAATTTATAGTCCGAAAAATTAATCATCAAGTAAATTAACTCAATCAATTAATACTACTTTCGGGCAAAAGACCTGAGCCTTAAGCATAATATAAACACCAAACTATATGGATCACATTCAAGATTCTGGTGCACAATCAGTCATGACTTCGATGTGATTTTGACAGCATGAATCAGACCAAAATTACATTCATTTACTGGGCTAGCCACCTTTTGTGAATCTTCATAAGGAATCATGCATAAGAAGAGTAGTAGGGGAAACTTGGCAAACATCAATCTTTCCTTGCGCTATATTTTGAAGAGTTTGGTCGTCTACGCAGAACAATTAGCAGTGCAATCCTGCAACCAGCCTTCTTTTTGATATCCCATGTTGTGCATCCAGCTCCGCCTGTTGCTCAGCCTCGGCTATGCTACCATGGAAAGAGAGCACCCATGTTAGCTTCCCACGTCAGAGGATGTAAGATAAAGTTCAGGAGGCAGAACACAATTTGAAATTAGCTAGAACAAAAACTATTTATTAAAACAAGGCTCAATAAATTAGATTGCACGCAGCTTGAGGGAGACATATAAAATTACTTGCCACACACGTGTGCACACACACATACCTAAACAAACTAATAAATGACCAATGACATAACTTCTCGGAAATTCTACAAGATCATCACGATTATTTCAGTGCTCGCATGAAACTAAAGAATGTGGTGGTCAACATTTGCATCTTTCAGAACATAAAAAGGGGCTTTCGTTCGGGCCTGGCCAGCCCATTAGTCCCGGTTTTTATATGAACCGGGACCAATGGGTGCATTTGTCCCGGTTCGTGAGCCCAGGTAGCCGGTCGGGGCCTCGTGGGCTTTGGTCCCGGTTCGTATGGAACCTTTTGTCCCGGTTCTAGGCACGAACCGAGACCAATGGGCCTCGCTCCTGGCCCACAACCATTGGTCCCGGTTCCAGCCACGAACCGGGACAAATGAGTTGCCTATATATATAGTCCATCGCCGGCGAGCAGAGCACTCCACACTGCTCTGTTTTTTGCTGGCCGGCGAGGGGAGGGCATTTGGGTGTTCTAGCTCACCTCCTATGCACATGAGGTGTTCGATGAAATGTCCGAGCCACACTAGTTAATATTTCTTCTCTCGAAACTCGACCTCCGAGCCCCATTTTCCCCGAGATTTTTCTAGGTTTAGCGGTCCATCACGTCCCGTCCCCGTCTTCACCGCCCGATCGCCCGCGCCGATCTCGTCGACGGCACCACCGTGGTGAGCCTCTTATTCTTATCTTCTTTCTGAAAGAAAAAAAATTCTTACTTCAGATAGATACTTGTCTAATTTTCTTACTTTTATTATTCCTTGTTATTATATAGTGCGATGGTTCTGGTATCCGCCCCCTTCGGCCCTCGTCCTGTCTATGATTCAGATGTGGTATATATTCTCTTTTTATAACTATTTGGTTCAGTTATTGTTTATGACAATTATGCCGACCAACGTGACATAGATTTTATTTATGTAGGAGGTGGTTGAACCTGAAATTCCAACCGACCCTATTCTCGAGAGATTAAATTTAGTTGAAGAAGAAAACAATTACTTGAAGGAAAAAATTAAAAAATTGAGGAGGAGAAGATGATATTGGAGTTGCATGTTGCGGATGTCGTCGATGATCACAAGACCAAGATGGATGCAATGCGGTTGAAGATTAGAAAGATTAGAAAATATGCCATTCATACCGAGGCTTGGTATCATTATGCCGTTGGATCAATTGTTACCTTAGTTGTGATTATGATCGCATTTGTTGTTGCATTGAAAGGTTTTACATAGTTTCAATGTATGGTTTAACTAGATGTTCTGGAGAGCTATATGTTGTTCAATTTAAACTATGTATGTACTTTGGTTTTAATGTGATGATGAACTACTATTAATTTGGTCACTTATCTATCCATGATCATTTGTAGTGCTTTTCAATTTCAGGGTCTTATAGCTGAAAAAATCAGTAAATGCACGAAAAATGTCAACTGAAGTCAGAAAGGGTTGAAAATTGATGATGTGGCTTTGAATGGTGCATTTTGAACACAGAAAAACTATGGAGTTCGAATAAGTTCAAAAAAAATGTCATCCCTTTGTAACAGACGAGTTTCCGTATGAAACCCTGATACTTCGAAAGAGATTGTCCGTTTTGTACACGAAGTGCATCCAGTTTTTGCCGTAAGCCTCTCTACTTTCTTGCACATGCTATGTGGGTGAAATGATGATACGATGCCAACTTTCAACCTTTTCAGAGTTCATTTGTAGTGCTTTTCAATTTCAGGGTCTTATAGCTGAAAAAAATCAGTAAATGCACGAAAAATATCAAATGAAGTCATAAAGGGTTGAAAATTGATGATGTGGCTTTGAATGGTGCATTCTGAACACAGAAAAACTATGAAGTTCAAATAAGTTCAAAAAATGAAATCCCTTTGTAACAGACGAGTTTCCGTATGAAACCCTAATACTTTGAAAGAGATTGTCCGTTTTGTACACGAAGTGCATCCAGTTTTTGCCGTAAGCCTCTCTACTTTCTTGCACATGCTATGTGGGTGAAATGATGATATGATGCCAACTTTCAACCTTTTCAGAGTTCATTTGTAGTGCTTTTCAATTTCAGGGTCTTATAGCTGAAAATAATCAGTAAATGCACGAAAAATATCAAATGAAGTCAGAAAGGGTTGAAAATTGATGATGTGGCTTTGAATGGTGCATTTTGAACACAGAAAAACTATGGAGTTCAAATAAGTTCAAAAAAATGAAATCCCTTTGTAACAGACGAGTTTCCGTATGAAACCGTGATACTTCGAAAGAGATTGTCCGTTTTGTACACGAAGTGCATCCAGTTTTTGCCGTAAGCCTCTCTACTTTCTTACACATGCTATGTGGGTGAAATGATGATACGATGCCAACTTTCAACCTTTTCAGAGTTCATTTGTAGTGCTTTTCAATTTCAGGGTCTTATAGCTGAAAAAAATCAGTAAATGCACGAAAAATATCAAATGAAGTCAGTAAGGGTTGAAAATTGATGATGTGGCTTTGAATGGTGCATTTTGAACACAGAAAAACTATGGAGTTCAAATAAGTTCAAAAAAATGAAATCCCTTTGTAACAGACGAGTTTCCGTATGAACCCTGATACTTCGAAAGAGATTGTCTGTTTTGTACACGAAGTGCATCCAGTTTTTGCCGTAAGCCTCTCTACTTTCTTGCACATGCTATGTGGGTGAAATGATGATACGATGCCAACTTTCAATCATTTCAGAGTTCATATGTAGTGCTTTTCAATTTCAGTGTCTTATAGCTGAAAAAAATCAGTAAATGCACGAAATATATCAAATGAAGTCAGAAAGGGTTGAAAATCATAAACAACTTTTTTGTTACAAACTTTAATAACAAAAAGAATTATCATAAAATAAAATAAATAAGTAATTAGAAACAAAATAATATAAACTATAATAAAATATATAAGTAGAAACAAAATAAAATAAACTTTAATAACATAAATGAAATTTATGAAACTAAAATTATCAAAGTATTTTCTGTTCAAAACATTATAAGCAACCTTTACTAAAATTATATAAAATTCATGCAACTAAAATTATCAAAGTATTTTCTGTTCAAAATCATTAAAAGCAAATAGAATTTTCATAAAGAACTTTTTTTGTTAGAAACTTTAATAGCAAAAAGAATTATCATAAAATAAAATAAATAAGTAATTAGAAAAAAAATAAAATAAAATAAATAAGTATTTTGTTGTAAGTAGAAACAAAACAAAAAATAGCAAAAAGAAAACAAAAAAATGGGAAAAAAATAAAAAATTTGCCACCTACTGGGCCACCACGGCCTGAATACGACTAGAAACCCATCAATGGGCAAGGATTCAGGCCCACAGAGGGCCTAGTAGATCTGGCATAGCAGTGACAATTAGGCCCGTAAGCCTGCAATAGAGAGGAGCTCGAGAGGGGTGCGGCAGTGGGGCTTATAAACCACTGCGCGCCCCTCTCAACTAGCGAGGTGGGACTAAACTCCCGCCACCACGCCGTTGTGCGCGGCCTTTGGTCCTGGTTGGTGGCACCAACCGGGACTAAAGGAGGGCATTGGTACCAGTTCGTGCCACCAACCGGAACCGATTCCCCACCTTTAGTACCGGTTGGTGCCACCAACCGGGACCAAAGGCCGCCGCTTCCCGCCCATTGGTCTGCTGAAAAGAGACCTTTGGTCCCGGTTGGTGGCACCAACCGGGACTAAAGGTGGCATTAGTACCGGTTGCTGCCATGAACCGGTACCAATGTCAGGTGTATATAAGCAGGACTTGTCAAATTTTTCAGTTTCATCGACCATTTGCCCCCCGACGACGCCAAACTCATCCACGCCGCCAGGCTGCCCGTGCTCGCCGTCGCCGCCCCGCGCCCTTGCTGCCCGTGCTCGCCGACGCCGCCAGACTGCCCGTGCTCCCCGTCGCCGCCCCGCCGCCCGCTCCTCGTCGCCGCCCACTCCTCGTCACCGTCGCCCCGCGCCGTTGCCCTGCCCCGACGCGCCGCCCCGGCCCGTGTCCCTGCCCCGACGCGCCGCCCCGGCCCGCGCGCCCCTGCTCCGATGCGCCGCCCCGGCCCGAGCCCCTGCCCCGACGCCGCGCCACGCTCCCGGCCTGCCCCGACCACACGCCGCCCCCACGTTCGGTCCGGCCGCCGGCCTTCCTCTCTGTTTTTTCATATATATGATATTTGTTTTCAGATTATGTGCATATGTGTGATTATATGTATGTGTGTATATATGATTATATGTCCTGTTTTCTTTCAGATTTTTTGTTCATATATATATGATGATTTGTTTTTTTGCATTTTTATAAAAATGTATATATGTACGTATGTTCTCTGTGTATATATGTTCATATAGGCAAAAGTTAGATTTTTAGAAAAGTTTTATCTATATATATTCTCTGATTTAGTACATTTTAGGTTAGTTTCATTTTTAGAAAAGTTTTATATATTTAGGAAGAAGGAAGAAGAAGAAAAAGTTTTATATATGCAAAAGTTACATTTTTAGAAAAGTTTTATATATCTAGCTAGGAAAGGAAGAAGAAGGAAAAGAATGAGAGGAAAAAGGACAATAAGAAGAGGAAGAAAGGAGAAGAAGAGGAGAAATAAATAAGAAGAGGAAAAAAGAAGAAAAAGAAGAGGAGAAGAAGAATATTTTTTCTTCTTCTCCTCTTTTTTTTCTTCGATCTTCTCCTCTATTCCTTTCTTCTTCTCCTTTTTTTATTTCTTCTTCGTCTTCTTATTTTTTTTATCGGGTATGTCGTTGTCGATATACCCCCTCCCGATAACTTCAACATGAGGGGGGGGGTCGATATACCCCCTCCCCGATAACATTATTTACCCATGTATGTATGTCGTGTTGTCGATATAACCCCCTCCCGGATAACTTCGACATGAGGGGCGGTCGATATATATACCCCCTCTCGACCGTGATAACTTATACCACGGGAGCACCCCCCCACCCCGGCCCTCTCGCTCGACCAAAACTCTCGAGGACACCCAAACCCTAGAAAAAAATGATGTCGGTCTCCTACCCCCTCCCGCCGCGCCCCTACCCGATCGACAAACTCTCTTGAGGCCACCCAAATTTACCAAGTTAAAAGAGCGTTGTCGTCGAGGCCACCCCGAACCCCTTGAAGCGTTGTTGAGGCCACCCCAAATCCTTGAATCGTTGCCGTGTTGTAAATATTTGAATAATAATTGCCATGTTGTAAATATTTGCAGAAACTATGGATCCGCACCCCCGAGACGAAGCAAAAGAAGCGGTGTTGGGGGAGATAATCGCACACGGAAGTGATGCCGTCTTGTCGTTTCTCAACGACACATGCTCCGATGGTCTGGAAAGACAGGATGAAGAAGCAGGCTACGACGATGATCAAACAATGGAGGAGGAAAGACACCGTGATGACGGCTCCGGTGACCGAATGGAGGGGGAAGGACACCGTGATGACGGCTCCGGTGACTGAATGGAGGGGGAATGACACCGTGATGACGGCTCCGGTGACCGAACGGAGTCCGGCCAGGTATATATATTAATTAATTAAGCATGTGCTGACTATATAGCTAATTGATGCATTAATAGTTTTTGGTATGTACACATATTAACTCTCTTCTTTTTCTTCTTTTCTAGCCCTCCGGATCGAGCAACACTTCGGTAACGAGACGAGGCCCGAAGAGAAAGTTGCGCACGGATGAAAGGTACATGATCATCGAAATTGATCGCGCTGGCCAACCGATTGAACCCCTCCGGACCAAGCAAAAATTTAATGCTCAGTGCGGGGTTCTAGTTAGGGACATGATCCCGATCAGCATCGAGCAATGGTTCAAGCCTAAGGACATAGACTCTCAGGTGTCTTATGTCAGCGATAGGCACAAAGCTGATCTTTGGACCGCGCTGCAGGAAAATTTCACCTTCCCCCCAGAGGAAGATCCGGAGAATCCAGTTAAAAAGCCAATGATCAAGGCCTATGCTCTTAGGAAGATGGCTGAGCTATTCAGGAGGAAGAATGAGCTAAAATCATTGTTTGTCGACCAAGACAAGACTCCAGAATTCATCGGCCGATTTGAGAAGATCAAAGATCAGTGGCCCGCATTTGTCACCAAAAAGAAATCTGAGAGAGCAGCGAAGATGTCAGCGACAAACAAGAAGAATGCTGCAAAGAAGAAGCATCACCATCGCATGGGGTCGGGTGGCTACCTGAAAGCCCGGCCGTTGTGGGACAAGGCTGAGAATGACCTCATTGATAAAGGGATCAAACCAGAGACGCGACGCTGGCCAGACCGTTGCAGGACTTGGTTCTTCAGGGTTGGGGGAAAATTGGACCCTGTAACAGGGAAGTGCGTTTGGACCAACGAGCAGCTGAGCACACCCATCGAGAAGCTTAAGGAGTATATCGAAAAAGCGCAGCAAGGGACCTTCGTTCCGGACAGAGAGAACGACGAGCTCACAGAGGCCCTCGGGAATACTGAGCACCCCGGACGGACACGAGGCACGCCAGGCTCCCTTTCGTGGAAGGCTGGATTTCCCGACGCAGGCGGTTACAAACGCCGGGAGAGGAAGAAGAAAAAGGAGTTGACCCAACTACAGGCGCTGCACGCAAGGGTACAAGCGCTAGAGGAACGAGACACAGTTCGCAACACGCGACCTGCCAAAGCTACACCTGAAGCTACCCCACCATCTCAGCGGAGAAGCAGCGTGGCTTCCACGGAGCTGCTTCAGGAGCCTGTCTTCACGGCTCCTGCTAGCTACCCCGTAGATGCTATCACGGAGTCTCGGCATTGCCACCTTATGACGCAGCGGATGGAATTGAAAGTCAAGGCGGCTGTTGGCTCTGTTGCACCTCCTGAACCTGGCGCAACTTTTCACTGCCGGCCGATTCCAGAAGGATATGCTAGGGTGATGGTGGATGAAATCACAGAAGGATTTGAGGACCTCCAGCTTGACCACCCTATGGGTGACGGGGAGACTCGGCTGGGTTCTTGTCTGAAGACTCCATGCCTATGGCGGAAGGAGCTCATCAACCTTCCGAACTGGACGCCTCCGCCTCCTCCTCCTCCTCCGGCGAGTCAAGGCACTCCGCCTCCTCCACCGCCTCCTCCTCCGGCGAGTGATGATCAGGGCACGCAGCCTCCTTCCCCGGCACGTGGCGGCACTCCGCCTCCTCTCCGCCTGTGCCGGCGCGCCCGAGCAGCCACCAGCCTCCTCCTTCTCTGCCTCGCCCGCAAGGGCGGAAGAGACCCGCCGCCGCCCCGGCTGCTCCGGCGTGTCGTAGTCCTTCTCCTCCGCCTCGTAGGCAAGCACGAAAGAAGACAGCCGCAGCCGCTCCGTCTGCTCCGGCGTCTAGCAGTACAGCCAGGTGCGGGAGGCAATACAGATACGGTCCACCTCTCAAGCCTCTAGAGAAGTTACCGTACGAGATGACCGTGGAAGAAAACAAGAAGATCGTGCAAAAAGAAGTGAAGGACTTCTTTGAAGGGGCGAAAGTAGAGAGACATCCACCTCCGGAGGAGAAGGTAGATCCGGTGAAAGCAAAGCGCATTATCGATGCCCTGAGGAAACCACCAAAGTCTCCGCCGAAAACCAACTATGAGCGCATTACTGAAAAGGCATATCTCGAAGCGGAGCGGTCGGGAAGTACTGTTAGTGATCAAAGGTTAAAAGAACGACAAGCAGCTGGGAAAAAATTGCCCAGCTCGGCGAACAAGCGAACCAATCGTGCCCCCCGCTCAATGTGTCTAGCGACATCGTCGCTAATGCTCCGGGGATGGTGCCCGGTTATAGCAATCTTGGAGATTACCTGCCCGATGATGTACATTATGATTTCTTGGAGGTGGACGAACACAGATACGAGTATGGGAAGCCTCTCGTCAAAGATGAAAAATCTCTAACAACGATGATGCGAAGATTCCATGATTGGTACATGAAAACCTGCAGAGAGTCTAGGGGGACGAATACTTTGTATCTGAGAGTTAAAGAGGAGCACGACCTCGTTGGAATTGATCTGTTGCATGTTCCATTTGAGGAGTTCTTCCAGTTCTTCAATCAAAAGGCCCTCGATAAATTAACGGTCACTTGCTACTGTCTGTAAGTACTACTTCTGTCATTAAGTCTCTATATATAGCTCAGCTCTTTCATTGCATGTATTTATAATTATCCTCACTATATTATGCAGATTGAAGATCGTCGAGTGCAGAAAAGCAGAAATGTATGATATTGGTTCATTAACACAAATCTCATAGATGAATTTCAGGTTAAAAAGAGCGCCCAAGATGCCGAGGCCAACTTGCTCAAATCATTGCTAATAAATCAAAACAAAGATTTAATACTCTTTCCTTACAACTTCAAGTGAGTGTTACTGTCGTGTGCATATTCGGTTTCCCTTATTACTCGAGCGAGGTTATAGTAATGTAATTGATGAGTTATGCATGCGTGCGCAGCTTCCACTATATTCTCCTGGAGATTAAGCTTGAGCGGGGACTAGTAACCGTCTTAGACTCGAGACGAAAAGATCCCAGGACCTATGCGGACATGACTAAAATTCTCAACAAGTAAGTTCAATCGATCATTATCGCACCATATCGGCAACTTTTTGTTCATTTCCTGATATCTCAAGTAATAATTATTTTCTTTGTCTTGCAGGGTTTGGAAATAGTTCACCGCAGAAGCTCCGGGACTGCCGAAGGAGCTGCGATATACATACCCGAAAGTAAGTACTACTAGCTAGCTAGTTGCGCGCATCTCCCGTTGATTCTAGCTACTTTCATCAATGTCATTTATAATGCTTCATTATCAGTTTGATTGACCTCTATTTCTCGTAAAGTGCTTGTGGCAGGAACAAGGGAATGATTACTGTGGATACTACGTGTGCGAGTTCATCTATAACGCGACTTGCAAAGATAAGCGGGGCTACTCTAAAATACAATATGAAGTGTGTAAGCAATAATATTCACAATTTCATTTTATTACACCATCATTTCTGTTGAGTTTCATTCATATATATGTATTAACCCCCTTCTTCAAATTAGACGTGGCAGATGCAGAATGAACTCCTACCACAAGATCGCATGAAAGCAATTCAAGAGGAATTGGCGGGATTCTTTCTTGACCACGTCATCAATAAAGCCGGAGAATACCGTGGAAGTTGAGTTCAAATGCTAGGGGATTGTAAGAGATCTTACATATTGTATATGTATGTAGCCAGTAGCGTCGGATAGATAATACGAAAACTTGTTGTTCGACCAATCTCTCGGAGAAGGAGAGGTCGATCACTTCTCTCAGTATGCATGACGAACTTCTGTACTTAATGGTTTCCTTCATTTTCTTACTAGCTAGCGTGTCGAGGGCCTCTCTATACGTATAGTACGTAGCGCCGACCAAGCACGGAGATAAGAGAGGACACTTCTCTCTATTAATTAATTAGCTACCTAACACAATATATGAAACACCTTAATTAACCATACAAAACCCCCAAATCCACCCCCCCTTTCAGAAAAAAACAAAAACCCTAGCCCCTGAACAGCTGACGCGTGGATGCCTATTGGTCCCGGTTGGTGCCACCAACCGGGACTAAAGGGCCTCCTGCCTGGGCTCGCAGCACCGGCCACGTGGAGGCCCATCTGTCCCGGTTAGTATAAGAACCGGGACTAAAGGCCTAGGCATTATTAACGACCCTTTAGTCCCGGTTCCCCAATCGGGACAGATGGGCCTTATGAACCGGGACAAATGGCCTTTTTTCTACTAGTGCCTCTTGTACATGGTGATGGTGGTGTCTTCACCAGTTAAGGTAAGCCATGACCTCGTCTGGCTCCAGTAGCGACCTGCAAGCCAAAGCGATGGAAAGAGCATCGATCAGAGAGAGAGAGAGACCAACAGCAGAAAAAAGAACAAAGAATGTAGGACAATACAAATAAAAAACTTAATTTATAGTCTGAAAAATTAATCATCAAGTAAATTAACTCAATCAATTAATACTACTTTAGGGCAAAAGACCTGAGCCTTAAGCATAATATAAACACCAAACTATATGGATCACATTCAAGATTCTGGTGCACAATCAGTCATGACTTCGATGTGATTTTGACAACATGAATCAGACCAAAATTACATTCATTTACTGAGCTAGCCACCTTTTGTGAATCTTCATAAGGAATCATGCATAAGAAGAGTAGTAGGGGAAACTTGGCAAACATCAATCTTTCCTTGCGCTATATTTTGAAGAGTTTGGTCGTCTACGCAGAACAATTAGCAGTGCAATCCTTCAACCAACCTTCTTTTTGATATCCCATGTTGTGCATCCAGCTCCGCCTGTTGCTCAGCCTCGGCTATGCTACCATGGAAAGAGAGCACCCATGTTAGCTTCCCAAGTCAGAGGATGTAAGATAAAGTTCAGGAGGCAGAACACAATTTGAAATTAGCTAGAACAAAAACTATTTATTAAAACAAGGCTCAGTAAATTAGATTGCACGCAGCTTGAGGGAGACATAAAATTACTTTCCACACACGTGTGCACACACACATACCTAAACAAACTAATAAATGAATACCAATGACATAATTGCTCGGAAATTCTACAAGATCATCACGATTATTTCAGTGCTCGCATGAAACTAAAGAATGTGGTGGTCAACATTTGCATCTTTCAGAACATAAACGGTAAAGTATGATTGATACTTACTATTTTCATAAATCAACGTGGTGGTCAACATTTGCATCTTTCAGAACATAAACAGTCATAAGTCAACATGGTGGTCAACATTTGCATCTTTCAGAACATACACAGTCAAGTTCGATTGATACTTACTATTTTCATAAATCAACGTGGATGCTAGACCATCTAGCTCTGAAACTACCTCCTGAAAGACTCCTTCCTCATCACCACTTTGCAGGTGCCCACCCGTTCTTTGCATTACAGGCTTCATTATTAAAACTCATCCCCTCTTCCCACATATGAAGATAAATGTCCACCAATGCTAGTACAACAGAAGCCGAAGTTCAAGTAATCAGTTGCTATCAAATCAAACCTTCAATGCTGAATTAGAGTACATCTTCATAAAGCTTTCTGTAGACTCACATGTGAAAGGTAGCAAATAACTGCAATAATAGGTAGCCAACAAAACATCAAATTCCAAGCGTTTCGACTCACAGTTTCACAGACATACAATAGTCCAAAGATGCTATCTAACCATTAAGTAAGTTAAATCTAATAATTAGTCCAACTAACCGAGTCAATCCCTAGGTCTAGGAACCACAGCAACTAAAGCATAAAAACATCTGTAAAATCACCTCTTAGAAGCATCACACAGCAGATCTAGCATGGTAGACACTCATTCATGTCTCAGAAAACAAAGCAATGATCTCAGACCGGCAGAAACCTAGTCACGCATTTCATCGAGCAGGTGAGAAGCAGGGGAGCAGGCAGAACCTCACCTCACAAAGAAGGATCACGTAGACACACAAGTAGAGAGCAAACCAGACGCAGCAGCCCTGCAAACAAGAAGAAAGGAGAGGGAACAAACAAGAACATGTCAGTATAGATCAATCAATGACGGGAGTAGTGGGAATCAACCAAATAAAACAAGAACCTCACCCTAGCAAAACGCAACAGCAGAACTCCAGCTCGCCTAGATTGTGGCCAGCAGCTCCCCCACCAGAGAAAGAGAACTCGGGGAGGTCGATGCTGCACAAGGCAGAGGCGGAGCCGGCCGGAGGGAGCCGGCGACCGCGTGGGGGGGGGGGGGCGCTGCGGGCGGCCCGTGGGCGCGCAACCACTGTAGGGGCGCAGTCAGGGGCGGCGGAGCTGCCGTGGCGCAGGAGGAGGCGCCGCAGCGCGGCGCGGGCCGGACGAAGTGGAGCCGGTGCAAGTGCGCGCGCGGGGGGGGGGGGGGGCGACGAACTTGGCGCACGCGGACTCGGGCGCGTCCGCGGAGAGGTGGAGCGGGCGGGCCGCCAGTCCTCGGGGCGGAACAGAGCAAAGGGCGCATGGCCGCGCGAGGGGAAGACGGGTCGTGGATGGGTGCCCAGGCGAGCGGCGGTGGCCGGCGGCGGGGCAGGGAGGCGGGCGCGGGCTAGGGTTTGGAGGGGGAGAGAGAGGCGGGGCGTGAGGAAGAGGATAGGGAGCGGCGCGAGTGGGAGAGGAGCCAGCTAGGGTTATCTCCACGGGAGCCGCCCCTTTTATACCTCCAGTGCGTGAAATGACGAAAATGCCCCCGGCGGTGCAGGCTATTTACGCGCGGTGGCACGACCGGGGCATTACAACGGTCTCGTTTTCGATCGGACGGCGAGGATCGAACGTCGGATTGATCGGACGGCCAGTACTAGTCGACCCGGAGATCCGACGGCCATTACGCGTCAGGGAGCTTGATCTGACGGTTCAGAATCCAAACGCACCGGGAGGCTTCGTTTTGCTTCAGACTCTAACAATGGGATCCCGCTCTATCTATCATGGTATAACCCTAGACACAACTATTAAAAAAGTAACCATAGTCCTCTACTAGCATAAATATACTCTCTCTCTGTTCACAAATATAAGATGTTTTGAATATTTTAATATGGACTACATACAAACTGAAATGAGTGAACAAACACATTAAAATGAGTCTATTTACATTTGATTCAGAAAAAGTTAAAACGTCATATATTTGTGAAAGGAGGAAGTAGTTCATAGATCAGTAACTTCTCATCCAAGCAATTTGGTGTTAACACTCCCTCTTATAAGTCCATTGTTTAGTACTCCAGCTTTCAATGCGAGTTCAATTAATCATTCTCTTATATACTCCCTCCGTTCCATATTACTCGTCGCTGTACTAAATCAACGACGAGTAATATGGAACGGAGGGAGTATATTGAAAAGTACGAACTACTATAATTGATTGTTATAAAAGCAATGCAATTTCATGTTCCCGAGCGACACGAGACTAAAAAGATTCATGTGTTACACCTTGCACGGTGTTAGAGCAACTCTAGCAGACCCCGCATCCGGCCGGCCCACAAAACGTGTTTGCAGTTCGGGGAAAACCGCTTTTGCGGGCTGGCTCGGACGGCCGCAGATGCAGACCCCCTAAACGGACCCGTATAGAAGGATATTCACGGAATATACTTTTTTACGGGTCGGCTTTTGCGGGGTCTGTTCGGACACCGCCGCGTCGACCCGAAAACAGAAAACGCTCAATTCTTGCATTTGACATAAGTTCCCACAAATAAGTTCAAATTCAAACAACATAACACAGTTTTACGCGTAAATAAAAGCCAAGTTCAGTACGACAAACGCAAAAGAGGGCCTTGCAAAAGTAACGCCCATGTCCGGCATCATCTTGGTCGATCTTCACTCCGCGCCATCGAGTCCATCTTGAAGTTCATCGCCACCACCGAATCCACCTCCGGCTCTTGTCCCAACTCCCGCACCGAAATCATCAACATTGCCACCATATGGAGCAGAGAAAGCATCTCCGGAACTGTAACACGGACCGGCCGACGCGACCATTCTCCTCTTCAAGATTTCTCACCTTGCCATATCATGCCATGTTTTGGTGAGGTCGTCCATGTCATTGCGGTTCATGTTGGGGAACGTAGTAATTTCAAAAAAATTCCTACGCACACGCAAGATCATGGTGATGCATAGCAACGAGAGGGGAGAGTGTTGTCCACGTACCCTCGTAGACCGACAGCGGAAGCGTTATCACAACGCGGTTGATGTAGTCGTACGTCTTCACGATCCGACCGATCAAGTACCGAACGTACGGCACCTCCGAGTTCTACAAACGTTCAGCTCGATGACGTCCCTCGAACTCCGATCCAGCCAAGTGTTGAGGGAGAGTTTCGTCAGCACGACGGCGTGGTGACGATGATGATGTTCCACCGACGCAGGGCTTCGCCTAAGCTCCGCAACGGTATTATCGAGGTGTAATATGGTGGAGGGGGGCACCGCACACGGCTAAGAGATCTCAAGGATCAATTATTGTGTCTCTGGGGTGCCCCCCGCCCCCGTATATAAAGGAGCAAGGGGGAGGCAGCCGGCCAAGGGGAGAGGCGCGCCATAGGGGGGAGTCCTACTCCCACCGGGAGTAGGACTCCTCCTTTCCTTGTGGGAGTAGGAGAAGGGAAGGGGGAAGGAGAAAGAAGGAAGGGTGCGCCCCCCTTCCCTAGTCCAATTCGGGCCAGACCATGGGGAGGGGTGCGGCCACCTTTTGAGGCCTTTCTCTCCTTTCCCGTATGGCCCATTAAGGCCCAATACGAATTCTCGTAACTCTCCGGTACTCCGAAAAATACCCGAATCACTCGGAACCTTTCCGAAGTCCGAATATAGTCGTCCAATATATCGATTTTTACGTCTCGACCATTTCGAGACTCCTCGTCATATCCCCGATCTCATCCGGGACTCCGAACTCCTTCGGTACATCAAAACTCAATAAAACTGTCATCGTAACGTTAAGCGTGCGGACCCTACGGGTTCGAGAACTATGTAGACATGACCGAGACACGTCTCCGGTCAATAACCAATAGCGGGACCTGGATGCCCATATTGGCTCCCACATATTCTACGAAGATCTTTATCGGTCAGACCGCATAACAACATACGTTGTTCCCTTTGTCACCGGTATGTTACTTGCCCGAGATTTGATCGTCGGTATCTCGATACCTAGTTCAATCTCGTTACCGGCAAGTCTCTTTACTCGTTCCGTAACACATCATCCCGCAACTAACTCATTAGTCACAATGCTTGCAAGGCTTATAGTGATGTGCATTACCGAGTGGGCCCAGAGATACCTCTCCCACAATTGGGGTGACAAATCCTAATCTCGAAATACGCCAACCCAACAAGTACCTTTGGAGACACCTGTAGAGCACCTTTATAATCACCCATTTACGTTGTGACGTTTGGTAGCACACAAAGTGTTCCTCCGGTAAACGGGAGTTGCATAATCTCATAGTCATAGGAATATGTATAAGTCATGAAGAAAGCAATAGCAACATACTAAACAATCGAGTGCTAAGCTAACGGAATGGGTCAAGTCAATCACGTCATTCTCCTAATGAGGTGATCCCGTTAATCAAATGACAACTCATGTCTATGGCTAGGAAACATAACCATCTTTGATTAACGAGCTAGTCAAGTAGAGGCATACTAGTGACACTCTGTTTGTCTATGTATTCACACATGTATTATGTTTCCGGTTAATACAATTCTAGCATGAATAATAAACATTTATCATGATATAAGGAAATATATAATACTTTATTATTGCCTCTAGGGCATATTTCCTTCAGTTCATTGACATGATCTTGTTCTCTTCGGCGAGCAACAAGGACATGGATTTGTTTTCAGCGGCGCGTGCTCTTCTCTCCTCAATGGCAGCTTTGCGGAGCCCCTCTTCCTTGAGCAATTGCCACTTTTCTTGCTTCTCTTTTGCCTTCTTCTCGGCCAACTCTTTCTTGATCTCCAACGGCTTCAACAACATCAACTCGTTTGATTGCACCATGGCATCAATCTTCTCCCTCAAGCTCGATGCTTCTTGCTCTCTCTCTTCATATTCTCCTTAGTCTTTTTGTCACCATCGGGCTTGTTCAAATTTCTTGGGCCATCATCATCCTCATCTTCAACCATGTTTGTAAGCGAGCCTCTCTTCGGTGGGAATTCTTTGTCGATCAACTTCCACTTCTCGCACTTTTGGAGCAACTCCCAACAATGCTCTAGTTTGAAGAATTTGGCTTCCGAAGCTTTCATGTCTTTGTATCTATGTTGGGCAATCTTGTCCTACACAATGTGAACAAAGTGATGTAATCATTTCCCATGATGCAAATATGATTATGCACAACTTGAACAAAGGCAAAACAAACTCACATAGTCGGATTCCACGGTCCCACTTAGAGGTGCATTGCGTACTTGCTCCAAGCAAGCTGCCCAACGGCTGCTGATAACCCACAAGTATAGGAGATCGCAACAGTTTTCGATAAGTAAGAGTGTCGAACCCAACGAGGAGCTAAAGGTAGAACAAATATTTCCTCAAGTTCTATCGACCACCGATACAACTCTACGCACGCTTAGCGTTCGCTTTACCTAGAACAAGTATGAAACTAGAAGTACTTTGTAGGTGTTTTTGGATAGGTTTGCAAGAATATAAAGAGCACGTAAATAAAAACTAGGGGCTGTTTAGATAAAAACACAATAAAGTAAATATAGCGGGTGTGGAAAAGTGGTGGTAGGAGTTGCGAAATTGTCCCTAAGCAATTGACTACTTTACTATACCGATAGCAAGTTTTATGTGGGAGAGGCCACTGCTAGCATGTTATCCCTTACTTGGAATTCTATGCACTTATGATTGGAACTATTAGCAAGCATCCGCAACTACTAACATTCATTAAGGTAAAACCCAACCATAGCATTAAGATATATTGGTCCCCCTTCAATCCCGTATGCATCAATTTCTATGCTAGGCTGAAGCTTCTGTCACCCTTGCCCTCCAATACATAGTCCTATCAACATACAACTAACCCTATGGTGTGATCCATGCGCGCGCTCATATGATGGGCACCAAAGGACAGCAACATAACCACAAGCAAATTAAATCAATCATAGCAATTCATCAACCACCGATAGGACAACAAAAATCTACTCAGACATCATAGGATGGCAACACATCATTGGATAGTAATATGAAGCATAAAGCACCATGTTCAAGTAGAGGGTACAGCGGGTTGCGGAAGAGTGGACCGCTGTAGATAGAGGGGGGAAGGTGATGGAGATGTTGGTGAAGATGGCGGAGGTGTTGGTGTAGATCGCGGTGATGATGATGGCCCTCGGTGGCACTCCGGCGCCACCGGAAGCGAGGGGGAGAGAGCCCCCCTCCTTCTTCTTCTTCCTTGACCTTCTCCCTATATGGGAGAAGGGTTTCCCCTCTGGTCCATGGTCTCCATGGCGTGGGAGGGGCGAGAGCCCCTCCG
Source organism: Aegilops tauschii subsp. strangulata (assembly GCF_002575655.3). Classification (NCBI taxonomy): domain Eukaryota; kingdom Viridiplantae; phylum Streptophyta; class Magnoliopsida; order Poales; family Poaceae; genus Aegilops; species Aegilops tauschii. The sequence continues at coordinate 470,054,732 of NC_053040.3, read as the reverse complement.
AGATTGGATCTGTCTCTCTGTCTCTCTCTAATTCTGCGCTCCCAGATTCTGCCCTGGCACCGTTTTTTTTATATCCGGATATCCGTAACTCCGATTGGGGTGAATCTTTCACCCAGATCTTTCTCATAAAATTAGCTTTCTTGCGGCAAAAGAAGAGCGTCAACCGCCTTACGGGGTGCCCACGAGGGTCCAGGGCGCGCCTGCCCCCCTGGGGCGCACCTTCCTGCCTCGTGGCCCCCTCGGGCACCGTCTCGCGTTGATTTTACTTCCCAAAAATCATAAATACTCCAAAATAATTCTCTGTCCGTTTTTATTCTGTTTGGACTCCGTTTGATATTGGGTTTCTGCGAAACATAAACATGCAACAAACAGGAACTGGCACTGGGCACTGGATCAATATGTTAGTCCCAAAAATAGTATAAAAAGTTGCCAAAAGTATATGAAAGTTGTAGAATATTGGCATGGAACGATCAAAAATTATAGATACGACGGAGACGTATCAGCATCCCCAAGCTTAATTCCTGCTCGTCCTCGAGTAGGTAAATGATAAAAAAGATAATTTTTGATGTGGAATGCTACCTAGCATAATCTTGATCATGTATCTAATCATGGCATGAATATTAAGACACGAGTGATTCAAAGCAATAGTCTATCATTTGACATAAAAACAATAATACTTCAAGCCTACTAATAAAGCAATCATGTCTTTTCAAAATAACAAGGCCAAAGAAAGTTATCCCTACAAAATCATATAGTCTGGCTATGCTCCATCTTCACCACACAAAATATTCACATCATGCACAACCCCGATGACAAGCCAAGCAATTGTTTCATACTTTAGACGTTCTCAAACCTTTTCAACTTTCATGCAATACATGAGCGTGAGCCATGGACATAGCACTATAGGTGGAATAGAATAAAATGATGGGGGTTATGTGGAGAAGACAAAAAGGGAGAAAGTCTCACACCGACGCGGCTAATCAATGGGCTATGGAGATGCCCATCAATTGATGTCAATGCGAGGAGTAGGGATTGCCATGCAACAGATGCACTAGAGCTATAAGTGTATGAAAGCTCAAACTGAAACTAAGTGGGTGTGCATCCAACTTGCTTGCTCATGAAGACCTAGGGCATTTGAGGAAGCCCATCGTTGGAATATACAAGCCAAGTTTTATAATGAAAATTCCCACTAGTATATTGAAGTGATAAATCAAGAGACTCTCTATATGAAGAACATGGTGCTACTTTGAAGCACAAGTGTGGTAAAAGGATAGTAACATTGCCCCTTCTCTCTTTTTCTCTCATTTTTTTCTTTTTTTTCCTTTTTTTGGCCTTCTCTTTTTTTTCGTCCGGAGTCTCATCCCGACTTATGGGGGAATCATAGTCTCCATCATCCTTTCCTCACTGGGGCATGTCCTAATAATGATGATCATCACACTTTTATTTACTTACAACTCAATATTGCAACTCGATATCTAGAACAAAGATATGACTCTATATGAATGCCTCCGGCGGTGTACCAGGATGTGCAATGATCTAGCGTAGCAATGACATCAAAAAAACGGACAAGCCATGAAAACATCATGCTAGCTATCTTACGATCATGCAAAGCAATATGACAATAAATGCTCAAGTCATGTATATGATGATGATGGAAGTTGCATGGCAATATATCTCGGAATGGCTATGGAAATGCCATGATAGGTAGGTATGGTGGCTGTTTTGAGGAAGATATAATGAGGCTTATGTGTGATAGAGCGTATCGTATCATGGGGTTTGGATGCACCGGCGAAGTTTGCACCAACTCTCGAGGTGAGAAAGGGCAATGCACGGTACCGAAAAGGCTAGCGATGATGGAAGGGTGAGAGTGCGTATAATCCATGGACTCAACATTAGTCATAAAGAACTCACATACTTATTGCAAAAATCTATTAGTCATCGAAACAAAGTACTACGTGCATGCTCCTAGGGGGATATATTGGTAGGAAAAGACCATCGCTCGTCCCCGACCGCCACTCATAAGGAAGACAATCAATAAATACCTCATGCTCCAACTTCGTTACATAACGGTTCACCATACGTGCATGCTACGGGAATCACAAACCTCCACACAAGTATTTCTACAATCCACAACCACCCACTAGCATGACTCTAATATCACCATCTTTATAACGCAAAACTATTGCAAGGAATCAAACATGTCATATTCAGTGATCTACAAGTTTTATGTAAGATTTTATGACTAACCATGTGAATGACCAATTCCTGTCATCTCTCTAAATAGATATAAGTGAAGCAAGAGAGTTTAATTCTTTCTACAAAAGATATGCCCACGCTCTAACAAATATAAGTGAAGCAAAAGAGCATTCTACAAATGGCGGTTGTCTAAGTGAAGAGAAACAGGCAATCAAAACTTCAAATGATATAAGTGAAGCACATGAAGCATTCTATAAAGCCATACTCAAAAGATATAAGCGAAGTGCAAAGAGCATTCTATAAATCAACCAAGGACTATCTCATACCAGCATGGTGCATAAAAGAAAAGTGAAAACTAAAGCAAAAGACGCTCCAAGATTTGCACATATCGCATGAACGAAACGAATCCGAAAACATACCGATATTTGTTGAAGAAAGAGGGGATGCCTTCCGGAGCGTCCCCAAGCTTAGACGCTTGAGTCTCCTTGAATATTTACTTGGGGTGCCTCGGGCATCCCCAAGCTTGAGCTCTTGCCTCTCTTCCTTCTTCTCACATCGAGACCTTCTCGATCATCGAACACTTCATCTACACAAAACTTCAACAGAAAACTCGGTAAGATCCGTTAGTATAATAAAGCAAATCACTACTCTAAGTATTGTTGCAAACCAATTCATGTTTTGTTTTTGCATTTTGTCTACTGTAATATAACTTTTTCATGGCTTAATCCACTGATATAAATTGATAGTTTCATCAAAACAAGCAAACTATGCATCAAAAACAGAATCTGTCTAAAACAGAACAGTCTGTAATAATCTGAACATTAACCATACTTATGGTACTTGAAAAATCTTTCCAAAATTAGGAAAAATAAAAAAATTGTAAAGAAAGACAGTGCAAAAAGAATCAGAACCATATGACGTTCCAGTAAGAAATGAAAAATCGCGCACTACAGCCAAAGTTTCTGTCCTGCACCGCACAAACCAACAAGCATTGTAAACATCCTAAAGGCAAACCTTGGCACATTATTTTTATTTCTAAAATTTATAAAAGCACACAACAGAAATAAATGACTCTCTAAAACTTCTGGGTTGTCTCCCTGGCAGCGCTTTCTTTAAAGCCATTAAGCTAGGCATATTGTGCTCAAGTAATGGATCCACCCGGATCCCAAGGTATATAAAAGCCAATTTTAATTAACAATGATTTGTAATTTAGTAGTGAGCACAAAGCAACATATATCATGTAATGACGAAGTCTAACTCTCTTCCTATGCATCGGCATGTCATAAAAGAACAATTCATGCACACATAGTAAAGGCCAATGCATAGTATAAACAGTTTCTTGCAATTTTACCATGTTGGAAACATAGAGAGGTGGAGATATAATTCCTCTCTCATAATAATTGCAAGTAGGAGCAGCAAGCACATGCATATTATATCTATTAAAATCATCATGTGTAGTAGTAAAAGGCAACCCATCAATATAATCCTTAATAAGGGTAAACTTCTCCGATATAGTGTAGTTTGGAGAATTCAAAAAGATAATAGGACTATCATGTGTGGGTGCAATAGCAACAATTTCATGTTTAACATAAGGAACTATAGCAAGTTCATCTCCATAAGCATAATTCATATTGGCATCTTGGGCACAAGCATAGCAAGCATCATCAAAAAGGGATATTTCAAGAGAATCAACGGGATCATAACAATCATCATAGCAATCATCCTTCGGTAAGCACGAAGGGAAATTAAACAATGTATGAGTTGAAGAGTTACTCTCATTAGAAGGTGGGCACGGGTAGCTAATCCGCTCTTCCTCCTTTTGTTCTTCGCTCTCCTCATCATCTTTTTCATCCAATGAGATCACAGTTTCATCAATTTCTTCTTCCATAGACTCCTGCAAAATATTAGTCTCTTCTTGGACAGCGGAGACTTTCTCAATGTATGGTTCAACATAGGCATTAGAAGCATAATTATCATAGCAATATTTAAGTATGGAAAATTTTTCAGATTTGTAAAAGTAGCACCATACTTTTCAATCAAAGAAGCAATTTCATAAGCACCCTTAAAAGCAACAAATTCTTCAATTTGTTGAACATCATAGTAATTATAAACACACTTAGCATACGAAGATACGATTCCATTATCACTAAACCCACCTTGGTAGGGAAGGTGTTTCTTAGGGTTTTCAGAACAACAAGTAAAATCATATATATAACATAAATTCCAAGCATAGCATTGCAAACGATGAATTTGACCCAGCAAAAGTTTCCCTTTTTCAGATATGCGGTGTCGCACATAACAAGCATGCTCATCTAAAGATTTGCCCTCAACTAAGCTAGTTGGGGTTTCAGCCCGAGCACATAGGGATCGAAGATGATCCAAGTAATAAGCTTCAGGAGTACGATAGATTTTAAGTGGTTCTTCAACCATTGGTTCAGTAGGTACAACTAATTTTTTTGTTATTTTGCGTTTCCTACCCATAACTAAAGATAGAAAACAACTAAGAACAGCAAATAAAAATTACTTAGTGATAAAGCAAACAAGCACACACGAGAATATTCACCCCACGCTATTGCTCCCCAGCAACGGCGCTAGAAAAAGGTCTTGATAACCCACAAGTATAGGGGATCGCAACAGTTTTCGATAAGTAAGAGTGTCGAACCCAACGAGGAGCTAAAGGTAGAACAAATATTCCCTCAAGTTCTATCGACCACCGATACAACTCTACGCACGCTTAGCGTTCGCTTTACCTAGAACAAGTATAAAACTAGAAGTACTTTGTAGGTGTTTTTGGATAGGTTTGCAAGAATATAAAGAGCACGTAAATAAAAACTAGGGGCTGTTTAGATAAAAACACAATAAAGTAAATATAGCGAGTGTGGAAAAGTGATGGTAGGAGTTGCGAAATTGTCCCTAAGCAATTGACTACTTTACTAGACCGATAGCAAGTTTTACGTGGGAGAGGCCACTGCTAGCATGTCATCCCTTACTTGGAATTCTATGCACTTATGATTGGAACTATTAGTAAGCATCCGCAACTACTAACGTTCATTAAGGTAAAACCCAACCATAGCATTAAGATATATTGGTCCCCCTTCAATCCCGTATGCATCAATTTCTATGCTAGGCTGAAGCTTCTGTCACCCTTGCCCTCCAATACATAGTCCTATCAACATACAACTAACCCTATGGTGTGATCCACGCGCGCGCTCATATGATGAGCACCAAAGGACAGCAACATAACCACAAGCGAATTAAATCAATCATAGCAATTCATCAACCACCGATAGGACAACGAAAATCTACTCAGACATCATAGGATGGCAACACATCATTGGATAATAATATGAAGCATAAAGCACCATGTTCAAGTAGATGGTACAGCGGGTTGCGGAGAGTGGACCGCTGTAGATAGAGGGGGGAAGGTGATGGAGATGTTGGTGAAGATGGCGGAGGTGTTGGTGTAGATCGCGATGATGACGATGGCCCCCAGTGGCACTCCGGCGCCACCGGAAGCGAGGGGGAGAGAGCCCCCCTCCTTCTTCTTCTTCCTTGACCTTCTCCCTAGATGGGAGAAGGGTTTCCCCTCTGGTCCATGGTCTTCATGGCGTGGGAGGGGCGAGAGCCCCTCCGAGATTGGATCTGTCTCTCTGTCTCTCTCTGTTTCTGCGCTCCCAGATTCTGCCCTGGCACCGTTTCTTTTATATCCGGAGATCCGTAACTCCGATTGGGGTGAATCTTTCGCCCAGATCTTTCTCATAAAATTATCTTTCTTACGGCAAAAGAAGAGCGTCAACCGCCTTACGGGGTGCCCACGAGGGTTCAGGGCGCGCCTGCCCCCCGGGGCGCACCTCCCTGCCTCGTGCCCCCCTCGGGCACCGTCTCGCGTTGATTTTACTTCCCAAAAATCATAAATATTCCAAATAATTCTTCGTCCGTTTTTATTCCGTTTGGACTCCGTTTGATATTGGGTTTCTGACAAACATAAACATGCAACAAACAGGAACTGGCACTGGATCAATATGTTAGTCCCAAAAATAGTATAAAAGTTGCCAAAAGTATATGAAAGTTGTAGAATATTGGCATGGAACAATCAAAAATTATAGATACGACGGAGACGTATGAGCTGCACATAGGCTTGATATTCTCCCAACGCCCTTGAAGCGACCGAAATGTGCGTGGAGTCCTATTGGGATACTTTGCCATAATGCGGAAGTATTGATCTTTGATCCTTTGCCAATATCTCTTGGCAGTTTGAGAAGTACACGTGCATGCATTAAGAGACACCGCACTCCTTGCTTTGATCAAAGTTTGATCTTCCAAGATCGTGTAGTTCTTCGATCTTTGGCTTTTCTCAGTTTTTGTTTGCAATTTCTCATACGCTTCCGCTTCGATCTCCTCCAATTCGTCCTCACAACCATGATCATCCACGCCGCCCTCCGCTTCATTGTAGTCGAATGCGGCGAACGGGGCTTGATCAATGTCAACGGCGTTGGTGTCCAACAAGTTCACGAACTCGGCAGTTGCATTGTTCGAACCACCGCTATATTGGACGATAACAAGTCACGAGCTATCGCAAAAAATGGCGAAAACGAAAGGAAATCGCCATGACCGAAGACGCATACCTTTCGGCCATTTCGTCGAACACCTCGCTTGCGGGGGGAGCAGCACCGTTGAACGGCATCGCCGGGGCACCTCTTTCCGGGATGGAGTGAGAGGATGAAGGAGGCGGCTTGTTTGTAGCCGGAATCCTCTTCCTCTTGCCGCCCGCGGCCTTGGTGACCTTCTCCGCCGCCGGCCGAGATCGCGCAGCAGCGCTGGCGCCCGGAGCGCGAGCCTTCGCGGCGGGGGCTGCCGGATTCCCGCCCTGCACGACCACGTTGCCCTGCCGCTTGCGGGCAGGCGCGGCGCTAGCTCGGGGAACGGCGGGGCCAACATGGCCGGCGACGAGATCCGCCCGAGGGGAAGGAGCGTGCGCGACCTCGACGATGACGGGGGGCAGCAGAGAGTCGTCCATGGCAGCGAGGGACGGCCGCGGAGGATGCATCGGAGCTTGCGGTGGCGGTGCAATGGTGGCAGAGGGTGGGGGAGCGGGAAAGGCCGCGCGGAAATGTCCCTCACTCCAAATCTCGCTGCGGATAGGGGCTGAGTTCGGGTCAGCCTCCCAGCCCGTGAAACTAGAGGTTGGGGAAGAAGTTTTGCCGTGCCCCGTAAAAATATTTGCGGGCCGAGACGGGGTGCGGGGTCTGATCGGGCAGGTTTTCCCGTCCCGACCCGCACTTTGACGGTTATTTTGCGGGCTGGGGCGGGATGCGGGGTCTGCTAGAGTTGCTCTTAATCATCTCACCCAGGTGGCCACCTGTGTGTCCCCTCCTGCTCCACTCGTGCAAATCCCGATTGGTGCCGCCACATGACCAGAAGGACATCAACAACCCACGATGCGAGCACACCTTTCCCCTCATCGTCACCTGTCGCCGACCATGCTCAAACTCCGGCATCTCTCATGTGCCAACACTAGCCTTGAATGAACCCTCAGTTGCGCAACAAGGAGAAAACAACTGCGATGGAGAAGTTGAGAGAAGAATCGGAATGTAGGCAGCTGAGGAGAAGAATTCCGGGCAATGTGCGGAAATTGACTTGGAGGCCATCGCCTCCTCCGTTCAAATCCCCAAATCAAATGGCAGCACACACGCACGCATGCACACACACAGAGCTCCTCGTTGGCGCCTTATTTTTTTTTAAAAGAAAAGTATGTTTTTGGTTCCTTAAATTCTCCAAAAGTATATAGTTGGTCCCTCAAAAAAAAATTGATATACATCTCGTCTTTCAAGTCTCAAAACCGGATAAGTTTGACCCAAACCAGATTTTCAACACGTCGACTGGGTTTGACCACGTTGACCAGATTTGGCAATGAACAATAAATTAAAAAATAACAACAAAAATCTGAAATTTTGTGGCAACCAAGATACTTAGGTGCGCCAAGTGCATGCAAATTTTTTGGGGTGTTTCGACATTCGAGGAGCTCGTGGCAAAAAAAAGTCTCACAAAAAAGCCAAAAAATGTATTTTTCTTGCAAGAGCTCCTCGGATGTTATTCAAAAATTTCGGTTTTTATGAATTTGTTTGCTTTTAAAAAAAAATTACTGCTCGTTGGCCAAACCGGGTCAGCGTGCTCAAAATCTGGTTTTAAATCAAATTCATCCGTGAGATTGTAACCGGTGCAAGTACGTCTCCAGCCCTTCGCCTCGTGCGCTCGCGCCAGGGCGAACCGACGCCTCCCGCTGGCGCCGCCGTAGATCTCTTTGTCTTCCGTGGTGTCCGGCCAAGGAGACGCAGTGGATCTTGGCTCTTGCCAGCGGGAGGGATCCTACATTGTTTTTAGGTGCTTTTTTGTGTTCGTTTAGGGTTTGTATTCTGTTAAGACAAGACGGCAGCGGCTTTTTGATGTTGGAATAAGGTTCTCCCCGCCTATGCCCCGTTCTGGTGATGCGTCTAGCTTTATCAGAGGGCGTGTGGAGATTTGTCTCCGACGTATCTCGCGGGATTCGGTCGGCGTTTGTCCTCGGTGGATCCACTTGGATCCGGTCTTCGCTCGTATGTGTTCGTGTGTCTTCAGGTTAGATCTTTCCGGTCTACGCTTCTCTTCATCGGCGGCGGCTGCTGTTCTGGTGCGCTGATCATCTTGGGCCTTAGCACGACGACTTCCCGACTGTCTACTGCAACAAGGTTTGCCCGGCTCCAATGATGGAGGGGCGATGACGGCAGCGCGCCATCGGCTCGCTCTAGTGATTGTAGTCGTCGTTAGGTGGTCTACGGACCTAGATGTAATTTTTACCTCTAGTGTTCTTTGTACTGCCTTGACATTTGATGAATAGATCGGAAATTTTCTCGCAAAAAGAAAAAAATCAAATTCATCCGGTTTTGAGACTTGAAGGACCAACACAATTATTATTTTTAAGAGACCAAGTCTATATTTTTGGAAAACTTGAGGGAGCAAAAACATGCTTTTCTCTCTCTTTTTAAGGCAAACTCCTCATTGGCGCTGAGCTCCAGCCCGCGCACAGCAAATGGGCCGGGGCCCAATATCATCTCGCTCTTGATCACTCTTGACGCGCAGGAGCCAGGGGCTTGGGCGCTGCTCCGTTTCCCCGGCGATCGCCGGCGACTGTCCGCACCGATCTGCACCCGGGCAGCGCGGCGATGCTCCTGGCCCTCCGCTTCCCCGTGTGCTTCGTGTGGAAGATCGAAGGGACAGAGCGGCCGAGCGGGGCTGGTTCGGAGCTGGATTCGCGCGCTTTTCTGAACTCAGCGCCTGCATTCCCTCACCATCCACCCACGCTCGAGGAATCCTCTCCAAACAAAATGTAGCCAACGTCTGATGCTCCATGGTACTCACGTTACTCACGACGGCGGCCTGCTCAGCACAGCTGTCCGCATCTGCATCCGTGGTCGGGCGCCCTGCAGGTGTTCGTTGAATTGCCCCAGCAGGGAGACTGCGCCGTTGAAGTCGGGTCAAGAATTCAAGGTATGTTTCATCAAGACCAGAGCAGTGGTTACTATTAGGATCACTCAATACTTCTGTACCTAGTGACATCCAGTAGGTTTTACTAGCGACAAATGGTTCAGTTTCCTGAATACAAATGCAGTTCCAATCCATGCACTTCCCGTTCTGAGTTAAGTTCCTACTGAGAGATAGAAAGTGCACATAGGTTCAGGTAACATCACCTACCTTGCATATTCATTGGGTTAAGATACAGACAATCACACACACACACACTTGCCCAGTGAATCGACAAACAATGTCGGCATGCTCCAATTGGGATGCAGGTTAATCCGATTACATTGACTAGACTAGGAATCTAAAAACAGGGATAGCTAAGCTAAAACAAACTACTGACCACACTGATAATGAATCACACTGGGGGATGTCTTTGGCTGCTCTGGCGCCTGTCATGGCGATGATCAGAACATATGGACAGCTTCGTGTGGATTGCAAAGTAGCCCAGAACAGCAAGTAGTATGATCATACCGACATACACAGGCGTCTCCCGCCCCCTGCTGGAGCCGGCTGCATAGGCCACTGAGTGAACCAAATCCAGTAGGATCGTCCAGTTCAGGACCCTCAGCGACCATTTCTCCCATTCTTCTTCCTTATTGTTTGGCAGCCAGTGCGGTAGCAACATCATGATGACAACAATGGAAACCACGAAGGAAAAGGAGTTGCTGTAGAAGAAGACGAGGTACTGGGGCCTCCTGTTATCGTGCATCACCGGGTCGCCCGCCTCGTACCCATTGCCACTGCTCTGCCACGCTCCTCCCGGTGGTTCTAGGCCGACCTGGTAGGCTACACTTGCCACCAAGACGCCTAGCAGCATCAGGTACTTGCGCCTCGCGTGGTTCTTCATTTCTTCTTCATCCTCCTTCCTTTCTTCTTCTTCTTCGTGCTTCTGTTCATGGGATATGGATGGCCCAACAGCTGCTGAACTGCCATCATTGTTCTGCTCCCTTAGCAAACATACCAGCAGCAGTCCAACTACAACGAGAAGGACCACACCGACCAACACGAAGATGTAGATGGATGGATGTCTTGAGGTGTTGGGTGCTTCCAGCGGCATAGGCCCCCGGGAAAATATCAGGTGCTACGGGAGCACCTAAGTTTAGGTGCTCCAAGAGCTTCTCGGCCATTGGATCTGAAATCCAACGGTCATATACAGATGCGCTGGACCTGATTTGCAATACCAAATTTCTGGGGGTGTTCTTTGAATAAAAGCGTGAGCTCTCTCCTCGGATCTCAGATCTAACGGTTGAAAAGCTCCTGGAGCACCTGATCTTAGGTGCTCCCGTAGCACCAGATATCCTCCCATAGGCCCCCATCAAACAAAACAAGCCCACCGCCATACAAACAGATAGTGCATTGCTTCGTATAGCTGGCCTGTACAGATTGGGGTTCACCAGGAGTATGATGAGGGAGATGGACAACATGAAGCTCACCGAGTTGAAGTAGAAGAAGATCTTGTAGCGGCGTGGGAAGTTGTACAGGAGGACTGGATCGCCAGCATGGTGCCCAAGCTTGTCATCCTGGAGTAGGAAGCCACCAGGAGGGGTGAGGCCGGCTTGGTAGGTAATTGTCGCGGCCAAGATTGCGAAGAGGAGCAACCGTTTGCGCCTCTACTCCAGCAACTGATTTGCTTGGTCGTCGTCTTTTTCCTTGTAGTTCAGCGTGAAGAAGATGACATGGACAACCACATAGGCTAGGACGGCGCCTGCCAAAGCCATGTCGTTAATGGAGGTGTTCACGTCCCGGCAGCTCCCGATGGCATATGCGCCGATGAGGCCAAACAGGTCGAGTATCATGGCTGCCTCCAGCACGTGGTGCTTGACCAGAATCTCCTTCTGGACTAGGACGATGGCCGCCAAGGAGGCCACGAAGGCAACCGAGTTGCAGTAGAAGAAGGCCTTGTATCGCCTAGGATTGGTCGTGAGAAGGATGGGGTCACCGGCCATGTGTCCGTCCGTGTTGTCCAACCAAAGGCCACCCGGTGGGTCCAACCCCGCTGCGTAGGTGATGGCGGCGGCAAGAGTGGCGAGAAGTAGAACAAGAGATCGTGCCTTGTCCAGAGCCTCCTTTGTACTGCAGAGAAGAAGAAACAGACTTCAGTTCAGTTTGCAGAGAAATAGACTTCAGTTGTAATCTTAACCCCACACTGACATTACCTGACATCACCAGCCTGCTGAATTTCTTCAGTTTGGTCCGCTGGACTTCTGACGTAGATAGCGAAAGACAAGGATCTTGACGCTGGAGCGTAGATACCATAGACATAGAGTAGGATGATGTGAAGCAGGCCGAGCACGAGGCTCTCCCAGTTGCCCCATCGTTGTTCCCCTTCCCCTGTTTCTCACAGCGGCGGAAGGGAGGCGAACCAGGTTCCACCGGTTTCAGCCGACAAGCCCGCGGGTTCCTCGCTCCTCCGTTCGTCGCTGCGGCGGCGGGAGGAGGGGGGAACCCCGGTGCTTCGTGCCAGGCTTGTAGATAGGTTTAGGAGTAGTTTTCCAGGCGGCGTCGTTCTGATGGTGATGACGACGCGGCGTCGAATAAGAAGGGCCAGGGCTTTGATCCCACCTCGGCGTGGCTCTCCATGGCGCCGACGGGCCTGTGGCCGTGTCTTCTCGCCGGCTCTTCGAGGCGGTGAGACCAGTCTTCCCAAGCCAGGCCGGCGAGGCGGCGGCGGCGACCTGGCTAGGGAACTTTTGACCTCCGGCTCCATCTCCGCTGTGATGGTGCGTACTCCGGTGCTGTTGCGGGGTCGGGAGGATTGTACAGGGGTGTTGCCGGTGGTCGGCGTCGTTGGTGGCGGCGGTTGCGAGGCAGTCCAGGAGATTAGTCTTCCGGAGCAGGGCTTGTGGATGGTGGTGCGCAGATCTGGCGTTGTCCTTCGACTTCATCGACGGGAGCCGGTTGATCTGCAGTCCAGCGTGCTGCACGGGGTTTGGCCCCAGCCGATGTGCCACAGAGGCGAGATGCCTGTCGTTCGCGGCGGGTTACCTGCGAGGCTCACAAAGCAGATGATCTGCGATGGTGCGGCGTTGGGCTTGGGAAAGAAGGACTCCATCTCCGGTGTTCGTTTCGGCGACGACAGAGTTTGGCGATGGTTTGGATGATGTGTATCATTGCAAGGACGGCGCCGACTAGGCTGACCATGTAGGCGGTGGTATCGATCTCCCTGCAGCAGCCAGCGACGTATGCGACGACGAGACCGACCCAGAGCAACGACAATGCACCCGCAGAGCATGCGAGACCGAGCCGTCTTCTTCTTGCGGAGCTTGGTCCCGTCGATGATGAGCACCAAGGTGATGAGCAGGGACACCACGAACGCCGTGGTGTTGCAGAGCATGAACACTGTCAGGCGCGGGCTATGTTGGTCCTTGAGAATGGCGTCGCCTGGGCGGTGGCTGCCCCCGGTGGTGTCCCAGAAGCCATGAGGCTGAGGAGGTCTGCCACCATGACGCCCCGCAGCGGCACGACGACCCATCGGCTATCCTTCCCCTTCTTGTCGTGCCGGATGGCGAGGACGAGGATGAGGACGATGACCACGAGCGACGCGGCGAAGGCGGTGGCGTTGCAGTAGAAGAAGGCGAGGTAGCGGTGGTAGTGGGTGTAGCGGATGATGGGGTCGCCGGCAGGTTGGCCGTCGTGGGCGGCCTGCCAGATGCCTCCCGGCGGGTTGAACCCTGCGGTGTTACGTGTTAGTGATGGTCACCACCAGAGGCGGCAGCAGCAGGAGGTACTTCCGCAGGCTGTACTCCCACGGCTGCACGGGCTCGGGCTGATCCGTTAGCACTACTGGCTGCAGAGATGCTGCCTCCGGCTGGCCGGGCTGATCCATTGGCACTGCCGGCTGCAGAGACGCTGCCTCTGGCTGGCCGGGCTGATCCATCGGCACTACCGGCTGCACGGATGCTGCCTCCGGCTGGCCGGGCTGATCCACAGGCACTGCCGGCAGCAGAGGTGCTGCTTCCGGCTGGCCGGGCTGATCCATTGGCACTGGGGTCTGCACCTGCTTGGCAGGGATGCCACACTCCATTCTCCCACTCAATAGCTGACTGTTCTTAATTGTGATGCAGAACGGCGAAGCAACCATAGAGGAGACACTGTTTCGTCTTGTTTTATTATATATAAAACGACTTGACTCGGCTCGTCGTCGGCATAAAGGTGCCTAGCCACCCTAGCCTCTGCGCCCTGCGGAGCAATCCACACATGCGGACTGACGAGTGTCAGGCTCCTCGGAGAAGGGAAAGCAACCAAGTCTTCTCCTGTCAAATAAACTCGGAGTAGTAAAGCAGCTCTAGTCTAGTTTTGTAAGAGCATTCCAGCCATTAGTAGCTAAATCCCGGCCCTCAAACGATTGTGGATGTGTCTCATGAACGGTCACCCCTCATTTTTCTGTCTTCGCAGTCGTCTTCCTCATATTCGAACCATCATATCCATGCAACCCATGCCATGTAAAACATAAAACTATTTAGATCCACACACTAACAACAAACGGACATAATTTGGACATCAATCACATGGAAGTAGTCATCGGACAACCAAAAGAGCAGAGAGACGGAGAAGGCCAGAGTAAATCACTATTTCCTTGCTGCCCCCTACCACTGCGACCGCAGGTGTGGTTGTATCCCTCTGTGTAGGCATCGGCGGCCGAAGGGGCGGCGTCATCAGAGCTGGAGCCATCGGTGAGGTCCGAGTCCTCGTCGGAGGAGATGTTGCCCGGTCATCCTCCGAACCGTATGGTCCTGCGCTTTGGTCCGTCCGGCCGCCTTCTGCTAGGGATGTAAATGGGAAATACGCGGGGTCCGCAAGTTCCATTTAATTAGTTTTCGCTAGCTTCATAGTTCATTTTCCGTGAAAAAACAAAATTTTAAATTGTTAGATTATTAGTGGGTTTAAACAGGACCCAGTTGACATCCCCTCCATCGTAGATTTGTGCTCTGGTTGCTCTATGAGCTGAAGTACTTTGGCGTTTCTGTCATTCTGTGGTGGAGCCGTCGCGCGTCCATCTTCGCAGTCATGAGGGAGCGCCGAAGGATCTGGTCCTCCAGACCCACCAGTGCGCGGCCAATGCCTCCACCGTTGCCGCCCTCTCCTTCGTCTGCCGCCACTCATGGCGTGCGGCCCACGCCTCTGATTTGGGTGTCCTTGTTTGCGCCGTCGTCGACGCGGGCACAAGGACCCAACAGTGGTCGGGGAGAAAGTGGGAGGGGGGGTTGAGTTGGGTCATCTTTTTTCTGATTGGGCACTTACAGGACGGGCATTTAGGGAGGATATAGGGGGTCCGGCTGTAGATGCTCTTAGAGGAAGTTGTCTTAGAAATACTTTTGTCGTTTGGCGTCCTTGTCGTCGGTTCCCGCCAGATCTCGGTAGCTACGCCACCCACGGAATTTAAAGAGCCTAAAGGAGCGTGGGTCATATATTCTGCTGAGCGTCGTTCTTGCCAAGGTTGTATGTCTTTTTTCAACCTACTCAAGTCCAAACCGTTGGGGTCGACGGCGTGGCAGCGCCTTTGGCGCCGACGACAAGGACATGGCGGTAGGGGGGTGGCGCTCGTGGTAGTTGTTGTAATTTTAGCCCGCAAATTATTTGATCTTCTCATAAACCTGCTAGAAGAAAGGGTTAATTTTACAGGATTCCTAAAGTTATTTCGACTTTAGGGAACTGTGGGAGAGGTTTCTTTGTCCCAACTTATTGTAAATGGCGGTTATTTATCTTAGATATATGGGAGCTATTGTAGTTACTCTAATCGGTTCTAATCTAGTCTGGTTTTTTGGATGTCTATGTGCAGATTTTTATTGGACAGATGTTTTTGGGCCTGTGTTTTTACTACTGTTTTCCTGAGGGCGAGCGTATCATCAAGATTGCAGCGGTCGTCAAGTACGTCGTCAGTGTCAAATTTGTGTGCCAGGCGCAGCACTTTAAAGTTTTTACACCAAAATGCAGTATGAGCCACAAGTTTGCGTACCGTAGAGCATAGCTCGTCGCCATGCAAGCGGCAACAGGATCGAGGGAAGCAGCGGAAGGCAGGCGCTTGAGAGCTCTCTGCTCGGGCCACGTGCGCAGCGGTTGCAGGCAGCATTAAGCTGGTGGGATCTTGGAGGCAACGAGCAAGGAGGGCATGGGCAGCAGCCCTGCGGCGGTCAGTTTGAATAGTAGTTCGCCTTCTCCTCCCAGAAGGATTTTGGAGGGATCAATGCCCGACTGCAGGAGCTCGCGCGTCTGCCATGGACATGTGCAGCCGGCCGGAGTGCCATGGACGAACAAGCTAAACGACCATGGAAAATGAACTCCTCTGCCAGAACCGCACTGATGTTCTCCGTACGTGTACAGAGAACATAATTGAGCACTGTGCGCAACAGTAGTCGCAGATGAACACGAGGAAGCAAACGGAGGAGTCACCCCGCCAACTCCTTTTTACCGGAGGCGGGATGTACCGGAGCCGCATCTGCCGTTGGCGTTGTTTGCGATTCGTGTCGCTCGATAGCCCACATGTTTATATATCAGTGTATTTCATCTTTTGGGCCGCTGTATTCATCATTACGTCAAATCAATGTCAGATCGATGGGACACATGTTAGGTGAGAGAGTCTATCCTGACGTTGCATGTGGTGCCGTGGTACAAATCCTTTCCTTTTATTTTCTTTTTAGGATTTTCAATCATTTCTATCTTTTAAACCATACTGTTATTTTTGAAATATTTTATATATTTGAATTCCTGAAGCCAAGAGCTTTACTATAAGACCAAATTTGGATGCATTTCAAACATGTTTTAATTTCAACATTTCAAATGACTGAAATTGGGTTTCTGAAACAAGCGAAATATGTTTTTTGAAATAATTGAAATAAGTTTTTTTTCATTGAGTGAAATCAATTTTGAAATATGTTTTCTCAACTGAGTGAAGTATGTTTTCTCAACCGTGTGAAATTGTTTTCTTTAGATGAGTGAAATTTGTTTTCCATACACATGACACATATTTCGGTGTGAAATACGTTAAATATAGTGAAATGTGATTTCTAAAATGAGTGAAATCTAACTTTTGTAAACGGGTGTAATGAGTTTTCTGAATCTAGTGAAATGTGAAACTGACCGAAAGATTTTCTGAAACGAGTAAAATAGGTTTTTTGAAATAATTGAAATTAGTTATTTTCATTGAGTGAAATCAATTTTGAAATATGTTTTCTCAACCGTGTGAAATTATTTTCTTTAGATGAGTGAAATTTGTTTTTTATACACATGACACATATTTCGGTGTGGAATACGTTAAATATAGTGAAATGTGATTTCTAAAATGAGTGAAATGTAACTTTTGTAAACGGGTGTAATGTGTTTTCTGAATCTAGTGAAATGTGAAACTGACTGAAAGCTAGTGTAATGTGTTTTCTGAAATGAGTGAAATATGTTGTGTCAAAAAAGTGAAATAAATCGTTTTGGTGTGAAACGGCTTTTTTCAATGTTCGAAACTGGTTTTTCTACTGAGTGAAATATGTTTCTATTTTTTTCGTAAATAAGAAGTGGAATTAGTTTTTGAGACATAGTTTGTAATGAGTGAAATTAGTTTTTCAAATCGGTGCAATGTGTATTTTCAAATTTGTGAAATACTTATTTTGAAACGGCTGAAATTATATTCTTTGAAATGAGTGAAACAGTTTGGAAATATTACTTATTAAAAAATATTCAAATTAGTTTTTTTGAAATTAGTTCAAAAATTGAAATATTTTTTATGAAATACCGAAACATTCTTATGTTTTATGAAAGTTATTTGAAAGATAATTGAAATATGTAAAATAAAAAGTAGTTCAAATATATCCAAGATTGATCTTGTTTTGAAGGCCTTGTCACCAAATATTCGAATATATGAAAAGTTTCAAAAATGAACATTTGGTTCAAAACATATCAAGTATTGAAAAATATGAGGATGAAAATTAATCCATGTGAGATGTATGGGAACAGAGACTACATGCATGCGACGTTCGTCTCCACTCTAACTCTCTCTCTCTTCTGTAAAAAGGCTGAAAAGACATGCAGTGTCAGTCTTGTCAGTTGTATTCAACTAGTATAGTAGAGAGAATCAATTTATAAGTTTATACGGAGTCAACAGCACGCATCTTGAGAAAGCTGATGGATGGTGGATAGCCCACCGGTACATCCCGCCACCGGTAAATTTACTTATTCGGGAGTCACTCGTGTACATAGCAGTTCAAGACCAAACAGTAGATTATTGGGTTTCAAATGACATATCTAATGTGTAATCTCTCGACAACTTCGTTCTTCAAATACTATATGTATTTCGCTTTCCAATAGGTGCCAAACGGCTTGTAGTTCACTTATTTGGTCAACTTCGTTCGGGTTTAGAAGACCTAAATGTATTTTGAGGTTAATTTTGACCATCTATTTAACCAACAAAAAATACATTATCGAATTCATATGTCAGAACAGTTTGTTGCATGTTATTTTTCTTTCTTTAGTTTCTCTGCTTTGCTCTAGTATCCATTTTGCATTTTTGTTTATCCATAAAAGATTTTTTTAAAGAAGACCGTGAATTTTTTTAGAAAATATTTGAGCATTTAAAAAAATCTTGAACATTTTATTAATCTGTGAACTTTTAAAAAAGTCTAATTTTTATTGCATTAACACTTTTAAAAATGTTCATCTTTTATTCAAAAAGTAGATTCACCGTGTATTGAAAAAATCTTCGTCGTAGTTGGGGCAAGGGGTGTTGATATACACACAAGAATATTTTTACTAATAAAAAGTATAAAGAAGAGGGGGAAAGGCAAAAGGCAAAATGAAAAATGAAAAAACAATTCTCAGTTAAAACCGGTAAAAACCCAAAAGAACTTGAAGGAACAAAGCAAAAACACGAGAAGCTAAGTGCAAGAAAAGCCTAGCTAGATGGCAAAAGTGAGAAAGCGGAAGAAATGCCCGAATGAGGCCAGCCCATACAAATGACGCCCTGTGCGATTGCCCAAGTATATGACGCAATGAGTCATATAGAGTGAATTGCAGAAAACATCGACATTGAAGGACAGGTTTGCAGAAATCGCAAGTCTACAGTTTTGTGCAAAAAACACTAATTCCCAGGCTAATTTTTTGCAGAAACCACAAGTCGCTCGGTTCGGTCATTTTAAGTGGGATTATGACAGGTGGGACCCGCTTTTGTCGACGTGGCATAACTGTTCATCCGTCTGAGTTGTTAGACACCGTCAGACGTCGTGCGCAGGCCGGCTCGAGCCGGAACCCTCTTGACCGGTCCCTCCCTCGAATCGTTACAAGCCCACCCACCCCACCCTCATTCCCTCGCGCTCTCTGCTCCCACTCGTTCACTGTCGTCGACCCGCCCACATCTCCGACCGCCGTCGCCGCCACCGCGTCGCCATGGTGTCCTGGAGTGAGGATGACGACAACAATGAGAATTATTACCAGTACTCCACCTCAGGTTCAGACGGCGGCATCGTGAAGGTGAGTTGGTAGAGCTAGGGTTAGGGTTTGGATTTGGGGATTTTCCTGTTGAGCTTGATCTGAAGTTTCCTTCCCAAATCTCTTGCTTTCCTTTGCACGTGCAGATCCCTGCTACCACGGATGACTCCAAATTCGTCATATGCTAACACATAAACAAATTTGCCCTCAAAAGCAACAAGTCTCTCTGCTTGCTTCCCGTGTTCATGGCACAAAACAAATTCAGTGCTCGAGTGGTAGTAGGTATCCATACTGGCAGGAGGTTCCTTGCCTGTGCTGTGAAGGTATGTGTCAAATTTATGCTAATTAGCTGTTGTGGACTAATTATTTGGTCATTGTTTAGTACTGATTTTGGTAGTTAGCAGATCTGGCTGGTTAGTTAGGTTGTTTAAATATGTGATCAATGCTTACTGGCTCAGTGAGGTCATTGTTTATATGTGAGCATATGTGCATAGTATTGTGGCATGTTCATTTGTTTATGTGTTAGCATATGACAGTGTGGATAAGTGAGGTCATTTGTTTATATGTCAGCATGTGACAGTGTGGATAAGTGAGGTCATTTGTTTATATGTTATGTGCATAGGGTTGGAAGCACTCATTAAAGATTGTTATTAAGTACTGCTGGCCTAGCTGTTGTTAGTTAGTAAGAACTCATTATTTAGCTTGCCTAATTGTTGGTATTGGTTGGAGTGCCTAATTGTTATTAGTAAAGCACTCATTGTGGCATGTAGCTCATATCTTGCTGTTTAACACTGTAATTTAACAGGATGGTAAAAACTGTGGACTAGTTGAATGGATTGATCCATCTTGGCCAGCTACAATGAAGAACGCACTGTCCAAGTTGTGGGATATGTATGAACAGTCCAAAAAAATAGGACTGAGGACAATCTGATAAACTCTGTCTGCCATGGACAAGTGCAGCCGGCCGGAGTGCCATGGACGAACAAGCTAAACGAGCATGGAAAATGAACTCCTCTGCCAGAACCGCACTGATAAGCACAATAGTGGTCGCAGAGGAACACTGGGAAGCATAGCAAACGGAAGAGTAACCCGTGTACGTACGTATCAGTTCAAGACGAGTAAATAGCATAAAACTACTACTTTACAAGCTAGGGTTCCAAAAAACTATTTATTTTTAGTTTTTCTCAGATAACTATCAAATGAGCGGTCAGCTGTTTCAAAAAACCCAATTCGTCGAGTGCTTTATGCTTAATTGTGATTATGACAATTCAGACCCGCACCTAAACAAACCGTCTGTTTGACCGTTTGTTTGACTGTTAACTGACATGTGGGGCCCACATGTCAATGTATCCCCTTCCTCATCTCTTTCTTCTCTCCCTCTCCTCCTCCGATCTCTCTCACTCGAGCACGGAGCCACCCACTCCGGCGATGCGTCCACTCCGGCGATGCGACGAGCAGGGCAGCACGGAAGCTGTGGTCGGAGGCGAAGACGCGCGCGGTGGCACGCTGCAGTAGGAGGTGGGCATGCACTGGAGCTGCTCGATCTGAAGCACGGGCGCCATGGCGGCCGCTGCTATGTGCTGCTCCGTGCCAACGCCCTTGCTGCTGCTTCCATCTACCTTCTGCTGCTCCTTGCGGCTAGCTTCTGCTGCTCCTTACCACCGTCGCTGCCGCCGTTGCTGCTACTTGCCACCGCCGCAGCTTCCTGCTACCCCTTGCCGACGTCGCTGCTACTTGATGTCAGTTGCCGCCGCCGCTATTACATGTTGTCGTGTGCCTCCTCTCCTCCTCTTCTACTCTCATCTTCTCCGAGACTTCCTCGAGGATGACGGACGGGAGCTCCGCGGCGGGGGCATGGCTGCTGGCCGGCGAGCTCTCGATCTGAAGCACAGCCGCGGGAGGACCTGATTGCTTTTTTCAAATTTGTTCAGGGCCCGATTGCTTTCTAAAATTTTTGCAGGGACCCGATTGCTTTTTGTAAAAAATATATGAGGGAGAGACATTGACATGCGGGTCCCATATGTCAGTTAATAGTCAAACAAACGGTCAAACAGACGGTTTGTTTAGGTGCGGGCCCGAACTGTCATAATCACGATTAATCATAAAGCACTCAACAATTTGGGTTTTTTAAAACAGCGGACCAACCATTTGGTAGTTATCCGAGAAAAATTAAAAACCAGTAGTTTTTTGAAATCCTGGCCTGTAAAGTAGTAGTTTTTTGCTATATACTCGTTCAAGACCAAACAGTAGATTATTGGGTTTTAAACCACATATCTGATGTCTAATCTCTCGACCGCTTCCAATAGGTGCTAAATGCGCTTGTAGTTCGCTTATTTGGTCAGGTTGAGTTTGTTGCATGTTTTTTCTCCTTCTTTGGTTTCTCTGGTTTGCTCTGGTATTCATTTTCTTCATTTGTCCATAAAAGGAAGATTAAAAAAACAAGTGGACATTTAAAAATACTTGAACATTTTTTTATGTGTGAACATTTAAAAAAATGCTTGAACATTTTCTAAATTGCATAAGCACTTTTAGAAATGTTCATCTTTTATCTTAAGAAAGACTCACCATGTATTAGAAAAATATTCATCCTAGTTGGGGGAAAATGTTGACATACACACAAGAAATGTATTACTAATATAGTAAAAGGGATAAAGGCCAAAAGGAAATCACAAAAGAAGATGAAAAAAGGCAAAAAGGAAATGACAAAAGTAGACGGGAAAAAGGCAAAATGAGAGAGAGCGCGGTGAGGCACAATCGTGGAGGAGCGGTGGGTGTAGAATTGAAAGGGATGGGTTGTAGGGGATGTGGGATGTGGAGAGGACGGAGGCGCGTCCATTGCGTTGCAACTGGCGGCAGGATCGAGGGGAGCCACAGAAGCTAGGCACTCAAGAGCTAGGACGACACACGCAAGTGTCACAATATTAGAAGTACTCAATGGCGGAGCCAGAAAAATCGGACAAGGGGGGCCGAGTATTGTTAAAGCTTGTTGGGGCGGGCCAATCCATCAAAAAACACCATTTTAGCAGGAAAAAATCACTGTTACTATTCATATTAGGCCTAAATCTGTGATGTTAGGGGGCCAGGGCCCTGGCTGGCACCCCTGTCCTCTGTCTCAAAATAAGCATCGCTGATTTAGTATAATTTTGTACTAACTCATTGATGTTTATTTTAAGAGAGAGGGAGTAGCATGAAAAGGAGGGCATTGGCAGCAGCCAGCAGCCCTGCCTGCGCAATCAGTGTGATCATTTTGAACAGAAGTTCGCCTGTGCCTTCCAGAAGGTTTCTTAAAGACGCCGGAGGCAGTAAAAGCGGTTTGTTGTTGGGTTTAGCCGACCGCAGGAGCTCCCGAAGACGAGCAAACGCAGCGGCAGACATGGACAGGTGACGCCATCACTAGCTAAACGAGAATGTAAAATGAACTCCTCGACCAGAGACGCACTGATCCTCTCCGGAGGGGCACAGGTCTTAGCAGTGGTCATAGAGAAACATGGGGAGGCGAACGGAGGAGTCACCCACGGGCACAGGTCCTACCGTCCTAGAGATATTTTTCGTACCACTCCACTTGAATCTCATAATTTTCACCTTCCACTGGGTGTTAGCACTGTCTTTTTTTAATGTCCTTCAGTCATATTTGGAATAAGCACATTGTTTTCCTCTGTTGCAAAGTCATCGGCTGGTTTGGCCCAAACTAGGCACTTGTGGTAGCCGGAGAGCAACCACGTAGCTAGAGAGAGAGAGAGCGAGAATGAAGGAAATGATAGTTTGTGAGGGATTGGATGTTGAAGTTCAGAGCATACACAACTCCTACAGTTTCATCATAGCTTATGTTGCTTGGCTAATCTTTTTTTTAAAACAATGAGCCACCTCGTCAATTTTCATTAGATAAACGGCCACATAAGTTTGTTACAAACTGAGCTTCAAAAAAATGCAAAAGAAAACAAGCTACCACACACAAAAGCAGCAGCCAAATCTGTTCAGCAAGTCTAAACAGGCCACTAACAACATAACCATACCAACAGGAATAAACCACAAAGAGTCCACATATGTACGTTATGATCAAGGCCTAATATAATGACAGACACACTCCAGCTCATCCAACGCCATTACATCACCAGCCTCCTGCTTGAAGGGCTCCAGCCATGACTTCGAGCATAAGTGTCTCTCAAATTCCACAACCAGTACCCGTAAGTGACCAAATTGTAGAGCGAACTGAGCCTGGCTTAGATGGTTATTTTCCTTGTGGCGGAATCAGCCCATCAGGGTTCAAATCCTAAACTTGGCATTGGCGCTTGCATTTTACTGGATTGATTTCAGGTTTTCCGGCGATGTTCGCTCAATGGGAGGGGACGTTCCTGTTGACTACGAGGCGTCTGTGGTGATTTCGTCAATCTCAAGATATTATGCCGGCTCAGTCTCTCATAGTTGTTCATAGGGGTAGAGTGAGTGTATGTGAGCATCTTTGATTATACCGTATTTTTTTTACCAAATTGTAGATTGAGACTAAATGACACGTCTCATATCTAATTTCTCCACTACTCCATTCATTAAATACATAATATCCCCTTTTCTATAATTATTGAACTCGTGCTTCCAGTTTACTTATTTGATCTATTTTGTTCGGGTTTACAAGATCTAAACATATTTAAGGTTAACTTTAACCATAACTTTAAACAAAAAATATTAGTTGTATATCACGAAAAGTATAGTATCAAAAATCATATGTTAGAGAAGTTTCTAGTGATTTCGAATAAGAACTACTAATCCTTAACTTTTCAAGGAGTCCTTCATCAGTGGTTGTGAATTTCAATCCTTTCGATCCGTAGGAGCACGTCAGAAAGGTTGAGAAACAGAACCATCTTATTTGATTTGTTCCCAATAGCCATAAGATGATCATCTTAGGGTGATCCTTTTGTGAATTCTTAGGCTTAACACATAACTTACATATTAGCATCAACCTAAAGGCATAATAAATTCTAAAATGCCAAGAAAGTAATAAGTTCATTCCACGTTCATGTTTGGCTCTGCTTGACATCATTTAATACTCTTGAGATGATCACATTCACAACCATGCTATCAATTTCGCTAAATACATTACTTCCCCCCTTCTACTTAAAACGGCCCAACTCAAAAATCTCCTTAACCAAGGTATTTAGTAAGTGGTCGAACGAATTTCCTAGTTTGCACAACTATCCAAATTAAATTGATGCATTAACCGAAGCGCATGCATGCATGACCATAAATGAGTAGGAACATTGCATGCATTGCTGAGTTTCTTTTTCAAATCCTTCCATGTGGAGATTTAATGTGCCTTGAAATCTAAACAAACGATGAACATAGGCCTTTTAAACCGGAAACATGAATAAAAAAATAGGCCCTTCAACTGAAAAGGAGGGAGTATATCTAGAATTTTTGTTAATATGCATTATATTTTGTGTGCGTTAATCAATGTAGAGTTTGTTATTATCTTCCTTTAATAAAAAGTGTTCACCACTTTTCTGAAGAGAGGCGACCACGAAGGCGACGGGGAGGGCTTGAAGGTCTTGGGGGGCTATTGTGGTTGGAGAAGGAGATGTGGGCTCGAGTGGAGGACTTTGTCAGGCGGTGCTTGGCGTCGGCGTTGGTAAAGCCGGCGGCGGACGGACGAATCCGGCACCGTGTGCTTCTACACCAGTCGGCCTGGCTAGGCCACTGGAGAAGACGTCGTCAACGCATGGCCTTGGACGGCGGTGAGTTTGATCCCAGATCTAGACATGGTTGTAGGGGTGTGCAAAATATGGGTCTTTCGAGACCCGGTCGATTTAGATTTCCAGTGGATCTGTCTAGATTCGGCTAGCTGTCATGGTCTTCAGAGTTTCTACATTGCCCTTCACGATGTTCTTTTCTTCGGGGCAACGATTTGCTTTGCAGATAGCAACCACCGACGTCTCCTGGTCTGGACCGACAACTTCTTGGCTGCTACTTCTATAGACTTTTGGGTTTCAAAGTTTGCTCCGTCAAGGTGGAGGCCCAGAGTCGGCATCGAGCTATGTTTACGGCGCGCCGCCGGTAAATGCAGGAGTAAGAAGATTTCGGTACCCAAAGCTTTGAGTGCAATTTTATTTTTTTCTGTACGTGTGCGTTTGTAAGTTCCTGTGAAGCTTAGAGTCTGTTCGGAAATGGTCTGGCTCCTTCGAATCCTTGACTCCGGCTCCTGCTCCCGAAACGCTGCTCCTCGTAAAAAATAGCGTTGGAAAAAAAACTGTTCGACAGACATCTCCGCTCCTTGATTCACTTGTGGCGGGTGGAGGAAACAGAAATGAGCGAGTCGTGTGGCCACTCTGAACCGTGTTCCACTTGACGGTGGCAGATCCTTTGTAAATTTTATCAACCCCATGATATCAAAGATCTGAGATCTGAGAATTAGCCGCTCCACAAAACTGCACCGCAGCCGGCTTCACTCCGCGTTTTCAGCTCCGTGGAGCTCGAGCGTTCGGCGCGGCTCCACCAACTCCGGGAGTGGAGTTGAGGAGCAGAGAGAAACCGAACACACCTTTAGTATAAGGATTAGGCCTTTTCGAAAAGAAAAAAAAGGTTTGTGCTCCATTGGAGATTAAAGTGATAAATGAACTACCCGCCCAGGTTGCCGGCTTCCACGGTTTTTTTTTTTAATGTCACTGTCCACTCAAGGCAGGGCCGCGCGCGAGCCGGAGCCAGGACCCAAGGCGCCGCTCCTTCTCTCCAGGAATCGCCGGCGACGGCCGGCCCCGACCTGCACCTGGCCAGCGCAGCACAGGCACAGCGGCTGGCCTTCCACTTTCCGGTGTCCCTCGGCGGAAGATCGCAAGGAGCCACTTAGCGCGGCTGGTTCGGCTAAACCAGCTAGATCGCGCAGCACCTGTATTCGCGCCTCGAGCAGCTGCTTCCGATCGAGGCGACCCACGCTCGAGAATCCTCTCCAATTATAATGCCGCCACCCTCTGATCCTAGCGTACGCATCTACTCCTATCTACTATCGGCGGCACGCACGACGGCTGCTTAGCTCTGTTGCCTTCATCTGCATTCGGGGATCACGCGTCCTGCAGGTGTTCGGTGAATTGCCCCACTGGGAAGATTGCGCCGCTGGCGTCCGCTGGCAGGGCTCCGGCTTCAGGGTATGTTCCCTCTCGGTCAGTGATTATCATTTTTTAGGATTGGACACTACTTCAGGCTGTACCTAATGACATAGTATGTTTCAGTAGTACAAATGCTTCAGTTTCCTAAATGTGCACTTCTCATTCAAGTTCTTATGAGATAAGATAGGATCAGGAAGCATCACCGGATCTTCCAAAAAAATAAAAAGCATCACCTACCTTGCATCATCAGTTGATTAAGATACACGCACCTGCCTAGTGAGTGGACAAACAATGTAGGCATGTTCCAACTGGGAAGCAGGTTTATCCAACTACATCAACTAGACTAGGAATCTAGAAACGGGGACAGCTAGCTAGAGCATACCACTGAGCGCACCAATAGCGAATCACACTCGACGATTTTCTTGGCTGCCCTCAAGCCTCTCACGGCGAAGACGATGGCGATGGCAGCGATCAGACCATATTGACAGCGTCATATGGATTGCAAAGTAGCCCAGAACGGCAAGTATGAGCGTGCCGACATACACAGACGTCTTCCACCCCCTGCTGGAGCCGGCTGCATATGCCACTAGGAGAGTGACCAAATCCAGCAGGATCGTCCAGTTCATCACCCTCAACGACCATTTCTCCCATTCTTCTTTCTTCTCGTTTGGCAGCCAGTGCGGCAGTAACATCATGATGACAACAATGGAAGCCACGAAGGAAAAGGAGTTGCTGTAGAAGAAGACGAGGTACCGAGGCCTCCTGATATCATGCATCACCGGATCGCCCGCCTCATATCCATTGCCACTGCTCTGCCATGCTCCGCCGGGCGGTTCCAGGCCGGCCTGGTAGGCAACGCTTGCCACCAAGATTCCTAGCAGCATCAGGTACTTGCGCCTCGCGTGCTTCTTCCTTTCTTCCTCCTTGTTTCTTTCTTCTTCTTCCTCCTCCTGTTCATGGGATATGGATGGCGCGGCAACTGCTGAATTGTCACTATTGTTTTGCTCCCTCAGCGCAAATACTAGCAGCAGTCCAGCTGCAACGAAGAGGACCGCACCGACCAACACAAAGATGTAGATGGATGTCTTGAGGTGTTGGGTGCTTCCAGCGGCGTAGGCCACCATCAAACAAAACAAGCCCACCGCCGTACAAACAGATAGCGCATTGCTTCGTATGGCTGGCCTGTATAGATTGGGGTTCACCAGGAGGAGGATGAGGGAGATGGAAAGCATGAAGCTCACCGAGTTGCAGTAGAAGAATGCCTTGTAGCGACGTGGGAAGTTGTACAAGAGGACCGGGTCGCCAGCCTGGTGCCCGAGCTTGTCATCCTGGAGCAGGAAGCCACCAGGAGGGGTGAGGCCGGCTTGGTAGGTAATGGTCGCAGCCAAGATCGCGAAGAGGAGCAGCCGTTTGCGCCTCTTCTCCAGCAACTGATTTGCCTGGTCGCCATGGTGTTTGTCCTCGTGGTCCAGCGTGAAGAAGATAACATGGATCACCACATAGACCAGGACGAGGCCTGCCAAAGCCATGACGTAAATGGAGTTGTTCGCGTCCCGGCAGCTCCCCGCGGCATATGCACCGATGAGGCCAAACAGGTCGAGTATCATGGCTGCCTCCAGCACGTGGTGCTTGACCAGAATTTCCATCTGGACTAGGACAATGGCCACCAAGGAGGCCACAAAGGCAACCGAGTTGCAGTAGAAGAAGGCCTTGTATCGGCTAGCATTGGTTGTGAGAAGGATGGGGTCACCGGCCATGTTCCCCTCGGTGTTGTCCTGCCAAAGCCCTCCCGGTGGCTTCAACCCCGCTGTGTAGGTGATGGCGGCGGCAAGAGTGGCAAGCAGTAGAACAAGAGAGCGAGCCTTGTCCAGAACCTCCTTGCCACTGCACTGTATTGTACTGCAGAGAAGAAGAAACATAGTTCAGTTCAGTTTGCAGAGAATGGAAGAAACAGTTTTGCTACGAACATAGGAAACACAGTTCAGTTTGCAGACAGGAAAGGAAGAAGAGGATAATACGTATGTGCTCCTTACCTGACATTATCATCAGTCTGCTGAATTTCTTCAGTCTGTTGCGTTGAAGTGTAGATACCATAGAGTAGGATGATGTGTGCTATTGCCAGAACGGCGCCGACCAAGCTGGCCACGTAGGCGGTGGTATCGATCTCCCTGCAGCTGCCGGCGATGTATGCGCCGACGAGGCCGACCAGGGCGACCACAATGCACCCACAGAGCATGCGGGACCGAGTCGTCTTCTTCTTGCGGAGCTTCTTGCCGTCGATGATGAGCAGCATGGTAATCAGCAGGGATGCCACGAACGCCGTGGTGTTGCAGAGCAAGAACACCGTCAGGCGTGGGCTGTGCTGGTCCTTGAGGATGGCGTCGCCTGGGTGGTGGCTGCCCCCGGTGCTGTCCCAGAAGCCGCCCGGCGTGCTCAGCCCGGCGACGTACGTGATGCTCACCGCGAATGTAGCCAGAAGCATCAGGACCTTGCGGAGCCGTTCTTCGGCTTTCAGCTTCTTCAGGGCCTTGCGGTCGCGGAACCGTTCGTCGACAGTGGCCGGGTCAGAGCCGAGGATGGGGGCCGGAATCGTGTCAGTGCTAGAGTCAGGATTGGGAGCAGGCATGATGTCGTCGGAGCCGGTGTTGTCGTTGGAGACGGGCATCCCGCCATCCCAGCTGGCGACAGGGCCGGGACTCGTGCCGGAGTCAGGATTGGGAATGGGAGTCGTGGCACCGGAGTCGGAGCCCATGTTGACGGGCATCCCGTCTACGGAGCTGGCGACGAGGGCAGGAATCATGCCGGCACTAGAATCGGAGTTCTTGTCCCAGCAGTCCATCAACTTGAGAACGAGGATGTAGAGGAAGACGATGGCCACAAGTACCGCGAAGTAGAAGATTGAAATCTTGTCGCGGCAGGTACCGGCGCCGTACGCGCCCATGAGGCTGAGCAGGTCCAGCACCATGACTAGCCGGAGGGGCACGACAACCCATTGGCTGTCCTTCCCCTTCTTGTCGTGCCGGATGGCGAGGATGAGGATGAGGACGATGACCACGAGCGACGCTGCGAAGGCGGCGGCGTTGCAGTAGAGGAAGGCGAGGTAGCGGTGGTAGTGGGTGTAGCGGATGATGGGGTCGCCGGCAGGTTGGCCATCGTGGGCGGCCTGCCAGACACCTCCGGGCGGGTTGAACCCCTCGGTGTAAGTGACGGTCACCACCAGGGTGGCCAGCAGCAGGAGGTACTTCCGCAGGCTGTACTCCCATGGCTGCACGGGCGGCTTTGCCGACTGCACCTGCGCCATTGCCGGGTGCAGAGATGCTGCCTCTGGCTGGCCGGGCTGATCCATTGGCACTGCCGGGAGTGCCGGCTGCAGCTCCACAGCACACTCCATTCTCTCACTCAACAGCTGCTGTGGTTCCGTTAGTTATTGTGATGCAGAATGACGAAGGGAGCTATGGTTACGTCGTGATTATAAAAGGACCTGACTTGCGCGTCGTCGGGGCGAAGCTGCTTAGCCTCTTCGCCCTGCATATTTATCCCCGCATGGATGTCTTTGTGTAGATTTTCGTTGGGCAGATGTTTTTCGACCTGGTCATGATTCTCTTTAATTTTACTAATACAGCTTTCCTAGGTGTCAGCAATTTTTTGGGGGGCACTTGCATATTTGCTAGAGATTTTCTTGTTACTTGGATCTCATAGTTTCCACCGTCCAGTGGGTGTAGCACTGTTTTCTTTTAATATCCTTAAAGCTGGATTTCAAATAATAACACTTTCTCCGTCTTGTGCAAGTCATTGGTAAGACACTTCCTTTTTTTTAAAGAACACAAACTGCTTTATTGAGATAAAAAAAAAAAGCATACAGCTATAGTTGTACATAACGGACTTGCAAGAGAGAAAAATAATACTGTAACTCCTAACGACATTTTCTCCGTCTTGTGCAAGTCATTGAGTAAGACAGTGACTTGCTCGACTCACCTGGTTTGAACCAACTATGAAGTTGTGTGGCAGCAGGCGAGCAACTTCATAGATAGAGAGAGGGAGTATATAAGAATGGAGGGAATGATATTTTCGGAGGGATTGGATGTAAAGAGTTTAGATCCTAGAAGTCCCACCATTTCATTACAACTTGTGTTGTTATTCCTTGGCTAGTATGATGAAGGATGATAGGAAGATCTTCGTTACTAAGATCAATCGTTCTCAGAATAAAGTTAGTCAATAATAATCTCTCTTCCACATTAATCGAAAAAGAAGTCTCACTTCCACAATCAGTACCCGTTCGAGACCAAACGGCATAGAAATACGACACATCCGATGTCCAATCTCTCGACAACTCCATTTTTAAATTCAGTTCACTTTTTTATAGGTGCCAAACGATGCTTGTAGTTCCCTTATTTGGTCTATTTTGTTCAGGTTTATAAGACCTACATGTATTTTAAGATTAATTTTGACAATCTATTTAAGCAAAAAAAATGTTGATTATATATCACAAAAAAGTATATTATCAAGTTTGTATTTGAGAGAAGTTTTTTACATGATTTCCTTTTCTTTTCTTTAGTTTCTCCATTTCGCTCTGGAATTTTTGTTTTTCCAGAAAAAATGAGTTTTTAAATATGGACTCTTGTTACTATTGTTACTTATTACTTGTTACGAATTATCGTGTTACACTCTTGTTACTATTGTTACTTGTTACGAATTACCTTGCAAGATAATTCGTAAAATGCCTTTTCTCTCTTACGTGTTACGAATTTCATATTATGATGCAATTCTAATTTTTTTCTCTCTTAAAATGCAAGATACACCAACAGAGAGGGATTATCGGCAATTTGAATTCGGGCCTTGAAAAGCTACCGCAGAGATACCAATTCTCCCGGGCTCAAAATGACGTGAAAATTTACGACCATTTATTTTGGAATATATGAAAAATACTAAAAATAAAAAGTATCAGAGAAAGAGCCTCGGGTGCGCCCACAAGCCCTGGGGCATGTGGCCACCCCCGAGGTCGTGCCACCCAGATTTGTGGGGCCCACATAGACCCACTGCAGATCTTCCCTTATATGAAGCCTTTTGCCCTAGAAAAAAAGAGAAGACTTTCGGGACCAGCCACTGTCGTCTCAAGGCAGAACTAGGGTAGGAACACTTTTGCTCTTCGGCAGATTCTGCTGAGGAAACCTCCCTCTGAGAAGGGGAAATCGAAGCCATCGTCATCACCAATGCTCCTTTCATCGTGGGAGACCTCATCTTCATTAACATCTTCACCAGCACCATCTCATCTATAAATCCTAGTCCATCCCTTGTATTCAATCTTTGTATCAAACCTCGGATTGGTACCTCGGGTTGCTAGTAGTGTTAATTACATCTTGTAGTTGATGCTAGTTGATTTACTTGGTGAAAGATCCATGTGTTTAGATTGTTAAACTCATATTTATACCCGCTGAACATGTTCAATGTCATGAGTTGTGAGTGGTTCTATTTTGTTCTTGAGGACATGAGAGAAGTCTTATTATAAGTAATCATGTGAAGTTGATCACCGTACAATGTTTTGGTATTATTATGTTGTGTTGCTCTTCCTCTAGTGATGTTGTGTGAACGTCGACTACATGTTACTTTGCCATCTTTGGGCCTAGGGAAAGACATCGTGAAATTAGTTTTGTAGATGATGGGTTGCGGGAGTGACTGAAATCTAAACCCCAGTTTATGAATTGTTCTATGAGGGGCTGCTTTGGATCCATACGTTTAAGGTTAGATTTATCTTAATTACTTTTTTTGTATTTGCGGATGCTTGCATGGAGGGTATAATCATAAGTAGGTGTTTGTTCATGTAAAAAAAGTACCTTAGCTCCGGTCCACACACATAACACTTATTAAAACAATGAATGCTACATTGATGAATCACGATGAAAGTAACTCGACAATATTCTCTTGTGTCCTCAAGAGCGTTTTAATCACTATTAGAATATCACTGGCTTGTCCTTAGCACAATTAAGGATTGATCCACTTGTTGCACCTTGCTACTTTTGTTACTTGCTACCAATTATCTTGTTATCAAACTATCTATCAAAACTTTCTTACAGTACTTGTAAAGAATACCTTGCTAAAAACCGATTATCAATTCCTTCTGCTTCTCATTGGGTTCGACTCTCTTAGTTATCGAAAGGACTACAATTGATTCCAAATACTTATGGAACATCATTACTCTTGGAGCTTGGGCTCCTAGACGGTTAGAGGATCCTCCGAAAGCTTCCTTGCTTATGGTGTGCTCTGGAGACATACGTAAAGGTGTGGTGGTCGCCTTCAACATCACCCCTGAGTGATTCGAGGCTCGTCCATTGGGGGCGACTCGAGGAGAATATGGTGAGTCTTCTATGACATTCGAGAAGCTTTGGCTCCGGCACCGCTCCAACGGAGATTATCTCTTCCCGAAGAAAGATTGAACTTCAGAATAAAATTTGTGTCATCGTTTCACTTCTGGTTAATCCTTCCACGCACCTTACTTTACTTTGTATGCTTTGTTGGCTTGCTATCTAGATTGTTGCCTAGCACACCTTGCTTTAAGTTCGCTGGCCATATAGGTTGTGTTCACCTGGTTGCATTTCTAGTGAATCCTATTATTCGGTTAACCCTAAAATTGGCAACTAAGCTTAAAATTTGTAGTCTCCTATTCACCCTCCCCCTCTAGTTGAGCGTATTGATCCTTTCAACATGCCACAAACCACAAAACCATACCAGCAGGAATAAACATGAAAACTCCACATGTATCTAAAACATTTTGTTACATGGTTGATCAAGGCCTAATATAATGATGAGACTCTCCAGCTCAGCTAACACCACCACATCTCCAGCCTACTGCTTCAAGGGTTCCAGCCATGATTTCGAGCATAAGTGTCTCTCAAATTCCACAGCTAGTACATGTTAGTGACCAAACTGTGGATTCTGACTAAATGAAACATCTCATATCTAATTTCTACATTACTTCATTTTTCAAATACATACCCCTTTCCCAATAGTTATCAAACTCATACTTCCAGTTCACTTATTTGATCTACTATGTTTGGGTTTATAAGATCTAAATGTATTTTAAGGTTAACTTTGATCATGAATTTAACACAACAAATATTAGTTATATATCACAGAAATTATAATATCAAAATCATATTTTAGAGGGTGGCGGATGGCTTGAGGTCCGGTAATTCTTGGATAAAGTACACTGTGCATTGGCAGCCTCCCTCCTCTAAGTATATTAAGATCAATGTTGATGCTAATTTTGTGGAGAGCATTAGCACAGCTAGCATGGGGGTTGTGGCTAGAAATCATCTTGGTGTAGTGATTGTATCATCGTGTGACTTTATTGGGTTTTGTACCTCTGCCGATGAAGTGGAGCTTCGACACGCTAATGTGGTGGCGTATGAGATAGGTTTAGTTTTGATAATAGGTTAAATGATGAGATTTATAATAGTGTTGCGCCCTGCGTGGCTAATGCTGCAACGAATGATTGTAAGAATTTGTTAATTAGTTATATGGGAAGGGGTTTTAAAAATCATATTTGAGAGAAATTTCTAGTGGTATAAGCATTGTTGAGGAAATCATTAACTGGTAGCTGCTCGATTGGCTAGCGAGTAGGGGATTAATAGGTTAATCGGCAAGTTAATCTATTACTCAGATGATTGATTAGTTTACCGGTTACTCGGTGACCCTATGAGTAGGGATTAATCGACAAGTTAACTGGTTAATCGGACGAACTTTTGAATAGAGGTATAAGATGTTATAGCTTTTTCTGAATTGGATGTATATAGACACATTTTAGTGTGTGTTCACACGATGTAGTCTATAGGTATGTGAAGGAAATATGCCCTACAGGCAATAATAATGTTATTATTTATTTCCTCATATCATGATAAATATTTATTATTCATGCTAGAATTGTATTAACCGGAAACATAATACATGTGTGAATACATAGACAAACATAGTGTCACTAGTATGCCTCTACTTGACTATCTCGTTAATCAAAGATGGTTGAGTTTCCTAGCCATGGACATGAGTTGTCATTTGATTAACGGGATCACATCATTAGGAGAATCATGTGATTGACTTGACCCATTCCGTTAGCTTAACACTTGATCATTTAGTTTACTGCTATTGCTTTCTCCCTGACTTATACATGTTCCTGTGACTATGAGATTATGCAACTCCCGAATACCGGAAGAACACTTTGTGTGCTACCAAACGTCACAACGTAACTGGGTGATTATAAAGGTGCTCTACAGGTGTCTCCGATGGTGTTTGTTGAGTTGGCATAGATCGAGATTAGGATTTGTCACTCCGATTGTCGGAGAGGTATCTCTGGGCCCTCTCGGTAATGCACATCACAATAAGCCTTGCAAGCAATGTAACTAATGAGTTAGTTGCGGGATGATGCATTACGGAACGAGTAAAGAGACTTGCCGGTAACGAGATTGAGCTAGGTATTAAGATACCGACGATCGAATCTCGGGCAAGTAACATACCGATGACAAAGGGAACAACGTATGTTGTTATGCGGTTTGACCCGATACAGATCTTCGTACAATATGTAGGAACCAATATGAGCACCCAGGTTCCGCTATTGGTTATTGACCGGAGACATGTCTCGGTCATGTCTACATAGTTCTCGAACCCGTAGGGTCCGCACGCTTAAAGTTCTATGACGATCGGTATTATGAGTTTTTGTGTTTTGATGTACCGAAGGTAGTTCGGAGTCCCGGATATGATCACGGACATGACGAGGAGGCTCGAAATGGTTGAGACGTAAAGATCGACATATTGGACGACTATGTTCGGACACCGGAAGTGTTTCGGGAGGTTTCGGACATATACCGGAGTACCGGAACCCCCCGGGGAGTATAATGGCCTATTGGGCCTTGGTGGAGAATAGGAGGGGCGGCCAGGGCAGGCCGCGCGCCCCCTCCCCCTCTAGTCCGAATTGGACAAGGAGGGGGGCGCCCCCCTTTCCTTCCCCTCTCTCTCCTCCTTCCCCCTTCTCCAACTCCTACTAGGAAAGGAGGAGTCCTACTCCCGGTGGGAGTAGGACTACCCCCTTGGCGCGCCCTCCTCCTGGCCAGCCGCCTCCCCCCTAGCTCCTTTATATACGGGGGCACGGGGGCACCCCAAGACACAACAATTGATCATTGATCTCTTAGCCGTGTGCGGTGCCCCCCTCCACCATAATCCACCTCGGTCATATCGTAGCGGTGCTTAGGCGAAGCCCTGCGTCGGTAGCATCATCATCACCGTCACCACGCCGTCGTGCTGACGAATCTCTTCCCGGAAGCTCTACTGGCTCGTGAGTTCGCGGGACGTCACCGAGCTGAACGTGTGCTGAATGCGGAGGTGCCGTACGTTCAGTGCTGAGGATCGGTCGATCGTGAAGACGTACGTGTTGGGGAACGTAGTAATTTCAAAAAAATTCCTACGCACACACAGGATCATGATGATGCATAGCAACGAGAGGGGAGAGTGTGTCCACGTACCCTCGTAGACCGAAAGCGGAAGCGTTAGCACAACGCGGTTGATGTAGTCGTACGTCTTCACGATCCGACCGATCCGAGTACCAAACGTACAGCACCTCCGACTTCAGCACACGTTCAGCTCGATGACGTCCCTCGAACTCTGATCCAGCCGAGCTTTGAGGGAGAGTTCCATCAGCACGATGGCGTGGTGACGGTGATGATGATGCTACCGACGCAGGGCTTCGCCTAAGCACCGCTACGATATGATCGAGGTGGAATATGGTGGAGGGGGGCACCGCACACGGCTAAGAGATCAAGAGATCAATTGTTGTGTCTATGGGGTGCCCCCCTCCGTATATAAAGGGGAGTAGGAGGAGAGGGCCGGCCAAGGGGAGGAGGCGCGCCCAAGGGGGGCAATCCTACTCCAAGTAGGATTCCCCCCTCTTTCCTAGTCCAAGTAGGAGAGGGGAAGGAAGGGGAGGGGAAGAAGAAGGAAAGGGGGCCGGCCCCCTAGTCCAATTCGGTTTGGGCTAGGGGGGCCGCGCGCCCCTAGCTGGCCGCCTCTCCTCTTCCACTACTTGGGCCCATGAGGCCCAATAACCCCCCGGGAGGTTCCGGTAACCTCCAGGTTTCTCCGGTATTTATCCGATAACCCCCGGAACTCATCCAGTGTCCGAATATAACATTCCAATATATCAATTTTAGCGTCTCGACCATTTTGAGACTCCTCGTCATGTCTGTGATCACATCCGGGACTCCGAACTACCTTCGGTACATCAAAACACAAAACTCATAATACCGACCGTCATCTAACTTTAACCGTGCGGACCCTACGGGTTCGAGAACTATGTAGACATGACCGAGACACATCTCCGGTCAATAACCAATAGCGGAACCTGGATGCTCATATTGGATCCTACATATTCTACGAAGATCTTTATCGGTCAAACCGCATAACAACATACGTTGTTCCCTTTGTCATCGGTATGTTACTTGCCCGAGATTCGATCGTCGGTATCTCAATACCTAGTTCAATCTCGTTACCGGCAAGTCTCTTTACTCGTTACGTAATACATCATCTTGCAACTAACTCATTAGTCACAATGCTTGCAAGGCTTATAGTGATGTGCATTACCGAGTGGGCCCAGAGATACCTCTCCGACAATTCGGAGTGACAAATCCTAATCTTGAAATACGCCAACCCAACAAGTACCTTTGGAGACACCTGTAGAGCACCTTTATAATCACCCAGTTACGTTGTGACGTTTGGTAGCACACAAAGTGTTCCTCCGATAAACGGGAGTTGCATAATCTCATAGTCATAGAAACATGTATAAGTCATGAAGAAAGCAATAGCAACATACTAAACGATCAAGTGCTAAGCTAACGGAATGGGTCAAGTCAATCACATTATTCTCCTAATAATGTGATCCCGTTAATCAAATGATAACTCATGTCCATGGCTTGGAAACTTAACCATCTTCGATTAACGAGCTAGTCAAGTAGAGGCATACTAGTGACACTATGTTTGTCTATATATTCACACATGTATTATGTTTTCGGTTAATACAATTCTAGCATGAATAATAAACATTCATCATGATATGAGGAAATAAATAATAACTTTATTATTGCCTCTAGGGCATATTTCCTTCAGTCTCCCACTTGCACTAGAGTCAATAATCTAGATTACACAGTTATGATCCTAACACCCATGGAGTTTTGGTGCTGATCATGTTTTGCTCGTGGAAGAGGCTTAGTCAACGGGTCTGCAACATTCAGATCTGTATGTATCTTGCAAATCTCTATGTCTCCCACCTGGACTTGGTCCTGGATGGAATTGAAGCGTCTCTTGATGTGCTTGGTCCTCTTGTGAAATATGGATTCCTTTGCCAAGGCAATTGCACCAGTATCGTCACAAAAGATTTTCATTGGACGATGCACTAGGTATGACACCTAGATCGGATATGAACTCCTTCATCCAGACTCCTTCATTTGTTGCTTCCGAAGCAGCTATGTACTCCGCTTCACACGTAGATCCCGCCACGACGCTTTGTTTAGAACTGCACCAACTGACAGCTCCACCGTTCAATATAAACACGTATCCGGTTTGCGATTTAGAATTGTCCGGACCAGTGTCAAAGCTTGCATCGACGTAACCATTTACGACGAGCTCTTTGTCACCTCCATAAACATGAAACATATCCTTAGTCCTCCTTAGGTACTTCAGGATGTTCTTGATCGCTGTCCAGTGATCCACTCCTGGATTACTTTGGTACCTCCCTGCTAAACTAATAGCAAGGCGCACATCAGGTTTGGTACACAGCATTGCATACATGATAGAGCCTATGGCTGAAGCATAGGGAACACTTTTCATTTTCTCTCTATCTTCTGCAGTGGTCGGGCATTGAGTCTGACTCAACTTCACACCTTGTAACACAGGCAAGAACCCTTTCTTTGATTGATCCATTTGAACCTTTTCAAAACTTTGTCAAGGTATGTGCTTTGTGAAAGTCCAATTAAGCGTCTTGATCTATCTCTATAGATCTTGATGCCCAATATGTAAGCAGCTTCACCGAGGTCTTTCATTGAAAAACTCTTATTCAAGTATCCTTTTATGCTATCCAGAAATTCTATATCATTTCCAATCAACAATATGTCATCCACATATAATATTAGAAATGCTACAGAGCTCCCACTCACTTTCTTGTAAATACAGGCTTCTCCAAAAGTCTGTATAAAACCATATGCTTTGATCACACTATCAAAACGTTTATTCCAACTCCGAGAGGCTTGCACCAGTCCATAAATGGACCGCTAGAGCTTGCACACTTTGTTAGCTCCCTTCGGATCGACAAAACCTTCTGGTTGCTGCTACCTCTTGAGCACTACGTTGGTTTTCCCTTGAAGAGGAAAGGGTGATGCAGCAAAGTAGCGTAAGTATTTCCCTCAGTTTTTGAGAACCAAGGTATCAATCCAGTAGGAGGCTACGTGCGAGTCCCTCGCACCTACACAAACAAATAAATCCTCGCAACCAACGTGATAAGGGGTTGTCAATCCCTACACGGTCACTTACGAGAGTGAGATCTGATAGATATGATAGGATAATATTTTTGGTATTTTTATGATAAAGATGCAAAGTAAAATAAAAGCAACGGAAATAACTAAGTGTTGGAAGATTAATATGATGGAAAATAGACCCGGGGGCCATAGGTATCACTAGTGGCTTCTCTCAGGAGCATAAGTATTTTACGGTGGGTGAACAAATTACTGTTGAGCAATTGACAGAATTGAGCATAGTTATGAGAATATCTAGGTATGATCATGTATATAGGCATCACGTCCGAGACAAGTAAACCGACTCCTGCCTGCATCTACTACTATTACTCCACACATCGACCGCTATCCAGCATGCATCTAGAGTATTAAGTTCATAAGAACAGAGTAACGCTTTAAGCAAGATGACATGTTGTAGAGGGATAAATTCATGCAATATGATAAAAAATCCATCTTGTTATCCTCGATGGCAACAATACAATACGTGCCTTGCTGCCCCTACTGTCACTGGGAAAGGACACCGCAAGATTGAACCCAAAGCTAAGCACTTCTCCCATTGCAAGAAAGATCAATCTAGATCGGATATGAACTCCTTCATCCAGACTCCTTCATTTGCTGCTTCCGAAGCAGCTATGCACTCCGCTTCACACGTAGATCCCGCCATGACGCTTTGTTTAGAACTACACCAACTGACAGCTCCACCGTTCAATGTAAACACGTATCCGGTTTGCGATTTACAATCGTACAGATCAGTGTCAAAGCTTGCATTGACGTAACCATTTACGACCAGCTCTTTGTCACCTCCATAAACGAGAAACATATCCTTAGTCCTTTTCAGGTATTTCAGGATGTTCTTGACCGCTGTCCAGTGATCCACTCCTGGATTACTTTGGTACCTCCCTGTTAGGCTAATAGCAAGACACACATCAGGTCTGGTACACAACATTACATACATGATAGAGCCTATGGCTGAAGCATAGGGAACATCTTTCATTTTCTCTCTATCTTCTGCAGTGGTCGGGCATTGAGTCTGACTCAACTTCACACCTTGTAACACAGGCAAGAACCCTTTCTTTGCTTGATCCATTTTGAACTTCTTCAAAACTTTGTCAAGGTATGTGCTTTGTGAAAGTCCTATCAAGCGTCTTGATCTATCTCTATAGATCTTGATGCCTAATATGTAAGCAGCTTCACCGAGGTCTTTCATTGAAAAACTTTTATTCAAGTATCCTTTTATGCTATCCAAAAATTCTATATCATTTCCAATCAGTAATATGTCATCCACATATAATATCAGAAATGCTACAGAGCTCCCACTCACTTTCTTGTAAATACAAGCTTCTCCAAAAGTCTGTATAAAACCATATGCTTTGATCACACTATCAAAACGTTTATTCCAACTCCGAGAGGCTTGCACCAGTCCATAAATGGATCGCTGGAGCTTGCACACTTTGTTAGCTCCCTTTGGATCGACAAAGCCTTCTGGTTGCATCATATACAACTCTTCTTCCAGAAATCCATTCAGGAATGCAGTTTTGACATCCATTTGCCAAATTTCATAATCATAAAATGCAGCAATTGCTAACATGATTCGGACAGACTTAAGCATCGCTACGGGTGAGAAAGCCTCATCGTAGTCAATCCCTTGAACTTGTCGAAAACCTTTTGCAACAAGTCAAGCTTTATAGACTGTAACATTACCGTCAGCGTCAGTCTTCTTCTTGAAGATCCATTTATTCTCAATGGCTTGCCGATCATCGGGCAAGTCAACCAAAGTCCACACTTTGTTCTCATACATGGATCCCATCTCAGATTTCATGGCCTCAAGCTATTTTGCGGAACCTGGGCTCACCATCACTTCTTCATAGTTCGTAGGTTCACCTTGGTCAAGTAACATGACCTCCAGAATAAGATTACCGTACCACTCTGGTGCGGATCTTATTCTGGTTGACCTACGAGGTTCAGTAGTAACTTGATCTGGAGTTTCATGATCGATATCATTAGCTTCCTCACTAATTGGTGTAGGTGTCACAGGAACCGGTTTCTGTGTGATGAACTACTTTCCAATAAGGGAGCAGGTACAGTTACCTCATCAAGTTCTACTTTCCTCCCACTCACTTCTTTCGAGAGAAACTCCTTCTATAGAAAGGATCCATTCTTGGCAACGAATGTCTTGCCTTCGGATCTGTGATAGAAGGTGTACCCAACAGTTTCCTTTGGGTATCCTATGAAGACACATTTCTACGATTTGGGTTCGAGCTTATCAGGTTGAAGCTTTTTCACATAAGCATCGCAGCCCCAAACTTTAAGAAATGACAACTTTGGTTTCTTGCCAAACCACAGTTCATAAGGCGTCGTCTCAACGGATTTTGATGGTGCCCTATTTAACGTGAATGCAGCCGTCTCTAAAGCATAACCCCAAAACGATAGCGGTAAATCAGTAAGAGACATCATAGATCGCACCATATCTAGTAAAGTACGATTACGACGTTCGGACACACCATTACGCTGTGGTGTTCCGGGTGGCGTGAGTTGTGAAACTATTCCGCATTGTTTCAAATGTAGACCAAACTCGTAACTCAAATATTCTCCTCCACAATCAGATCGTAGAAACTTTATTTTCTTGTAACGATGATTTTCCACTTCACTCTGAAATTCTTTGAACTTTTCAAATGTTTCAGACTTATGTTTCATTAAGTAGATATACCCATATCTGCTCAAATCATCTGTGAAGGTGAGAAAATAATGATACCCACCGCGAGCCTCAACATTCATTGGACCACATACATCAGTATGTATGATCTCCAACAAATCAGTTGCTCGCTCCATAGTTCCGGAGAACGGCGTTTTAGTCATCTTGCCCATGAGGCATGGTTCGCAAGTAACAAGTGATTCATAATCAAGTGATTCCAAAAGTCCATCAGTATGGAGTTTCTTCATGCGCTTTACACCAATATGACCCAAACGGCAGTGCCACAAATAAGTTGCACTATCATTATCAACTCTGCATCTTTTGGCTTCAACATTATAAATATGTGTATCACTACTTTCGAGATTCAACAAAAATAGACCACTCTTCAAGGGTGCATGACCATAAAAGATATTACTCATATAAATAGAACAACCATTATTCTCAGATTTAAATGAATAACCGTCTCGCATCAAACAAGATCCAGATATAATGTTCATGCTTAACGCTGGCACCAAATAACAATTATTTAGGTCTAAAACTAATCCCTAAGGTAGATGTAGATGTAGCGTGCCGACGGCGATCACATCGACTTTGGAACCATTTCCCACGCGCATCGTCACCTCGTCCTTAGCCAGTCTTCGCTTAATCCGTAGTCCCTGTTTCGAGTTGCAAATATTAGCAACAGAACCAGTATCAAATACCCAGGTGCTACTGCGAGCTCTAGTAAGGTACACATCAATAACATGTATATCACATATACCTTTGTTCACCTTGCCATCCTTCTTATCCTCCAAATACTTGGGGCAGTTCCGCTTCTAGTGTCCAGTCTACTTGCAGTAGAAGCACTCAGTCTCAGGCTTAGGTCCAGACTTGGGTTTCTTCTCTTGAGCAGCAACTTGTTTGCTATTCTTCTTGAAGTTCCCCTTCTTCTTCCCTTTGACTTTTTTCTTGAAACTGGTGGTCTTGTTGACCATCAACAGTTGATGCTCCTTTTTGATTTCTACCTCTGCAGCCTTTAGCATTGCGAAGAGCTCGGGAATTGTCGTATCCATCCCTTGCATATTATAGTTCATCACGAAGCTCTTGTAGCTTGGTGGCAGTGATTGAAGAATTCTGTCAATGACACTATCATCCGGAAGATTAACTCCCAGTTGAATCAAGTGATTGTTATACCCAGACATTTTGAGTATATGTTCACTGACAGAACTATTCTCCTCCATCTTACAGCTGTAGAACTTATTGGAGACTTCATATCTCTCAATCCGGGCATTTGCTTGAAATATTAACTTCAACTCCTGGAACATCTCATATGCTCCATGACGTTCAAAACTTCGTTGAAGTCCCGGTTCTAAGCCGTAAAGCATGGCACACTGAACTATTGAGTAGTCATCAGCTTTGCTCTGCCAGACGTTCTTAACGTCGTCAGTTGCATCTGCAGCAGGCCTGGCACCCAGCGGTGCTTCCAGGAAGTAATTCTTCTGTGCAGCAATGAGGATAATCCTCAAGTTACGGACCCAGTCCATGTAATTGCTACCATCATC
This sequence comes from Aegilops tauschii subsp. strangulata, assembly GCF_002575655.3. Classification (NCBI taxonomy): domain Eukaryota; kingdom Viridiplantae; phylum Streptophyta; class Magnoliopsida; order Poales; family Poaceae; genus Aegilops; species Aegilops tauschii. Next base: position 470,011,705 of record NC_053040.3, on the reverse strand, counting down.
TTTCAACTTTGCTTTCTCAGGAACGCATTAAAATTCAACGGAACAACAGCACGGGCCATCTATCTACAATCAACATAGACAAGCAAAATACTATCAGGTACTAAGTTTATGATAAATTTAAGTTCAATTAATCATATTACTTAAGAACTCCGACTTAGATAGACATCCCTCTAATCATCTAAGTGATCACGTGATCCAAGTCAACTAAACCATAACCGATCATCACGTGAAATGGAGTAGTTTTCAATGGTGAACATCACTATGTTGATCATATCTACAATATGATTCACGCTCGACCTTTCGGTCTCAGTGTTCTGAGGCCATATCTGGATATGCTAGGCTCGTCAAGTTTAACCCGAGTATTCTGCGTGTGCAAAAACTGGCTTGCACCCGTTGTAGATGAACGTAGAGCTTATCACACCCGATCATCACGTGGTGTCTCGGCATGACGAACTTCGGGTCGGTGCATACTCAGGGAGAACACTTTTATCTTGAAATTTAGTGAGAGATCATCTTATAATGCTACCGTCAATCAAAGAAAAATAAGATGCATAAAGGATAAACATCACATGCAATCAATATAAGTGATATGATATGGCCATCATCATCTTGTGCTTGTGATCTCCATCTCTGAAGCACCGTCATGATCACCATCATCACCGGCGTGACACCTTGATCTCCATCGTAGCATCGTTGTCGTCTCGCCAACTATTGCTTCTACGACTATCGCTACCGCATAGTGATAAAGTAAAGCAATTACAGGGCGATTGCATTGCATACAATAAAGCGACAACCATATGGCTCCTGCCAGTTGCCGATAACTTGGTTATAAAACATGATCATCTCATACAATAAAATATAGCATCATGCCTTGACCATATCACATCACAACATGCCCGGCAAAAATAAGTTAGACGTCGTCTACTTTGTTGTTGCAAGTTTTACGTGGCCGCTACGGGCTGAGCAAGAACCGTTCCTACCTACGCATCAAAACCACAACGATAGTTCGTCAAGTTAGTGATGTTTCAACCTTCTCAAGGACCGGGCGTAGCCACACTCGGTTCAACTAAAGTTGGAGAAACTGACACCTGCCAGCCACCTGTGTGCAAAGTACGTCGGTAGAACCAGTCTCGCGTAAGCGTACGCGTAATGTCGGTCCGGGCCGCTTCATCCAACAATACCGCCAATCCAAAGTATGACATGCTGGTAAGCAGTATGACTTGTATCGCCCACAACTCACTTGTGTTCTACTCGTGCATAAACATCTACGCATAAAACTAGGCTCGGATACCACTGTTGGGGAACGTAGTAATTTCAAAAAAATTCCTACGCACACACAGGATCATGGTGATGCATAGCAACGAGAGGGGAGAGTGTGTCCACGTACCCTCGTAGACCAAAAGCGGAAGCGTTAGCACAACGCGGTTGATGTAGTCGTACGTCTTCACGATCCGACCGATCCGAGTACCGAACGTACGGCACCTCCGAGTTCAGCACACGTTCAGCTCGATGACGTCCCTCGAACTCCGATCCAGCCGAGCTTTGAGGGAGAGTTCCGTCAGCACGACGGCGTGGTGACAGTGATGATGATGCTACCGACGCAGGGCTTCGCCTAAGCACCGCTACGATATGATCAAGGTGGAATATGGTGGAGGGGGGCACCGCACACGGCTAAGAGATCAAGAGATCAATTGTTGTGTCTATGGGGTGCCCCCCTCCTCCGTATATAAAGGGGGGAGGAGGAGAGGGCCGGCCAAGGGGAGGAGGCGTGCCCAAGCGGGGCAATCCTACTCCAAGTAGGATTCCCCCGTCTTTCCTAGTCCAAGTAGGAGAGGGGAAGGAAGAGGAGGAGAAGAAGAAGGAAAGGGCGGGGGGCCGACCCCCTAGTCCAATTCGGTTTGGGCTAGGGGGGCCTCCTGCCCCTAGCTAGCCACCTCTCCTCTTCCACCACTTGGGCCCATGAGGCCCAATAACCCCCCGGGAGGTTCCGGTAACCTCCCGGTTTCTCCGGCATTTATCCGATAACCCCCAGAACTCATCCGGTGTCCGAATATAACAGTCCAATATATCAATCTTAACGTCTCGACCATTTCGAGACTCCTCGTCATGTGCGTGATCACATCCGGGACTCCAAACTACCTTCGGTACATCAAAACAGAAAACTCATAATACCGATCGTCATCTAACTTTAAGCGTGCGGACCCTACGGGTTCGAGAACTATGTAGACATGACCGAGACACGTCTCCGGTTAATAACCAATAGCGGAACCTGGATGCTCATATTGGCTCCTACATATTCTACGAAGATCTTTATCGGTCAAACCGCATAACAACATACGTTGTTCCCTTTGTCAACGGTATGTTACTTGCCCGAGATTCGATCGTCGGTATCTCAATACCTAGTTCAATCTCGTTACCGGCAAGTCTCTTTACTCATTCCGTAATACATCATCTTGCAACTAACTCATTAGTCACAATGCTTGCAAGGCTTATAGTGATGTGCATTACCGAGTGGGCCAGAGATACCTCTCCGACAATTCGGAGTGACAAATCCTAATCTCGAAATACGCCAACCCAACAAGTACCTTCGGAGACACCTGTAGAGCACCTTTATAATCACCCAGTTACGTTATGACATTTGGTAGCACACAAAGTGTTCCTCCGGTAAACGGGAGTTGCATAATCTCATAGTCATAGGAACATGTATAAGTCATGAAGAAAGCAATAGCAACATACTAAACGATCAAGTGCTAAGCTAACGGAATGGGTCAAGTCAATCACATTATTCTCCTAATAATGTGATCCCGTTAATCAAATGACAACTCATGTCCATGGCTAGGAAACTTAACCATCTTCGATTAACGAGCTAGTCAAGTAGAGGCATACTAGTGACACTATGTTTGTCTATATATTCACACATGTATTATGTTTCTGGTTAATACAATTCTAGCATGAATAATAAACATTTATCATGATATGAGGAAATAAATAATAACTTTATTATTGCCTCTAGGGCCTATTTCCTTCAGTACGACTACATCAACCGCGTTGTTATAACGCTTCCTCTTACGGTTTACGAGGGTACGTAGACAACACTCTCCCCTCTTGTTGCTATGCATCACCATGATCTTGCGTGTGCGTAGGAAATTTTTTGAAATTACTATTTTCCCCAACAGTGGCATCCGAGCCAGGTTTATGCGTAGATGTTATATGCACAAGTAGAACACAAGTGAGTTGTGGGCGATACAAGTCATACTGCTTACCAGCATGTCATACTTTGGTTCGGCGGTATTGTTGGATGAAGCGGCCCGGACCGACATTACGCGTACGCTTACGCAAGACTAGTTCTACCGACGTGCTTTGCACACAGGTGGCTGGCGGGTGTCAGTTTCTCCAACTTTAGTTGAACCGAGTGTGGCTACGCCCGGTCCTTGTGAAGGTTAAAACAGCACTAACTTGACGAAATATCGTTGTGGTTTTGATGCGTAGGTAAGAATGGTTCTTGCTTAGCCCGTAGCAGCCACGTAAAACTCGCAACAACAAAGTAGAGGACGTCTAACTTGTTTTTGCATGGCATGTTGTGATGTGATATGGTCAAGGCATGATGCTATATTTATTGTATGAGATGATCATATTTTGTAACGGAGTTATCGGCAACCGGCAGTTGCCATATGGTTGTCGCTTTATTGTATGCAATGCAATTGTCTTGTAATTGCTTTACTTTATCACTAAGCGGTAGTGATAGTCATAGAAGCAATAGTTGGCGAGACGACAACGATACTACGATGGAGATCAAGGTGTCGCACCGGTGACGATGGTGATCATGACTGTGCTTTGGAGATGGAGATCAAAGGAACAAGATGATGATGGCCATATCATATCACTTATATTGATTGCATGTGATGTTTATCCTTTATGCATCTTATTCTGCTTTGTTTGACGGTAGCATTATAAGATGATCTCTCACCAAATTTCAAGGTAAAAGTGTTCTCCCTGAGTATGCACCGTTGCCAAAGTTCGTCATGCCGAGACACCACGTGATGATCGGGTGTGATAAGCTCAATGTTCATCTACAATGGGTGTAAGACAGTTTGGCACACGCAGAATACTCGGGTTAAACTTGACGAGCCTAGCATATGCAGATATGGCCTCGGAACACTGAGACCGAAAGGTCGAGCGTGAATCATATAGTAGATATGATCAACATAGTGATGTTCACCATTGAAAACTACTCCATCTCACGTGATGATCGGTTATGGTTTAGTTGATATGGATCACGTGATCACTTAGATGATTAGAGGGATGTCTATCTAAGTGGGAGTTCTTAAGTAATATGATTAATTGAACTTAAATTTATCATGAACTTAGTACCTGAGAGTATTTTGCTTGTCTATGTTGTTGTAGATAGATGGCCCGTGCTGTTGTTCCGTTGAATTTTAATGCATTCCTTGGGAAAGAAAAGTTGAAAGATGATGGTAGCAATTACATGGACAGGGTCCGTAACTTGAGGATTATCCTCATTGCTGCACAGAAGAATTACGTCCTGGAAGCACCGCTTGGTGCCAGGCCTGCTGCAGATGGAACTGACGATGTTAAGAACGTCTGGCAGAGCAAAGCTGATGACTACTCGATAGTTCAGTGTGCCATGCTTTACGGCTTAGAACCGGGACTTCAACGACGTTTTGAACGTCATGGAGCATATGAGATGTTCCAGGAGTTGAAGTTAATATTTCAAGAAAATGCCCGGATTGAGAGATATGAAGTCTCCAATAAATTCTACAGCTGCAAGATGGAGGAGAATAGTTCTGTCAGTGAACATATACTCAAAATGTCTGGGTATAACAATCACTTGATTCAACTGGGAGTTAATCTTCCGGATGATAGTGTCATTGACAGAATTCTTCAATCACTGCCACCAAGCTACAAGAGCTTCGTGATGAACTATAATATCCAAGGGATGGATAAGACAATTCCTGAGCTCTTCACAATGCTAAAGGCTGCGGAGGTAGAAATCACAAAGGAGCATCAAGTGTTGATGGTCAACAAGACCACCAGTTTCAAGAAAAAGGGTAAAGGGAAGAAGAAGGGGAACTTCAGGAAGAACGGCAAACAAGTTGCTGCTCAAGAGAAGAAACCTAAGTCTAGACCTAAGTCTGAGACTGAGTGCTTCTACTGCAAACAGACTGGTCACTGGAAGCGGAACTGCCCCAAGTATTTGGCGGATAAGAAGGATGGCAAGGTGAACAAAGGTATATGTGATATACATGTTATTGATGTGTACCTTACTAGAGCTCGCAGTAGCACCTGGGTATTTGATACTGGTTCTGTTGCTAATATTTGCAACTAGAAACAGGGACTACGAATTAAGCGAAGACTGGTTAAGGACGAGGTGACGATGCGCGTGGGAAATGGTTCCAAAGTCAATGTGATCGCCGTCGGCACGCTACGTCTACATCTACCTTCGGGATTAGTTTTAGACCTGAATAATTGTTATTTGGTGCCAGCGTTAAGCATGAACATTATATCTGGATCTTGTTTGATGCGAGACGGTTATTCATTTAAATCTGAGAATAATGGTTGTTCTATTTATATGAGTAATATCTTTTATGGTCATGCACCCTTGAAGAGTGGTCTATTTTTGTTGAATCTCGATAGTAGTGATACACATATTCATAATGTTGAAGCCAAAAGATGCAGAGTTGATAATGATAATGCAACTTATTTGTGGCACTGCCGTTTGGGTCATATTGGTGTAAAGCGCATGAAGAAACTCCATACAGATGGACTTCTAGAATCACTTGATTATGAATCACTTGGTACTTGCGAACCATGCCTCATTGGCAAGATGGCTAAAACGCCGTTCTCTGGAACAATGGAGCGAGCAACAGATTTATTGGAAATCATACATACTGATGTATGTGGTCCGATGAATATTGAGGCTCACGGAGGGTATCGTTATTTTCTCACCTTCACATACGATTTGAGCAGATATGGGTATATCTACTTAATGAAACATAAGTCTGAAACATTTGAAAAGTTCAAAGAATTTCAGAGTGAAGTGGAAAATCATCGTAACAAGAAAATAAAGTTTCTACGATCTGATCGTGGAGGAGAATATTTGAGTTACGAGTTTGGTCTACATTTGAAACAATGCGGAATAGTTTCGCAACTCATGCCACCCGGAACACCACAGCGTAATGGTGTGTCCGAACGTCGTAATCATACTTTACTAGATATGGTGCGATCTATGATGTCTCTTACTGATTTACCGCTATCATTTTGAGGTTATGCTTTAGAGACGGCTGCATTCACATTAAATAGGGCACCATCGAAATCCGTTGAGACGACGCCTTATGAACTGTGGTTTGGCAAGAAACCAAAGTTGTCATTTCTTAAAGTTTGGGGGGAAATAGAACTTGATGAGGTAACTGTACTTACTCCCTTATTGGAAAGTAGTTCATCACAGAAACCGGTTCCTGTGACACCTACACCAATTAGTGAGGAAGCTAATGATGTTGATCATGAAACTTCAGATCAAGTTACTACCGAACCTCGTAGGTCAACCAGAGTAAGATCCGCACCAGAGTGGTACGGTAATCCTATTCTGGAGGTCATGTTACTTGACCAAGGCGAACCTACAAACTATGAAGAAGCGATGGTGAGCCCAGATTCCGCAAAATGGCTTGAGGCCATGAAACCTGAGATGGGATCCATGTATGAGAACAAAGTGTGGACTTTGGTTGACTTGCCCGATGATCGGCAAGCCATTGAGAATAAATGGATCTTCAAGAAGAAGACTGACGCTGACGGTAATGTTACTGTCTACAAAGCTCGACTTGTTGCAAAAGGTTTTCGACAAGTTCAAGGGATTGACTACGATGAGACTTTCTCACCCGTAGCAATACTTAAGCCTGTCCGAATCATGTTAGCAATTGCTGCATTTTATGATTATGAAATTTGGCAAATGGATGTCAAAACTGCATTCCTGAATGGATTTCTGGAAGAAGAGTTGTATATGATGCAACTGATATGTCTCCAACGTATCTATAATTTTTGATTGCTCCATGCTATATTATCTTCTGTTTTGGACATTATTGGGCTTTATTATCCACTTTTATATTATTTTTGGGACTAACCTATTAACCGGAGGCCCAACCCAGAATTGTTGTTTTTTGCCTATTTCAGAGTTTTGCAGAAAAAGAATATCAAACGGAGTCCAAACGGAATGAAACCTTCGGGAACGTGATTTTCGGAACGAACATGATCCAGAGGACTTGGACCCTACGTCAAGAAAGCTACCAGGAAGCCACGAGGTAGGGGACGCGCCTACCCCCCTGGGCGCGCCCTCCACCCTCGTGGGCCCCACGTTGCTCCACCGACGTACTCCTTTCTCCTATATATACCTACGTACCCCCAAAGGTCAGATACGGAGCCAAAAACCTAATTCCACCGCCGCAACCTTCTGTACCCACGAGATCCCATCTTGGGGCCTGTTCCGGAGCTCCGCCGGAGGGGGCATCCATCACGGAGGGCTTCTACATCAACACCATAGCCTCTCCGATGAAGTGTGAGTAGTTTACCTCAGACCTTCGGGTCCATAGTTATTAGCTAGATGGCTTCCTCTCTCTTTTTGGATCTCAATACAATGTTCTCCCCCTCTCTTGTGGAGATCTATTCGATGTAATCTTCTTTTGCGGTGTGTTTGTTGAGACCGATGAATTGTGGGTTTATGATCAAGTTTATCTATGAACAATATTTGAATCTTCTGAATTCTTTTATGTATGATTGGTTATCTTTGCAAGTCTCTTTGAATTATCAGTTTGGTTTGGCCTACTAGATTGATCTTTCTTGCAATGGGAGAAGTGCTTAGCTTTGGGTTCAATCTTGCGGTGTCCTTTCCCAGTGACAGTAGGGGTAGCAAGGCACGTATTGTATTGTTCCCATCGAGGATAACAAGATGGGGTTTTTATCATATTGCATGAATTTATCCCTGTACATCATGTCATCTTGCTTAAAGCGTTACTCTGTTCTTATGAACTTAATACTCTAGATGCATGCTGGATAGCGGTCGATGTGTGGAGTAATAGTAGTAGATGCAGGCAGGAGTCGGTCTACTTGTCTCGGACGTGATGCCTATATACATGACCATACCTAGATATTCTCATAACTATGCTCAATTCTGTCAATTGCTCAACGTAATTTGTTCACCCACCATAAAATACTTATGCTCTTGAGAGAAGCCACTAGTGAAACCTATGGCCCCCGGGTCTATTTTCCATCATATTAATATTCCAACACTTAGTTATTTCCGTTGCTTTTATTTTACTTTGCATCTTTATCATAAAAATACCAAAAATATTATCCTATCATATCTATGAGATCTCACTCTTGTAAGTGTTCGTGTAGGGATTGATAACCCCTTATCGCGTTGGTTGCGAGGATTTATTTGTTTGTGTAGGTGCGAGGGACTCGTGCGTAGCCTCCTACTGGATTGATACCTTGGTTCTCAAAAACTGAGGGAAATACTTATGCTACTTTGCTGCATCACCCTTTCCTCTTCAAGGGAAAACCAACGCAGTGCTCAAGAGGTAGCAAGAAGGATTTCTGGCGCCGTTGCCGGGGAGGTCTACGCAAAAGTCAACATACCAAGTACCCATCACAAACCCTTATCTCCCGCATTACATTATTTGCCATTTGCCTCTCGTTTTCCTCTCCCCCACTTCACCCTTGCCATTTTATTCGTCCTCTCTTTTTCGTTTGCCTCTTTTCCATTAGCTTGTCGTTATGGCTAGTCCTTTATCTTCTCCATTGTCTCCCGAAAATGAAATTCTCACTTTTAAACAAAGGGAGGGAGAAAATCTAAAAGACGCTTGGTATAGAATGCAATGCTCAAAATAGATCTACCAGGAAGCAATCTACTTCCGTTCTTCTCCGCAATTTTTATGTAGGCGCTAATCCTTGGTACAGATATATCCTTGATACCATTACCGGAGGGAAGTTCTTGGGTAGCCATACTTTTGATTCTTATAATGCTATGATAGATTTGTTTGGCTCACCACCTCTTTTGGTTAATGGAACTATGTTAACTTTGGAGCATGTAATGCAAAGACTTGAAATTATTGAAAATAAAGTTGCTACCGTAGAGTTAATTGAAAATTTGGATAAAAAGATCCACAACCAAATTACCCAATATGGATCTAAAGTAGGAGTCACTTTGAAAAATATTAAGGAGAAGGAACCCATAGTTAATGAAAGAATAAATCAAGATTCCACTAGAATCGATAAACTTGAGGGTATGATTACCAACTTGGGAACCGCTTTTTCTTCCGTAAAGAATACTCCAAGTCCTCCAACTAAAATTGCCAAGCTTATGTATGTTCCTAAAAATAAGGGTGAATCCTCTAGTAAGGAAACTGCGGATCTCAAATCTATAAGTATTCATCCCAATCTTTTTGCTATCATTAAGGAACCAATTGTTACTAATGAATTTTTCGATCTTGTGCCTCAAAGTTTGATAATTAATAAAAATAAAGAATCTTTTAAGGATGATAGATGCCTCATTGAAGAATTGCCTATCAAAGATGGCAATACCTAGATCTATCCTTGTTTTTATGCCTAGCTAGGGGCGTTAAACGATAGCGCTTGTTGGGAGGCAACCCAATTTTATTTTTAGTTTTTTGCTTTTTGCTTCTGTTTAGGAATAAAAATTTGTTCTAGCCTCTGGTTAGATGTGTTTTTATGTTTTAATTAGTGTTTGTGCCAAGTTAAACCTATAGGATCTTCTTGGATGATAGTTATTTGATCTTGCAGAAAATTCCAGAAACTTTCTGTTCACGAAAATAATTGTTAAAAATCACCAGAACGTGATAAAATATTGATTCCAATTGCTTCTGATAGATAAACAAATTTCCTAGGTCGTCCTATTTTTGCTGATTTTTTGGAGTTCCAGAAGTTTGCGTTAGTTACAGATTACTACAGACTGTTCTGTTTTTGACAGATTCTGTTTTTCGTGTGTTGTTTGCTTATTTTGATGAATCTATGGCTAGTAAAAGAGTTTATAAACCATAGATAAGTTGGAATACAGTAGGTTTAACACCAATATAAATAAAGAATGAGTTCATTACAGTACCTTGAAGTCGTCTTTTGTTTTCTTTCGCTAACGGAGCTCACGAGATTTTCTGTTAAGTTTTGTGTTGTGAAGTTTTCAAGTTTTGGGTGAAAGATTTGATGGATTATGGAACAAGGAGTGGCAAGAGCCTAAGCTTGGGGATGCCCATGGCACCCCCAAGATAATCTAAGGACACGAAAAAGCCAAAGCTTGGGGATGCCCCGGAAGGCATCCCCTCTTTCGTCTACTTCCATCGGTAACTTTACTTGGAGCTATATTTTTATTCACCACATGATATGTGTTTTGCTTGGAGCGTCTTGTATGATTTGAGTCTTTGCTTTTTAGTTTACCACAATCATCCTTGCTGTACACACCTTTTGAGAGAGACACACATGATTCTGAAATTATTAGAATACTCTATGTGCTTCACTTATATCTTTTGAGTTATATAGTTTTTGCTCTAGTACTTCACTTATATCTTTTAGAGCACGGTGGTGGATTTGTTTTATAGAAACTATTGATCTCTCATGCTTCACTTAGATTATTTTGAGAGTCTTAAATAGCATGGTAATTTGCTTAAATAATCCTAATATGCTAGGTATTCAAGATTAGTAAAAACTTTCCTATGAGTGTGTTGAATACTAAGAGAAGTTTGATGCTTGATGATTGTTTTGAGATATGCAGGTAGTGATATCAAAGTTGTGCTAGTTGAGTAGTTGCGAATTTGAGAAATACTTGTGTTGAAGTTTGCAAGTCCCGTATCACGCACGTATGGTAAACGCTATGTAACAAATTTGAAACATGAGGTGTTCTTTGATTGTCCTCCTTATGAGTGGCGGTCGGGGACGAGCGATGGTCTTTTCCTACCAATCTATCCCCCTAGGAGCATGCGCGTAGTGCTTGGTTTTTGATGACTTGTAGATTTTTACAATAAGTATGTGAGTTCTTTATGACTAATGTTGAGTCCATGGATTATACGCACTCTCACCTTTCCATCATTGCTAGCCTCTTCGGTACCGTGCATTGTCCTTTCTCACATTGAGAGTTGGTGCAAACTTCGCCGGTGCATCCAAACCCCGTGATATGAGACGCTCTTTCACACATAAAACTCCTTATATCTTCCTCAAAACAGCCACCATACCTACCTATTATGGCATTTCCATAGCCATTCCGAGATATATTGCCATGCAACTTTCCACCATTCTGTTTATCATGACACGTTCATCATTGTCATATTGCTTTGCATGATCATGCAGTTGACATAGTATTTGTGGCAAAGCCACCGTTCATAATTCTTTCATACATGTCACTCTTGGTTCATTGCATATCCCGGTACACCGCCGGAGGCATTCATATAGAGTCATACCTTGTTCTAGTATCGAGTTGTAATCATTGAGTTGTAAATAAATAGAAGTGTGATGATCATCATTTTCTAGAGCATTGTCCCAAGTGAGGAATAAAAAAAGAGAAAAAGAGAGAGAGAAAGGCCATAAAAAAGAGAAGGCCCAAAAAAATGAGAGAAAAAGAGAGAAGGGACAATGTTACTATCCTTTTACCACACTTGTGCTTCAAAGTAGCACCATAATCTTCATGATAGAGAGTCTCTTGTTTTGTCACTTTCATATACTAGTGGGAATTTTTCATTATAGAACTTGGCTTGTATATTCCAACAATGGGCCTCCTCAAGTGCCCTAGGTCTTCGTGAGCAAGCAAGTTGGATGCACACCCACTTAGTTTCTTTTGTTGAGCTTTCATATATTTATAGCTCTAGTGCATCCGTTGCATGGCAATCCCTACTCCTTGCATTAACATCAATCGATGGGCATCTTCATAGCTCATTGACTAGCCTCGTTGATGTGAGACTTTCTCCTTCTTTGTCTTCTCCACATAACCCCCATCATCATATTCTATTCCACCCATAGTGCTATGTCCATGGCTCACGCTCATGTATTGCGTGAAGGTTGAAAAAGTTTGAGATTACTAAAGTATGAAACAATTGCTTGGCTTGTCATCGGGGTTGTGCATGATGAGAGCATTCTTGGGTGACGAAAATGGAGCATGACTAAACTATATGATTTTGTAGGGATGAACTTTCTTTGGCCATGTTATTTTGAGAGGACATAATTGCTTAGTTAGTATGCTTGAAGTATTATTATTTTTATGTCAATATTGAACTTTTATCTTGAATCTTTCGGATCTGAATATTCATACCACAATTAAGTAGAATTACATTGAAATTATACCAAGTAGCATTCCACATCAAAAATTCTGTTTTTATCATTTACCTACTCGAGGACGAGCAGGAATTAAGCTTGGGGATGTTTGATACGTCTCCAACGTTTCTATAATTTTTGATTGCTCCATGCTATATTATCTTCTGTTTTGGACATTATTGGTTTTATTATCCACTTTTATATTATTTTTGGGACTAACCTATTAACCGAAGGCCCAGCCCAGAATTGCTGTTTTTTTGCCTATTTCAGAGTTTCGCAGAAAAAGAATATCAACGGAGTCCAAACGGAATGAAACCTTTGGGAACGTGATTTTCGGAACGAACATGATCCAGAGGACTTGGACCCTACGTCAAGAAAGCTACCAGGAAGCCACGAGGTAGGGGGGCGCGCCTACCCCCCTGGGCGTGCCCTCCACCCTCGTGGGCCCCATGTTGCTCCACCGACGTACTCCTTCCTCCTATATATACCTACGTACCCCCAAACGATCAGATACGGAGCCAAAAACCTAATTCCACCGCCGCAACCTTCTGTACCCACGAGATCCCATCTTGGGGCCTATTCCGGAGCTCCGCCGGAGGGGGCATCGATCATGGAGGGCTGTTGGGGAACGTAGTAATTTCAAAAAAATTCCTACCCACATGCAAGATCATGGTGATGCATAGCAACAAGAGGGGAGAGTGTTGTCCACGTACCCTCGTAGACCGAAAGCGGAAGTGTTAGCACAACGCGGTTGATGTAGTCGTACGTCTTCATGATCCGACCGATCAAGTACCGAATGCACGGCACCTCTGAGTTCAGCACACGTTCAGCCCGATGATGTCCCTTGAACTCCGATCCAGCCGAGTGTTGAGGGAGAGTTTCGTCAGCACGACGGTGTGGTGACGATGATGATGTTCCACCGACGGAGGGCTTCGCCTAAGCACCGCTACAGTATTATCGAGGTGGACTATGGTGGAGGGGGGCACCGCACACGGCTAAAAGATCAAACGATCAATTGTTCTGTCTCTAGGGTGCCCCCTGCCCCCGTATATAAAGGAGCAAGGGGGGAGGTGCGGCCGGCCAGGAGGGGCGCGCCAGGTGGAGTTCTACTCCCACCGGGAGTAGGACTCCCTCCCTTTTCCTAGTTGGATTAGGAGTGGAGGGGAAAAAGGAGGGAGAGAGGAAGGAAAGGGGGGGCGCCGCCCCCCTCTCCTTGTCCTATTCGGACTAAGGGGGGAGGGGCGCGCGGCCCTGCCCTGGCCGCCTCTCCTCTTCTCCACAAAGGCCCACTATGGCCCATTAAGCCCCCGGGGGGTTCTGGTAACCCCTCGGTACTCCGGTAAAATCCCGATTTCACCCGGAACACTTCCGATATCCAAATATAGGCTTCCAATATATCAATCTTCATGTCTCGACCATTTCGAGACTCCTCATCATGTCCGTGATCACATCCGGGACTCCGAACAACCTTCGGTACATCAAAACATACAAACTCATAATATAACTGTCATCGAAACGTTAAGCGTGCGGACCCTACGGGTTCGAGAACTATGTAGACATGACCGAGACACGTCTCTGGTCAATAACCAATAGCGGAACCTGGATGCTCATATTGGCTCCCACATATTCTACGAAGATCTTTATCGGTCAGACCGCATAACAACATACGTTGTTCCCTTTGTCATCGGTATGTTACTTGCCCGAGATTCGATCGTCGGTATCTCAATACCTAGTTCAATCTCGTTACCGGCAAGTCTCTTTACTCGTTTCGTAATACATCATCCCACAACTAACTCATTAGTTGCAATGCTTGCAAGGCTTAAGTGATGTGCATTACCGAGAGGGCCCAGAGATACCTCTCCGATAATCAGAGTGACAAATCCTAATCTCGAAATACGCCAACCCAACAAGTACCTTCGGAGACACCTGTAGAGCACCTTTATAATCACCCAGTTATGTTGTGACGTTTGGTAGCACACAAAGTGTTCCTCCGGTAAACGGGAGTTGCATAATCTCGTAGTCATAGGAACATGTATAAGTCATGAAGAAAGCAATAGCAACATACTAAACGATCGAGTGCTAAGCTAACGGAATGGGTCAAGTCAATCACATCATTCTCCTAATGATGTGACCCCGTTAATCAAATGACAACTCATGTCAATGGCTAGGAAACATAACCATCTTTGATCAACGAGCTAGTCAAGTAGAGGCATACTAGTGACACTCTGTTTGTCTATGTATTCACACAAGTATTATGTTTCCGGTTAATACAATTCTAGCATGAATAATAAACATTTATCATGAAATAAGGAAATAAATAATAAATTTATTATGCCTCTAGGGCATATTTCCTTCAAGGGATTCTACATCAACACCATAGCCTCTCCGATGAAGTGTGAGTAGTTTACCTCAGACCTTCGGGTCCATAGTTATTAGCTAGATGGCTTCCTCTCTCTTTTTGGATCGCAATACAATGTTCTCCCCCTCTCTTGTGGAGATCTATTCGATGTAATCTTCTTTTGTGGTGTGTTTGTTGAGACCGATGAATTTTGGGTTTATGATCAAGTTTATCTATGAACAATATTTGAATCTTCTGAATTCTTTTATGTATGATTGGTTATCTTTGCAAGTCTCTTCGAATTATCAGTTTGGTTTGGCCTACTAGATTGATCTTTCTTGCAATGGGAGAAGTGCTTAGCTTTGGGTTCAATCTTGCGGTGTCCTTTCCTAGTGACAGTAGGGGCAGCAAGGCACGTATTGTATTGTTGCCATCGAGGATAACAAGATGGGGTTTTTATCATATTGCATGAATTTATCCCTCTACAACATGTCATCTTGCTTAAAGCGTTACTCTGTTCTTATGAACTTAATACTCTAGATGCATGCTGGATAGCGGTCGATGTGTGGAGTAATAGTAGTAGATGCAGGCAGGAGTCGGTTTACTTGTCTCGGACGTGATGCCTATATACATGATCATACCTAGATATTCTCATAACTATGCTCAATTCTGTCAATTGCTCAACAGTAATTTGTTCACCCACCGTAAAATACTTATGCTCCTGAGAGAAGCCACTAGTGATACCTATGGCCCCCGGGTCTATTTTCCATCATATTAATCTTCCAACACTTAGTTATTTCCGTTGCTTTTATTTTACTTTGCATCTTTATCATAAAAATACCAAAAATATTATCCTGTCATATCTATCAGATCTCACTCTCGTAAGTGACCGTGTAGGGATTGACAACCCCTTATCACGTTGGTTGTGAGGATTTATTTGTTTGTGTAGGTGCGAGGGACTCGCACGTAGCCTCCTACTGGATTGATACCTTGGTTCTCAAAAACTGAGGGAAATACTTACGCTACTTTGCTGCATCACCCTTTCCTCTTCAAGGGAAAACCAACGTAGTGCTCAAGAGGTAGCAGCAACCAGAAGGTTTTGTCGATCCGAAGGGAGCTAACAAAGTGTGCAAGCTCTAGCGATCCATTTATGGACTGGTGCAAGCCTCTCGGAGTTGGAATAAACGTTTTGATAGTGTGATCAAAGCATATGGTTTTATACAGACTTTTGGAGAAGCCTGTATTTACAAGAAAGTGAGTGGGAGCTCTGTAGCATTTCTAATATTATATGTGGATGACATATTGTTGATTGGAAATGATATAGAATTTCTGGATAGCATAAAAGGATACTTGAATAAGAGTTTTTCAATGAAAGACCTCGGTGAAGCTGCTTACATATTGGGCATCAAGATCTATAGAGATAGATCAAGACGCTTAATTGGACTTTCACAAAGCACATACCTTGACAAAGTTTTGAAAAGGTTCAAAATGGATCAATCAAAGAAAGGGTTCTTGCCTGTGTTACAAGGTGTGAAGTTGAGTCAGACTCAATGCCCGACCACTGCAGAAGATAGAGAGAAAATGAAAAGTGTTCCCTATGCTTCAGCCATAGGCTCTATCATGTATGCAATGCTGTGTACCAGACCTGATGTGCGCCTTGCTATTAGTTTAGCAGGGAGGTACCAAAGTAATCCAGGAGTGGATCACTGGACAGCGATCAAGAACATCCTGAAGTACCTAAGGAGGACCAAGGATATGTTTCATGTTTATGGAGGTGACAAAGAGCTCGTCGTAAATGGTTACGTCGATGCAAGCTTTGACACTGATCCGGACAATTCTAAATCGCAAACCGGATACGTGTTTATATTGAACGGTGGAGCTGTCAGTTGGTGCAGTTCTAAACAAAGCGTCGTGGCGGGATCTACGTGTGAAGCGGAGTACATAGCTGCTTCGGAAGCAACAAATGAAGGAGTCTGGATGAAGGAGTTCATATCCGATCTAGGTGTCATACCTAGTGCATCGGGTCCAATGAAAATCTTTTGTGACAATACTGGTGCAATTGCCTTGGCAAAGGAATCCAGATTTCACAAGAGAACCAAGCACATCAAGAGACGCTTAAATTTCATCCGGGATCAAGTCCAGGTGGGAGACATAGAGATTTGCAAGATACATACGGATCTGAATGTTGCAGACCCGTTGACTAAGCCTCTTCCACGAGCAAAACATGATCAACACCAAGACTCCATGGGTGCTAGAATCATTACTATGTAATCTAGATTATTGACTCTAGTGCAAGTGGGAGACTGAAGGAAATATGCCCTAGAGGCAATAATAAAGTTATTATTTATTTCCTCATATCATGATAAATGTTTATTATTCTTGCTAGAATTGTATTAACCGGAAACATAATACATGTGTGAATACATAGACAAACATAGTGTCACTAGTATGCCTCTACTTGACTAGCTCGTTAATCAAAGATGGTTGAGTTTCCTAGCCATGGACATGAGTTGTCATTTGATTACCGGGATCACATCATTAGGAGAATCATGTGATTGACTTGACCCATTCCGTTAGCTTAGCACTTGATCGTTTAGTTTACTGCTATTGCTTTCTCCATGACTTATACATGTTCCTGTGACTATGAGATTATGCAACTCCCGAATACCGGAAGAACACTTTGTGTGCTACCAAACATCACAACGTAACTGGGTGATTATAAAGGTGCTCTACAGGTGTCTCCGATGGTGTTTGTTGAGTTGGCATAGATCGAGATTAGGATTTGTCACTCCGATTGTCGGAGAGGTATCTCCGGGCCCTCTCGGTAATGCACATCACAATAAGCCTTGCACGCAATGTGACTAATGAGTTAGTTGCGGGATGATGAATTACGGAACGAGTAAAGAGACTTGCCGGTAACGAGATTGAGCTAGGTATTAAGATACCGACGATCGAATCTCAGGCAAGTAACATACCGATGACAAAGGGAACAACGTATGTTGTTATGCGGTTGACCGATAAAGATCTTCGTAGAATATGTAGGAACCAATATGGGCATCCAGGTTCCGCTATTGGTTATTAACCGTAGACATATCTCGGTCATGTCTACATAGTTCTCGAACCTGTAGGGTCCGCACGCTTAAAGTTCTATGACGATCGGTATTATGAGTTTTTGTGTTTTGATGTACCGAAGGTAGTTCGGAGTCCCGGATATGATCACGGACATGACGAGGAGTCTCGAAATGGTCGAGACGTAAAGATCGACATATTGGACGACTATGTTCAGACACCGGAAGTGTTTCGGGAGGTTTCAGACATATACCGGAGTAACGAGGGATTACCGGAACCCCCGAGGGAGTATAATGGGCCTATTGGGCCTTGGTGGAGAAGAGGAGGGGCGGCCAGGGCAGGCCGCGCGCCCCCTCCCCCTCTAGTCCGAATTGGACAAGGAGGGGGGGCGGCGCCCCCTTTCCTGCCCCTCTCTCTCCTCCTCCCCCTTCTCCTACTCCTACTAGGAAAGGAGGAGTCCTACTCCCGGTGGGAGTAGGACTCCCCCCTTGGCGCGCCCTCCTCCTGGCCGACCGCCTCCCCCCTAGCTCCTTTATATACGGGGGCACCCCAAGACACAACAATTGATCATTGATCTCTTAGCCGTGTGTGGTGCCCCCCTCCACCATAATCCACCTCGGTCATATCGTAGCGGTGCTTAGGCGAAGCCCTGCGTCGGTAGCATCAACATCACCGTCACCATGCCGTCGTGCTGACGAAGCTCTTCCCGGAAGCTCTACTGGATCGTGAGTTCGCGGGACGTCACCGAGTTGAACGTGTGCTGAACGCGGAGGTGCCGTACGTTCGGTGCCGAGGATCGGTCGATCGTGAAGACGTACGATTACATTAACCGCGTTTATAACGCTTCCACTTACGGTCTACGAGGGTACGTAGACAACAGTCTCCCCTCTCGTTGCTATGCATCACCATGATCTTGCGTGTGCGTAGGAATTTTTTTGAAATTACTACGTTCTCCAACAGTATGTAATCTATATTAAAATATTCAAAACATCTTATATTTGTGAACAAAGGAGATACTTATTACACTTATAACAAATATCTTACATATTATCATCAACAGGAAAGCATAGTAAATACATATTATCATCAACATGAAAATATCTTAATTATTACACTTATGAATGTAAAATGCTTTAGATATTTTAATATTGACTACATATAAACTGAAATGGATGTACATCCAATTCACAAAAAATATTCTACTACTTGTTCCGTTTCTTTTTAGTCTACATATAAAATTTGATCAAAGTCAAACTTTGTAAAGTTTGACTAAACTTATAAGAAAAAAGATCAACAATCACAGTATGAAATAAATTAGATGCATCATGGAATGAATTTTCATACCATATAGCTTTAGTATCATAGATATTGGTATTCTTTTATATAAATTTAGTCAAACTTTGTGTAGTTTGACTTTGACCAAATCTTATATACAGATTAAAAAGAAACAGAGGGAGTACTATTTATGAACATTATTTCTATAACTTAAGTTATTGTACATTATATATTTTTTGTGCGCGTTAGAGCAACTCCAACGGGGCGACCCATTTCGTCCGCTGGCATCCGTTTGAGTCGGCGCGGACACAAAAGGCGGCCCAACGCGCCGACCCAAACGGATGCGCGTCCGCTTTTCGTCCGCGGGTGACTCATTCCCGACCCATTTTTGAGCCGGATTTGCGTCTGCACGGACATGAGACGGACGCGCGCTCGCCTTCTCCTCCCCCGGGCCCGCTGGTCGGTGGCACATTGCCCCCATCCGAGAGCAACCCTCGCCCGCCTCCTTCGTCGTCGACGCCGCCGCCCATTTTTTCTGGCAACTCTGCCAGCTGCCGGCGCCTCCACATCCGCCCACCAACGTCGCCAACTCCCACGTCGCCCGCCATCGCCGTCTTGCCGCCGGGGAGCCGACTACTTTCCAGCCCCGCTCCCCCACCACCACACAGCCGTGACCACGACCAAGAAGCCGCATCGCCGCCCCAGCCAGATACTCACCGGTATGCTCGTCGGACGCCAGGCCACTCGTCGGACGCCGGCAGGGCAGCTAGCTGGTCCGTGCGCGCCGCGACTCCCTTCGCCGGCCGTCTCCTTCGTCGACGCCCGCAAGCTGTTCGATAGTTTGCCAAGGTACAAAATGGACTCTGCCGATGAGTTTTTTTCACAATTTCCTTTGCGACTCCGACGATTCGTCGTCCGATGACGAGGAGGAGATATTGGCTGTTGTGTTGGTCCATCATCACCTCAACAGCCAGCGGCCGTTGTTCCGTGGCTCCATTCCGGGCCACCTTCCGGCGTTGAATCGCAACCGAGAGAGCGGGCATTTCCTTCTTTGAAAGGACTACTTTGATACAACAAACCCGTTGTTCAAACATCAAAAATTCCGCCGCCGTTTCCATATGAGTAGGCATCGTTTCAACCGTATTAGAGAGGGGGTGGCCGGCTATAATGACTATTTCGAGTGCAAAGAGGATGCCGTTGGCAAGATTGGTTTCTCCTCTTATCAGAAATGCACTGCCGCCATCCGAATGCTTGCATACGGAGTGCCCGGTGATCTCATTGACGAATACGTCTGTATGAGCGAGTCTACATGCCTAGAGTCCCTGTATAAGTTCTGCAAGGCTGTTATTGCTGTGTTTGGCCCTGAGTACTTGAGAGAGGCGACTCCTGAAGATACAGCCCGTTTGTTGGCGATGAATGCTAGCAGGGGCTTCCCAGGGATGCTTGGCAGCATAGACTGCATGCACTGCGAGTGGAAGAACTGCCCTTCTGCTTGGCAAGGGCAATATAAGGGGCATGTCAGGGCTTGCACTGTCATACTAGAGGCCGTGGCGTCTCAAGATCTCCGGATCTGGCACTCTTTCTTTGGCATGGCTGGATCACACAATGATATCAACGTGCTTCAGCGGTCGCCGGTTTTTGCTAGGCTTGCCGAAGGCAACAGCCCACCGGTGAACTTTACTATCAACAGCCGCAACTACGACAAAGAATACTGCCTGTGTGATGGTATCTATCCTCAGTGGACCACTATTATCAAGACAATCCCCAACCCTGTCGGAGAGAAGAGGAAAAGATTTGCCCAAGAGCAAGAGAGTGCTAGGAAGGATGTTGAGCGTGCCTTTGGTGTTTTTGCAATCTCGATGAGGCATCGTTCGGTATCCTGCTAATACCTGGAGCACGCAGAAACTGTGGGAGGTGATGACTGCTTGTGTGGTCATGCACGATATGATCGTAGAAGACAAGCGCCCGAAACGTATGTACGATCAAGGGTTTCAGTTTTAGGGTGAGAATGTTGTGCCTGAGCATGGAGGAGCGGCAACGTTTGAACAGTTCACCCAATTTCATCATGACATGCATGATTGGAAAATTCACGTGCAACTGTAAAATGATTTGGTTGAGCATATATGAGCTAATGTGGCAACCAATAAATATATCTTCTTTTATTCGGCTTACAAAACTATGTGAGACATTTTTATTTTTATTCGGCTTGTAAAATTATGCTATTTTATTCGGTTCAAACTATGTTATTTCACTGTATCTTTAAATGCAAATTCATCAATGCAAAAATGAGCTATTTATTGAAATAGTGCGTGGCCGGCACATATGGGTCGACGCGTTGGGCGCGCTGCCGACCCATATCTAAGGCAGGCGGCCAACCCAAACGAACAAAAAAACAGACGAAATCGCCGTCCATTTGGGTCGCCTAATTGGAGTTGCTCTTAATCAACGAATAAAGAGGTAATAACACCAGCGGTGCCTAAATTTGTTATCGATGTTCACTTTGGTGCTTAAACTTGAAAAATACACCGAACCGGTTCTATAACTTGGCGGTATAGTTCAAATACGGTTCAAATCACGTCCAGATACGTATGTTTGTTGACTAGACATGACACCGTGGCACGGGGCCCACTTGCAATGCCGAGACAGGCTGACATAGAAAGAGCGCGTCTAAATGACCATCGGGTCCCACCTATCAGTGCAGAACCGAGAAAAAATGGAACTCGGCTGGGATTTGAACAAAAGACCTGTGCGCTACGAAGGGCCTGCGCAAACCACTTCAGCAGTTGACTACTCCCTCCGTTCCTAAATATTTGTCTTTCTAGAGGTTTCAACAAGTGACTACATATGAAGCAAAATTAGTGAATCTACACTCTAAAATATGTCTATATACATCCGTATGTGGTAACCATTTCAAATCTCTAGAAAGACAAATATTTAGGAACGGAGGGAGTATTACGCATCACTAACCTGTATCTAGCTAATTAGACCGCAATCAGTGCGCCCAATTTTTCACATGCTGGTTATTTTTCGTTTTTAGAGAAAAAAATTCAAACTATATTAACAATATTAAATATATGGTTGACCCCTTGAAAAATGTTAATGAAATTGAAAATATTCAAAAATTAAAATAATACAAAATATAATATTTGTAAGGATTCACAAAATATAATAAAACAATTTCGCAATTTCTAAAAGTTATACATTTTTGAAATGTTAATCTCATTTTCAAAATCTTCATGTTTAAAAACATATCACGTGGTCCTTTTTTTAAACTATTAGTTATTTTTCCTCTTGCACGTGACCCTTCGAGATGTGAGTTTCTTTTTTGTTTTTAGTAATTCTAAAACTTATGCGAATTATTGTATTAGTAATAAAAATAGAGCTAGAAATAATATGCATAAAATTTTTATTTTAAAAAATGTTAATGTTATTTTATAAAATAATTACGGAATAATAAAAATTCATGTAATTAAAATATTTTTATGTAGACAAATGTATGTATAGTTTGAAAATTGTTAATTTAAATTTAAGAATGTATAAAATCCTGGGGGAACACTAGGCCCTTGTTTATTTATCACACATATTTTAAAATTTATTTTTATTCGAAAATATATCTTTTTGAAAAATACATATACTTTATTAAAACACCTGAACACTTTTTACAACTAGTAATACATTTCCTAAAAGAATAATCACTTCATATACTATCTGAATATTTTGTAATTTCTACAATAAGAAAAACAACTTACATTTGGAAAATGGGTGCACTAACTGGAGCCCATCTAACTCCATGATTATGCCGGATATATAAAACCTATATAAAATGTTGCAGTGCGTGAAAGACAGCAAACATACATGGGCAATTGGTTGGCGAATGTCCTGTGTGGCGCACAGGTCGCCGGTTTGAAACTCAGCTTTACAGCTATTTTTATTTATTTCAGTTGTGCACTGACAGGTGGGACCCGATGGTCATTGAGACGCACACTCTTCATGTCAGTCTTTCCCGACACTGCAAGTGGGCCCCGCGCCACGATACCATGTCTAGTCAGCAATACATACATATCTACACGTGATTTGAACTGTATTTGAACCATATTGCCAAGTTATAGAACCAGTTCGGCGTATTTTTCAAGTTCAGGCACCAAAGTAAAATCGATGGCAAGTTTAGGCACCGTTATTACCTCACGAATAAAAAGGTTTGTTGCTCCGGTTGAGATTAATTAGTAAAAGAAGAACTACCCGCGTCCAGCTTGTCGACACGAGACAGAGCCGCGCGGGAGCCAGAAGCAGGAGCCAAGGCGCCGCTCCTTTTCTCCGGCGATCGTCGGCGAAGACCTTCCGCGCCTGGCCAGCGCAGCACGGCGCCTGGCCTTCCGCTTTCCGGTCCCTCGTGCGGAAGATCGCAAGGAGCGACCTAGCGCGGCTGGGTTCGGCTAAACCAGCTTGATTCGCGCAGCACCTGCATTCGCGCGCTCGAGCAGCTGCTTCCGATCGAGACGACCCACGCTCGAGGAATCCTCTCCATCCAAAATGGCGCCAGCTCCGATGCTAACGCGCGGCCTGCCCAGCTCAGTTGCGGGGATCGGGCGCCCTGCAGGTGTTCGGTGAATTGCCCCACCGGGGGCATTGCGGCGCTGGCGTCCGATGCTCAGGTGCTGGATTCAAGGTATGTTTTCTCTCGATCAATGATTGCTAATTATTAGGAATTGCACAATACGGTAGTTCAGACTGTACCTAATGACACAGTATGTTTCAGTAGTAATAACAAATGCTTCAGTTTCTGGAATACAAATGTAATTGTCACTCATGCACTTCCCGTTCAACTTCTTATGAGACAGAGTGCACACAGGGTCAGGAAAGCGTCACCTACCATGCGTACTCATCAGACTACGCAAACACACTTGCTCACTGAGTCGAGAAACAATGTCAGCAATTGCTCCAATTGGATGCAGGTTCATCTGATTACATCAACTAGACTAGGAAACTAAAAACAGGGAGAGCTACCTAGAGCAGAGACATTGGACAGAGCTAAGCTGGTTACAGATCTAGAGACGGGGAGAAATAGGCAGATCATCAATCGCCCCGAATTTTGGTTTACTTTGTGGACTGCCCTCATGATAGTGGAGCTACACCACAAAGCACACTGATAATGAATCATACTATGATTCCCATGGCGGCTTCGGCATCACGCTTCTTACGGCGACGCTCAAGACATGTTGAAATCTTCATGTGGATTACAAAGTAGCCCAGCACGGCAATGATGAGTGCGACGACATACATGGACGTCTTCCACCCCCTGTTGGACCCGGCTGCATAGGCCCCTAGGAGAGCAAATAAATCCAGTCTGATCGTCCAGTTCATCACCCTCAGCGACCATTTCTCCCATTCTCCTTGCTGCTCCTTTCGCAGCCATTGAGGTAGCAACATGATGATGACAACGATGGAAGCCACAAAGGAGATGGAGTTGCTGTAGAAGAAGACGAGGTACCGGGGCCTCCTGTTGTCGTGCATCACCGGATTGCCTGCCTCGTACCCGCTGTCACCGCTCTGCCATGTTCCGCCAGGCGGTTTCAGGCCGGCCTGGTAGGCTACGCTCGCCACCAAGATGCCTAGCAGCATTAGGTACTTGCGCCTTGCATGCTTCTTCCTTTCTCCCTTTTGGTCCTTCTGTTTAATGGGTGCGGAGGGCGGATTTTTTTTGGAATTGCCATGTCTCTTCAGCAAAAATACTAGCAGCAGTCCGGCTGCAACAAGGAGGACCACGACTGCCAACACAATGATGTAGATGGATGTCTTGAGGTGTTGCGTGCTTCCGGTGGCGTAGGCTCCCATCAAACAAAGCAAGCCCACCGCTGTACAAACAGATAGCGCATTGCTTCGTATGGCTGGCCTGTACAGATTGGGGTTCACCAGGAGGATGATGAGGGCAATGGACAACATGAAGCTTATTGAGTTGCAGTAGAAGAAGGCATTGTAGCGGCGCGGGTAGTTGTCCAAGAGGACCGGGTCACCGGCGTGATGCCGCCCGAGCTTGTCGTCCTGCAGAAGGAAGCCGCCGGGAGGTGTGAGGCCGGCTTGGTAGGTGATGGTCGCTGCCAAGATTGCGAAGAGGAGCAACCGTTTGCGCCTCTTCTCCAGCAACAGATCTTCTCTAGCATCGTCTTTCTTGTCCTTGTGGTCCAGCGTGAAGAAGACAATATGGATCACGACATATATCAGGACAGCGCCTGCTAAAGCCATGGCGTAAATGGATTTGTTCACGTCCCGACAGCTCCCAGCTGCATACGCGCCTATGAGGCCAAACAGGACGAGTATCATGGCTGCCTCCAGCGCGTGGTGCTTGACCAGCTTCTCCTTCTGGACCAGGACGATGGCCACCAAGGAGGCCACAAACGCAACCGAGTTGCAGTAGTAGAAGGCCCTGTACCTTGCAAGGTTCGTTGTGAGGAGAATCGGGTCGCCGGCCATGTGCCCGTTGCTGTTATCCTGCCAAAGGCCACCTGGCGGGTCCAACCCCGCTGCGTAGGTGATGGCGGCGGCAAGAGTGGCCAGCAATAGAACAAGAGAGCGAGCCTTGTCCAGAGCCTCCCTAGCACTGCATTTTAGAGAAAGAAGAAACAGAGTTTAGTTTCAGAGAAAGAAGAAGCAGAGTTCAGTTGAAGAGAAAGGAGAAACAGAGTTCAGTTTCAGAGAATGAAAGAAACAGTGCTCTGTACCTGACATTATTCTCATCAGTGTCCTCATTTTCATCAGGACTGAAACAACGAGAAAATAATCTTGATGCTGAACTGCAGAAGCGATGGAGGAGGATGTATGCCACAACGGCGCCAACCAGGGAGAGCACGTAGACAGTGGTGTCGGTCTCCCTGCAGCTGCCTGCGGCGTATGCGCCGACGAGGCCGACCAGGGCGACGACGATGCACCCGTAGAGCATGCGAGACCGAGCCTTCTTCTTGTGGAGATTCTTGCCGTCGATGATGAGCAGCATGGTGATGAACAGGGACGCCACGAACGCCATGGTGTTGCAGAATAAGAACACCGTCAGGCGTATGTTGTGGTGGTCCTTCAGAATCGCGTCGCCCAGGTGGTGGCTGCCCCCGGTGCTGTCCCAGAAGCCACCCGGCGTGTTCACCCCGGCGACGTACGTGATGCTCACGGCGAAAATCGCAAGAAGCATCAGGACCTTGCAGAGCCTTTCTTCGGCTTTCTTCTCCCGGGCCTGTTTTTCTTTGGCCTCCACCTCGAGGTCAGAGTCAGGGACGGAGGAGTCGAGATTGGTGGCCGGCATCTTCCAGCACCTGTCCACCAACTTGAGAACGGTGACGTAGAGCAAGACGGCGGCCACCAGCACGGCGTAGTAGATGGTGGAGACCTTGTCCTGGCAGGTGCAGGTGCCGGCGCCGTACGCGCCCATGAGGCTGAGGAGGTCCAGCATCATGAAGAGCCGCAGGGGCACGACGACCCAGAGGGTGTCCTTCTCGTCCTTGTCGTGCCGGATGGCGAGGATGAGGATGAGGACGATGACCACGAGCGACGCGGCGAAGGCGGTGGCGTTGCAGTAGAAGAAGGCGAGGTAGCGGTGGTAGTAGGTGTAGCGGATGATGGGGTCGCCGGCGGGCTGGCCGTCGTGGGCCGCCTGCCAGACGCCTCCCGGCGGGTTGAACCCCGCGGCGTACGTGACGGTGACCACCAGGGTGGCCAGCAGCAGGAGGTACTTCCGCAGGCTGTACTCCCATCGCTGCGGAGGCCCAGGCTGGACGTCGTCGAGATCCGTTGCCGGCGGCGGGGGCCCAGGCTGGACGTGGCCGGGATCCATTGCCGGCGGCGGGGGCCCAGGCTGGACGTGGCCGGGATCCATTGCCGGCTACGGAGAAGCTTGCTGGGAGTGGCTGGGCTCCGTTGCCGGCTGCGGAGATGCTTGCTGGACGTGGCCCGGCTCCATTGCCGGCTGCAGGGACGCCGGCCACTCCACTTTCTCAAGTCTCAGCAGGTGTGGTTCCTCTTCTTGGCTACTGTGATCCAAAGATCAAATGGGACGACGAGAGATAAGAGGGAGCTGCGTGAATGTAGAACGAGTTGACTTGGCGGGTCGTCGCCGGGGGAAGGCGTCCTGCATATTCAAAGTCTGACAGTGCCAGTATTGTACACTTCTCTATTTGTTACAGCTAGTCCCACATGTGAAAACGGACGGAATCATGGAAGCAACCAAGTCTTCTCCGGTCAAATAAATTAATCAATTCTCGTTTTTAAGATAAACATTTGAAAACAGCATTGTTAGAACGAAAAATTGAAAAACATCATGAGGAGCACTCATTTCTTGGATGTCTTTATGTAGTTTTTCGTTGGAGAGAATTTTTTCGGTCTTGGCGAAATTATCTGCGCTTTTTACTGCTGTTTCCGCATGTGTTCGCATGTTATTTTTATAGGGTTCTTGACATATTTCGCTAGAGATTTTTACCCCAGTAGGATCTCATAATTTTCACTGATTCAGGAGGTGTTAGTACAGTTCCTTTGATGTCCTTACTCCTTAGCCATATTCGGATGAAGATATTTTCTCCATGGAAGTCGACGGTAAGGCAGTGCCTTGCTCGGCTTGGTTGGTTTGGACCAAATTATGGAATCGTGGCAGCCGGCGAGTATTTGTGGCAAAATGGCAAGCTTTATTCTAAAAAAAAATCTACTCTAAAATATAAGCCCTTTTAGATATTCCAGTATGGAGTACATACGGAGCAAAATGAGTGAATCTATAGTATACACTCTAAAATATGACTATATATATCTATATGTAGTCTGTATTGAAGTATCTAAAATGACTTATATTTAGAAACGAGGGAGTAGTTGCTAAAAGACATAGGTGATGCATAAGGATGAACGGACGCATGTCATAGCTTTCATCGTTTTTTCATAAATAAAATGAGCTGGACTGCTGTCTCTGTGCTTCACGGCGTCGCATTCTATGAGTTGCACTTCCATTAACAAAGATTATTTCCATAGCTCATCATGGTAAACATACCTAGTACTCCCTCCATCCCAAAATTCTTGTTTTAGATTTGTCTAAATATGGATGTATCAAGTCATGTTTTAGTATTAGATACATCCGTATCTAGACAAATCTAAGACAAGGATTTTGGGACGGAGGGAGTACTTATGAATGAATTGTAATGGGAGAGTAGTAGCTGTTAGGTACAAACAAAATAGTGGATTAACATGTTCTCAATGTTTGATTCCTGTGTTTTCATTACATTTAGCTGGTAATCAGTGTCAGTTCATTTTGTCAAGCTTTCAACTGAGCGAAATCACAGAACTCATGAGCAACATTTTTTTTTGACACAAGTTACCGATTGACCAATGGCGAAGCCACACTTGAGGTGCGTAGTCAATTGACTACACAACGTTTTGCAAAAACAACATACATCAAGTAGAAATCATGCCAAAAAAATCTTATGAATGCATACATCTGATTACACAACATTCAGTTGACCGCACATATTTGGATTCCTAGCACCGCCACTGCGATTGACCGTAGTGGATTCGGCATTTTCATCTCCACTCCAACATCACCCAGTTGTGATGCGATGCCCTGATAGATCTGTGTGTTCTCTGAATCCTCAGCAAGTGTGTTTCCCATTCTTAATCATTGTGATGCAGAATGGCGAATGTCATGGCAGCGATTGGTGAAAAACCTAGAGTTGCGTGATTATATTGTGAAAAAGACTTGGCTCGGCGCGAGTCGTCGGGAGAAGCTGACGAGCCTCCAAAACATTGTGAGGGGTGCCGTAGTTGAATGCAGTTTTTTTTTATCTAGGAAAAAACCATTTGCATCCGACAGAGCCGGCTGTGACGTGATGCCTCGTCATGTTGAGTACGTCAGCGGAATTCGTCATGCAGTTGCGTCGGGTGGGAGCACCCTATGCAAACAATCCCCTCGACAGACCGATTCAATCTAAAAGAGCACAGTTTGGGCCTAGCTTTGTACGTGGTACGAAGGCCTGGTACGTGGACATTGGTAGAAATGGCCGCTTCTGGTCCAGCCCAACACAAGGAGGCGAGCACACTGCTGCGCTCGAGTGAGAGCGAGCACACTGCCATCGCCTCCTCCCCTCCTAGCTCTAGCTAGACACCATCCCCTCATCATTTTTTTAAAGCTAGCTAGACACCACCGGAATGTATCTGGTACACCGGTGCTTCCGGTGCAATGACGGTAGCGCATTTTAAAATGTTTGATCTTTTCCTAAAAAAACAGCACATTCAAACAACATCGGTCTATGTTCTCGTAAAATTTTAAATCAAAGTCCAAAGCATTGCCCAAGGTACAGAAATAACAAATTCAACACTAAATAGTAGTACATAACATAAGTTGGGCTTTAGATTTGGCTCATTTTCACATTGATGTCAAGATTTTCATTTTTGTATCTCATGCAGTATTTCGAATTTTGATATGAAATTTTGTGACAAGGCACGTTGATGTTGTGTCAAAGTGCAAGACTCTTTTTTTCAAGATATTTTGAAACATTTTAAGATGCGATACGTCGTCCAGTGCACCGGTAGTAGCACCACAAACACCAGTGCACCAGATACATTCCTAGAGACACCATAGCTTCAAAATGCTTCACTGTGGACTTAAGTACCTTTGTAATTTGTATATAAATATAAATATACCGATATAGTACTTTGACCTCAATAATAATTTTAGCTATTTCAGTTGTTCTCTCATAAATTCAGTTTTTTTACTCTCTTGCAGTAATGAGGTTCACTAATTATCATTTGTTTCCTTCTAATAAAGAGGTTATATACACTATAAGTGCTATGCTTAGGTTTCATTGGCACATACGTTTGAAATATGCACAAGTATGAAGGATGTGAGGATAAGTTTAATTTATAAATCATTTCCACTATAATTGTGTTTATTTTACTGTTAAAGTTGCTTTAGTTTGTTCACAAAAAAAGATACTTTAGTTATAGAAGTGCATCTAGGTCTTCCTAGCGGGTTTTGATGATCAATAGCGAACCAATTAAGATATTACTCACTTCGTCCCATAATATAAGATCACTTTGCAAGTTGTTTTAGTTTGCAAAACAGTCTTATATTACGAGATGGAGGGAGTAATGTGTTATTGAGTGTATGTAGGCATATAGTCCCTACAGTAATGGTTTTATAGCAAAATCAATTATGTAAGATATTAACTTATTTTATGTATGTTTGTCTGATGTAGAGAAGACTTTTTTTTGCGAGAATAATGTGGAGAAGTTCGGCCTAGCAAAGCTAGATTTAAATTAATCTGGAGACAAAGTAGAAGGGATAATTGGATCTTGAATATTAGTAAAAATACCCACGATCGATTGCTTAGGGGTATCACCCGCGTCGATGCTTCCATAAAGCAATGGTAGAAAGTTTGGTTGACGACCAAAAGGGATGGACGCATCCACGCTCCAGGAGCTATCCAACACCAAAGGAAGATGACACTACCGTGGCCCCCTTATATGTGCTGAGAGGGGGTGTTTCCTTTACCATGACCATGGCTGCTGAATTCGGAGAGTCTTCTCGCCAAAATTTTGGCTGAGGTTTTGATTGCCCATGTGTTGGTTAACATTGGCAAGAAAAGTAAACTAGAGTTGACTAAAGTGCATTGGCATGCCAACTAGGGCTACAGGAAAAGCTTGAGGCTTGGGAGTCGCTCAAGATTGACTCGTCGTTTTGCTCGACTCAAAAAGCAATGAGCTGAATTGGAGCACTTTATGTAGCTCGATCGAGAAACGATCTGATCTTGAGCGAACACTGGCTCTCACGATTTTAGCTCAATAGCTCGATATAATATATAGAGTTATACTAAATAATCCCGATATATATTAAAAGGAAATAGGATGATTCATTACCATATATATTGTGTACGAATTTTCTCCATTTCATCTACTAGCAAACATGGAAGTTTAATGAAGCGCGAGAAATTTAGGCCTCAATATGGTATGTGGTCAGTCGTGTGTTAAATATCCCGTTATATTTTGCTAAAATTTCAGAGCATATGCACCTTCATTTTGTCTCTTGCTAGTTCATTCATGCTCTCTTGCTAATAATTATCTTCAATTGAGATAGAATAAGTCAAACTATCTTGAACTTTTCTTATATTATCATCGTTTTGATTGGAAGAATATGTTTTAGTTGTTTCTTATATTGTGTTGTGCCCTATCTTGTTCAAAATTGCCTCAAATTATATTTTTCATATCTTATTTAGCTTGAAACTGGCTCAAGATCGACTCAGTATCGTTATAAGCTGAGTAAGAGCCACTTTCTACAACTTGATCTCGAGCTTCACTTAGGCCTAGTTCTTTTGACCGATTCTTCCAGAATCTTGGAAATCGACCCTTCACCCAGCTTCTCCCAGAATCTTGAACCCATTCTTTTTTACAATCCTAGTTGTTTACATCCTAACTAGCTAGGATTGTAAAACAAATATGGGTAAAAGATTCTGAGAGAAGCTGGGGGGAGACCCGATTCTCAAGATTCTGGGAGAATCGGCCAAAAGAACCGGGCCTTAGTTTGAGCTTGCTTGGATTTAATAAGTTAAGCTATGTCTAGTCCAAGTCGCTCGAAATTGACTCTCTCGCAGCCCTAATGCCAACAAGTTGGCAACCATCTAAACAAAATCATTTTGGGCCATCATCAAAATTTGGGTAGGCTACACATTGGCCATAGTATCTATCGTTTCCTGCAATAATTGGTAGGGTTGCTTGGATCATAGTATGCGGCGGGAATGGAGTAGGCTCGAGGGCGGCAGAAAGAGGGTGCCACTTTTACTCAGCCGCGGCGAGAGTGGGGATATTTAGGCAGATTGGAGGGATTTTCAGTGGGGAGGATAAAATTTCCTCCTCTATTCGGTTTAGGGGATCGGCTAGGTGCGGCGTAAAGGAGAAAAACCGAATTTATCATCACTTACGGCCGGATAGAGGATCTGTTAGAGTTGGCCTAAAGGTTCTAGCCATGACTTTGAGCATAAATGTCTCGATTCTCTCTTATTTTATCGGGTGAATTGGACCTATCCAATTAAACCAATCGTACAGCTGGTTATTAGTCTGATAAAAGCAGGTTATAAGTTGTCTGATGCCTAGTTGTTCTAAGAAAAAAAAAGGTTGCTCCAGTTGAGATTAATTAAATAGTGAAAAGTGAACTACCCGCCCAGTTTGCCGGTCTCCACGGATTGTTTTTGAATCTCACTGTCCACTCAAGCCAGAGCCAGGAGCCAAGGCGCCGCTCCTTCTCGACGGGAATCGCCGGGGACGGCCCGCCCCGACCTGCACCTGGCCAGCGCAGCACCGCGCCTGGCCTTCCGCTTCCCGGTGTGTTAGAACCGTGCCACTCCAATGCCTGACAGAGGGATTCCAAGAGTTAGTCAACTCCACGGCCAGGCCAGACGATCATGAGGAGGACAAATCAGCAGGCGAATGACGCGATGCAAGCCGGCGATTGGTCCAGATCAGCCAGCGCAACGAGACGGCCTTTATATACTAGCTAGTGGCGTGTGTGGTGGGTTATGCAATGTAATATGACTTGAACCGGAGCTGCTCTCCTGGACTCTCCTACCTAATCGATCCCCTTTTCCTCCTTCCCCTACCTGCTCTCGTCCTCCTCCTTCCTCTCTCGATCCAGGCCCGTTGCATCTGGTATCAGAGGTCCATCGATCCTGCGACCTGGAGACCGCCTACCCCAAGCCCCGCTACCAGACGAAGCAGGCAAGACAGACGGCGGAAATGGAGGAGCAGATCGCCGCGCTCGCAAAGGCCGTCAACGACGGGCGGATCGCCAACGAGGCGAGGCTGGATGCGATCCAGACGTCCCTGGAGCTGTGGCGCCCCGCCGTCACCCACATCCAGAAGTAGGTGGACGACCTGCGCGCGCAGGTGGGGCGCATCGCTCTCCACCCCGTACTGGCGGTGCCTCCGGATCCGACCCCGGAGGGCGACACGGTGGTGCGACCGGCGTCGAGCTCGAACCACGACGCCCCCGAGCACCACGGGCCGAGAGGCCACGGCAAGATCGACGACACCGGAGGGCCGGCATATGGAGTGGTCACCACCCATGTGCCTCCTCCGGTCAAGGGTACGTCCCTGACCGATTCCCCATCACAGCATCTGGTAGTTTCCGATCCGCACACACCACACATCAATTCCCATAGTTGGTCGCTGCCGAAGTTGGATTTTCCGTCGTTCGACGGCGATAATCCACAGTTCTGGAAAATGCGGTGTGAAAAGTACTTTTCGGTATATGGGGTTCAGTCTGAGCTGTGGGTCAGAGTAGCAACCCTGCATTTCACAGGCAATGCGGCGCGCTGGTTGCAATTGCATGAGACTCAGAGTGAATCCATGTCGTGGGATGAGCTGTGCGCGGCCCTGTGTGGGAAGTTTGGTCGGGAACAATATCAAACTCATCTTCGTCAGTTCCGTACTCTCCGTCAGACTAGCACCGTCCATAACTACATGTTACAATTCGAAGAGCTTATGCATCAGTTGTTAGCGCACAATCCTTCTTTCGATCCCATTTTTTCACCCACACAGTTCTTAGAAGGATTGCGGCATGAGATTCGTGCAAGTGTTGTTTTACACCAACCAAAAGACTTGGACTCCGCCTTCTCCTTGGCTTCCATGCAGGAGGAGCTCTTGGACGCGCTACCCCGGCGAGAGTATCGATGACAGGAAGCGCCTCTGCCATGAGCAGCCGCGCGGCCTTTACTGGCGGTGGGCGTGCCACCCGTTCGTGCGGCAGCCCCTGGAATTCCAGTCGTGGCTGAAGATCGGCGCGGTGTCGAGGCGGCAAATGCGCCTGAGCGACCACGAGCAGGGGATGACCGTGTCGCCGCGCTCCGAAATTACAGGCGAGCGCGAGGACTCTGCTTCAAGTGTGGGGAACGCTGGGGTCAAGGCCACCAGTGTGCTGCCACGGTCCAACTCCATGTGGTCGAGGAGCTGCTCGATCTCCTTCAAGCAGGCGATCAGCTGCAAGATCAACAGGCTGATGAGTCAGATGATGAGGTGCTCATGTCTATTTCAAAGCTAGCTACTACAGGACAAACAACGCCTCATACAGTGCGCTTGGTGGGCAAGATTGACTCTAAAGAAGTTTTAATCCTGGTGGACTCGGGCAGTTCTCACTGTTTCGTCAGTGAGGCAGTCGCAATGACAATGGCAGACAAAGTTCAGAAAACTGCGAGTTCGTCGGTGAAAATTGCTGATGGAGGAATACTGAAATGTGATAGTATGATTCCCCAATGCTTATGGCATACGCAAGAGCAAGAATTTGCAACTGACCTCCGAGTACTTCCTCTCGGCTATTATGATATGGTCGTCGGAATGGATTGGCTTCAGAGTTGTGGGCCTATGTGGGTTGACTGGGAGCATAAGCGACTCCAATTCCAGCATGATGGGCAGTGGATCGAGCTGGTCGGAGTTCAACCGGAGCTAGCTATTGTTCCGCAGATTTCAGCAGTGCAGTTGCAAGAACTGGAGGATCAGCATGCAATAGCACACATGGTGCTCCTTTGCAGAGTCGAGACAGACCCCAAGTGTCAGGCATCAGAGGTGGAGCATCCAGAGATTGCAGCATTACTGGAAGAATTCGACATGGTATTCGCTAAACCAACTACACTGCCCAAACACAAACCGTGGGATCATAAAATTCAGTTATTGGAAGGTACGAAGCCGGTGAATATCAGGCCATACCGCTACACTCCGGAGCAGAAAACAGAGATTGAGAAGCAGGTCAAGGAGATGTTGAAACAAGGCCTGATTGTACCAAGCACCAGTCCATTCTCTTCTCCGGTGCTACTGGTCAAGAAGAAAGATCAAACTTGGCGATTTTGTGTGGACTTTCGTCATTTGAATGCCATCACAATCAAGCCAAACTTCCCTCTGCCGATTGTTGATGAGCTCCTGGACGAATTGGCAGGATCCAAATGGTTCTCGAAGCTAGACCTACGCGCTGGGTATCATCAAATAAGATTAGTGGAACAAGATGAAGAAAAGACAGCCTTCACAACTCATCAGGGGCATTTTCAGTTCAGGGTGTTGCCGTATGGTGTCACCGGAGGCCCTAGCACATTTCAATCGATGGTGACGATTGTGTTGTCCCCTCTACTTCGCCACGGCGTCCTCGTCTTCATGGATGACATACTGGTGCACTCCGCGACACTAAGGAAACACATACAGCTGCTGCGCCAAGTGTTACAACTCTTGAGAGATAATGAACTAGTGGCAAAACGCTCCAAATGCTCGTTCGCACAAAAGCAAATCACCTACTTGGGCCACCAAATCAGTGAACAAGGAGTGGCCACTATGACGGAGCATGTTCAGACGGTGCAGGATTGGAAGCAGCCTGCAAATGTCAAAGAGCTACGGGGGTTCTTAGGACTGTCAGGCTATTACAGGAAGTTTGTCAGAAATTTTGGGTTGATCAGCCAACCGCTCACCGACCTGCTCAAAAAGAATTCAGTGTTCGTGTGGACTCCAACAGCCGAAGCGTCATTTCAGGCTCTCAAAAAAGCGTTGGTCACTGCGCCTGTTCTCGCGCTGCCAGATTTCTCGAAGCAATTCGTAGTGGAAACGGATGCCAGTGCAACAGGGATTGGCGCGGTGCTGATGCAGGCGGGACACCCTGTCGCTTACTTGAGCAAGAGCCTGGCTCCCCGCAACCTGGGACTGTCGGCATACGAGGAGTGCTTGGCCCTGCTGCTAGCTGTCGATCATTGGCGACCGTATCTGCAACACTCGGAGTTTGTCATTAGGACGGACCAACGCAGTCTGCTCAACCTAACGGACCAGCGCCTCAATACACCTATTCAGCAGCGTGCCTTCACCAAGTTAGTCGGGCTTCGCTTCCAAATACAGTACAAGGCAGGGGTGACGAATCGAGCGGTTGATGCCCTCTCGAGACGAACGCATACAGAGACCCACGAACTGGCGGCCGTCACTCTTGCACGACCAGCTTGGATGGACGCGATTCAATCAAGTTACCAGCAAGACGCAGCGACTCAGCAACTGATGATCAGATTGGCTTTGGACAGTAAGAGTGATCTTGGCTTTGAATTGAGTGAAGGGGTCATAAAATTTCTGGGGCGCATCTGGATTGGCAAGGACACGGAAACTCAAACGGCCCTGATATCAGCACTTCATGACAGCGCAGCAGGGGGGCACTCTGGGTTTCATGCGACGTATCATCGAGTGCGACGGTTGTTTGCATGGAAAGGCCTGAAGGAGATGGTGTGTGCCTTCGTTAGAAAGTGCCAAATTTGCCAGCAAGCGAAGACAGAAAGGGTGGCTCTGGCTGGGCTATTACAACCCTTGCCAATTCCCAAACGGCCGTGGGCAGTGATTTCCTTGGACTTCATCGAAGGGTTGCCGCGATCAGGGGGCTACGATGTTATCCTAGTGGTCGTGGATAAATTCTCCAAATATGGCCACTTCTTAGCCATGAAGCACCCATACACAGCCCTCTCAGTGGCCACTACATTCATGCAAAACATCTTCGAGCTGCACGGGCTCCCAATGGCGATCATCTCTGACCGGGATCGAATCTTCACAAGTGCCTTGTGGCAAGAGCTCTTCAAGTTGGCTCAAACGCAACTCCGCATGAGCTCTTCCTACCATCCCCAGACTGACGGGCAAACGGAACGGGTCAATCAGTGTTTAGAGACGTATCTGCGTTGCTCGGTGCATGCCTGCCCCAGAAACGGGTTCAAGTGGTTATTCCTTGTTGAATACTGGTACAACACAACGTTCCATTCAGCCTTGGGAAGAACTCCATTTGAAGTGATCTATGGCACCATGCCGAGAGAGTTTGGAGTGAATCAAGTGGATGAGTGCACTGTTCCAGATCTGGCATCATGGCTCAAGGAGAGAGAAGTTATGTTGGAACTACTCCAGCAACAGCTCAAACAAGCCCAGGACAGGATGAAAAAGCAAGCGGACAAGAAACGCACGGACCGCGAGTTCGCCGTGGGGGATGTTGTGTTCCTCAAACTGCAACCATTTATTCAGACCTCAGTGGCACAACGTCCATTCCAGAAGCTGGCATTCCGGTACTACGGGCCATACAAAGTTATGGAGCGAGTGGGAAAGGTTGCATACAAGCTGCAGTTGCCGTCAGAGAGCAAGATTCACCCAGTGGTTCATGTGTCACCGTTGAAGAAGGCAGTGGGCGACAACATTCTGGTCGAAGCTGAACTTCCCCCGGCTGCAGAAATCCTTCGCATGGAACAACTGCCGACAACCATCCTTGCCGAGAAGACGATCAAGACAGCGCAGGGTGACAAAATGCAGGTGCTGGTGCGTTGGGGTGATTTACCAAATTCCATGGCCACTTGGGAGGAAGGTACGCAGTTCAGCAAGCGCTTTCCGTTTACACTGGCTTGGGGACAAGCCATGTCCCAAGAGGGGGAGAATGTTAGGACCGTGCCACTCCAATGCCTGACAGAGGGGTCCCAAGAGTTAGTCAACTCCACGGCCAGGCCAGACGACCATGAGGAGGACAAGTCAGCAGGCGAATGACGCGATGCAAGCCGGCGATTGGTCCAGATCAGCCAGTGCAACGAGACAGCCTTTATATACTAGCTAGTGACGTGTGTGGTGGGTTATGCAATGTAATATGACTTGAACCGGAGCTGCTATCCTGGACTCTCCTACCTAATCGATCCCCTTTTCCTCCTTCCCCTGCCTGCTCTCTTCCTCCTCCTTCCTCTCTCGATCTAGGCCCGTTACACGGTGTCCCTCGTGCGGCAGATCGCAAGGAGATTCGGCCAAGCCACCTAGATTCGTGCAGGCGCAACACCTGCATTCGCGTGCTCGAGCAGCTGCTTCCGATCGAGGCGCCCCACGCTCGAGAATCCTCTCCAACTAAAATGGCGCCAGCCTCTGATCCTAGCGTACGCATCTATCGACTAACGGCGGCATGCACGACGGCGCACTGCTCAGCTCTATTGCCTTCATCCGCATGCGGGGATCAGGCGCCCTGCAGGTGTTCGGTAAATTTCCCCACTGGGAAGATTGTGCCGCTGGCGTCGGATTCAGGGTATGTTCCCTCTGTCAGTGATTATCATTTATTAGGATTAGGATAGTATGTTTCACTAGTAACAATTGCTTCAGTTTCCTAAATATGCACTTCCCATTCAAGTTCTTATGAGACACAGCATACAAATAGGATCGAAAAGAATCACTTATCATGCATAATCAGTGGATTAAGATACACAATGTCAGCATGATCCAATTGGGATGCAGCTTTATCCCATTACATCAACTAGACTAGGACTCTAAAAACAGGGACAGCTAGCTAGAGCATACCACTGAGTGCACCGGTAAAGAATCACACTCTCGTTTTTTCTTGGCTGCTCGGTGACAATCAGACCATATTGACAGCGTCATATGGATTGCAAAGTAGCCCAGAACGGCAAGTATGAGCATGCCGACATACACAGACGTCTTCCACCCCCTGCTGGAGCCGGCTGCATAGGCCACTAGGAGGGTGACCAAATCCAGTAGGATCGTCCAGTTCATCACCCTCAGCGACCATTTCCCCCAATCTTTGTCCTTCTCGTTTGGCAGCCAGTGCGGTAGCAGCATCATGATGACAACGATGGAAGCCATAAGGGAAATGGAGTTGCTGTAGAAGAAGACGAGGTACCGGGGCCTCCTGTTAACTTGCATCACAGGGTCGCCCGCCTCATACCCATTGCACCAGGACGATGGCCACCAAAGAGGCCACGAACGCAATGGAGTTGCAGTAGAAGAAGGCCTTATACCTCCTAGCGTTTGTGGTGAGGAGGATCGGGTCGCCGGCGATGTGCCCATCGCCGTTGTCCTGCCAAAAGCCGCCTGGCGGGTCCAGCCCTGCTGTGTAGGTGATGGTGGCGGCAAGAGTGGCGAGCAGTAGAACAAGAGAGCGAGCCTTCTCCAGAAGCTCCTTAGCACTGCATTCATGCATTGCAGAGAAAAAGAAACAGAGTTCAGTTGAGTTGCAGAGAAAGAAAGAAACAGTTTAACTGCAAACAGAGGATGTGTATGTGCTCCGTTACCTGACATCATCATCAGGTCGTTTTGCTGGACTGAAACAAGAACACGAAATTTTTGGCGCTGGCGTATAGAAACCACCATAGAGTAGGATGTATGCCATTGCCAGAACGGCGCCGACCAGGCCGACCAATTTGGCGGTGGTGTCGGTCTTCCTGCAGCTGCCAGCGGTGTATGCACCAACGAGGCTGACAAGCGCGACGACGATGCACCCATAGAGCACGCGAGAGCGAGCCGTCTTCTCTCGGAGCTTCTTGCCGTCAATGATGAGCAGCATGGTGATGAGCAGGGACGCCAAGAACGCCGTGGTGTTGCAGAGCAGGAACACCGTCAGGCGCAGGCTGTGGTGATCCTTGAGGATTGCATCGCCTGGGCGGTAGGTGGTCCCAGTGCTGTCCCAGAAGCCACCCGGCGTGCTCAGCCCGGCGACGTCACCGCGAACGTCGCCAGGAGCATCAGGACCTTGCAGAGCCGTTCTTCGGCTTTGGGCTTCTTGAGGGGCATCGCGCCACCGGAGCTGGGGCACCAGCAATCCATCAACTTGAGAACCATGATGCAGACAAAGACGATGGCCACCAGCACCGCGGAGTAGATGATGGAGATCTTGTCCCGGCAGGTTCCTGCGCCGTAGGCACCCAGGAGGCTGAGGAGGTCCAGCACCATGAAGCCCCGCAGCGGCAGGACGACCCGGACGGCGTCCTTCTTCCCCTTGTCCTTGTCCTTGTCATGCCGGATGGCGAGGATGAGGATGAGGACGATGACCACGAGCGAGGCGGCGAAGGCGGTGGCGTTGCAGTAGAAGAAGGCGAGGTAGCGGTGGTAGTTGGTTTGGCGGATGATAGGGTCGCCGGCGAGTTGGCCGTCGTGGGTGACCTGCCAGACGCCCCCCGGCGTGTTGCCGTACGTGACGGTGACCACCAGGGTGGCCAGCAGCAGGAGGTACTTCCGCAGGCTGTACTCCCATGGCTGCTGGCCCTGCCCGGGCGCCGTTGCCTGCTGGCCGGACTGATCCGTTGGCATTGCCGGCTGCACTGCAGGGGCGGCGGCGATTCCACTCTCTCAAATCTCAAGCTCTCAGCAAGTGTGGCTCTTTCTTAATACTGTGATGCAGAGATCATGTGGGAGTCGGACGATGGGAAAGAGAGGGAGCTGCGTGGTAGTAAGACGACTTGACTCGGCGCGTCGTCCGGAGGGAAGGTATTCAAAGCCTGACGGAGCGCCAGTATTTTACTGCCACTGCTCTATATTTTTACAGCAACTCGGGCGCGTGTAAACGACGGACTCGGGGTCCTGGGAGCAGCCAAGTCTTCTTCTAGCCGTGGCCGGGCTCCATTGCCGGCCTCACTGCAGCTGCATATTCTATCCTTTAAGACTGACATGGTGGAGTATTGTACTGCCCTCCCCGATGTGCAGGGAGTCAGATCGTCGGGGAAGGCCAGCAACAAGTCAACGAGCAAGTCTTTCTCCGGTCAAGTAAACTAGGGTACAGTAATTCTGTAACAAGTAAGCAATTCTAGTTCTTCCAAAACATCGTGAGGGAGCGCCCTAGTTGAACGCAGGTTTTTTATCCAAGAAAAAAAACAATTTGCATCTGACAGAGCCGGCTGTGACCGGAATTCGTCATGATAATGCGAGCAAATATCTCCTCGATCGACCACCCATCGATTTCAATCTAAAAGAACACACAGTTTGGGCCTATTGTGATATTTTATTATACGTTTTTTTAGCGGATTGATATTTTATACGTGGTACGAGGCCTGCTACTACGTGGACATTGGCAGAAATGGGCCCTGCTGGTCCGGCCCAACAGAAGCGGGTGTACGAGCCTTGATGTACAGTGGGTCGAGTGAGAGCGACCGAGCGAGCACCAAAAATGCTACACTTACGGGTAGCATTGCACGGTTTGCACCTACGGACTCTCTCCCCACCAATTTCTTTGCCCCCTGATTTTCACTGTGGGGTCCTCCTTATTCCAGCTTCCAACCAAATATTGACACACCTTCCCGTAACAACAACCCCGTATGAATTGAGCGTAAGTGTAGCACAGTTGGAGCGAGCACACTGCCGTCGCCTCCTCCGCCCCCTATAGACATTGGAGCTTCAAAATGCTTCACTCCGGAGTCCCGACTAAGGTACTTTTATATACCTTGTTTATAAATATACTGACATGGTACTTCAACCTCAAAAGATAATGCATTTCGCTAATTTCAACTGTTCTCTCGTAAATCCAGTTGTTTCTTTTAGCAGTCTCTTGCATTGTCGTAATGAGGTTCACTAATTATCATTTGTTTCCTTCTAAAGAGGTTATTTACTCCCTCCGTTTTTACTTACTTCGCATATTATAGATTTGTCTAAAGTCAAACTTTATATACTTTCAACAAGTTTGTAGAAAAATATATTAACATCTACACCACCAAATCAATACCCTTAGATTCATCATTGCATATATTTTCACATCATATAAATTTGTTAATATAAATGTTCATATTCTTTTCTACAAACTTGGTCGAATTTATAAAGTTTGACTTCAGTCAAATCTAATATGCGGAGTAAATAAAAACGGAGGGAGTACATTATAGGTGCTATCATTAGGTTTCATTGGCACATAAGTTTGACAGGTGCACAAGTTTGAAGTATGTTAGGATAAATTAATTTATAAATCATTTTCAGTGATTGTGTTTATTTCACAATTAAGTTTACTTTTGTTTGTTCACAAAAAAGAGTTACTTTAGTTATAAAAATCGAACCAATTAATATATTAATATGTTACTGAGTGTACATAGGCATATAGTCCCTACAATAACGGTTTAATAGCAAAAGTAATTAACATATTTTATATATGTTTGTCTAACGTAGAAAAGGCTTTTTTTTACGAGAATAATGTAGGGAAGTTTGACCTAGCAAAGCTAGATTTAAATTAATCTGGAAACGACGTACTCCCTCCGTAACCTAATATAAGAACGTTTAGAATACTAAAGTAGTGATCTAAACGCTCTTATATTAGTTTACAGAGGGAGTAGAAGAGATCATTGGACTTTCAATAGTAAAAATACCCAGTATTGATTGCTTAGGGGTATCACCCGGGCCGATGCTCCCATAAAGCAACCATAGAAAGCTGCTTGACGACGACAGAAAGAGATGGACGCCTCCAGGATCTTTCCAACCCCAGAGGAAGATGACACTACCCTGGGCCCCTTTTATGTGCTGAGCGGCAACATTTCCTATACGGTTCATGGCTGCTGATTGCACCAGTGTTTTTCTCAAGTGTTCAACATTCCAAGATAGTTCCTTCCCGTCAATTTCGCTTCATTGTCACGTTCATCATGGAGAGTGGTTTTTCAATTCCCGGTTGCCTACACCCTCAAATGAACAGTAAATTCCAAAAAAAGAAACTGAAACTTTGCGACATCAAATATGATCAAACTTTATAGATGCTTGCAAGATTTCATGCCTAAAAAACATTCGAGGAGCTCTACTAAAGAAAAAGATCTCAGTGCTCAAAGTGTTGAGCACTTACAATCACTGATTTTTGTTTCTCATGTGTACACCTATCTCTACATGATATTTCTTGATTAAAATTTGCAATCACCTAAAACGTTTGAGCATATTTGATGTCGCAATGTTTCATATTTTTCTGTTCATGCGGAGTGTAGGGACACCCAAGAGCTATCACACCTTTCTCTTCATCATGTGTGGATGTCTGCACCAGGCGGCACCTTTCTCTTCATCATGTGTGGATGTCTGCATCAGGCGGCACCTTTCTCTTCATCTATGTGTGGATGTCTGCATCGAGCAGGCACGAGACTTCTGGCTAGATTTCCTGGCCACGCCCATCTTTGGTAATGCCTAATCGCCTCTGGTAATGATTTATTAGGTGTCCTAACCTCTATAATCACTTGCATTAAGCCCTATTATTTGTGTCTAACACGCCCGTGGCTGCCGTATTATCACATACCGGCCACACTTGCACCAATGCTTTTCTGCAGTGTGACATCAGGGGCCACGATCGCCATTCTGCCGCATGTATAAATCCTGTGCGGGCGCGTGATTTCTTTCCCAAGGCTGAGCAGACACGCGCGACCACGCTATAGGGTGATCGATCTACACGACCTGACGATGGGAGTGGTGATGGCGGCGCTCTGGGACATCCTGGCGAAGGCC
Organism: Aegilops tauschii subsp. strangulata; assembly: GCF_002575655.3. Lineage (NCBI taxonomy): Eukaryota > Viridiplantae > Streptophyta > Magnoliopsida > Poales > Poaceae > Aegilops > Aegilops tauschii. The sequence goes on along the minus strand of NC_053040.3, from coordinate 469,968,495 downwards.
GCCAATGTGGCGCAGATGTCCGGCCTGCACGCCGCCATGCTGGTCGCCGTGGGCATGAGCCTCTTGCGCATCCCGCAGAGCACGCGGGAGTGCGCCAAGCTCGAGCGGTGCAGCCGCAGGCTCCACGCGCTGCTGCAGTGGCCGACGGGCTGCGGGGCCGCGGTGCTGTGCTCGGAGATGGGAGGCCCCGTTCTAAAGTCGCTGGTCGACGCGGCCGGACTCGTCGCCTCCTACAAGAAGAGCACGCTCTGGCACCGCGTCCGGAGGGGCAAGGGCATGGCCGCCCAGCTCCGGGACATGCAGGACGTCGTCGACTCCTACTGCGGGCTCCTGCTCTACGTCAACGCGCATCTCCTGCTACAGCCGGCGACTCATCGTCCCCCGTCAGATGCTACTACGTACGGGTACGTGCATGAACTTGAGATACACATTGATTTAATTCCGACATTCTACAAAACTGATTTAATCATGCCTCTGATAGCATCATGCTAATTTAATTTGCAACGCAGGGTTAAGGAGGCGAATGAGAATGACCCATCACAGAGTCGAAGTGTGCTACAAGCAGTAACCAATAGCCCGGGGAACAGGCAGCCGGACAGACGACACCGGTCTAGCAGGACGTGAAAGAAGCGTGACTGCTTAATTAGTGATTTCCCATGAGTCCATGACCACAGGAGTAGACTGATCCCAACAGGCTAAAGTGAATTCTCAGTGCTTGCTTTTCCATTTGCTACGACAGTGAATAATGCACCGTCTGTAAATATGTGTATGTAAGCTTGGAAGATTTGTTTTTTTAGAGCTTTCTTGGCGAGCGATAACACTTACATAGTCTACTAGCTTGAAAGAACTAAATTCGGCGAGTCTACTTGCTAAAAGTTTCGCAGATTTTGATTGCCCATGAGTTGGTTAACATTGGCAAGAAAAGTAAACAAGAGTTGGCTCAGGTGCATTGCATGCCAACTATAGGGCTGCAAGAAAAATCCGAGGCTTGGGAGTCGTTTGGGATTGACTCGTCTTTTTGCTCGACTTGAAAAGAAATGAGCTGAATAGGAGCACTTTATGTAGATCAATCGAGAAATGAGATGATCTTGAGCGAACACTAGCTCACTTGATTTTAGCTCGATTTAATATAGTTATATTGCATAATCCTGATATATATATATATATTATCAGGAAATATGATTCATTACCATATACATATTGTACGATTTTTCTCCATTTCATCTTTTCAGCCCCTCACCTACAAAACAGAAGCAGGTGTTCAATTCAAACATATATGCAGACATGCATACAGTAAGTACTACTAACAAAATAAGGCCCTTGGTAAGCTGAGATGTCAATACATGCAAGAACTACACCACACCAACCCGAGTATTGTTCGACAAAATATCATAACTTATAATTCAAAGATATGCGCGTGCTCTCAGTGGGCACCTCGCTGCTACGATCAGTTACTTGAGATTGTGGAATCCGGCGCCGGCCCGGATGGAAATCTTGCTCGGCGTATAGCTCTAGTCTAGCTTGAAACCCATGTAGAGAGTAGAGTACAACAAGCACCAGGAGGGCCCCAAAAAAATTTAGAAGCGAAAAAGGATCATGCATTAGAAAATTAATTAGGGCAGTGGATGAAATGGATGCCCTCAGCTCGCTAAAGTGCATTATTGGCATGCCAACTAGCTAGGGCAACCATGGAACAAGCGCCACTGTGTAGGATTAAATTCGATCGATCTGCTTGCAAATCGATCGAGTCACCTATGTATTCAAGGGAGTATTTAGCAAATAGCCAAATACTACGTACTATTCGGTACGTCTTGCATGTACAAACTGATCTGGTTTATTGAAGACTCGATGCACAGAAATTATGCCTGATTAAGCTCTTAATTAACTACTCCGTACGTAACTCTCTGGTGTATTCAAGAATCGATGAAAGGAATTACTCACCGTCCAAACAAAACTGAGTGGAAGTAGCAGCAGATCGGTGACTCGTCGTGCTTACCTGCAGCAGCAACAGCACCTTCTTCTGAAATTGGATGCTGACCAGGTGCGGCGGCAGCGCGCGCGTCCGATCGACCTGACAGAAATAAAATCCAACAACAACGTACGGCTCAGCCTGTGATTCCGCGGAGAGAATTTGAGGGGGGGCAGCGGCTGGGCCACGGAGAGAGACGCCGCGGAGGCGTCGAGGGCAGCGGAGAGAGGCATCGAGGCTAGCAGACGCCGAAGGTGCGTCCAGGATGGATCTCGGCGTGATCCGGTGACCCGGGGAGGAGGGCCACGCCGCCACGGACTCGGCTGTGACGTCCACATCAGGGGCGTGCACGGTGATACGGCGCTGACTCAGCTGATCGTCGGTGTAGGGGAAGGAGGGAGATGACCGCTCCACCTCCTCTCCTCTGGCCAGGGAGGGACAAAAGGTTCGTTCTTTTTAGTCCCGCATCGGCTAGCGAGGTAGAGCAGGACCTGTTTATAACTCGCGAGCTGCTGCTACTATCGTTCCTTCCGGAACACCCGGTAAAGAAGCTTAGCATGGTATAAATGCAGGGGTAGCTAATTTTTGACACCTTTTCTTACTACTCGAAATAGATGCAAGTTTGTTTAAGTACGTCCCAAGGTGGCCAGCCAGGCCGCTACAACAGTCAGCTACTCGATCAAAATTAATCGATTTGTGGAAATATTTCACAACTCATACGTTACGAAATCCAATAGCGAACTGCAGAGTTGTACACACAGACAAAAAAAAACGTCTTAAGAAATCAGTGGCAACATGACATTGCAGAATTCAATAAAAACTTAGTACATGACCCTCCGAGCACACAACTAATAATGAACACCGCCCTGGGTGTCTAAATTACGTCTGTGCACTACTAGCACTGACATCATAAATTGAGTTCTTACCAAGACCTGGTAAGCTCAAGTTTTCATCAGGCAAATAACAGTATAACACATCGGCGAATTGTCCACAAGCAGCAGTTAACAATGTCGCGGGAATATGACGCAATCTCCAGATAGATATTTGTCCTCAACATTTACAATTTATAATTCTTCAAAGGAAGAGAAATGTGCTGCCTGCTGCCTAAATACGGACTTACAGAGCATTGCATCTAGGGCTCGGTTCTCTCAGCTCTGAGGTCAGGCATAAAAGGTGCTAGTTTGCATATGTGATGAAGGTCATATATGTTAAAAGGACCAAAGTGGAAAGGTAACACAGAAAAGTTATCTGATTTTGAGGCACAATGGTAAAGAGCTACCAAACACAAACAAGAAGCAAACCATATCTCATATGCCTTTCAACCAGGAAGTGTCCGAAGACGGGGTCATCCATAACTGATAAATAGGAGTGGAAAATAATTTTTTTTTCCAATCCCTGGCCACTGTAGAAATTCCAATAATAGTACTCCATGTTCCACTTCCATCCTGCAGTTTTGAGATGGAATGAGAAATGTAAAATATGTTCTAACAAAGCAGGAATGGCATAAACACAAACAAATAGCACGCTTGAGCTTGAACAAGAGAAAAATGTACCACAAAGCAATAAACAAGTGGCTTCTCCAACTGCACCGAATGTGGCCATTATTGGTAATAGAAAAGCCATATAATAATCCAGCAAAAGCACTTTCCGGGATGACAAATATCGACCATAAGATAAAGATCACTGGCAGCAATAAGAAGTAGAAGCTTTACTGCAGGTCCAACCATTTTGGTTCTACCTTCGAGAAAAAGAGGATGCATAATATGAGTATTTCGACGCGTATTAATGTGCTTATTAACAGTGAAACTGCAGAATTAGTGCAGATATTCCAATTGCCATAAGAAGGCATAGCAGAACACCTGTTAGACGAAATTAAATGAAGTGAGGGGATACGATGCATATTTTAATATGTACAAGAATCAAACAAAGATGAAGTACCAACACAAATAGAAGTACTTCAGCACACAAGAACATTGCACTTCCAGATTTTACAATACATTGATCTGTATCATTCATCGCTGACTTTTCATTCACATATCAATATATAGGCGACATAATTGAACTGAAATATATCGAGAGACAATAAATCCACAAGGTGACATATGTACTGAAAACTGCATAGTTTCATTTCTAAAAAATCTCAATGAAAAGGTTCTACAAATAACTGAAGAGCTAAAATAGAATGGGGACTTCGAATGTTTAAGCTATAAAAGTCCAGTTCTAACTGGCCTTCGTGAGTCGGCTTCCGCAGGTACCTAGACTTTTTTTTGCTAACCATGGATCATCAGTGTATAATAGTATGTGCATTAGTACACTACCATAGAACCAGAATGCTCATTGAAAGAATAGAAACCTGTTGTAGACAATACAACTGCATTTACGAAGTGGAGCCGCCAAAATGAGCTATCACAAGCAGGTGTTCCACGGCTGCCTTCATATCAATTAAGTTGTCAAATGGATTGGAGCTAGCCTATTAGCTCATTAAATCTGGGCCTTCAGTGAGGTGTTGCAGTGATTTATACTGGAACGTTTTCGTAACAACGACCGAAGACTGAATGTTTCATCACCAGCAAGTACCAATTTCCCTTCACAGAGGCTAGCCCGTACGAACACTGGCAACTAATCCATTTCCATAGAGACATTCTAGCCTCTTTTCGTAACAAAACAGAGATACACAATAGCTTATTTGTCTCCGGTACCGGTACGCACCTCTTTGCCCAACCAGGGGGCCGTGGGTTCATCTTGCCGGTCTAATGCTCGGATTCCTGCTGTGATGTTTCCCGTCTGATCTCCCTGGCCCTTACCCCCGCGCAGATTTCAGCGTCCACTTTTACCGCCGGTGCTGCGACCTCGGCCGCAGCCGCCCGGTGTGTGTGTACACCAGATCCATTTGGGTTGTGCTCTCGTCAACTTCCTCAACGAATTGGAATCTGGATCCCGGCATATACGCACAGAAGAGCGGGGAGAAAATCAACGAATCGCAAAAAATATTAACCTGAAACTCCACCCCTAACCCACACAGATCAAGATGTTTACCTGCTGGCTGCATTAGAAACTCCAATGCGCCAGGAAATCAAGTCGCCCCACTGTGCACGAATTCTTCTCCGCAGGCAGTCGCTCACCCCTTCACCCCTGAGACGAAGTGGAATCATACATCAAGACCACCGTGCGCATAATAAATCTCCATACCAACCTGCGGTGGAAAGCAAACTTCATGGTCCACGGACAAACTTTCTGGAGAACGATCTGATCCACGGATCAGGAAGACTCAGCGACCGCCGTCCCTGTCGCCGGCACACACAACCGACGGAGGCCGCTTTCCTGGCCCACAGATCAGGTCCTGCCGCGTACGTATCTGACACGCCAACGCATTTTTTATCTCCCGTATTCCCACGAAAAACATCTCGGCTCAGATCCCTACGTGATTCTCTTTTACGATGGCATTTCTTGTATGAAATACTGCCTTCGCTTCGTTTTACTTCGCGTATTAGATTTGCATGAAATCAAATTTGCAAAGTTATACTCCCTCCGTTCCTTGATATGAGGTGTATAGATTTTTGAGAAAAAATCCAAAATATAAGGTATATTGTGTTGCACCACTCGTTTGGATATTTTTTTTAAGGATTTGATTACATTTCCCTATATTAGGCAAGTCCTCTATTTTCTCATGTCAATTAGTCAGGTGTAATCTCGCCCAAAACTTGTGAAATTTTTCCTTCATGTGCGTTTTTTAATTTCCGTGCCAAAAACTATACACCCTATATTTAGGAACGGAGGGAGTATTACATAATATCAACATCTACAATACCTAATAAATATGATGAAATTATATTTTATGATGGATCTAATGATGTCGTTGTTGTATTCTGAACGTTAATATTTTTTGGTATAAACTTTGGACAAACCTGGAAGGGGAGCCTTGGGCAGCGGTAAAGCTGTTGCCTTGTGACCATGAGGTCACGGGTTCAAGTCCTGGAAACAGCCTCTTGCAGAAATGCAGGAAAAGGCTGTGTACAATAGACTCGAAGTGGTCGGACCCATTTCCCATGAGTCCATGACCATAAGAATAGACTTATCCCAATAGGCTAAAGTGAATTCGTAGTGCTTGGTTTTTCATTTGTGCATTTCGTGTTCAAATTAGAACACACTTGCACTCCTCGATCTTCAATGTAATAAGTTGGGGCAAGTAGCTCATCTGGAAAACCTGGGCCCCCTCCAACGCAAAGATATTCCTCTGGCTTGCCTCCCTCACCCGCTGCTGGACCGCCGAGCACGGCACGACCTGCTGCACGACCCCGTCTGCATGCTATGTGGTCAGGACGATGAGACCCTTCACCACCTCCTTGTTCGATGCGTCTTCTCGTGCATTGCTTGCCACGACATCTTGGCTTGGTGCCGCACGCCAGCATCCCCCCCCCCCCCCCCGACGGCACCACCGGCTTCTTTGAGTGGTGAACAACTACCAATGTCGCGACATGCCTACGCAAGGACATCAACTCCCTGGTTGTCCTCACCTCCTGGGCCATATGGAAGCATCGCAACGCCGTCCTCTTTGACAACGCATCACCCAACCTCCACACCCTCCTCGACGACATCAAGCAGGAGGCGAAATTATGGGCTAGAGCCGGCGCCAAAGGGCTCGATCGGATTATTCCTGTAACATAAACTTTTAATTAGCGAGGCTGAGCATCCTCATCCCCCCTGCTCACCCTGCGCGTCTTCCGTATTGCCAAATCCGGTGTATCCAGAGTGATACATTTGACATATGTTCAAGATGTCCACGGATTCGTTCTTCCGTATTGCCAACTACGTGAAGGAGCATGATCGATTCATCATGCAGAGAGGATTTGTACTAGAGATCTTGGTCACAGCACTAAACAGAAGGTGATTTCAGCATTGCGCATGATGGCGCCGATTTGGTTGGTGATCTCTTGGCAATGGGAGAGAGCACTTCCATCAAGTGTGTGGAGAAATTTGCAAAGATAGTGGTTGAAGTGTTCGAGCCAGAGCATTTGAGAGCACCCAATGCTTAGGAGACTCGGCGACATCAATGTGCTAATGGATTGTCACTTGGAAATGGGAGAAAGCACTTCCATCAAGTGTGTGGAGCAATTTGCAAAGATATTTTGGCATGCCTATTTTAGGATGCATGCCTGAATCTTGCAACGATACCAATGTGCTCCATCGATCACCATTCTTTGCATGGTTAGCCAATGGGAAGGACCAATGGTGGAATTTCCTCAATACTGGCCAATACTGGCCTGGAATGAATCCTCAATGGCGCAACAACGAGGAAACAATAGGGAAGGAGAGGTTGAGAGCAGAATCGGAACGATAGGCGGCAGAGGGGAAGGACCCCGACGAGAACGAAGGAGGCGATGGCTTTTTTTGGTTGTGTGCCGTGTGCTCACTCTCACTCGAGCAACGCTACACGCACGGGCTTTTTTTTACGGGATCAACGGACTAGCTTGATTGGCATGGTTTGATTGGATAGAATTATGCCGAGGGGCCCACCCCACTGAAAATGGGGGGGGGGGGGGGGGTTTAGTTTGGAATATGCCCGTAAAACCCAGTCCAGTCCGTGCGTTTAGAATTTTCGCTCTCACTCGACCCTCTATGCCACTAGACAGCACAACACGCACGCGGCCGGGACCAGAAGCAGCCATTTCTGCCGATGTCGACGTAGCGGGCCTCGTGCCACATGAAAACATCACAACAGGCCCAAACAATGTTGTTTTAGATTGAGAATCGATCGGTCCAGGACATTGTTTGCAGAGGGCGCTCACCCGACGCAATTTCATGACGAATTTCACTGACGTATGCAACATGAGCAAACATCACGTCACAGCTGGGGCTGATCTTTCCCAAGAGTCCACATCGACGGGAAGGTTTGGCACCTCGATGTCGGCTCTTCGCCACCTGGAGCTGTAGGTGGTTCCAAGGGTTGGGATGTTCGCCTCTGTCCGTTGCAAATACAGTAGTTTTTCCTAGTCCTGGTAGATAAAAAAAACTGCATTTAACTACGGCGCCCCTCACGATGTTTTGGAAGAACTAAAACTGCTTCACTAGTTTACTTGACCGGAGGAAGACTTGCTCGTTGGCTTGTTGCTGCTTCCCTTCTCCGATGACCTGACTCTGATCACATGGACATCGGGGAGAGCAAGCAGTACAATACTCCACTCTGTCAGACCTTAAAGATAGGATATGCAGGGTGCAGAGAGACTCGGCAGCTTCCTCCAGACAACGACTCACGCCAAGTTAAGTCTTTCCATAACATAATACTAGTAATCACTCTCCCTTCCTAACCTGTCGCTGCCATGACATTCGCCATTCTGCACCATCACAATAGCCAGAAAAGAAGAGGGAAATGCACTTGCCGAGTGTCCGGCGATGGCGCTCGGACTACATCGGCCAGCCGGCAACGCTGCAGCCCGGCGACGGCCAGAAGAAGACCTGGCTGCTTCCCTTCACCGACGACCCTGACTCCGCACGTTCACACGCGCCGGAGTCGCTGTTAAAAATAGAACAGTGGTAGTAAAATACTGGCGCTCCGTCAGGCTTTGAGTATGCAGGGCGCACAGGCTGGCACCTCCTCCCCCGACGACGCGCGCCGAGTCAAGTAAGTCGTCTTATTACCCCCACATGATCTCTGCATCACAGTATTAAGAAAGAGCAAGCTCACTTGTTGAGACTTGAGAGTTGAGAGATCGGAATGGCCGACGTCCCTCCAGTGCAGACGGCGATGCCAACGGATACAGAGGCAAACGCGCCGCTCGTGCAGCCATGGGAGTACAGCCTGCGGAAGTACCTCCTGCTGCTGGCCACCCTGGTGATCACCGTCACGTACGCCGCCGGCTTCAACCCGCCCGGAGGCGTCTGGCAGGTCATCCACGAGGGCAAACTCGCCGGCGATCCTATCATCCGCCAAATCCACTACCGCCGCTACCTCGCCTTCTTCTACTGCAACGCCGCGGCATTTGCCGCGTCCCTCGTGGTCATCGTCCTCATCCTCATCCTCGCCGTCCAGCACGACAAGGAGAAGGAGAAGAAGAAGAAGGACGCCGTCCAGGTCGTCCTGCCGCAGCGGGGCTTCATGATTCTGGACGTGCTCAGCCTCATGGGCGCCTACGGCGCCGGCACCTGCCGGGACAAGAGCTCCACTGTCTACTTCGCGGTGCTGGTGGCCGCCGTCTTCCTCTACATCGTCGTCGTCAAGTTGCTGGACTCGTGGCTTACCGGCAAGCACTCCGACTCGTCCGGCTCCAGCGTGGAGTCCCAGAACGAGATGGCCCTCAAGGAACTGAAAGAGAAAGATCAAGAACGGCTCCGCAAGATCCTGATGCTCCTGGCGACTTTCGCTGCGAGCATCACCTACGTCGCTGGGCTGAACGCTCCGGGTGGCTTCTGGGACAGCACCGGCGGCAACCACCGCCCGGGCGATGCAATTCTCAACGACCACCACAACCTGCGCATGAGGGTGTTTTTACACTGCAATACCACGGCGTTCGTGGCGTCCCTGCTCATCACCATGCTGCTCATTGTCGACAGCAAGAAGCTCCCTGCTCGATCTTTCGTGCTCTACGTGTGCATCGTCGTCGCGCTTGTCGGCCTCGTCGGCGCATATGCGGCTGGCAGCTGCAGGGACACTGGTACCACCGCCATAGTGGTCAGCCTGGCCGGCGCCGTGCTGGCATTGGCATGCATCCTACTCCGCACTTTACCGTCAGAATCCTTGTCTTGTTGTTCCTGTAGAACAAGAAAAACTGATGCAACTCAGCACAGGTACGAAACTGAACTGAAAATCCTCGTCTTCCTTTCCCCTGTTAGCAGATACACTGTTTCTTTCTTTCTCTGCAACTCAACTGAGCTCTGTTTCTTTTTCTCTGCAATGTATGAATGCAGTTCTAAGGAGCTTCTGGACAAAGCTCGCTCTCTTGTTCTACTCCTCGCGACTCTTGCCGCCACCATCACCTACACGGCAGGGTTGGACCCGCCAGGTGGCCTTTGGCAGGAAAACGGCGATGGGCACATGGCCGGCGACCCCATCCTCCTCACGACCAACGCTAGGAGGTACAAGGCCTTCTTCTACTGCAACTCGGTTGCGTTCGTGACCTCCTTGGTGGCCATCATCCTGGTCCAGGAGGAGAATCTGGTCAAGCACCACGTGCTAGAGGCAGCCATGATACTCGACCTATTTGGCCTCATTGGCGCGTATGCTGCCGGGAGCTGCCGGGACGTGAGCACCTCCATCTATGCCATGGCCTTGGCAGGTGCTGTCCTGGTCTATGTGGTGATCCATGTCGTCTTCTTCACGCTAGACTACAAGGTTACGGAAAACAACGACCAAAAAGATCGTTTGCTAGAGAAGAGGCGCAAACGGTTGCTCCTCTTCGCGATTTTGACCGCAACCATCACCTACCAAGCCGGCCTCACCCCTCCTGGCGGCTTCTTGCTCCAGGACGACGAGCTCGGGCACCGCGCTGGTGACCCGGTCCTCTTGTACAACTACCCAGGCCGCTACAACGCCTTTTTCTACTCCAACTCGGTGAGCTTTATGCTGTCCATCGCCCTCATCATCCTCCTGGTGAACCCTAATCTGTACAGGCCAGCCATACGGAGCAATGCGCTATCTGTTTGTACGGCTGTGGGGTTGTTTTGTTTGATGGGAGCCTACGCCGCGGGAAGCACGCAACACCTCAAGACATCCATCTACATCTTCGCGTTGGTGGTCGTGGTCCTCTTCGTTGCAGTCGTAGTGCTGCTAGTATTTTTACTGAAGGGGCCGAACATAAATAGCAACAATTCGGCGCCCAAAACAAAGGACGAAGAAGGGAAGGAAGATGGCAACAATTCGGCACCCAAAGAACAGGACGAGGAAGAAGGGAAGAAGGAAGAAAAAGGGAAGAAGGTAGAAGAAAGGAAGGGGGGTGAAGAAAGGAAGAAGCACGAGATGCGCAAGTACCTGATGCTGCTAGGCATTCTGGTGGCGAGCGTAGCATACCAGGCCGGCCTGAAACCGCCAGGTGGAGCATGGCAGAGCAGTGGCAACGGGTACGAAGCAGGCGACCCAGTGATGCGCAACAACAGGAGGCCCCGGTACCTCGCATTCTTCTACAGCAACTCCATTTCCTTCATGTCTTCCATAGTTGTCATCATCATTTTGCTATGGCAATGGCTGCAAAAGAAGGCGAAAGGAGAATGGGAGGAACAGTCGCTCAGGGTGATGAACTGGACGATCCGACTGGATTTGATTGCTCTCCTAGTAGCCTATGCAGCCGGCTCCAACAGGGGGTGGAAGACGTCTGTTTATGTCGCCATGCTCATCATTGCTGTGCTGGGCTACTTTGCAATCCATATGACGCTGGCACGTATTGTTTGTCAGCTTAAGAAATCCAAAGAGAGACCTGCAGTGTGAAGCCCCAAGGCATATCTGCAGCGTCGCTATAGTGCTATACTATGTGAGAGCGATTGCTCATCTGAGCTGTGACCTATTTTTCATCCTGTCTTTAGATCTCTAATCAGCTTACCCTAGCTAGCTCTGCTTCCTTGCCAAGGGCTTCACAAAAAGCTTCCCTCTTTTTAGATTCCTACTCTAGTTGATGTAATTGGATGAATAACCTGCGTCCACTCTGAGCATGCTTGCATTGTTTGTCGACTTACTGAGGAAGTGTGTGCATCTTAATCGAATGAATATGCATGACAGGTGACGTTTTCCTGACCCTATGTGCGCCTCTCTGTCTCATAAGAACTTGAATGGGGCGTGCATGAATTGCAATAACATTTGTATTCCGGAAACTGAATCATTTGTTACTACTTATGAAACATATGTCACTTGGTATAGTCAGAAGTTGTGTGCAATCCTGCTAGCTTTGTCTAGCTAGTATGTCACTAGGTATAGTCTGGAGTACTGTGGAATCCTGATAATTTATAATCACTGATCGAGAGGAAACATACCTTGAAGCAAGGGGGCCATCGGACGCCAGCGGCGTGATCTCCCTAGTGGGGCACTTCACCGAGCACCTGCAGGGCCCCCGATCCACGCATGCAGATGGCAACTGAGACGACCAAGCCGCCATTACCGTGGGTCGATAGATACGTACGCTAGCATAGCATCAGAGGCTGGAGCCATTCTGCTCGGAGAGGATTCCTCGAGCGTGGGTCGCCTCGATCCGAAGCAGTTGCTCGAGGCGTGAATGCAGGTGAGGCTCGAATCCAGCTGGTTTAGCATCAGTCGCTCCTTGCGATCTTCTGCACTATGGGCGGACTGCCCAGGTGCAGGTCGGGGCGGGCGGTCGCCGGCGATCCCCTGAGAGAAGGAGCGGCGCCTTGGCTCCTGGCTCGCCTCCCGCGCTGCTGCCGTCTCGTGGCATTCAGAAACAAACCGTGGAAACCGGCAACCTGGTCGGTAGTTTTTTTTTGTGTGTACTATAATAGGCGGGGTTCATCGAATTTGAAAGATCGTTCATCTAATATGAAAAAAATCATCGAATCTGAAAAAAGTTTATCGGTTTTTAAAAACACAAAATTCTTTTAAAAAATCATGCATTAAAAAAAGGAAAAACCGAATAAAACCATCTGTAAACTAAGCTTTTGCGAACCAGAAGAAACGAAATAAGATTAAGGAGCGAATGAACTTAGCACACAAGAAGGGCGATGGTTTAGAGCTCAGAGACATAGAGAATGGGCCGACCCAGCTTGGAGTGCTGCAGGCGCCCGTTTGCAAAAGTTTCATAACATTATACTTTCACACGTTGTGTAAAAAAAAGACAGATATGTGTTTCAAAAATGGGCCGACTTTTTCTTGGTTGGGCCAGAATTTTGTCTTTTTTGTACAGCAACAAATCATAATATTTTCAACGACTCTTTACATGTTCATGCAGAATGCACATAAATTTTCATGAAAATTTTCGAATTTGTGTGAAACTTTTAAATATGATTTTCAATTTTTTGAAAAAAAGGGGTCCATGGAGCTCGGCCTCCAAAGATTCTCACTCGGTAGTTTGTCTTCTTTCTTCATCAATTAATTATCCAAACAGTTTTTTTTAAGATAAGAACGGACTCTACATCGATCAGTGGCACAAAAATACAATGTACACTATTACTCCCTCCGTCTCAAAAATAAATGTCTCAACTTTATATTAACTTGACAAATTCTCTACCGCACAAAAAAAATGTAATTTTTTGAATTTTTCTAGTATTTGTTTTGATTTTTTTTTTCATCAGCGCGGGTGCAGATGAGCTCGGACGCAGAGATGGATTTTTGACTAAAATGTGTCCATCTATATTATTCGAATTAAACAAAGTTAGAACGTTTTATATTTGTTTAGGTACGGAGTACATGAACAAAGAGAATCATGACCAGGCCGAAAAGCACCTGCCCAACCATATTCTACAGTAAGATATCCAAAAACGCAAACGCGTGCTCATCAGGATGTTTCCGATCTAAAAAGCTAGGCTTTATTTGACCGGAGAAGACTTGGTTGTTTTGCTTCACTTTCTCGGAGGAGCCTGACGCCCGTCCGTCCGCATGTGGAAATTGCTGTGCAGGGCGCAGAGACTGGGCACCTTCGTCCCGCCGAGTCAAGTCGTTTTAAAATGACGACGAAACCATCTCTCTCTTCTATAATAAACACAAGAGGAAGGGAATCACAGCTGTGGAGAGCAGGTGCAGCCGTCAGTGCCAATGGATCAGCCCGTGCAGCCATGGGAGTACAGCCTGCGGAAGTACCTGCTGCTGCTGGCCACCCTGGTGGTCACCGTCACGTACGCCGCCGGCTTCAACCCGCCGGGGGGAGTCTGGCAGAACGCCCTCGGCGGCCGACTCGCCGGCGACCCCATCATCCGCGACACCAACTACCACCGCTACCTCGCCTTTTTCTACTGCAACGCCACAGCCTTCGCCGCGTCGCTCGTGGTCATCGTCCTCATCCTCGTCCTCGCCATCCGCCACGACAAGAAGGGGAAGGACAGCCGCTGGGTCGTCGTGCCCCTGCGGCTCGTCATGGTGCTGGACCTGCTCAGCCTCATGGGCGCGTACGGCGCCGGCACCTGCCGGGACAAGATTTCAACCGTCTATTCCGCGGTGCTGGTGGCCATCGTCTTCCTCTACATCCTCGTTCTCAAGTCGATGGACTGCTGGGACAAGAACTCCGACCCCGGCGCCGGCTCCGGCCGCGGGATGCCTGTCGCCAATGGCAACACCGGCTCCGGCTCTGGCAGCGCGAGGCCCAATCCTGACTCTGGCACCGGCACGATTTCCACCTCCATCGCCGGCTCCGACGGCGGGATGCCCATCTCCAACGGCAACACCAGCTCTGGCGGCGTCATGTGCACTCCTGATCCCGACTCCGACGCCGGCACGATTCCACCCCCCATCCTCGGCTCTGACCCCACGGTCGGAGAAGACAAGGAGCGGCTCCGCCACCACAAGGCCCACAAAAAGCTGAAAGCCGAAGAACGGCTCCGCAAGGTCCTGATGCTCCTGGCTACGTTTGCGGTGAGCATCACGTACGTCGCCGGGCTGAGCACGCCGGGCGGCTTCTGGGACAGCACCCAGGGCAGCCACCACCCGGGTGACGCGGTTCTCAAGGACAACCATGGCCCGCGCCTGACGGTGTTCCTGCTCTGCAACACCACGGCATTCGTGGCGTCCCTGCTCATTACCATGCTGCTCATCATCGACGGCAAGAAGCTCCGCAAGAAGAAGACGGCTCGGTCTCGCATGCTCTACGGGTGCATCGTCGTTGCCCTGGTCGGTCTCGTTGCGGCGTACATCGCCGGCAGCTGCAGGGAGATCGATACCACCGCCTACGTGTTCAGCCTAGTTGGCGCCGTTCTGGCAATGGCACACATCATCCTACTCTATGGTATCTACGCTTCTTCTCGTTCCAGTCCAGTGCAACAAACTGGAGAAGTTCAGCAGACTGTTGATAATGTCAGGTAAGGATCACATACATAACATCTTCTTCCTTTCCTCTGTTTGCAACTGAAATCTCTGTTTCTTTCTCTGCTGCTGAAGTTTGTTTCCTCTGTTTGCAGTTTCACTGTTCACTCTGCAAACTGAACTAAACTCTGTTTCTTCTTCTCTGCAGTGGTAGGAAGGCTCTGGACAAGGCTCGCTCTCTTGTTCTACTGCTCGCTACTCTTGCCGCCGCCATCACCTACACAGCGGGGTTGGACCCGCCGGGTGGCCTTTGGCAGGACAATAGCAACGGGCACATGGCCGGTGACCCAATCCTTCTCACGACCAATGCTAGGCGATACAAGGCCTTCTTCTACTGCAACTCGGTTGCCTTTGTGGCCTCCTTGGTAGCCATCGTCCTAGTCCAGACAGATATTCTGGTCAGGCACCACGTGCTGGAGGCAGCCATGATACTCGATCTGTTTGGCCTCATCGGCGCCTATGCCGCCGGGAGCTGCCGGGATGTGAAAACCTCCATTTATGCCATAGCTTTGGCAGGCGCCGTCCTGGTCTATGTGGTGATCCATATTGTCTTCTTCACGCTGGACCACGAGGACAAAAAGGACGACGACAAGGCAAATCAGTTGTTGGAGAAGAGGCGCAAACGGTTGCTCCTCTTTGCGATCTTGGCCGCGACCATTACCTACCAAGCCGGCCTCACCCCTCCTGGCGGCTTCCTGCTCCAGGATGACAAGCTCGGACACCACGCTGGCGACCCGGTCCTCTTGTTCAACTACCCACTCCGTTACAAGGTCTTCTTCTACTGCAACTCGGTGAGCTTCATGCTGTCCATCTCCCTCACCATCCTCCTTGTGAACCACAATCTGTACAGGCCAGCCATACGAAGCAATGCGCTATTTGTTTGTATGGTCGTGGGCTTGTTGTGTTTGATGGTGGCCTACGCCGCCGGAAGCACCCAACACCTCAAGACATCCATCTACATCTTTCTGTTGGTCGGTGCGGCCCTTCTCGTTGCAGCCGGACTCCTGCTAGTATTTTTGCTGAAGAAAAATGACAGCGATTCAGCAGCGCAACACACTGAACAGAACCAAGAAATGAAGGAGTTAGAAGTGAGGAATGGGGATAAAGAGGAAAGAGAGGAGGCAGAAGAAAAGAATGGGGATAAAGAACTAAGGAAGAAGGAGGTAGAAGAAAATAAAGAAGAAAGGAAGAAGCACGAGAGGCGGAAGTACCTGATGCTGCTAGGCATCTTGGTGGCAAGCGTAGCCTACCAGGCCGGCCTGAAACCGCCCGGCGGAGCGTGGCAGAGCAGTGAGAATGGGTATGAGGCGGGCGACCCGGTGATGCATGATAACAGGAGACCCCGGTACCTCATCTTCTTCTACAGCAACTCCTTTTCCTTCATGGCTTCCATTGTTGTCATCATGATGTTGCTGCCGCACTGGCTGCCAAACAAGAATAAAGAAGAATGGGAAAAATGGTCGCTGAGGGTGATGAACTGGACGATCCTACTGGATTTGTTCACTCTCCTGGTGTCCTATGCAGCCGGCTCCAACAGGCAGTGGAAGACGTCGGTTTATGTCGTCGCACTCATCTTTGCTGTGCTGGTCTACTTTGCAATCCATATGACGCTGTCATGTACTGTGTGTCGCCCCAAGAGCCCCCAAAGCAGCTCTGAAGTGTAGCTCTACTATGTGAGGGCGTCTGATCCGCGATCTATCTATTTCTCCGTCTCTAGATTTCTAGTCAGCTTAATTAGCTCTGTTCAATCTCTCTGCTCTAGATAGCTCTCTCTGTTTTTAGATTCCTAGTCTAGCTGATGTAATCTGATAAACCTGTATCCCGAGTGGAGGTTGGAGCAAGCTGACATTGTTTGTCGATTCACCGGGGAAGTGCGTGTACCTTAACCCAAATACGCATTGTAGGTGAAATTTCCTGGTCCTATGTGCAATCTCTGTCTCACAAAAACTTGAATGGGAAGTGCACGAATTGCAGTTCCAGTGTATTCAGGAAACTGAAGCATTTGTTGCTACTGAAACATGCCAGTATGTCACCAGGTGCGGTCTGAAGTAATGATTGTGTAATTCTAATAGGATCCACTGGTCTTGTCGAGAGGAAACATACCTTGAATCCGTGACCCGACTTCAGCGGCGCAGTCTCCCCTGTGGGGCAATTCGCCGAACAACTGCAGGGTGCAGGCACCTGAGCTGAGCTGGGCGGGGCCGCAGGCCACTGTCGTGTGTAACGTCGTCGTCCTGCATCAATACGAACTGATATCATCAGAGGTTGGCGCCTCGATCGGAATCAGTTGCTGGAGCCGACGAGCAGAGGGTGCGCGAGTGCAGGCGCTGTGATTCAGAAGAGTGCGCGAATCCTGCAGGTTTAGCCGAACCAGCCCCGCCTCAGTCGCTCCCTGCGATCTTCCACACGAGGGACACGGTAAAGCGGAAGGCCAGGAGCAGAGCCGCGCTGCCCGGGTGCAGGTCGGGGCATGGGCTGTCTCCGGCGATCCCCGGGGAAAAGGAACAGCCCCAAAGCCCCTGCCTCCCGCGCGGTTGCGTCTCGTGTGGACGAGCGGTAGGATGGGCCGAGCGAGCGGACTCTGGGCTGGCTTAACCTGATCGATACGGTGCGGGTGATAACATGCGGCCCGTCCTGTCAGACCAGCGACCCGGAGGACATGCCGGGCTACATGACGGCTATCCGAGTTGAATGAAATGAACAAGTTTAATGTTTAAACTTTGTTTTGAATGAAATTCGGTAAATTTGTGTTTAAAGTTTTCGAAAAAAGAACAACAAGAAATTAAAGAAGGAAAACAAGTATGAATTTAAAAATTGTCAAAGTAAAGAAAAAATCCGGAAGAAAATGAAATAAAGAAGAAAAGGTAAAAAGTAAAAGAAAAAAGTTCGAAAAATAAAATATTTTTTTAAACAAATGTATAGAATTATTATGAATTGAAATAATTAAGATAAAATAAATAGGATACACATTTTTATATTGGATATATAAGATAAACGTAATTATCCAAATTTGGATATTACAAATGAAATATGAAATAAATGAAATGAAAATCATCATAGAAACAAAAAATGAAAGAAGAGGTAAAATTAAAAGAAAGAACCGGCCGCTGAGCCGAGGAGGGCGTACTAGGCCCATCCCGATCAAGCCCAACGGCGAAAGAGAGAGAGCTTTTTGGCCAAACACGACCCAGAAGCCCATCAGGGCGGCGACGATAGGATATTTAGAGGTGTTCGGCAAGGTAGGCGGACCGAGCTATTTAAGCTGGTGCGGGCACCCCTCGCTAGGCGATGTGAGACTAAATTTGCAGTGCCGCTTCTGCCGTGGGCGCTGTGCGGACCCGTAGGCGCAACTGGGCCAATTCGGGCGAGCCCACGAAGGCGCCAGATGTCGCCGTTGCACTTGGCCAGTTGGGCCGCTTTTTTAAGAAAGGTTATTGATTTTTTTATCTTTTCCAAGTGATAAAATATAACATCTATTTCCAAGTGATAAACACGGCCTGACGTCGCCGTCCTACTGGGCTAGTTGGGCCGCTGTATCCCCTCCTGAGGCCTTTGTCATGGAGCTTAGGTGTCCTAGGGCATCTCGTGGTGTTGTAATCTAGCCGTTCTATGTTTTCTGTTGGCATCATAGTGGCATGCGTTTGTGTTGTCTGGTTATCTCGGATTCTACTTTGTAAGAGGGCTAGCTAACTTGGTTGTGGTGCTTTATATATAAAGCAGGGCAAAAGCCTGTTTAGAGATGAAATGGTGTGACTTAGGCTCTAAACTCCTGCATTCAATCCCCTCACAGATTATCATTTCCTGCATTCTCGTTCCCTCTCTATAGTTAGGGAGTTGTTCGCCCAAAAGTGCTTGGACTGTCCGGTCCAAAACATTTGCGAGTATTTTGATGATCCATGTTAGAGATGCCATGTGTTTGTGGTGCGTTATATGAACTACTAGCTGACATGATCTGTTAAACCATCCCCTGTGCTGAGAGGTAAAAAAACTCACCTTAGTGGCCGCCAGTTTGTCCCACCTGCTCCACCGCACGCAAGTCCCCAACTGTGCCGCCACACCAAAAGGACATCAACACCACTCCTCAATGCGAGCACATATTTCCCCTCCTCATCGCCAGTGGCCGACGATGCTCAGACTCCGACCTCTCTCATGTGCCAATATTGTCCAGGAATGAATCCTCATTGGCGCAACAATGAGAAAACAACCGGGATGGAGAGGTTAAGAAGAATCGGAATGTAAGTGGCGGAGGAGAAGGATGCCGATCAGTGTGTGGGATTTAATTGCCACTCTTGTTTTTTTAGTAGAAGAATGCTCACTCACTTGACCCACTAGACTGCGCAGCACGCATGCTTTGATTTTGTTGGGCCGGACAAGAAGTGACCATTTCTGTGGATGTCAACGTAGTGGGCCTCGTGGCATGTGAAGTACAACAACAGGGCCACGAAGCCCCCCGCCTATTGCCTATGCCAAGATACATGTGGATGCTGGTGTGCGAAGGGGGGTTGGAGGAACGGCTGCTACTATGCAGAGACATGAATGGAATTTTTCTAGGTAGCAGGTCTAATTGGCGGGGTGGACGATGTAGTTGTCTTGGAGACTATTGCATGCATGGAGGGATTGGCTCTCGCAGAAGGTCTTCAACTCCATCGTTTTACCATTGCTACTGACGCCAAACAGGTGGTACGAGACATTCATAGCGGGAGCCGAGGAAGCAATGGAGCCATAATTAGCGAGATTAAGTTACAAGCGTCCTTATTTAATTGAAAATTTTCTTTTGAAAGTCGTGCTATCAATATTGAAGCACATAGTCTAGCCAGGTTCTCACTTTTGTTAGGTTTGGGACATCATGCCTTGTTTGGCTAGTCCCATGAACCAAACTTTATTCCATACTCTGTGGTGTTTGATGAATAAAACCTGGTTTTACCCCTCAAAAGATTACAACAGGGCCAGACTGTGCAAATATCCATTTCTGAGCCCAGTCTCATCCGCACCTGCGCTGAAGAAAAAAAGCAACAAAAAAATACTATAAATATTTTAAAAATTCCAAGTTGTTTTCCATGGTAGAGATTTTGATGCGTGAGGCCCGCTCCAATTTTCAGATCATTTTGACATCTGAGCAACTCTTGGCAAGAAAAAAGAAATTTAGGGTTTATAAAAAAGTTTATTGTTCATGTAATATTCTGATCCGATTGGTCTTTTTTGCATAAAGCAACTCAGAAACCTCACGCAATAAATTATCTACCATGCATCCGAATTATTTTCTGACTGTGTGCAGGTGAGTCTGCGCACACCGTGTTCTTTTCTAACCGGTTACAAGGGACCGGTTAGAAATGCCCTTATGTCCTAGTGCCACATGATAGTATGACAAGTGGGCCAAACCGTGTTCTTTTAGATTGATCGAGTGGTCGAGGAAGATTGTGTGCATAGGATGCTCAGTCCGACGCAATTTCATGACGAATTGCACTGACGTACTCACCATGACCACACACCACGTCAGAGCCGGCTCTGTCGAATGCAAATGGTTTTTTTTTCCTGGATATAAAACCTGGAGCATTCAACTGCGGCGCCCCTAGTTGACCGGAGGAAGACTTGCTCGTTGACCGGAGGAAGACTTGCTCGTTGGCTTGTTGCTTCTTCCCTTCCTCGACGACTCTGTCAGACTTTGATGATAGAACATGCAGCCCCCATAGGCTTCGGCAGCTTGTCCCGACGACTCGCGCCGAGCCAAGTCTTTTTCGTATACTACCTCCGTCTGGGTGAATAAATCATTCGCGTAGTTCTAGGTCGACAATTTAACTATCTTAATATGTATTATATGTGATAAAAAAATATTTAAAAACTACATCCGTTTAAAAATCTAGTGATATATTTTTCATGACATATAACACATATTTAATTTCTCAAATCGATGACCTAGAACTACGCGAATGACTTGTTCACCGAGACGGAGGTAGTACTGTACTTCGTACTCCCTCCGTTCGAAAATACTTGTCCTCAGAATGGTTGTAAATAAATGTATCTATAACTAAAATAAGTCTAGATACAACCATTTCAAGAACAAGTATTTCCGGACGGAGGAGTAGTATACAATCGCACCACTCTAGATTTTTCACCTGTCGCTGCCATGGCATTCGCCATTCTGCATCACAATGATTAAGAAAAAAAAGACCTGGTTTGTATATATATATATATATATACCTATAATAAGGAGAAAGGAGATGGAGGATCCAAAGAACACACGTACGGAGAAAATATCCAAGTAACACCTAGGACGGAAGGAAGGCTGTCGTAGTGGTAAAGACAACAGAAGAGAATCATGACCGGGCCGAACAGCATGTCTCCAAGTCCAACGATGATCTACACGAAGACGCGTGCTCCTCACGATGTTTCCGATCGGCTTCATCTTAAAAAGCAAGGCTAGAATAGCTTAGTTTATTGACCGGGGAAGACTTGGTTCCTTGCTTCACTTTCGATCTCCGATGACCGCTGACGTACGTCGGTCCGCAGAGGCTCAGGCTAGGCACCTTCGTCCCGACGACGCCCACGCGCCGAGTCAAGTCGTTGTTATATAATCACCACGAAACCATTCGCCAGTCGGCAGTCTGCATCACAATAATTAGAGTAAGAACAGGAAGCGTACCACAGCCGTTGAGTGAGAGAATGGAGTGTGGTGGCGTCTCCGCCGTGCAGGTGCAGCCGGCAGCGCCAACGGATCAGCCCGGCCAGCCGGCAAAGCCGCCGGTGCAGCCGTGGGAGTACAGCCTGCGGAAGTACCTCCTGCTGCTGGCCGCCCTGGTGGTCACCGTCACGTACGCCGCGGGCTTCAGCCCGCCGGGAGGCGTCTGGCAGACCGCCCAAGACGGCCAGCCCGCCGGCGACCCCATCATCCGCGGAACCCACTACCGCCGCTACCTCGCCTTTTTCTACTGCAACGCCACCGCCTTCGCCGCGTCGCTTGTGGTCATCGTCCTCATCCTCATCCTCGCCGTCCGCCACGACAAGAAGGGGAAGGACAGCCGCTGGGTCGTCGTGCCGCTGCGGCTGGTCATGGTGCTGGACCTGCTCAGCCTCATGGGCGCGTACGGCGCCGGCACCTGCCAGGACAAGATATCCATCGTCTACTCCGCGGTGATGGTGGCCGCCGTCTTCCTCTACGTCGCCGTTCTTAAGATGATGGACTGGTGGTGCCCAGACAACAAATCCGGCCCCGGCTGCAGCGGCACAATGTCCTCCGCCCCCAACAGCAACTCCAACTCCGGCGGCGTGATGTCCAGTCCTAATCCCGACTCCGACACCGTCACGATCCCCTCCCCCGTCCGTGACTCTGACCCGAATATCAGAGAAGAAGAGGACCGCAAACGTGAGGCCCTGAAGAAGCTGAAAGCCGACGAACGGCTCCGCAAGGTCCTGATGCTCCTGGCGACGTTCGCGGTGAGCATCACGTACGTCGCCGGGCTGAGCACGCCAGGCGGCTTCTGGGACAGCACCGGGACCAGCTACCGCCCGGGCGATGCAATCCTCAAGGACCGCCACCGCCCGCGCCTGACGGTGTTCCTGCTCTGCAACACCACGGCGTTCGTCGCGTCCCTGCTCATCATCATGCTGCTCATCATCGACGGCAAGAAGCTCCGCGAGAAGAAGGCTCGGTCGCTCGTGCTCTACGGGTTCATCGTTGTTGCGCTGGTCAGCCTCGTCGGCGCTTACACCGCTGGCAGCTGCAGGGAGACAAAAACCACCATCTACGTGGTCTCCCTGGCCGGCGGCATTCTGGCAATGGCATACATCGTACTCTATGCTTTCTACACTTTAAAGTCTTCTCGTTCCAGTCCAGCGCAACAAACGGATGCACTTCAGCAGACTAATGATAATATCAGGTACTGTTTGCAGTTACTCTGCAACTGAACTGAACTCTGTTTCTTCATTCTCCGCAACTGAACTGAACTGTGTTTCTTCTTTCTTCGCGACTGAACTGAACTCTGTTTCTTCTTTCGCCGCAGTGCTAGAAAGGGTCTGGACAAGGCTCGCTCTCTTGTTCTACTGCTCGCCACTCTTGCCGCCACCATCACCTACACAGCGGGGTTGGACCCGCCAGGTGGCGTTTGGCAGGACAAGGGCGATGGGTACATGGCCGGCGACCCGATTCTAATCACAACGAACATTAGGAGATACAGGGCCTTCTACTACTGCAACTCGGTCGCGTTCGTGGCCTCCTTGCTGGTCATCGTCCTTGTCCAGACAGAGAGGCTGATCAAGCACCACGTGCTGGAGGCAGCCATGATACTCGACCTGTTTGGCCTCATCGGTGCATATGCCGCCGGGAGCTGTCGGGACGTGAGTTCCTCCATTTACGTCATGGCTTTGGCAGGCGCAGCCCTGATCTATGTGGTGATCCATATTGTCTTTTTCACGCTGGAGCTGGACCACAAGGACAAGAAAGCCGACGAGCAAGAAGATGAGTTGCTGGAGAAGAGACGCAAACGGTTGCTCCTGTTTACGATCTTGGCTGCAACCATCACCTATCAAGCCGGCCTCACCCCTCCTGGCGGGTTTCTTCTCCAGGACGACACGCTCGGGCACCATGCCGGTGACCCGATCCTCTTGCACAACTACCCAGTCCGCTACCATGCCTTCTTCTACTGCAACTCAGTGAGCTTCATGCTGTCCATCGCCCTCATCATCCTCCTGGTGAACCCCAATCTGTACAGGCCAGCCATACGAAGCAATGCACTATCCGTTTGCACGGCCGTGGGCTTGTTTTGTTTGATGGGGGCCTACGCCGCCGGAAGCACGCAACACCGCAAGACATCCATCTACATCTTCGTGTTGGTGGCTGTGGTCCTGCTCGTTGCAGCCGGGCTGCTGCTGGTATTTTTGCTGAAGAGAAAGCTCAGCAATGCGGTAGTTGCGCAACCCAGGGAACAGAACGAAGAAGAAAGGAAGAAGGAGGCAGAAGAAAAGAATGAGGATGAAGAAGAAGCGAAGAAGCATGCGAGGCGCAAGTACCTGATGCTGTTAGGCATCTTGGTGGCGAGCGTAGCCTACCAGGCCGGCCTGGAACCGCCTGGCGGGGCGTGGCAGAACAACGACAACGGGCACGAGGCGGGCAACCCGGTGATGCACGACAACAGGAGGCCCCGGTACCTCGCCTTCTTCTACAGCAACTCCATTTCCTTTGTGGCTTCCATCGTTGTCATCATCATGTTGCTACCGCAATGGCTGCCAAAGAAGAAAGAAGGAGAATGGGAGAAATGGTCGCTGAGGGTGATGAACTGGATGATCCGACTGGATCTGTTTGCTCTCCTAGTGGCCTATGCAGCCGGCTCCAACAGGGGGTTGAAGACATCCCTTTATGTCGTCGCACTCATCTTTGCTGTGCTGGGCTACTTTGCAATCCATACGGTGCTGGCATGTACCGTTTGTCGCCGTGAGAGGCGCCAAAGCAGCTCTGTAGTGTAGTTCTACTATGTAGTGTAGCTCTACTATGGCCCTCGTCTGAGCTCTGTAGTGTAGATCTCTAATCAGCACGCCCTACTCTAGCTAGCTCTGTCCCTACGATCGAAAAGCTTCTCTGTTTTTAGATTCCTAGTCTAGTTGATGTAATCGGATAATCGGATTAACCTGAATCCCAATTGGAGCATGCTAACATTGTTTGTCGACTCACTGGGCCGGTCTTTCTGTATCTTAACCCAATGGATATGTATGGTAGGTGACATTTTCCTGACTGTATGTGTACTTTCTATCTCATAAGAACTTGAATGGGAAGTGCATGAACTGCAATTGCATTTGTATTCAGGAAAGTGAATCATTTGTTGCAACTGAAACATGCTTTAGAAGTATGGTGTAATCCTAATAGTAATCACTGGTCAGGTCGAGAGGAAACATACCCTGGATCCGTTACCCAACTCTTAACGGCGCAATCTCCCTAGCGTGGCAATTCACCGAACACCTGCAGGGCGCCCGACCCCGAATGCAGATGCAGGCAACTGAGCTGAGCTGAGCAGGCCGCCGTCGCGAGTAGCGTGGTTACTGTGGAGCATCCGAGCCTGGCGCCATTTTGGCTGGAGAGGATTCCACGGGCGTGGGTCGCCTCGATCGGAAGCAGTTGTTGGAGCCGACGAGTGGATGGTGCGCGAATGCAGGCGCTGAGTTCAGACGAGCGCGCGAATCCAGCTCCGAACCAGCCCCGCTCGGCCGCTCTGTCCCTACGATCTTCCACGCCAAGGACACACAGCCGCGCTGCCCGGGTCAGGTCGGGACGGGCCGTCGCCGGCGATCGCCGGGAAAGGAACAGCGCCTAAGGCCTCCTGCGCGGCTTTGTCTCGTGTGGCCGAGCGGTAGGATGGGCCAAGCGAGCAGACTCGGGTTGGCTTAACCGGATCGATACGGTGCGGGTACACGCGGCCGGTTGGTTTTCTATAGATAGTAAAAAAAAACTTGTTTCTGCCGTCAAATCAAATCATGTACATACATAGTTTAAAAAATATCATGTACATACAATTTGTATTTTTTTAACACAGTACAGCCGCAAACGCTCATATATAATTATATATACACGCATACACTCATTCCTATTAACACACACATGCACAGCATACCCGTATGAGCACCTCTGGTAGACTGAGCCGACATAGCATCTTGAGATCTTACGAACTCACCACAGACGCCTCGCAATCGACAGGATCATTTCTTCCCACTGAACGAACATCGCCAGAAATAATGCAAGCACCAATATCAAGTTTAGAACTTGAACCCTGATGGGCTGAGAATACCACTGTCCTCCTAACTCAACCACATGTTGGTTCGCCTCTCTGTCCTATATTAATTAAAACTGAAATGGATGTATCTAGACGGATTTTAATACTGGATACACTCATTTTAACATCAATTAATATGGGACGGATGGAGTACCTTTTTGACAAAGATGACGACCCTCATGAACGCACACACGCACACCCTAGCTCTATGAGCAACTTCGAGAGACTGAACCGGCACAACATCTTGACATTGACGAAGTCGCCGCAGCCTTGGTAGTCGACGGGAACATCTCCTTCCACCGAACACACATTGCTGTTAAATTCAAAAAATGCAACCACCAATGCTAAGTTTAGGACTTGAACCTAGTGGGTTGGTTCCACCACAAGAAACCTAATCATCTGAGCTTCTCCTTGCGACGATCGTCTCCTTACAAAAACCCCTGGGGAAAATTGAGGAGAAATATATATACATCATGCCATGAAAAACTCTTACAAATCCAATGTGAAAATAAGGAGAAAATGCCATGAAAACTCACACAAGCCCAATGTGAAAATAAAGAGAAAATGACGTATGCAGTTCATGCTTGTATTGATATTGCCTCATAAAAAACCTTACGTGAGAAATTATTAGGAAAAACTCACAAAGGAAAAGAGTGCAATACTAAAAATCTAATGATCTCCCCCCCCCCCCCCCCCCCCCCACCTCGAATTTTGCAAGTCACCAAGTCGCCTCACACTAGTTCCATTTACATATTTATGAAACTAAGAACCTGGTAAGCGATTGATAAATAAATCAGCAAGACTATAACATGACTTTGTTTGCAAAATATTTATTTTCCCATTCTTTTTGAGCTTTAGGCAACATTGCTGACCTTTGTTGATCATAACGCTCATTTAAGGAGTTTCAGAGTGATACATGGCTTTTCCCCATTATGTACACTCTCAGAGCACGATCAAGGTGGCGTCAAATGAAGTGCAAAGCAGCATACTTTGCCATATCTGTGATAGAAGGAGCTCTCTGAGCAGTTGTGTTTGTATTGCTAATCAGATTCCTGACTAGGTAGTTTCTGCCATCAATGGCAAGCTCAACAAATTTCTTCTTGGATATGTCAGCCATACCCTGCATGAAGGTATCATGCACATTAATTTACTCTCATGTAAATTAATTGTGTGTAAAATAAGATGCTTGATTCAAATATAGAAGTGTAGGAAATCCTACACGACCCAAAATATGTCTTTCTACAAAAAGAGAATCACCATAACATGGCGTAAATCTTTATTTTGTAGAACACATAAAGGTAATCACCACCTAGTGGCATATACCTTATTATTATGGTTATTTTCATGCTAAAGTCTTTGTGCCTTCATTTTTTCTTTAATCACATGTAGGCAATCAATCCTAAGTAGTGTAGACCTTATTTTTATGGTACTTCACACAATCTTGTGTTAACTAAAACACTTTGAAGGTAATTACTATATGGTGGTGCAGACCTCACAATTGTGAACAAAATTATACGTTGCGATAAATGCAATCCATAAGTTGTGTGCATTTTTTTCCTGAAAGTAGTCGTATCATTTTTCAAGCATAATCAACACGTAGCAATATAAATTGCGTAACATATGTTGACATAAAATGTGCAGACATCACATAGTAATATGGTACAAATTACTAACAACACATGTGTACAAAAACTGAAAAAACTAGAAGCTAAGCAGGAAAGAAATATGGAAAAAAATGGCAATAGGCCAAAACTTGGCAGCCTACTACCGTGGCTCATGCCTCCTTTTTTTCTCTTTATGATTCTTTTTTGCTGCTCGTATAGAGCATCAGCAAGTGCCCAACCGCCCTTTTGGCTGAACATGGGTGGCTTTTCACCAGTCGAACTGCACGATCAGGTGAGGGGGGCGACATGACGGTTTCTGTCCCCATCGATTAACCGTCCCCAATCCTGATCCAAGCGGCGGCAACAACCACCTCTCAGACATCCACCGTCGTGACCTCAATGACAAGGGATAGAGAGCCACGGTGTTGCCGTCCTCGTCCTCTAAAGAAGAATCACCATGGAGCCTCGAATCCAAGATCGACCTCCTGGGTTCTGACTCCCCCGGTCGGCGAGCAGCACCAGCCCTTGCCAGCACGATGAAGCGGTCACGACATGGCGACTGCAATGGGGCGGCAAAGCTGTTTCTCCATTGTTGAAGACATCCCCACACGCAATAGCCGACATAGGGAGGCGCCATCCAGGGTCGACGCTTGACGAAGTAGTCGCGGAGTCCACCTCCTCATGCTCGGGAGTTAGAGATGACATGTCCAAGGATCTCGGTGGTACTGGTGCTGCGGGCTTGGCCTCCTCAGCATCATAGTCTGGTGGTGGAAACGACGACGAAGTTGGGCACATACCCCAACTGTGCAGCGGGCACGGTCACAATGAAGGAGGAGTTGCGAGTTCCGATTTGATGTTGACGTCCATCGTCTCGTTCATAGGCTCCATCACTTAATCTGTGTGAAGCATTGGAGCGGTTGGCCCTGCCAGAATCCTGGCCGGCAGTGGTGCTGCCACTAGGATGGTCGGTCCAGGCTGAGCACCGGAGAGTTTGGCATGGTGGCGCCCGTTGATTCCTCGGACACCATATCCTCAATGAAAGATACAACGACGCTCTCTGAAATGATGGAAACCATGCCGACAACCTCCGAATGACAAAGATCGTGTGCATTGCCGTGGTGGCAATGAAGCCCGCCAATACCACGACAACAACGTTCAATTAGGCGACTTCAACGACCATCTCCCAGAAGCAAATGAAGGAAGAATGCCATTAATCCTCTAGGCATTGTTGCCTGCCTTTTCTTTCTTCCCTTTGTTGTTGTTTTTCCAGCGTCTCTCGGTTTGAGACAAAGTGTTGTTAACGTGTTGTGGTGAAAACTGAGTGAATGAATCAATCAAACCAACTGTTTTCCATCAATGATCATAGAATATAATTATTTAATTTTGTAATTAAAGGATAATCCTTCGTAAAGTGCCTCATGCGGTTTATCATATGGCAAGCGTCCCGACGCTCTCCACGTCCCACGAACCGACGAATCTCTTCATCGCATGTGTTCCCCTTGTATATATTCTATGATCATCGATGTAATACAACTGATTGGATTGTTTCATACAGTTTTCACAACAACACATTATCAGCACTTTGTCTCGAACTAAGAAAGAGAAATTGGCAGAACTCACCATCGAACTTGCTGGAAAAACAACAACAAAGGGAAGATAGTAAAGATAGGCAACGATGCCCAGATGATTACTAGATTCTTCCTTCATCTACTTCGGGAAGATGGTCATCGACATTGCCTGATTGCACGTCACCATCGTTGTATTGGCAAGCTTCATCACCACCACCGCAATGCAGGCGACCTTCGTCCGTTCAGAGGCCATCAACATGGTTTTCGTCATTTGTAAAGCGTCCCTGCAGCCTTCATTGAGGACATGGTGCCCGAGGAATGAGCGCTCACCACCATGTCAGACCTTCTGATGCTCAACCCGATACGGCCATGCTGGTGGCAACACCACTTCCAACATGGATTCTGGCAGGACCAGCCGCTCCAATGCTTCATAGGGACGAAGTGATGGAGCCCAGATGACACGATGGACATCGACGTCGCCGACATCGAGCCAAAACTCGTAGCTCCTTTACTGCGATGGCACCGACTGCACGACTAGGGCCCGTGTCCAACTCCACTACCATCTCCACCACAAGCCTACGGCGCCGAGGAGGAGGCTGAGCCCATGGCACTAGGACCATCGAAATCCCGGACATGCCGTCTCCAACTTCAGCACATGAGGAGGTGGACACCAGACTGATCAAGTGTTAGCCCCGGGCTGTTGTGCGTGGGACGCCTTCAACAATGGAGCAAGCAGCTCGGCTACCCCATCGTAGTTGCCACACCACGACTGCTTAATCGTGTCACACGTCGTGTAGGCGGTTGGCGACGGTCGTTAGCCAGGGGAGTGGAGGCTAGCGAGTCTTGGACTCATGAATGGGCACTTTGATGGAGTCTCACGCGGGACGCGCTCCCTGGTGGTTCTTCGGAGGAGGAGTAGGGCGAGCCAGTGCTCTTTGTCCCTCGTTGTTGGGGCGACGACGGCAGATGGCCGAGAGGTGGCCACTATCGTCCCTCGAACCGGGATTGGGAGCGGTTAGTCGATGGGGGTGAAAAAATTATCTCGCCACCTCCGTTATCCGATCGTGCGGTTGGGCTAAAGTTAGCCACACTTGGACAAAAGGCCGGTTGGGCACTAGCCCATGCTCTGTACGAGCATCCGATTTTTTTTGATCAAAACAAAAATAAGGGTTGCCTGAGCCACGGTACTAGGCTACCTGTTTTAGACTATTGCTATTTTCGTATTTCTTTTCTAATTAGATTCTAGGTTTTTCAGTTTTTATAGCATATCACTGTGTGATGTCTGCACATTTTATATCAACATATGTATGGATGCAATTTTAGTTGCTATATGTTGATTATGCTTGAAAACATGATATGACTACTTTAAAAAAATTACACGCAACTTATGGATTGCATTTATCACAATGTATAACTTTGTTCACAAGTGCGAGGTCTACATCACCATGTAGTGATTATCTTCAAAAATGTTTAAAATTGACACAAGATTGTGCGAAGTAACATAAAAGTAAGGTCTACACTACTTAGAAGTGATTACCTACATGTGATTAATGCAAAAATGAATGCACGCAAATTATGGCATTAAGAGCATCTCCAATAGATGGTCCAAATTTTGGCGGTCCAAAACCGAAGATGTAAAATATGGACCGCCAAAAAATGCGTTTTGGAGCTTCAAAAAATGCTCAACTCCAACATATGGTCCAAATCAGAGATGTAAAAGAGCAACTCCAACAAATGGTCCAAAACGAAGATGTAAAATCGCCTTGATCGTCTTCTTCAACCTCAGGAGGTCGGCCACCTTCGTCAAATCCGTCGCCATCAAGCTCTCCCCGACCTCCCCGAGCGCACCATCCTCCCTGTGATGAGCTCCTCTCTCACTCCCCCTATTTTTCCCCTTCGATCGGTGTCCTTTGCCACCGCTTCCGTGCTCGTCCGTGGTCGCCATGGCCGGAGCCCGACCTCCCCTGTATGTGCTCCTTTGCCGGCCAGCAGCCGAGGCGAACACCACGAGCAGCAGCACAGGCACGCTGCACGGGCCAGCAGCGACGGCAGCTCGGCTGGACAGGGTCAGTGCGGGGCGGCGGGGGGGGGGGGGGGGGGGCGGGAGGCGGTGGCAACGGGGCGGGCCAGCAAGCAGCGGTGGGCGGCGGCCTAAGGACCCGGCGGAGGCCTACATGGGCAGCCAGACCGCCGGAGGCGCCGATTCCCACTGCGGCTGCCTGCCGATTTGGCGGCACCCGGGCGGCTGCGAGACGGCTTCTGGCGAGGGAGGCGACGGGGGCGAGGGCGGCGGAGGGCGGCGCTGGCGATTTGGGGCGGTGGCGGCGACGGCGACGGGGATTTGGGCGGCGGCGGCGGCGGATTCCGGCCGATTGGTGTTCGGGCGGGCGGACGGGCGCGACTGTGAAATGAAATGAAGGGTGGTTGGGCGTTGGCGGGCGGTCGCCGAAGTTGGACCAGTTGTATCTCGTGATGTAAATTTGCACCGCGAGGTGTTGTATTTTACATCACCGGGAGGCCATGGTCTAATTTTTTTTTATATATGGACCGTCTGTTGGAGCAGCGTTTTGTGCCCCAGACGGTCCAAAAGTTAGGTATTTTTACATTTGGACTGTCTATTGGAGATGCTCTAAGATAGCCATAAGAATAAGGTCTAGGCCACTTGGTGGTGATTACAAACGACCTCTATGTGTTCTACAAAACAAAAATCTATGTCATCTTATGCTGATTATCTTTTTGTGTGTGCAGAAAGTCACTTTTTGGGACGTTTAGGCTTTTTCTAGACCTTTATATTTGAATCAAGCATCTTATTTTACACACAATTAATTTACATGAGGGTAAATTAATGCACATGATATCTTCATGCAGGGTATGGTTGACATATCCTCAAGGAATTTGTTGAGTTTGCCATTGATGACAGAAACTATTTGACCTGGCCCATGGATGTCTAGATTAACATGGCGACCAATTTTTTTATCTGATCTGCACTATAACCACGCCTGCTCGGGGAGCTCCTGCTATCACATATATGGCAAAGTATGCTGCTTTGCACTTCATTTGACACTACCTTGATCCTGCTCTGAAAGAAGAAGACGTGATGGACGAAAGTCCTCTATCACTCTAGAACTTGTTAAAGGAGCGCTAGGATCAATAGAGGTCGGTGATGTTGTCCAAAGCGCAAAGAGATCGAGCACTTGTCCGCTTTGGGGATTTAGGTATGTTATAGCATACAGTTCTATTGTGCATCAAATCAACTATAAGTTGATATTCCGCAACAGTGTAGTTTCGGATGCAGATCTCATGAAAAGACGATCTCCGCTTTTCATCCTGATATGAGGATACTTGTTGAACAACATCATCATCGGAAATACAAGCATTTTGAGTTGGTATATGCACTTCTTCACGCGGAAAAGCACAGTCAAATTCTTGACAGGAATAATCTATCTTGTCCAATGGGAACGTTGCCATTGACTGAAGCGCATTTCAATTCTCAGAATACTCAAAAGTTTCATGGTTCTAAAAAGAACCATAGGAAGCCTAAAGAAAAGTGGATACATAATGAGAACCGGAATAACAATGGAGTTCAAAAGGGCAAGGATCATTTTAAGGAAAATGATCAGGGTAGCACCTCTCAAATTTGCTACAAGTGCGGTTGTACTACTCATCATGCAAGGAAGTGTACAACTCCTAAGCATTTGGTGACAAATATTTCCCATGTGAAGAATATTTCTCATATATGTTCCGAGCACCAATGATATTGGTTTCTTCTATTGAAAAAAACAAGAGAGAGCCATGGTATGTTAATACGATGTTGGATACTTATCAGATCCCCATAATGCTAGATCGCAAACTGGTTGTGTCTTCTTACATGGAGGTACAACCTTCTCTTGAAAGTCAACAAAGCAAACCTTAGTGGCTACCTCCACCAATCACTCTGAGATAATTGCTTTATACAAACCAACTCGGGAATGTGTACAGCTTCGCACAATGATGAACTGTGTCCAAGGTTCAAATGGGATTGGTTCACGCTGCAATCGCCAGCTATTATCTATGAAGATAATCCTACTTATATTTTACAAATGCACACACTTTATATTAAAAGCTATATCACAAAGCATATTGCTCCTAAGCTGTTTTCTCCCCATGAATTGCAAAAGAATGGGGAAATAAATAGTTTGCTAACGAAGACACTGATTTATTTACCCAAGTCTTTACCAAGTTCTTTGTTTCATAAATATGTAAATGAAATTGGTATGATGTGACTTTGTGACTTCCAAAATTCAGGGGGGGAGGGGGGGATCCTCTAACCTGTTAAGATCATCAATATTGCACTCTTTTCTTTTGTGAGTTTTTTCTAATGATTTCTCATGTAAAGTTTTTACGAGACAATATCAGTGCAAGCATGGACGACGTATGCATTTTCTCCTTATTTTCCCACTGGATTTTTAGAAGTTTTTCATGGCAATACCGTATATTCCTCCTTAATTTCTCCCACAAGGTTTTTAAAGATGATTCAAGTATGATCGGTCGCAAGGACAGTTAATGATTAGGGGGTGTTTAGGATTTGTTTAATCTTATAATTAAAGGATAATCCTTCCTTGTAAAGCGCCACGGTCCTAACGCTTTCCACGCCCCCATGATCGGATGCATCTTTTCATCACGTCTATTCCCCTTTATGATCATTGATGGAATGCAGTTGGTTGGATTGATTCATTTAGTTTCCACAACAAGTCTTCAAAAGAACAATTCAAAGTTGTAAAACGATTTGGCACTGTTTACCAAATAAAGTGGTGAAAACGCAAGAATCAAACACTAATAATTTGTTAATTCTCTGTTTTGCTTTCCCTAACAGCTACTACTCTCCCACTACAATTCATCCATGTGTCTATTAGCAGCTACTTGTACTTTTTTTATAGTGAGGCTTGGCCCAGCTCTATAATTTGGCAGTAAAGAACAAAGAAAAACATGCCACGGCCGAAAAAACACACATATACATCCAAAAATGTGTGCCCCTCACGATGTTTCCAAATGCTTTTCTTTTTTAAACTAGAATTGCTTTCCTAGTTTATGTGACCAAACAAGAGTTGATTGCTGCTTCCATTCTCCGACGACTGACTTCCGTCTATCGAACTTTGAATATGCAGAGCACCTTCCTCCCTCCTGACAACGACGCGCCAGGCAAGTCGTTTTATAACCACGCAGCTTACCTTGCTGACTCTTCTATGGCTGCCATTCTCCATTCTACAGCATCACAATAATTTAAGAGGAAGCACACCTGCTCTGAGAGTGCAGCCGTCAATGGCTCAGCCGGAGCAGAGCAAGCAGCCATGGGAGTACACCCTGCGGAAGTACCTCCTGCTGCTGGCCACCCTGGTGGTCAACGTGACGTACGCCGCGGGCTTCAACCCGCCGGGGGGCGTCTGGCAGGAGGACCCCCACAACGACGGCCAACGACTCGCTGGCGACCCCATCATCCGCGACATCCACTACCGCCGCTACCTCGCCTTCTTCTACTGCAACGCCACCGCCTTCGCCGCCTCACTCGTGGTCATCATGCTCATCCTCATCCTCGCCGTTCGGCACGACAAGGAGAAGGAGAAGGAGAAGAAGGACGCCGTTCAGGTCATCAAGCCGCTGCGGGCCTTCATGGTGCTGGACCTGCTCAGCCTCGTGGGTGCCTACGCCGCCGGAACCTGCCGGGATAGGACTTCCATCGTCTACACCGCGGTTCTGGTGGCCGCTGTCTTCGCCTACATCGTGGTTCTCAAGTTGCTGGACCGGTGTTTTCCAGAGAAGAACTCCGGCTCTAGCTCCAGCGTCGGCATGCCCAACTCTGAAACCAACAACGGCACCGTACCCGCCGCCAGCGTAATTCCCGCCGCTGACCCTGAATCTGACCGCAAGGTCGAAGAAAAGGAGTCCCGGAAGAGGCTGAAAACCGAAGAAAGGCTCTGCAAGGTCCTGATGCTTCTCGCGACGTTCGCCGTGAGCATCACATACGTCGCCGGACTGAGCACGCCTGGTGGCTTCTGGGACAGCACCGGGGGCAGCCACCGCCCAGGCGACGTGATTCTCAGGGACCACCACAGCACGCGCCTGACGGTGTTTTTACTCTTTAACACCACGGCGTTCGTGGCGTCCCTGCTAATCGCCGTGCTGCTCATCATCGACGGCAAGAAGCTCCGCGACAAGACGGCTCGGTTTCACGTGCTCTACGTGTGCATCTTCGTAGCGCTTGTCGGCCTCATTGGCGTATACGCCGCTGGCAGCTGCAGGAAGACCGACACCACCGCCTACGTGGTCAGCCTGGTTGGTGCTGTTCTGGCATACATCCTGCTCCACGGCTTCTACACTTGGTATTACTCCAATTCAGCCCTACAAACTGATGAAAATCAGCAGACTGGTGACAGGTACTGATGAAAAACAACACATACGACTGCAGTTACACTGCTTTCTTCTTTATTTCTCTGCAACTAAACTGAACTATGTTTCTTCTTTCTCTGCAATGTATTAATGCAGTGGTAGGGAGGCTCTGGACAAGGCTCGCTCTCTTGTTCTACTGCTCGCCACTCTTGCCGCCACCATCACCTACACAGCGGGGTTGGACCCGCCGGGTGGCGTTTGGCAGGACAACGGTGACGGGCACATGGCTGGTGACCCCATCCTCCTCGCGACAAACGCTAGGAGGTACAAGGCCTTCTACTACTGCAACTCGGTTGCGTTTGTGGCCTCATTGGTGGCCATCGTCTTGGTCCAGATGGAGAAGCTAGTCAAGCACCATGTGCTGGAGGCAGCCATGATACTTGACCTGTTTGGCCTCATCGGTGCATATGCCGCTGGGAGCTGCCGAAACGTGAACACCTCCATTTACGCCATGGCTTTGGCAGGGGCTGTCTTGATCTATGTGGTGATCCATGTTGTCTTCTTCACACTGGACCAGAACAACAACGACCAAGAAGATCAGTTGCTGGAGAAGAAGCGCAAACGGTTGCTCCTCTTCGCGATCTTGACCGTGACCATCACCTACCAAGCCGGCCTTACCCCTCCTGGTGGCTTCCTGCTCCAGGACGACAAGCTCGGCCACCATGCCGGTGACCCGGTCCTCTTGTACAACTACCCACGCCGCTACCATGCCTTCTTCTATTGCAACTCGGTGAGCTTCATGTTGTCCATCGCCCTCATCATCCTCCTGGTGAACCCCAATTTGTACAGGCCAGCAATACGAAGCAATGCGCTATCTGTTTGTACGGCGGTGGGTTTGCTTTGTTTGATGGGGGCGTATGCCGCCGGAAGCACGCAACACATCAAGACATCCATCTACATTTTCGTGTTGGTGGTCGTGGTCCTCCTCGTTGCAGCCGGACTGCTGCTAGTATTTTTGTTGAGGGAACTGACTGGACAGGGGGACGACGGAGGAGAAAACAAAAATGGCATCTCGGCAGCTGCTGAGCCATCCATACCCATTGAACAGGAGAAAGAAGAAGAAAAGGCAAAGAAGGAACAAGAAGAAAAAGCAAAGAAGAAAGAAGAAGAAAAGGTAAAGAAGGAAGAAGAAGAAGAAGAAAAAGCAAAGAAGGAAAAAAAGAAGAACCACGCGAGGCGCAAATACCTGATGCTGCTAGGTATCTTGGTGGCGAGCGTAGCCTACCAGGCCGGCCTGGAACCACCCAGCGGAGCGTGGCAGAGCAGTGGGAACGGGTACGAGGCGGGTGACCCGGTGATGCACAACAACATGAGGCCCCGGTACCTTGTTTTCTTCTACAGCAACTCCATTTCCTTTGTGGCTTCCATCGTTGTCATCATCATGTTGCTGCCGCATTGGCTGCCAGACGAGAGGGAAGAAGAATGGAAGGAATGGTCGCTGAAGGTGATGAACCGGACGATCAGACTGGATCTGTTTGCTCTCCTGGTGGCCTATGCAGCCGGCTCCAACAGGGGGTGGAAGACGTCTGTGATTGTGGTCGTGCTCATCATTGCCGTGCTGAGCTACTTTGCAATCCATATGATACTATCATGTACCGTTTGTCAAGGTAAGAAGACCCGAGGCACATCTGCAAGCTTACAGCATGTTGCCATGACGCAACAGAGCGGCAACCAGAATCCTCCAGCACAGTGTGATTCATTATCAGTGTGATCAGTGGTGTAGCTCCACAAACGTGAGGGCAGTCCACAAAGTAATCCCAAATTCAGCGCGATTGGTCATCTACCTATTTCTCCCTGGCTCTAGATCTGTAATCAGCTTAGCTCTGTCCAATCTCCCTGCTCTCTCCCTGCTCTAGCTAGCTCGCCCTGTTTTTAGGTTCCTGGTCTAGTTGATGTAATCTGATGAATAAGCTGCATCCCAATTGGAGCATGCTGGCATTGTCTCTCGACTCACTGGGCGTGCGGGCGTGTGTCTTAATCCAATGAACATGCGTGGTAGGTGACGTTTTCCAGATCCTATATGCACTCTGACTCATAAGAACTTGAATGGGAAGTGCATGAATTGCAACTAACATTTGCATTCCGGATACTGAGCATTTTGTTACTACTGAAACATACTGTGTCACTAGGTACAATCTCAAGTATTGTGCAATCCTGACAATTAGTAATCACTGATCGAGAGGAAGCATACCTTGAACGCGGGGCCCGACCATCGGACGCCAGCAACTCGATCTCCCCAGCGGGGCAATTCACCGAACACCTGCAGGGCGCCCGATCCCCGCGTGCAGATGGAGGCAACCGAGCCGAGCAGGCCGCCGTCGTGAGTGCCCTCGTTGCCGTGGATCCATAGAGACGTGCGCTGGCGTCAGAGGTTGGCACGATTTTTGGTCGGAGAGGATTCCACGAGCGTCAGCCGCGTCCATCGGAAGCAGTTGCTCGAGGCGTGAATGCAGGTGCTGCGCGTATCCAGGTGGTTTAAGAGGTCGCTCCGCGCGATCTTCCGCAGGAGGGAGAATGGCCACGCGCAGCGCCG
Source organism: Aegilops tauschii subsp. strangulata (assembly GCF_002575655.3). Taxonomy (NCBI): domain Eukaryota; kingdom Viridiplantae; phylum Streptophyta; class Magnoliopsida; order Poales; family Poaceae; genus Aegilops; species Aegilops tauschii. The sequence goes on along the minus strand of NC_053040.3, from coordinate 469,930,701 downwards.
CGCTTCCCAGGTACAGGTCGGGGCGGGGCGAGGCGTCGCCGACGATCGCCGGAGAGAAGGAGCGGCGCCTTGGCTCCTGGCTCCCGCGCGGCTCTGTATCGTGAGGGGTGGACGGGCGGTAGTTGGGGTTTTCAAAAAACAAACCGTGCAAACCGGCTAGAGCAACAAACTTCCTGATTCCTAAGTTCAAAAAAGAAAAAATCTGACTTCATAGTTTTTCTTTCTTTTTTGAGGGGTCTGATTTCCTAGTTCAGAAAAGTGAGCTACAGGCGCGTTGGCAAACTTCAGAGAATTGTGAAAGGAGGAGGAGGAGCAGTGCTTAGAGACCACAATGGTGCTTTTCTGGCAGCAACCTGTCATTACTTCCTAAACATGTGAATCCGGAAGCTACAGAGGTCTTGGCTTGCAGACGTGCTTTGCATCTGGCTGCAGATATTAACGCAACAAGGGTTTCAGTGGCGTAGCTAGGGGGTGGCCAGGGTGGTCCATGGACCACCCTGGAATTTCCTATAGCTTGTATATAATGTAGTAAAAAAATATTTCTTTGAAAATAAATAAACTTATGTAAATATTTCTTTTTGATGGACCACCCTGGCTTATTGGGCTGGCTACGTCACTGCAAGGGTTCACTTGAAACTGGATGCTCAAGCAGTGGTGAATATGTTGCAACAATCAGCGAGGAATCTATCTGCTAATGGTCCTTGGATTGAGGAGGTTAAAGTTCTTCTTGGGTCCTTCATCGAGTACAAAATCTCTTGGGTTCGTCGTTCTGCTAATATTGCCGCGCATAAATTAGCTAGAGTTGGTGTTGGTGATGAACTGTGTAAGGTGTGGTTGGGGGCCCTCCAGACTTCGTTCTTTCTGTAATCGCGGATGACATTCCGGTGTTTGAATTTTAAATAAATGCGGCAATATTTACCCTCAAAAAAAACTTCAGAGAATTGTTTTTTTTAAGGAAGGGAATTGTGGAAGATTAGATGTACCATACACTCCCTTCGTTTCAAATTTTTTGAACTTCTAGATTTGTTGTAAGTCAAACTTCCGCACATTTGACCAAGTCTATGTAAAAATATACCAACATCTATAACACCAAACGGGTTTCACTAGATTCATCGTAACATCAAAATTTAAAGTTTCAAAATATTCTTTAAAAAACACATGTACTACATTGGGATGTACAATACAAGTGTGAAAAAACTATTTCTATTTGCGTAGCTCACATCATAACGCATTTCATCATGAAAACTACACACTTGTAGCCAACATCCCTATGTACATGTGTATTTTTTTCAAAAAAAATGACACTCATGAGAAGAAGCCACCAAAATTCATGAAAAACTACACACTTGTAGCCAACATACCTGTTATGCCAAATCCTCCAAAGAGTCATCAAAATCATACACCGCTCAATTTCTTTCAAGGGATCTAATGGGTGAAGCAGTCAAATCTTTCAACAATGTGCGGCTAATCTGCTACCTAGGAGACACATCTAATGTATAAACTCAACATGTGGTGCTCCTATCAGATTTCCTATTATTCGCAAAAAAAAAAGAATCTTGATATCATTATTTTTTATCATGAGTGTTGAGATCTTAAAAGTGATCATGCTCGACACAAAAAATATATTTATTTCCGGCAAATAATAATAATAATTATACTGTGTTCTTTAAGTCAATAAATTCATAACATTTATCATGAACTTTTTATAAGGTCATTTATTCATATATTTTTCTCGAGAAGAGGCAATTTGTGCATAAACGAGGTTAATTATTAACATTAGGCCTGGTCGGTAGTGGGCCCCGGCCCTTCGGTCAAATATGGGCCGCATCATCGAGTCAGGCCCAAAGCCCAAACCAGCTTTGCTGCTGCTGCGCATTACTGCGAAGCCACGAAGGAGGCGAGGGTTTCGCCGTCGACCTCGCCGCGGTGGTTTCTCCGCCCAATCCACCCCCTCAATCACCGCCGTTTCCTCCCAGCTCTCCCATCCCCGGCCGCCGCCGCCCTTCCTGGGTAGTCGGATCCTCCGAGCCCGAGGTACGGATTTGGGTCCATTCCTTTCCCTTCTCGAGCGACCTTGGTCGAGCCAGCCGATGCGATGTCGATTCTTCCATCTGAACTTGGTCGATTCGGCTCTGTAATGTCCGCATGGCCTGGGTTTTGCACCTGGGTCGACTAAGGGAATTAGGCCGCTGTTGTCTATGGACCTGGAAGGCTGGAACCTCTGTGAAATGCTAGAGGAAATAGCTTGGTCTAGTCAGTAAAACCTGCTCTGGAGTGTGCAGAAATTGTTACATTCGTCTGATTTGTTGGGCTGTATTTCCATATACGAGTTCAGTTCAGAAGGGGAATGTTCAGATATCATGTGGGCTTATTGTTCAAATTGGTATATTTATAGATTATCCCCCCACCCAGCAGAAATTTATACAGTTAGGGTGTTATTTTAATTTGAAATTCTTTATATCACTTCTTTGTTCTACGGAATGGATGCAAATAGGATGCTGCTGCACTAATTTACCGTTTATTGTGAAGATAAGCACATAAAACCTTCGAAATGTATAAAAACCTTCAAAGTTTCATCACTGTTTCCTTCTATATTATTTCGTTACAGATGTTATCTGCTTATCTTGTACCCTGATCATAATTTTTTTTAGTCCAGTGCCTGCCGAGCCTTGAGGTTGCCCAAGTTGTGCAGCTGCGGTACTCGATGGAGGATCTCCCGGAGCCACTGCTTGCAGATATCATCAAGAGGATTACCGTGTCGAGTGATCTCAATTCTCTTTGCCTCGTGTCAAAGCAGTTGTGCGCTGTCGAGGCGGAGCATAGGGGTACTATCCGTGTTGGCTGTGGCGTTGACCCTACAACGGAAGCCTTGACATCACTGTTCTCCCGGTTCTCCAATTTATGGAAAGTGGAGATCAATTACTCTGGTTGGACGCCCAGTCATGGGGACCAGGTGAACAACCAAGGAATCCTTGTTCTATCGCATCATTGCCCCTTGCTGTCTGATCTCACCTTAAGCTTCTGTGCACACATTGATGATGCTGGTCTTAGTTATCTAGCTTACTGCAGAAAGTTGAGGTCCCTCGAGCTGAGCTTTGCACCAGCAATAACTTCAACTGGGATTTTCCGGGTGGCCGTTAGTTGCTGCTATCTCTCTGTTCTCCACCTTGTTGACTGTATAGCAATAGAGAGCGTGGAGTGGCTGGAGTACCTTGGGAGGTATGGATCATTAGGGGAACTTGTTCTAAAGGATTGTGATGGAATCAGTCAGTATGACCTCCTAAAGTTTGGTCCAGGATGGAGGAAGCTCCAAAGGTTTGAGTTTGAGATTAATGGAACTTACTGGCTGAGTGAGCGCCCTGATCCCTCATACGTGGTTGGCTACCCATCTAGCTATGACATTTGTTGTGATAATTTGAAGGATCTTAGGTTGGCTCATATTGTAACTAAGCCGGAAATTGGACTCCGTTTTCTCCTGGGGAAGTGCAAAGCATTGGAGACACTTTACCTGGAGTATGTTATTGGTCTAAATGAGGATGAAGTGATTTCACTATTCCAGAGGTGCTGCAACCTTAAAACCATCTCACTTCGGCTCATGCCTCTGCGCTGTGAAGATCATTGGTTTAGGACGGCATTGACTGATGACAGCCTAGAGGCCCTAGCTCTAAGCTGCCCTATGCTTCAGGTTGTTGAGCTCACTTTCACATTTTGTGAACCCTCTTATCCTACTGAAATAGGCTTCACACAGAAGGGTATTCTGACGCTTATCCAATCATGTCCGATTCGTGCTCTTGTGCTAAATGGTGCCAGCATATTTGATGATGAGGGGATGAAGGGCCTGTCATCCACACAGTTCCTGGAGAAGCTCGATCTCGTGGATTGCTGCTCTGTATCTGATGCTGGGATGTACCTCATTGCTCAGGCTCCTTGTTTGAGTCACCTCACACTCCGGAAA